>NC_055998.1:102376519-103111133 GCF_018446385.1 Zingiber officinale
CAGCCGCCTTAGACGTCCTGATGCAGATGTCAGGAAGAAGAATAAGAAATTTTTCTGGTTTCATCTTGTACATGGCGAATAACTTCCGCCCGATACCCACCCAGGAGAGTTTCGCTGACACTCTGCCCTCGGGCTCCTCCTCTCCTTTGCGCAGCTGTGGCGTGTGCTCCGGTAATGGATTTCTTCTCCGAACAAAACAGTTTTACCATAAATTACATGAGTTTCCATTTAAGAACATTTATTTAGAGTAGGAATTTGTTGCTGTCTGCAAGATAGATGTTCATAATAAATTTTCTTTTCATAGAGAGTGTACGGATGCATACAAATTACTCTGAAAATTTTGGTTTTATCTTATGCTGCAAAACAGAAGAATCACTTCAGAGCGATCCTCGATACGTGGCTCCGTCATCATCTGGGCAGTCAATAAGTCCTCAGCTCATAGCACTGGGCCAGCTTGAATTCAGGAAGGCTTTTTTGGTTCTAAGTTATTTAGGAAGGCAAGTGAATAGTGCTTTTTGTGTAATATATTCTTAGTTCCCCATGTTTCTAATGTTGATTGCTAACTCACATAGGGCGTTCCATCAAAAGACATACATAGATAGCTCTTCAAGGTTATCCTTGAGATATGAGTTCTTTCCTTTTTCAGAAGCTCAATTTGAAGAGACAAAAATTGGTAAACTTATAATCGACTAATGCTTATGAGCCACAATGTCATATCAGGAATTAATCTGTTTTAGGTTTGTGAGAAGGAAACACTCAATGCTTAATTAGGTTTTCATCTGAGCTTGAATAACTACTAATCGCTAAGAGCATCAAGCATTGCTTGTTGGATTCATAATCTGCACTGAATGTTTGTCACCAATATCCAAGTAATCTCTTGTGGTTCAATGAGAAGGATTTTTCTTGCACAACATAGCTTCCATTTATGTGTCATGTGCTAAAGTGTCTTTTTTCACCATGAATTGAATTGCTCATTCTATAGTGGAGTTGATGTCTCCGTAGTTATCTAGTCATTTTTCATTTTTGTTATTTGAGTAGAACAATACCTAGATGAGGAAGTTTCTAATGTCTAGCTTATTATGGTGAATTCTCCAATTGATCATGCTTATCTTGTTTACTCAATCTTTGGCTACTATCTTCAGTCAATAAAGTCCCATTCTGAGCTAGGGTTTCGATCCCTTGTTGGAATGAAACAATATTGTGATGCCAACTCGAGTAGTAAGAGAAAGAAGAGGAGGAGTAGGAGGAGATATTTTTCCCATTGAAGTTGGTTAAAGCTTTGCACTAAATGCAAATGAAACTTCGGCGCCTCAGTGTTTCCTATTAGCTTACTTCACATTGTTGATGATGGAAACCCAAATGAACTTAAATTGTACTCCTCTCATTGTGGCCAATCGATACCCGAAATCCCCTCTATCAAGCTATCGTCAATAGGAGTAGGGTTTTTGGTACCACGAGTCTTGAGTGGAGGAAAGATTATGAGGAACCCAAGGAAGGATCATGAGGATTAATTGCGACACTTGTTCTCTAATTGAAGTTGGTAAAAGCTTTGCAAAAAACATTGATGAAGCCTTTTTCTACTATTACCTCATCTCACATTGTTTACGATGGAAACTCGACGAATTTAAACCATCTCCCTCACATTGCAGCCGATCAACATCTGGAATTTCTTTCATTTATCTATCCTTAGTTGGAATAGGGTTTTGGGTACCCTAAGTCTTGAGCAGAGGAAGGATTTTTGAGGAACTCGAGGAAGAATCACGAAATTTTTTTCTTTTATTAAAGTTGTTAAAAGTTCTGCACTAAACGCTGATGAAGCCTTGGTTTCTCCTATTACCTCACTTAACATTGTTGATGTTGGAAACACGACCAACTTAAACCACTTGCCTCACATTGCATTCGGTCAACACTCAACATAAACCATGTGCCTTACATTTCATCCAATCAACACCTAAAATCTCCCTTGTCTGTCTATCATGGAAATAGGGTTTCAGGTACCATGAGTATGGAATGGAGTAAGGGTTTTGAGAAACCCGAGGAAGTATTGCAATAACTTTTTCTCTCATTGAAGTTGGTAAAAGATTTGCACTAAACACTAATGAAGCCTCAATACTTCAATGTCTTCGTTACTTTACCTCATATAGTTTATGATGGAAACTTTGACAAACTAAAATTGCCATCTCACATCACAGCCGATCAATACTCAAAATCGCCTTCGTCTTTCTATCCATAGTGGAAATAAAGTTTTAGGTACCATGAGTCTCGAGTGGAGGAGGTATTCCAAGGAACCTGAGGAAAAATCACAAGGAAGAATCACGTTACTTCTCTCATTAAAGTTGGTAAAAGCTTTGCACTAAACGCAAATGAAGCTTTAGTGCATCGGTGTCTCGTGTTACCTCACCTCACATTGTTGGTGATGGAAACCCCGATGAACTTAAAGTGTCTACATCACATTGCAGCCAATCAACACTTGAAATCATGACCAATCATCATTGTGCCGCTGCCTTTTCACATTTTTGTGTGAGAGCATAATTTAGTAGATAGTAAATCTCAACCGTGCTAGATAGTATGACCAAATGTTATAATCCAACATAGTGGATACATTTCAACAATTTTAGCATGATTATATCAATATTATCTTTTTGTCCTTTTTAGGTACAAGTTAGAAGAAACTATATCAGTTGAATTTATCAAGCAAATTCAATGGTTGAACATGGATCAGTTTGAGTCAGTTGTTTGGGAGGAATTGAGGTCTAAATGCATTCCGCTGCTTGATAGGAGAAAGGTAAGTTTGCAGTTTCTCTAAAATTTTATTGATGCTCATTCCTAAATTAATAATTATTGTTCGCTGTAAAATTATTGTTGTTTATTATTGTTGCTGTTATTATTGTTATAATTCATGAATTAACATCGCAATTTGGTATCTGATAGAAATAGTGTACAAGCATGTAGAATTGTTCCAAGGATATGCCTAATATTTTCATTCATTATGTTGCAGAGCTCGGACTGGGATTCCAGTAAGGCTCATATATACCATTGTCATGTTGATTTAGAGGGACATTTAATCTTTAAGGTATGGTACTAGTTTTCCCCCTCTTTCTTTTGTTTTTGTTTTTGCACTTATTTTTTTGTTATTCTATTTCTTCTTTTAGCTTGAGCCACTACTAGACTTCTTTCATTCCTATTGTCATGGTATTCAATTTCCAGTTGAGTTGATGTGTCTAAGCTCTTCAAGATGATTGACTGCTTGTTCTCCTTGTCACTAAATATCTTGGAGTTTACAATCTCTGCATATCGTGGCATTCTTTTTTCAGCATGATTCACCTTGATTCTTTTCCTCTTTTAGCAATATCACCTATCCTCCTATGCCCTGGTGAAGCTGTTCACTGTATTTTCATTGCATGACTCTCTCTCTGGGATCCCTTATTCTCTTCCTTCTCGATCTAAAAAAGGCAGCCCGGTGCATGAAGCTCCCACTATGCAGGTCCCAGGGAAGGATCCATTATACGCAGCCTTACCCTGCTTTTTGCAAGAGGTCGTTTCCGGGATTCGAACCCGTGCCATTTTGGTCACAAAGCAACAGCTTTACCGTTCCGCCAAGGCTCCCCTTCTCTCTTCCTTCTCGATCCACTTCCTTAAATTTGCTGTAGGTTGCTAGTCTGCTGGTTGTTACTGCTGTGATCCAGATCTTCAAATTTGTTTCTTTCCTACAATTTCTTTACTAATAATTTTGTCTTACAGACCAAAATCTTCCCATCCGTGAGAAGATTTTGTTTTTGCTTTCAGAATCATAAGTGAGACGTCCCTAGTTTTTTTTTATAAACATATATAGCTGCAAACACCACTTGCACATAATTCCCAAAATGGGTTTTTTATTCAACTAAGATACATAGACAGCTCTTAAAACATAAATTACTAGCGAACTGCAGTTCAAAATTTATTCTTCAAAGGAAACACCTAACTAATGCGGAAACTAAACTAGAAAGTCTTTGGGTTGTACTGCCATGGTCCCGAGTTGGCTCGCTGTTCATTGCCTCCTGCCTCATTCATCTCATTTCCTAAAAAAAAGTGATAATCTATAAGTCGAGAGACTCAGCATATTCCGAACCGTGTTATGCAATAGGTAGCGCCTATAATCTAGTGTACTACGGGGTACCCAAGCTAGGTAACTTAGAACTTACGGACATATTATGGGCATGAGCACAAGCGTTGACATAGGCATACAAACGTACACATACGCATAAGCATATAAATAACTAAGCATGTAATAGACATAATCATGAGCATGTGAATAAACATAGGCATAAACATACTTACATGACATAAACATATATACTATGGATGAATAGAAACATAAGCATAAGCACGTAAATAACTAGACATGAGATAGACATAATCATGAGCATGTATATAAACATAGGCATAAGCATACTTGCATAGCATAAACATATATACTAAGGATGGGCATAATCATAAGCATCATCGTGTACATAAGCTAAGCATGAAAATAAACATAATCACATAGAATTAAGGAGCTTCCGGGCTAAGGACACCTGTCACACTCCACCTCATGGAATTTTGGTGAGCTCCCGGGCTAAGGACACCGGTCACACTCAACCTCATATAACTTTGGTGAGCTCCTGGGCTAAGGACACCGGTCACACTCAACCATATAGTTTAGTGAGCTCCCGGGCTAAGGACACCGATCGCACTCCACCTCATGGAATTTTGGTGAGCTTCCGGGCTAAGGACACCGGTCACACTCAATCTCATATAACTTTGGTGAGCTCCTGGGCTAAGGAAACCGGTCATACTCAACCACATAGTTTGGTGAGCTCTCGGGCTAAGGACACTGGTTACACTCGATCGCGTAGATTTTGGCGAGCTCTTGGGCTATGGACACCGGTCACACTCGACCACGTAGTTTTTGATGAGCTCCCGGACTGAGGACACCGGTCACACTCGACCACATTCCTTACATAACCATGAACATACACATAATTGTGCACTTAACATAGACTTGAACACTGCTTAAACATGAGAGACTCGTGAATCTTACATAAGCATGCAAATTCGTAACATAAGCTTAAGTATAGACTTGGGCATCACATAGCATGAGCATGCATAGCAAGTTAGACATGACATAATTGTAAACATAAGCATACAAATTCATAACATACATATAACCTACTAAACTATCATAACTTATTCATATAATCATAACTTCAATTTCAATAGTAAAGGTTCTTATACTCCTAACATGCATGGGATATTATTGATAACAGTGGACAACATGCTCATAAATCAACCTCGAAGCTGTACCACACATACACAAATATCCATGGAGCATTATGGTCATGTAGGTACTACTGTAGAACATTATAATCATATTGAAACCTAGCAGCTATTGAAATCTGGCACATTAAATTATGGTCATGCATGTAGTACTGTAGAGCATTATAATTATATTGAAACCTAGTAGTTATTGAACTCTAGTAGCACACATTCATGAGGAATTTGTATAGTATCAATCACATAATTACAATTCAGTGAACAAGGCCCCATATGCACACACTTCTATACAGTATTATTAATATTGTTGAAGCTTAGCCCCCTTACCCCACTGCATATGTTCTTGTAGATCATCAGCAAGTCAACAAAAAAAAAAAAATAGCAATAGAACCCTTCCGTGCCTATGGATTCACAAATATCCTTATCGTAATTGAAATCCAACGCATTTACATGCATTCCCAAGGAGCATAAATAACCCATCACAAAATCTATAACCCAAGCCATCCATACGCACTTTTTTTCTTCTAGCGTAATCAAACAATGAATCGGAACTACTAGTGCATATAATTCATCACACTAAAGCAACGGACCGGTTCTTATCAGATTTATTCTTATATAATCGAAGTCATGAAAATAAATAAAACACAACATATAATTTAATTAACGCATCAAGAGCAATAGATCCAAATTCCACAAATTATAGGACTAACTAAGCATCACACAAAGTTGGGAGCATGCCTTCAATTTCTCTCTTCTTTGTCTTCCCGTGGAGCTCTAGGACTGATGGAGAATGATGGGGAGGGTGGAGCTTCTTAGGGCCGTCTACCAAAAATCCCCTAGAGCTTTTGAAGGTAGGGTTTTAAAGAGATGGAAGGTTAAGACTTTGTCTAAATTCTATCAATTCCGTTATATAAATTTTATTTTTACACAGTCTTTATAAAAATCCATATCCATATATATATCATATATAATTCCTATATTATAATGTTATAATTATCTATACGTTATATTATATTGATCATATTTTCTTTATATTATATATATTATTTATAGAGATTAAATCTATAATAATATCTAATTTATCTACACGTTTATATATTATATATTTTATATTATAATATGCCAATTATCTTTTAATGAATAATCTATATAAAAATTTCATATATTTATATCTTATTATTTGATTAATCTAAATTCTCTTATCGTAGACTAACTTAATTAAATAAATTCTTAATTAAATTAAGTGAACTCCTTTAATTAAACCATTGAGTTCCCGGATACTACAAGAAACAGTTCTGTCTTCCTTTCCCGAATCAATTTCGTTTATATGAGTTTTTGTTACTCTCTCTCTCTCTCTCTCTCTCTCTCTCTCTGATTTGTTGTCAAATTCACATCAGGCAGTCTTAGTCACTGGGATGAGTTTTTGCACCTCTCTCAAGGAAGAGGATCTGCTTTTAACATATTCACATCTGGCAATCTTAGTCAGATTGGGACTGCCCTGCTCTATGATATAAATAGTGTTTGCTTCCTTGTTCTGCCTTCGTTTCCCTTAGTTGGCCTATATGTATGTATGTGTGTGTTTATGAGTATTCATCTCATATGTTTATGTATCTTATGTTGATCTGTGCTGACCCACCTTGCATCTTCCCTAGCCCTAATTCCTCTACACAATAAGTAGGCATCAAGAGGAAGTTGTATTCCTGTTTCGCTAGACCCCATTTCCATCCCTAGTTAAAGAGTTGATTAGATGATGTAAGCTAGTAGTTACAACAATCATAACATTACTTTTTGTTCGAGTGTTATTTCGAACATCTTTTTCTCTCTTTTAAACATTGCTTAAATTGCAATTCAATCATGTCTTTTTCTCCATTTGATTCTCAGATCTTGAAGAGCTTAGATACTTGGATCATAATAACACAATAGGAGCAATTGAGGAGAGTGAAATTAGCAACTCTATGCTCTTCTAATTTGGTTTTTTATTTTCTTTTGTTTTTGTATTAAACAATTGTGTTTTGTTTAACTCTTATGGAAGATGCCATGTGAGAGCTAAGGATAGTTTCATTTAGGTTTAAGGTTGACCCATGTAGAGCTAAGCATAAGTGTGCTCTTGAACCTTGCAAGTTTGAGAGGGATTCTCCTTAGGTAAAGAGTTTGGTGAGTGCGTTATGGCGCGGGGTATTGTTGTCTAAAACTATGCCTTTGAGGTGCACTACCAAGTGAGTGATGGGAAAGACCAAGTAAAAAAGTGAGAATAAGTTGCCAAAGTAAGGGCTTGGAGCATTTAACTCTTGGATCTTGTATTCTATCATTATTTTATAGGTTGGGCAAAAATAATACGAAAGATATATGCCATGGAATAGAATTTGATATAATTACCAAACCTTTTTAAATATTATTGTTAGATTACTTGTCTTGATTACTTCCCTAGTCATGTTTTAAATTGTATTTATATGAATTTTAAGCTTGCGTAGTTATATCTTATATTTTTGTAGCACTTGTGCATTCAAATTATATTAAACAAATTTATGAATGTGCATTACCTCTATTTTTTTATAAGTAAAATTCTATAGCATGAATCATAGTACAAAAACCAGTCTTTAAGAGTTCCTCACGCTTGACAAAGTATCAAATTAGAAAAAACACCCTGGCTGGTATAAGATTTTTTCAATGTCTAATTGTCCCTCACTAAAAAAACTTCTATTTTGAGAAACCCAAGTGGGTCTCTCGATGGCCATAGGCATAACATGACATTCACAACGACCATAGAACAAGCTTTGTGCCTATCTAGTTAGGATCAACTACACCAAAGAAAGATCCATATACAATTACAACATATACAAGGATTTCAAATTGCATATTTCACAAAATCCCCAATTAGAAACTAACCAATTAATACAGGAAGTCATTAAAAAAAATTAAACTTTCATAATCAACCATAAAATTACGCTACTAATGGAAAAATGAAAAGTAACATGAACACTGAACATATGAAATTCTACACATAGAGCATATGAAATCCTAACTACATAGACAAGAAAATTAATGACAAAAATGCAGAGCTTGAAATACTTAAAAATTTTGTCAACTGTCTTCAAAACTCTCTTAAGGATGGCCTTCTTGTAACCCTAATGAAAATATGATAAACATAATGATACAACAACAATAACAACTAAGTTTTATCCCACTAGGTGGAGTCGACTATGGTAAACATAATGATAAAACGACAAAATCATACTATGCTATCAACTGCAAGAAAGGAAATAAACAATTGTTACCTGCAAGTCAAATATTACTACCACCAAACCTCAATTATTGTGTGACTGTTTGGACTTATATTTTTGGCATAGCCTTGCAATTTACCATTTTGTGGTAAACAATGATTCTTATGTAAGTTGCATGTTCACGACTACCCAACATTATTTGAACATGCTATGTCAAAGGAATAAAATGTCGAGTCGTTCTATCGACACAGGTGAAATTTACCATTTCATTCATGTAGTGAAATGTTGGACATCAAGCTCAGAGCCGCAAGTGGCAGTGGGCTTGCTAAGGCTTCGTGGCCAGGCGAGGTCGTCGCAAGAGGCCTCACCTGTCCTCAAGGTAGTTGTGAGCTCACAACGACCAGGTTAGGTCTTGGCCTTGTGGCGGTAGGCCGTTGCGATTGCCTTTTTTCTTTCTTCTTTTCCCCTATTTTCATTTTTTTCTTTATGTTTTATTTTTTTACATAGTTAATTCCTTTCTCTCTTTTAATATTCTCCCTTCGTTAATTTTTTTCTCCTTCATCCATTCACTGGGTAAATAAAGAAAAAAAACATTTTAAAAATATTTATTCTTTCCCCCCAGTTTTATTTGTGCACGAGGTAAAAGAGAGAAAAAAACCTCTTAACTTTTTTAAGGATAGTTAATTTTCTTGCTCCATTCGACAATGAGGTAAATAAAGAGAAAGAACTCTTTAAGGATGACAGATTGCTAGAAAACAACAACAGCAAAGCTTTATCATACTAGGTGGGGTCGACTATTTGGATCCTTTTACGCCATTGAGCTCTATCTCCTACTATATCATCATCTATATTTAAATAAATTTTATCTTAATTTATTGTTGTTAACCAAGTCTTTTTTAGTTTACCTTGTCCTCGTTTGATATGCATGTTTGTCATAGTTTCACATCGTCTAATTGGAGCATTTATTGGTTGTTTAAGTACATGTCCGTATCATCTTAAACGTCTTTCGGAGTTTTCCCTCAATAGTTATAACTCCGACTTTCTCTTTAATGTTCTCATTTTATATTCTGTCTATCCTCGTATGCTCATACATTTATCTTAACATCCTCATTTCTACAACTCTCATCTTCTACTTATGTGTTCGAGTCATAGTCCAACATTCTGCTCCATATAACATAGCAGGTTTAATACGATTTTGTAGAATTTCTCTTTAAATTTTAGATGTATTTTACAGTCACATAAAACACCTGACACACTCCTCAATTTCAACCATTCTGCTTGTATTCTATATAAGACATCTCTTTCAATCCCTCTATTGTTTTGTAAAATGATCCTAAATATTTAAAAAGTATTAAAATAAATATAATTTAAAACAAGATTGTTAGGAAAGATGAAACAAATTAAATATAATTTAATCTTATAAAATATACTACTACTAATAAATTATATTATATATATAAATTTAGTTTAATTTTAAATTGATCAAAATAAATATATTTTAAATCTACTTGATTGCGCTATCTTTATTTGGTAGACTTCATCTAATTGTAACTCGATTTTTACTCAATAAATATCAAACATTTCATGAGATAATATCAAAATTTGAACTTAATATTCAACATCTCAAATATAATTCAATAGTAAACGTTAATGGCGATCAAATATTAATATTTTTTTATTAATAAATTTTATATTTAAAAAGTATCAAAATCGTATCGGCATGACATAATATGATACAGAAATCATAAGTCATAAATCGAGCTTCCGTCACGGTTCAAAATTTTAAACCTTAGCTACGTCCAATATAATACAATCATCATGGACAACTCAAGGTGAAAAGAATTATTATAACTACTAAAATAGTCTATCATCCTACTGGGCTTACATCACTTACTTTTTTTTTTTTTGTTTTTCTGGTTTGCATTATTGCAGCAGATATCTGGGATTTTTCCCCTCTGGATCCCTTGTCTGCCTCCTACATCATGTTTTTTTTTTTCTGCATCAATAAATCTGAATCTGCAGATATCAGTAGCAATCTAGGAACATCTGCTTGTTGAATCATGCCTCTGCAGTATTGATCTCCTGGTGTGAGCGCTGAGCCACAGCTGCTCTTGGTTCTAGAGTTTCTTTCCAGCAAAGGAAGATCACTTGCTTTTTCTTCTCGTTTCCATTATTGCAACCAATTTCTGTCTTCTCCTTCTAACCACCAGATCAGCAGATTTCCTAGTGCCTTGATTGCTGACTTTACTGATAAACAATCTGTTTATAAGGATATTGGCTACTGATCTTTTACAGATTGTTGATTTCTTATTGATTCTAATAACAATTCTAAGAGTGATTCCAGCCGGAAAATTGAGAGATCTGCTTCTTTTGCTTCACTATTTTTTCAATAAAATTACTATATGTTTGTAGTATGTGAAGGATAAATCTCTTGTTGCATAGTTTTTGCATCTTCTAGAATAACAATAACCACCAAGGCTTTATCCTACTAAGTTGGATTAGTTATATGGATCCCCTACGTCATTGAGTTAGATTCCATATTATATCTTCATCTATATTTAATTAAATTTTATCTTATTTTATCGTTACTAATCAAGCCTTTTTTAATCTCCCTCTTCCACTATTAGTGTGCATATTTGTCATATTCGCACATTGCCAAACTTAGACATTTATTGGACATATAAGGATGTGTTAATACAATTTTAAATGCGTTTCTTAGAATTTTTCTTGATATTCCAACTTTCTCTCTAACATTCTCGTTTCTTATCCTATCCATTCTTGTGTGTTCGCATATCCACCTTAACATCTTCATTTATGTGACTCTCATCTTTTGCATGTGTACTTGTTTTATAGCTCAACATTTATCTTCATATAACATAACAACATTTAACTTCATATAATATAAGATTTATTTTATGAGTTATTTGCTACTTCTAATTTTTAAAAATCTATTCCTTCATATTTACAATTGTCTATTTGTGGATATTATTACTTTCCAATATGGTTTCTTCTAAGGAAATTCTTCATGATGGTACTCTTTGGTTGTAAGCTCCTTGCTGCTAGATCCACTATTAATATATGTTGAGTATATTCTTAGTTGTAAGCTCCTTGGTTGAAACGACCTAAAACTTTATCCCCTTATAGCTTTCAAAACATGTTGTGCAAAACCTTTCTCCTAAAACTTATTTAAATAAATCCACTTCGATGTGGTACATCTTAAATAGGTCAACTAGAAGACATCAGAATCAATAGTGTGAATAAAAGAAAACTTAAAAAACTCGAATGTTCAACCAACTAAAATAAGAAATCCCATATATCTACCCGGCATTACATCATCGACTCAGAGAGGGAACTTCAACATCCAAACTACGAAAAAAATAACATAAACAAATAGAAGAAAGGACAAGACCCTCGGGTGTACACTACCTAATACGAGCTAGCTCATTCATCAAGACCCTCCGTCTCCTCATTACCTGCACCATATGGATCTAGTAAGTCTAAAGACTCAACAAGTTCAAACATTTTATATTAAGAATTAAACATATAATCACATGCTTATATATATATAACTTTAAGAAAATACCTTGAACATTTTAAATTTAAACCTCGCTGACCTTTAGTACTATGAACCTTCAAATTTTATTAAAATAATATCAATCCTTTAACTTTCAACATCAAAATATTTAAGTGAGTTCATATCATTGAATGCGGCCCCTTTTTTTTTCTCAACCTCTGTTTGTTTGGCTAAACTTTTATCTTAGGTTTGGTAGTGTTTCTCGATATCCTTTAAATCGGGTTCCACAAGCTTTGGTAGGGTTTTTGATATCCTCTAAGCCGGATCCTTACTATAGTACTAGGTTTGATAAGGTTTCCCGGTATCCTCTAAGTCGGGTTGCACTTGCCTTGGTAAGGATTCCGGTATCTTCTAAGTCGGATCCCACTATCCCTTTTTCCTATGATTTGATAAAGAATTCCGGTATCCTCTAAGCTGGACTCCTTTACCTGTCACATTATCACATTCATCAACAAGAAAAAATAGCTTACCTTTCATGATAGTTATAAAACATACAGTTAATTTTTCATGTATCGAAAACCTTATTAAAAATTATGATAAAAGAATTAAAGGTGCTTAGACATGAATATTAAACAAAAAATACTACAAATACTGAGATTATTTTAGGGACCACTGGCCCATGCCTTCACTCACCTTCCTAGCCCCCGAAAGCTCTTCAGTGAACCCTTCTTCGCACTACCCCCACTCCGACATAGCCATCCACCCCCCTCTTTTTTTTTTCCAGCATTCCCAAGGTAGCAGCAGATTTCCGAAATTTCCAGCATCAAAATTCCAACCAAAAGTCAATAAAACTTTAGTCAAAACAACGCAACCCTCCCCCATTGACACCAGTCATTTTTTCCTCGACATAGCAATACCCTCTCCTAACCCTCAACACCTTCTAGCATCCATCCCTAAGGCAGCAACAGATTTCCAAAATTTTCAGCATCAAAATTCCAGCCAAAAGTCGATAGAACTTTCGTAAAAAATAGCACAACCCTCCCCCTTGACACCAACCTTTTTTCCTCGACATAACTACACCTCCTCACCCTTCAAACCCCCTTCCAACGCCCCTATGGCAATAGGAAATCTCAAAAATTCTATCATCAACATTTTCCAATCAAAAAGTCCTTAGATTTTCGTCAAATCATTGTAACAATTGAAAAACATATTTGTTAACAATAAAACATACATCAAACATCAAAACATGCATAATGTGGCCCACGAATGCTACATTCTCACCGGTAAATAGGCAAAAGTTCGCTTTGTAGGGTTCGGCTGTAATGTATTGATAATAACCGTTACATCTCCATGAGAACTTGAGTGTAATGTTAAATAGGCAAGAGTTCTCACACCATAGGTTGGATAAGAACAAATATGATAGAAAAATTAATAGTCTAAGATTTGGAGCATGGAACATAAGAATCTACACTGGTAAATTAATGGAGGTAGTAGATACGATGATTAGGAGAAGAATTAGTATTTTGTGTGTACAAAAGATAAAATGGGTTGACAAGAAGGTAAAGATGATAGAGAACTCAGGTTATAAGTTATAGTACACAGGAAAGAGTAAAGCAAGAAATGAAGTGAGTATTGTTGTAGATAGTTCGTTAAAGGATAAGTTGTAGGAGCAGTTAGAAAAGGAGATCAAATTATAACCCTTGAGATAATAGTGCTGAAAGAAACTATGAACATAATTAGTATATATGCACTGCAAGTAAAATTAGATGAAGCTACCAAATCAAGGTTTTGGGACGACTTAGATGAAGTATTGCAAAATATTCAACCAAATAAAATAATTTTAATAGGAGATGATCTAAATGAGCATATGAAAATGAGGAATATTGTAACACCCCACCCTCCTCACTACTGGACTGTGAGGGCGGAGCGCTACTGGACTACTAACTTTACTTAACTAACATTGCACACATGTTGATAGTAATTCCTAAAACTCTCGGAGAACTCAAAACATACAATTAACTAGTAGCGGAAGACTAAATGACTCATCTAATACATTCTACTCAACTCTTTGTTAATAAATTCTTATGCTAAATCCCAAGGCTTTTCTAGTCCAGGCATCACACATCCATCCGCACCTCCTTGTCGCCTTCCTTTACTATAATTTTTCCTTTCCTTTATCTGCAGTAAGAGGAAATACATCTATAAGCAAAATTGCTTAGTAAGCGCTATCTAACTCACAAAACTCGAGTATGCATGTAAGCTGAAAGAAATCTAGAAACTAAATGCTCATCTATTAGCAAATGAAACATAGCATACTGAAATACTAAACATGTAAGCAAATCTAAACAACATGTCAGTATATAAGAAAGCTAAACTTGCTGAATTTTAAAACTTATGTGAAGCTTATTTCTTTTGTTTGAAAACTTATACTTTAATACTTCAAAATAATAATCAACTTTCTTCTTAGGCTCAGCAACTGTACTTGCTATGCGCGCATCCCTAACTAGACCCGAGATAGCTGGTCCCGAATCTAGTAGGGTTTACTAGGTTATCTAAACCTAGGGACGACTATGGGAGCCCAGCCCAAGGACAACTGAGAGTCCTGCATACTAGGTTATCTAAACCTAGGGACGACTATGGGAGCCCAACTGAAGGACAACTGAGAGTCCAGTACAGTGCCACTGATAAAAGTAAAATACTTGTTATCTTTTAATACTTCTAATATATAATGCCTCGGTATTTTAACGAGCACCTTGTGTGCCAAAATCCCTAAAGTCTTGACTTTGGGATCTACTTAAGGCCTTGGCCTTTTTCTTTCTTTTCTTTATCTTTCTTATACTTGTTAATACCTCTAATAAAAGAATGCTTCTTTAAACACTGAAATGTTTAAACAAATTCTAACTTTGAAATGTATAAACAAAAATCTGCATACTATGCTAATCAAAATTCTACATACTATTCTAATCAAGATTCTGCATTCTATGCTACACTATTTTTGCATACTATGCAAAAATAAAATCTGCACTATAAGCTTAATTAAAATTTGCACTATAAGTCTACATAAAAAATCTGCACTATAAGCTTAATTAAAATCTGTACTATAGGCTTAATTAAAAATCTGCACTATAAGCGCTTAATTAAAATCTGCAATATAAGCTCTACATAAAAATCTGCATTATAAGCTTAATTAAAATCTGCATTATTGGCTTAATTAAAAAATTGCACTATCAGCGCTTAATTAAAATCTGCAATATAAGCTCTACATAAAAATCTGCATTATAAGCTTAATTAAAATCTGCACTATAGGCTTAATTAAAATCTGCACTATAAGCTTACATAAAAATCTGCATTATAAGCTTAATTAAAATCTGCACTATAAGTCTACATAAAAATTTGCACTATAAGCTTAATTAAAATCTGCACGATAGGCTTAATTAAAAATTTGCACTATAAGCGCTTCTCATGCTTCGAATTCAAGAAGAACAAAGGTCCGAAACTACTCCTACTGCAGGTGAGAAGCACTTACCTTGATTCTTGGACTCACAACTGAACAAAAAGGGTTTCTAGGACCTTGGTCGACCGCCGGAGATGATGCCCTAACTCCCTTTCGTTTTCTGCCCGAGCTCCGCCATCGTACGCAGAAGAGAAGGAGAGAATGGTTTAAGTCACGGGAAAACAGAGCATCAACTTATCCCTTTTTATAACTTAATATTTCTGTTAACTCCTTAAATAAATTCGCTACCTTTTCTAAATAGACAAATCCAACATCAACTTATCCCTTTTATAATCCAATATTTTGCTAACTATCTTAAATAAATTCGCTACCTTTTCTAAACAGACAAATCCAACATCAACTTATCCCTTTTATAATATTCTGTTAACTATCTTAAATAAATTCGTTACCTTTTCTAAACAGACAAATCCAAGATCAACTTATCTTTTATAATCCAATATTCTGTTAACTATCTTAAATAAATTCGTTACATTTTCTAAACAGAAAAATCCGTTTGCCCACCTGGTCAGCTGGGTTTTGACCGAGTCAAAGGTCGTGGGTTCAATTCTCGGCTTGGACATTTTTTTGTCGAAACTTCCTTCGTTTAGTAAAAATACCAAACGACCTCCAAAAATTACATAAAAATACTCTAAAAATTTCTAAAAATCTCTAGAATATTTCTAAAATATTTCTAAATATTTTTAAGAACTTTTAGAACTCATAATGAGGAAAATTGGGTCGTTACAAATATGAGAGGGTACATAGGGGTTATGAGCTTAAATGAGAAATGAAGAGGGGAAAACTATATTAGATTTTGTGATGTCCTTATATTAGCTAATACATTTTTTCAAGAAAAGAGAAGAACACTTAGTCACGTTCAAAAGTGGGAATAATAAATTGTAAATTGACTTTCTTATGGTTAGGAAGAAGGATAGAAAGATTTGTAAAGATTGCAAGGTCAGCCCTGGAGAAAGCTTAACTACCTAACATAGGTAAGTAGTGTTGGATATACGCCTCAAACATAATATCAATAGAAAAAAAATATATACGAATCCTATAATTAAGTAGTGTAAATTAAGGATGAGAAACAAAATATATATAAGGAGAAGACAGGTATTAGATGAAATATATGGTGCCTTTAATACGACATGAGATAAAAATGATATTAAAGTTGAAATAATAGCTAAGAGTGTACTTGGCGGTGAGTCAAAGGGACATGCACTATTAAATAAGGAATCTTCATTTGTTGTGCCCAAAGGATGTCCACATATCTCCACAATGACATGATATTGTCCACTTTGAGCCTAGACCCTCATGACTTTGCTCTTGGGCTTTATCCAAAAGACCTCATGCCAATGGAGATTGTTGGTTGCTACTCGGAATACCGTCCTAGTTCCCCTGTATAAAAATTTGTACAAGCATAGAACTATCCTAGCTACCCATGTGTTCTACTAAAGTTAAATTTGGATTGCAAACGATGCTTAACATTATTAATCCAAGTTTTCCCTTTAGAAATTAAACTTGAATTGGGAACGAAACTTAACATTCTTACTTCAAGTTCAACTGATGTGATCTTCCTAAGTTAAACCATAATACAGAAGTTGATCAAATATCTATTTCAAGGATCGGCTTCCAGGTCAAACGTGGCGAGACACTAGGCCTTCTTGGGTATGAGATCATCCACCATTGCCTAGACAAAGCCTTTCAAAGAAATCGGATATTTAAACTTCTGACAGTAAACTAGGTTTAACAATAGAGACTTTAATAGAAACACATTATCGAAACATGAAATCGAAACAAATATCGAAAACAAAAACGATAATTAAAATCGATAACCTCTTGTGTTTGGTTTTACAAGATCTATACAAAATGATGCACTAGTTATGATGCGGAAACTAATAACTAGTTATACCTTATGTAGCTTATAGACCTCTTGATCTTCTATTGTTTTTCTCTTCCTATCTCGGACGTCGTATGGGCGACGATCTATCGAGACGAGAATCCACTCAAGCCTTCTTCTTCCTTTCAAGTTTCGGCCACTAACTTTCTTCAAGAGATGATGAAGTTCGACCACCAACTTTCCTCTAAGGGATACTAGACAAGAGAACCTCCTTCTCTTCTTCTTCTCCTTCAAGCAACCGGCTATCAAAGGATCTCCACACCAATATGCCGCTGGCCACCAAGAGGGAAAAAGAGTAAGGGCCGACCACCACCAAAGAAGAGAGGAGAGGAATAGAAGATGTATTGTTGTGAGGTGAGACATCTCTACCCTCTCTTTTATATTTCTTGGTCTTGGCAAATAAGGAAAATTTTAAAAATAATTAAAACTTCCTTATATTTCTTGCCAATGACTAAAAAAGAAAGTTTTAAAACAAAAAAATTAAAACTTCCTTTTCTTCTTGTCATGGCCGGTGACATGCTTGTTCTCCAAGCAAGGAAAGATTTTAAACAAAAATTAAAATCTCTTTTTTAAAAATCCCTTTTGTGGATAGTTCTAAAAGGAATGTTTTATAAATTAAAATCTCTCTTTTAAATCATTTTATGGATATCTATAAAAGATGAGATTTAAAATAAAACATGGTTTCAAAAAAGGAAAGTTTTATCAAAAAATTAAATTTTTTTTTTTCACATTATAGATAACTACAAATAAGGAAAGATTTTAAATCTCTCTTTTATTCCTTTGTAGAAAGCTATAAAAGGAAAGATTTTAGAATTTAAAATTCTCTTTTAAAACCAACATAAAAGGAAAGCTTTCGACAAAATAAAAACTTCCTTTTATTTCCTTTTATGATCGATCTAAAAAAGGAAAGTTTTATATTAAAATCATCCTTTTAAATCCTTTTAATGGATCTCTATAAAAGGAAAGATTTTACAAAATAAAACTTCCTTTTGAATTCAATGTGGCCGACCACCCTTGCTTGGGCTCCAAGCTAGGGCCGGCCACAACTTGAATCCATCTAACCTTGGTTTGGCCGACCCTAGCTTGGCCAGCCACCTTAAGGTGGGTAAGAAGTTGGGTTTGAGTGGATATAAGATTTTATAAATAAGAGATTACAATAGGGACCGAGAGAAGGAATTGATTTTGATCTCCCGATGAGCTTGAGCTTCCCGTGTTCGCCCCGAACACCCAACTCAAGTTCATCAATAATATCTCATTCCACTAAAGAGTTATTATTGCACTACCGCACCAATCTCATATTATTATATGGTCCCCTTCTAATCATGAGTGTGTTAGTCTTCCTGTGTTTAAGATATTGAATGCCCATTAATTAAATGAGTTATTGACAACTCACTTAATTAATATCTAGCTCCAAGAGTAATACCACTCAGCCTTATCGTCATGTCGGACTAAGCCCACCTGCAGGGTTTACATGACAATCCTTATGAGCTCCTCAAGGGGACATCATCAACCTAGATTATTAGGACACAGTTTCATTCTATAATCAACAACATACCATATAAATAATATCATTTCCCAACTTATCGGGCGTATTGATTTAACGAGCTAAATCGCACCCTTTGATAAATCAAAGAAATAAATACTAAGTATATGCGTTTGTTATTACATCATGATTAAAAGTACACACTTCCATAATAACAAAGGTATTGTTCTTTTATATAGTCAGTATAAAAAGATACTACCTCAATTGTTCCTGCTCAATACACTCATAGTGTATTAGTATAATTTATTAGTCAAGATAAACTAATACCTAATTACACTACAACCACTCCAATGGTTTGTCCCATTCCATTTTGGTTGTGAGCAATTGTTTATAATTTATAAGGATCTGATAACATGATCTTCTGTGTGTCTCCTCATACCATGTTATCTACAATATAAATTAAATGGACAACTACACTTAGCATAAATGTAGGCATTTGACCAATGTGATTCTTATATGTTTATACAAAAAGCTAGACTTTTAGTATACACTCTAACAATATCATGCATCCTTTTAACCCCATGATCTTTACCAAATCTTTTCAAAGTGGGACTTTGATTGGACCCCAACAATCCTCCCCTCAAATGAAGGACCATAATTACTCTCATAGTCCGAGCCTCCCCGCGAGCATTCGGTCACCCTG
This sequence comes from Zingiber officinale, assembly GCF_018446385.1. Classification (NCBI taxonomy): domain Eukaryota; kingdom Viridiplantae; phylum Streptophyta; class Magnoliopsida; order Zingiberales; family Zingiberaceae; genus Zingiber; species Zingiber officinale. Next base: position 102,396,126 of record NC_055998.1, read on the forward strand.
ACCTGCTCTGAGCCTCCACGCGAGCATCTGTATCCGGTCAGCCTAATCTGCTTTGGGCCTCCCGCAAGCATCCGGTCATGTTGACCTATTCCGGGGACACCCTCAACTTCGTTCAAGGCCACCCCACATTGCATTTGATCTAGACCATGGCTTTGATACTATTTGTTGTGCTCAAAGGATGTCCACATATCTCTATAATGACATGATATTGTTCACTTTCGGATTAGACCCTCATGGCTTTGCTCTTGGACTCTACCCGAAAGACCTCATGTCAATAGAGATATCATACATCCTTTTAACCCATGATCTTTACCAAATCTTTTCAATGTGAGACTTTGATTGAACCTAACAATAGTGGTGGAATGAGAAAGTACAAGAGAAAGTGAAAGAAAAATAAACAACTTATAAAGAATTATATATTTGTAAGAGCGAAGAAAATTTAAAAAAATATATAATAGCTAAGAAAGAAGTTAAGAAAATAGTGAATGAAACAAAAAATGAAACTTTTGAACAATTATATCAAAAATTGGATACCAAAGAAGGGGAAAGAGACATTTATAGAATAAGTAAAGTGAGAGAAGGGAAGACAAGACAAGAGATCTTTATCTAAATAAAATATATTAAAAATAAATGTAATAGAGTACTAGTAAATAATGAAGAAATAAAAGAGCGGTAGAAGAGATATTTTCATCAACTTTTTATTGAAAGTTTAAACGATCAACTTAACTTAAGTAATTTAAGTAGGTCGAATGAGTATAAAATTTTAAAATTTTATTGTAGAATTCAAACTTCAGAAGTAGAACAATCTTTAAATGGGATGCACGATGGAAAAATTGTTAGATCAGATGATATTCCAATAGAGGTATGAAAGTGCCTAGGGAAATAAGGTAGAATGATTTACAAAATTATTTAACATGATATTGAAAATAAAATAATGTCTGATCAATAGAGGTTAAGTACTCTAGTTCCTTTATATAAGAATAAGGAAAATGTACAAAATTGTGCAAACTATCGGAGTATTAAATTAATGAGTCATACCATGAAACTTTGAGAAAAAGTAATAAAAAAATGACCGAAAATTAATTTGGGTTCATGTCTGAAAGGTCTATAATAGAAGCTATACATCTTAGACAATTAATTGAAATATATCGGGAGCAAAAACAAGATTTACATAGTATTCATTACTTGCAAAAAGCTTATGATAGAGTCCCAAGAGAAATTATATGGAGAATTTTAGAAAAGAGAGGTGTTAGTGTAACATATATTGAACTAATTAAGAATATGTATGAGAATGTAACGACCAAAAAGACTTCGGACGGAGTAACTGAAGCATTTCCAATAATGATAGGATATATCAAGGACGGACTCACTATCTTTTTTCATAGTAAAATCCTTATATTTTTATACAAATTATAGACGAACTCACTACACACATTTAAAATAATATCGTGGTGTATGTTGTTTGTAGATGATATTACTATATAGATGAAACACGTGCAAGAGTAAATGCTAAACTAGAATCTTGGCGGGAAACACTAGAAGTGAAAGATTTTAGGCTTAGTAGAATAAAGACAGAATATATGGAATTTAAGTTTAGTAATATTAGATTTAAATAGTAGTTAGAAAAGGAGATAGAATTATAGCCCTTAAAATAATAGTGGCGAAAGAAACTATGAACATAATTAGCGTATATGCATCACAGGTAGGATTAGATGAAGCTACCAAATCAAGATTTTGAGAGGACTTAGATGAAATATTACAAAATATTCCACCAAATGAAATGAATTTAATAGGAGGTGATCTAAATGGGTATGTCGGAGTGAAAAATGAGGAATACGAGAGAGTACATGGAGTTATGGATTTGGAACGAGAAATGAGGAAGGGAAAACTATATTAGATTTTGCGATAGCATATGACCTTATATTAGCTAATACGTTTTTTAAGAAAAGAGAAGAACACTTAGTCACAATCCAAAGTGGGAATAATAAATCTCAAATTGACTTTCTTATAGTTAGGAAAAAGGATAGAAAGATTTGTAAAGATTGCAAAGTCATCCCTGGAGAAAGCTTAACTACCCAACATAGGGTAGTAGTGTTGGATATACGCCCTAAGTATAGTATCAAGAGAAAGAAAATATATACGACTCTTAGAATTAAGTGATGAAAATTAAAAGATGGGAAGCAAAATATATTTAAGGAGAAGGTTCGAGTACAAGCATTAGGTGAAATATACAATAACTCTAATACGACATGGGATAAGATGGTATCAAAGTTAAAAATATTAACTAAGAGTGTACTCGGTGAATCAAAGAGACATGCACTACTAAGTAAGGAATCTTGGTGGTGGAATGAGAAAGTACAAGAGAAAGTGAAGAAAAAATGAACTTATAAGGAATTATATATTTGTAAGAATGAGAAAACTTAAAAAAATATATAATAGCCAAGAAAGAAGTTAAGAAAGTAATAAATAAAACAAATAATACAACTTTTAAACGATTATATCAAAAATTGAATATAAAAGAAGGGGAAAGAGACATTTATAGAATAGATAAATGAGAGAAAGAAAAACAAGAGATCTTAGCCAAATAAAATATATTAAAGATGAATATAGTATTAGTAAACGATGGAGAAATAAAAGAGAAAGTATTTTCATCAACTTTTAATGAAGGTTTAGGTGAAAAACTTAACTTAGGTAATTTAATTAGTCAAATGAGCGTAGAAATTTTAATTTTTATCGTAGAATTCAAACTTAAAGTAAAACAAACTTTAAATGAGATGCACAATGGAAAAGTCGTTGAACTAGATGATATTCTGATAGAGATATGGAAGTGCCTAGGGAAACAAGGTATTGAATGACTTACAAAATTATTTAACATGATATTGAAAACAAAAAAAAATATCTGATAAGGGTAAGTACTCTAGTTCCTTATGTAAGAAGAAGGGAAACATATAAAATTATGCAAACTTTAAGGGTATTAAACTAATGATTCATACCATGAAACTTTAGGAAAAAGTAATATAAATAGATTAAGGAAGGCGACAACCGAAAATTAATTTGGGTTCATGCCTGAAAGATCGACAATAGAAGCTATACATCTTCTTAGACAACTAATTGAAAAATATCAGAAGCAAAAACAAGATCTACACATGGTATTGATTAACTTAGAAAAAGGTTATGATAGTCCTAACAAAAATTATATGAAAAATTCTAGAAAGAGAGGTATTAGAGTAATATATATTGAACTAATTAAGGATATGTACGAGGATGTAATAACTAGAGTAAAGACTTTAGGCAGAGTAACTGAAGCATTTCCAATAAAGATAAGGTTACATCAAGGATCAACTATAAGTCTCTATCTTTTTACACTAATTATGGACGAAATCAATACACACATTCAAGACACGTAGTGGTGCATGTTGTTTGCAGATGAAATTATTTTGGTCAATGAAACACGTGAATGAGTAAATGCTAAACTAGAATCTTGGCAGGAAATACTAGAAGTGAAAGGTTTTAGGCTTAGTAAAATAAAGATAGAATATATGGAATTTAAGTAGCAATATTAGACGTAATGCGACAATTGTTAAGATAGGAGATGATCAATTGCCCGGAACCGAGAGCTTTAAATATTTAAGATCATTTTTGCAAAACGATAGATGGATTGAGAAAGATGTCTTACATAGAAAATACAAGCAGGATGAGTGAAATAGGAGAGCGTCAGTGTTTTTTGTGACCGTAAGTACCTCTTAAACTTAAAGGTAAGTTCTATAAGCAATTAGATCTGTTATATTATATGGAGCTCGACACGAGCAAAAGATAAGAGTCTAGAGACGAGGATGTTAAGGTGGATGTGTGGACATACGAAGATGAACAAATAAGAAATGAGAGCATTAGAGAGAAAGCGAGTTGCGTCTATTGAGGGAAAAAGAGACACGCTAAGATGGTACTGATACGCATTTACGATCAATAAATGTTCCAGTTAGCGATGAAACTTGATAAACATGCATATCAAACGAGGAAGAGGAAGACCAAAAAAAGACTTGGTTAACAACAATAAAACAGGATAAAATTTATTTAAATATAGATGATGATATAATAGGAGATAGAGCTCAATGGCGTAAAAAGATTCATACAACCGACCCCACCTAGTGGGAAAAGGCTTGGTTGTTGTTGTAATATTAGATTTAATGAGACAATTTGTAAGATAGGAGATGATGAGTTGCCCGAACTAAGAGTTTTAAATATTTAGGATCATTTTTTGCAGAACGATGGAGGGATTAAGAGAGATGTCTTACGTAGAATACAAACAGGATGATTGAAATGGAGGAGAACGTCGGATGTTTTATGTGACTTTAAAGTACCTGTAAAACTTAAAGGAAAGTTCAACAAAATCGCAGTTAGACCTGCATGTTATATGGAGTTGAATGTTGAGGTATAATTCGAGCACATGAGTAGAAGATGAGAGTTGCAGAGATAAGAATGTTAAAGTGGATGTGTGGACATAGGTGGATGAACGGAATAAGCAATGAGAGCATTAGAGAGAAAATTGGAGTTGCATATATTGAGGGAAAACTCTGAGAGACACGTTTAAGATGGTACGAGTATGTACTTAGACGAGTAATAAATGCTCCAATTAGGCGATGTAAAACTATGACAAACATATATCAGACAAGGAAGAGGAAGACCAAAAAGACTTAGTTAGCAACAATAAAATAAGATAAAATTTATTTAAGTATAGATGATGATATAATAATAGATATAACTCAATAATGTTAAAGGATATATATAGTCGACCCCACCTAGTGGGATAAGACTTGGTTATTGTATACTAAAACATACAATTAATTTTTCATGCATCGAAAACCTTACTAAAAGTTATGATAAAAGAATTAAAGGTGTTTAGACATGAATATTAAACAAAAATACTACACATACGGATGTTATTTTAGCGACTATTGCCACACACCCTCACGCACCTTCCCAAACCTACGCCCCCGGTTGACCGAATCCTCTTCATCGAACCCTTCTTCGTACAAACCCCTTCTGACGCAGCCATCTACCCTCCTTCCTCCCCTTGACTCCAGTCCCTTATTCCTTGACCTGGCAACACTCCCCAAGGCAGTCGCTCAACCCCCTCCAGCATCCCCAAGGCAGCAGTAGATTTTTAAAATTTTCAACATTAAAATTCCAGCCAAAAGTCGATAGAACTTCAGTCAAAACAATGAAACCCTCCCTAACACCAGTCCATTTTTCCTCAACATAGCAGCACCCCCTCTCAGCCCTTAACCCCTTCCAGCATCCCCAAGGCAGCAACAGATTCTGAAATTTCCATCATCAAAATTCCAGCCAAAAGTCGATAGAACTTCCGTCAAAAACAGCGCGCAACCCTCCTCCCTTGACACCAACCTTTTTCCTTCGACATAACAACACCTCCTCGACTCCTCAGACCTCCTTCCAACGTCCCCATGGCAGGAGCAAATCTCGAAAATTCCAGCATCAACATTTTCCAATCAAAAAGTCGTTAGAACTTCATCAAATCGTCGTAACAATTGAAAAATGTATTCGTTAACAATAAAACATGTATCAAACATTAAAACATACATAATATGATCCATATAGTGTAGAAAATGATGTTAGAAATCTTGTCTTAGAGTTTTGTAGGCGAAAAGATATTGAGCATGACTTAGGAGAATGACGTGAAGCGATCTGACATCGTTCTTCTGCAATTTCCCCTAGAGTTGCTAAGGGTAGGAGGGAAGAGGAAGGAGTGACGGTAATAATATGAGGGGGAAAAAATCTTCTCAATGAAATATATTTAAAAGGGTAGGGAAGGTTAGTTGGCTAGCTAATTGGGTCGGGTCCATTAATTCATTACTTAACATATTAGTTATTCAGACCCCTTTTATATATATATATATATATATATATATATATGACGACCTTAAAATCAATTAAATAACATAAAATTATTTTTTTAAAATTTTATTATTGGCACTACATTGGTATTCATGGTTGTAAGCGTCTTCTAAGGTGTATTATGATAATCTATGTTATCATTAGTTCATGAAGGCAATTCTGCTACTTGCACAATACTACAAGTGAGACAATCATGGTTTAAAATCTCGTGATAAAGGTAATACATTTCAGCTCGCCGGCGAACCGACACAGGTATGCCTCTGGTGCCGCTGCGCCTCGAGGCCCCGCATCCACGTCTCACGTGTATGGCGACGCGTCCGGACGCGTCGCTAGAGCGCATCTGGACTTGTAGTGTGAGCCTGGCGATGCATCCCACAAGCCCAACAATGCGTTTGGACTCTCGTCGAGCAAGCCGATGATGTGTCCTGACACGTCGTGCGAACGTGTCCGGACTCGTCACGCGAGCCCGACAGCGCATCAAGACCCATCGCATGTGGCTGACAACATGTTCGGACCCTCTAATAATTGTTATTTAGAGAAATCATTTAATGGTGCTGATACTTCTCCCACGCTGTCTCCCACAAGAAATGTTGACTTCTATAAACGACGCTAAAATATTCCAGTTAGGAATAGGAGAGATGGTCAAGGCGGTTAAAAATCCACGCATCAAGATCCACAATTCGAATCAACACAAGAACAAGGGGAGATCCCTTAGAAGTCAACACTAAGTGAGGAGGGAGCCAAGGCGTACCTCTGTTAGTCCACTCCGATTCACAAGTTAGGCTAGAGAATAAGAATAAAAACGGAGAAATAATGCACAAAGTGAAAAAGAGGAGAGCAGGAGAGGAGAAATCCTATGTTTTTATGCTGCAACCTCTACCTTATATATTATTGAAGAGGCGACCTCTATAGACGTCCCTTCCCTTGATATAAAGGAGCACTTATGAACCATTTAAAGAGTAGATTTGCTCTCTTTAATCGGCGCCATAACTGATAAAGTAAATAGCGTAGTTCTAATTACTTGTTTGTGAAGGTTTGTGACGGTTTTGCCACGGTCTTCAAGTAACTGCCGTTGAAAAGGTACAGTTCTTGCGACGGTTTTGGTGATGAAAGGGCGCTCAGTAACCGTTTAATATAAGATATCCACTACCAAGTACTTCACGTTTTTCTTTCTTCAAACGTTGCCGAGTCCTTCTCATCATTCTTGTACATACTGTTGAACTATTCCATGACTTGGACTATCTGAGTTGAATCCTTGCCGAGTCATCTCATAACTCGGCCTAACTTGGTCGAATCCCTACTGAGTTATATTTCGATTGGCCAAGTTCCTAAAATGACTCGATGACTCTTGGTGAAGACAGCGGTTTGACGTGGCTTTAAGTTTGACTTTGACTTTGACTTTGACCTAATCCAACTTGACTATACTTTGACGTAAACTAGGTAAACTATACACCATGTGGACCTCTTAACCTATCTCCTTATCATTCGCCTTCTTTCTTAGTCTAGTTAAAGGAGACATACATAGCTAGACAATTAGTACAACAACCGTATTAGAATATATCGTATCCAAAACCTAACCCGTTAATGACTTGCAAACTTAAAATATTTTTCATTCATTTGAATTTGTAAAAAATCTTGGAGACCCTTGAGTTTTACCTCCCGCATCGCGCTCTTTGTCTTCCTCACTAGGCACGTTGTTAGGGTTTGAATTTCATCCTTTATCCTTCTTCTAAGCAACATATTGTAAGTGTCTTCCTCTATTTCACTTTGCTCATATTCTTATGGAGTCTTTGTTATGGTTTGAGAACACCCCAACTATCTATACTGAAATCGAAACTCTGCTCTTCGTGCTAAATTTCATATTCCTATAGACCAACAAATACACATTCCTTCTCCTCAATGCTTGCATTAACCTCCCGAACGGTTTGTCACCTTTTTCCTTGGACAACTAGCAGGGGGGCTACGTTTCCCTTTCCGAATTGTTTCACTGCACCTTTATAATCATAATCTTTAAGGTAGAACAAGCACCAAGAAGATCAAAAAACTGCTTGGCCTTGAGAAATTCTTGTATCTTATGCTCCCATTGTTCGGCTTTAGAGTTTTGATATTTAACTGTGATAAACGCTTGAGAAACACATATTGATTGACCAAAAGACTGCAATACCAGATAATACCGTTTGATGAACTAAAATTAAATAGAAGACAAAGTAAAATAGGAACACTCACTTTCATTGTAGAATCTGCCATAAACTCTATGAGTTCTGCTGCATTGTATTTTTTAGCCGCCTCCAATTTAGCTAAGTAAAGAGGATCTTTTTCATTAATCAAACAGGGAACAAAATCAAAGGACATTGGATGATGAAGATGAGAGGTCTCGCTTGCTACAAACGACAATGTAGGCTTATGTATAGAAGTTTCTTCGGTAGTTATTTTTGGTAGGGGAGAAGTAGCTATCGCCTTAGATAGAGGAAATGCAACCGGAGGAATTGATGAAGCAGATACACTTGCTGTTAAAACTATTTTGGAGGACTAACTCTTCTGGGGAGTTGTTGAAGACCGACGACTATAAAAGTTATATTCAATCCCTACACTTGCAACTCTTTTGAGGGAGCCAAGTCCACAAGATTTAGCTTCCAAAGTAGCAAGATGCGCTAACGATTTGAGAATTGAAAGTTATATTCAATCCCTATACTTGAAAACCATAGTCGGAGGGAGCTGTTGAAGTCTTCCTCTAATAGTTTGGTCTCCATCAATCCCCATACAACAATCTGGCGACTGTGAAGGAGGAGGTGTTAGACCTTGTTTGTTTTAGGGTCTTTTAGAAGCCCCTAACTTTCCAGCTAGCGATTTTCATGTTTTGTTGTGGACACGCATGTCCACCATCGTCCTATTGCCTCCTTCCATTCCGTGGCCATATTTTGCGCACCCCGGTGCTGCACATTCTCCTATGCACTAAGCCATGCATTGTCTTCGCTCTTCTGTGCATTAGTGTGAGGGTTGCCTTCACTTTCTGCACCATCTTGTATATTCATTGAGCCACTGTCCCCACTCCATGTGCCACTGCCACCGCTCTCGGCTCCGCTGCCTCCGCACCATGGGCAATTATCTTGTGTGGACTGAGTCGCTGCCTCCCCCTTGGTGTGCCATTGCCTCCACTCTCTGCTCCAGCTTACTTGGGCGGCAAGACGCTGCCACCGCTCTGTGTTGTTGCCCCCACTCTTCGCATCCACTCGCTTAGACGGTGAGCTATTGGTTCTGCTTTGTGCTCCACTCTGCTCCAGTCTAGCGCCACTCTGCACCATTTTGCTTGGATGGCACCACTTCGCTCTGCTCTAGCATGTCTCCATACTCTGTGCACGACCGCTGTACTGCTAGCACCGCTCTCTGCACGTGGCTCATGATCCTGTGGCCCGCGGTGCTACACAATGTACTATTTTTGGCTCCACCCTCGCGCGGCCGCTGCACTCTGCTGTCTACGTGATCTTGACACCGACCACCCTGTGTGGGCTGACCTATGACCTTTGGTTCTTTTGCACAACCCAATAGTTCTCCTTAGAGTGATCAATACGTCGACAACCTTCGTAAAATTTTGACATTGACTCAAACTTTACTTCCAATTGGTGGTTGGGCTTGAGGTTCAATTGGTGGTTTAGCATGAGGTGGCGCCATTCCGTTCTGTTGGACATCCTGCCGTGGGTTTATACGAACAATCTGTCCAAAAGCATTAGGTGTGGAGTTGAGTTGTGTCGTTTCCTCTGCATCTGTAGCTTCTCCAGTTTGTTGGCCATCCACATCATCTTTAGTGGTCTATTCAGCAAGTTGTACTTTAACTTTGTTTAGTCATTTGCGGTGCCAAGTGTTTTTTGTGTTGGGTGTCTCTATGCGTGTTTTAAAATTTTATTTCGCAAAATAAGCAGCAGAAACATAATAATAAACTAAATTATCATAGCACGCACATCACACATAGAAGATGCATATATGTGTTGACATAATCACAGAATTAAATTGCATAAATAAATTATACCTCTTGGATGACGCGAAGAGGAAATGACATCAACTAGCAACCTTTTGATAGATTGCCTCTACTCGTGTCCATCCTGAGATCTTCGCGAGACGACTTCATTAAGTCATGTGTTGTGTCTTTGTTTCGATACTAGTAGACGGAGGGAGACAAAGCCATCCGAAAGAGGACCCACTGTTCGATTCGGTATCTGGTGGCACAAGGCAACCTGACGATACCAAACGAATTGAACGGAGAAGAAGAAGCTGATGTTTGGAGGTTGGAAAGCTCGCTGCTGGCGAGGGACAGCAAGCCTAGTGGTGTTAGAGTTTCGACAACAACATTTGCTCGCCAGAACAGTAGCCTAAGCTAGCGGAAGGGGCTGCCGGTAGCTGGAATAACGACGTGCGACTGCTGTCCACTCCGGAGGTCGATGACTAGCTAGCGGAGGAAAGAGTGGCCGGAGGAGGTCTCCGACGATAGTGGCAGAACCCTTGATGGGCGGCGGCGGTATAACAGTTGTTGCTGTTCGGTGGTTGGGTGAAGGACTGCTGGCGGTGGCAGTGGCATTGGCTACAGGGAGGCGACGACGGCGCAAAGGAGAACTTTTCTCCTTGGTGGTCGGTGGCGCGCGCGAAGAGGAGAGGGGGAGAAGAGGGGGATCAAAACCTAAGTTTAATCCAAGTTGTTATGTTTCTCTTCTAGTCGGATCTATTTATAGATCTCCTAATGGATTTGAATTCAAACCCGTATTCGTTAACTTAAAATTCAAACAATTAGCCTTAAGTTTGGTTCAAGACCAAACTATGTTGATTCAAGACCAAACTATGTTGGTTCAAACCAAACCACCTTAGTTCAATAACCAACCCTTCTTTAATTAAAACCAAACCAATTTGGTTCATAAATAAATCAAAGAGGACCCAATTTGTCTTTAAAAAAAGTGGCCCATCCACGCTTCTGTTCTGACAAAATATCTTCCATATTTGTCCTTCGTTTGGTCCAATCAGACTCAATCTCTCTCGATCTAAGAATCTAATTCTCAAACTCGTTTTATGCCTTTCGGATAAACTCGTAATACGTGTGACCTTATAAGTCTCCGATTATTTTGTCCATTTATAATTAACCATTAATTACGAATAGATCATGAGTGACATTAACAGTATATTATGACTTCCAATTGATCGAAATCATAATTGATTTTAGAACCACTTTTAAACTATAGTTATTCTTATACCTACTTGGTTCAGAACATGGTTTATATATCATTCCCCACTAGGTTGACTACGTCACACCTAGCTCATTATATTTCCTTGTTCTGCAAATTCACTCAAACACTTGTCCAAGAAGACCATCCTCTTGACGTATTTTCTACTTTGACCAAAGACTTACGAGTAATAATCCTAACAAGTGGTCATAGGATATACGTTTCTTTATTTAAGGAGTGATGAATCTTTTGTGGGTTATTCAAACATCTTCGGGCATCTTAACTTATATCCAATAATCCCAGAGCCACACTTCTAAGGAGATGCTTGCTTAAGATGTCAAAGCATAAGTCTTCATGACCGAGATGACTTGAATATCTCAAGTCGAAGGAATCTTGCACTAGAGCTGCAATGAGATCTTCATAGACGTGTATAGAATCACATGAAGTCTCATAGCAGGTCATATCTAATGAACTCGTTACCTTTAACCAACATCCATATGTTAACTCTCAGCATCTCCAATGTTCCAACCAGTAAGGTTGACTGCTTGGATAAATCAAGAAGTCTAACATATGTTAGTTTCATCAATTCATTGACTAGGAAATATTTTAATATGTATATAATGATACATGAAGAGATACCCACTAATTGTGATCCGATCACAATTTCTATCATACTATGCATTGTATTGTGGACTTCATTAATTGAGTTTAAGATCCAATCAAATACATGGAGCATGTGTTGGATCGAGATCGTGCTAGAGAGGGGGGGGGTGAATAGCGCTCGTAGCTAATTCGTTTACGATTTAAAACTTTATCAAAGAAATGCAACGGAATAAAATAAGAGACAATCACATAGAGACACAGGGTATTTACTTGGTTCGGAGCTTATGGCGACTCCTACTCCAAGGCCCACGCTCGTTGAGCGTTTACATTGGGCAACAACTGTAATATCGTAAAAGATTTACAAATGAAGTACAATTAATAGCAAATAAATATACCGATGACAAAAGAAATGGCAGAAATAAAACTCCAGGTTGTCGGCGTCAAGTTGTAGCTTCGTCGGAACTTCTCGTTAATAGCCGGTTGCAGAAAGGTCGCTTGGAATTTGATGTTCTTGCTGCTGCCTCAAGACCTGCTTAAATACTTCGTTGAGGGTGCCTCCAATGCCCCATGGAGGCGCCTCCAACCCGAAGATTTATCCCGCAATCCTCGCTGTCGATGAGCTCTCGCCGCTGCCTCTTATCCGCCTGAGGGCGCCTCCAATGCCCCATGGAGGCGCCTCCAAGAAGCAGTTCAAGGCGCCTCCAAGCTCCATGAGGTGCCTCCAGCTCCTCTGTGCAGACAACTCATCTTTGCACCCGAGGCGCGTCCAGGCTCCATGGAGGCGCCTCGGACATTGTTCATCCGAGGCTTAGCTTGTTCCTTTTGTAGCTGCAAGGCACGTTAGTCCCAAAACAACAACATACCCTGTAAGACAAAGTTAGAACAGATATAAACATGATAAATCAAGTGATCGACAGTCATCAGACTGTCCGGGTCTGACTTCGGATTTCCGACCAGAAACCCTAGGTCGACCTGACGCCTACTGTTCCCTTTGCGGGGAACGCGTCCTCACCTACTCCCCTTAGGAGAGATTACCTGATGCCAATCCGATCCTCCAGACCGACTGGACTTTCTGCCTAGGGTTACCACCCCCTAGGACCTAGGGTTACCGCCCCCTAGGGTTTTTCTCTACCTAAGGTTACCTCCCCCTAGGACCTAATGTTACCTCCCCTTAGGGTTTTTCTCCACCTAAGGTTACCACCCCTTAGGGTTTTCCTTCACCTAGGGTTACCACCCCCTAGAACCTAGGGTTACTACCCCCTAGGGTTTTTCTTCACCTAGGTTACCACCCCTAGGACCTAGGGTTACCACCCCTAAGGTTTTCACCTGCCTAATCGCAGTTAGGACTTTCCTGAAATCTCATTTAAGCACGTTAGATAATAAGGAATCTTAACTTTGAATCCCTTTGCTATTATCAAAACCTAGGTTCGATCGTCGGATGCTTCTCGTACCAACAATCTCCCCCTTTTTGATTATGGCAACAAAAATTCAAAGTTAAGAAAATAATGCCATAAAAAGATAAGCATGAAAAGACAAGCATAAAATTAAGTGTAGAGCTAAATTAAGTGCAGAGCTCCCCCTTAGTAAAAAACTTAAGTATAAAGACTCCCCCTTAACAAAACCTCCCCTTGAATTAAAAAAAAATTCAAAAATTTCTATTCTTAAATTTTCTTACACTTTCTTTGAATTTTCTTATACTCTCCCCCTTTGTCATAAATCAAAAATAAATGAAAGAGTAAAGGATAAGTTGAGTATAAGCCTTAGCTTGTTTTGAGAATTAATAATTTTTTTCCATAACAATTTTAAGAAGATAGATGAAAAGTTTAGCTTGAAAAAAAACTTTTAAATAGAGGGAAAAACTTTGATAAACACTTAGCTTTTTAGAACTGATTTTCTTGTAAAACTTTTTAGCTAAGTGAAATTTGAAGATTCATTACATGTGTAAAGGGAAAAATTCTGAGAAGGATTAAGTTTGAAACATACGTTAGCTAAGAAAAATTATTTTTGACTTTGAAAAGTAATTTAGCTAATTTTGGAGTAGTTTTGAAAAATTACTTAGTAAATTTTGACAGGCTTTTGAAGAAATACTTAGTAAAGTTTGATAAGCTTTTGAAGAAAAACTTAGTTAAATTCGAAAAAAGCCTTTTTGAAAAACTACTTGGCTAAATTTTGAAAAACAACTTGGCTTTAAAAAGATATTGATAAAAGCTTAGTTAAGATAATAAACAGTTTAAAGCTTAATTAAAAAATTTATTTTTCTGGATAAAAATAATTGGATTTGCTTTAACTTTTCAAAGAGTTTAACTGTTAAAAAAACTTGGCTTGACTCCACTCACTCTCCCTTAATTAATGCTAAAATAAATCCCTAGGGTCCTAGAGTCCAAGCATGTAATAAAAACATAATTGATATTTTATATTTTTCTAATTTTCTATCTCACCCATTTTAGGTTATCAAGTATGTTTAACTTATGAGTAAGTGTGAGATCCTTATTTTAAAGTGATATTGAAAATAAGTTTGAGTATGACTTTTAAATGAGTAAAACATTTAAAATTTTGAAAATTGAGTTTGAAATTAAATTTCATAGGATTTGAAAATTAGTTATGATTTAAAAATTAATAATCATTAGTTTTTTTATTTTTTAAATAATTATGATAACAAATCAGATTTTGAGATAATTTTAAATTGATTTTCAAATGGATTTTTCAAAGGGATTTTTAAAATAATTTTTTAAATGATTTTCAAAGGATTTTAAAATAAATTTTTTTAAAATGATTTTTAAAATAATTTTTAAATGAATTTTTTAAATAAGTTTTTAAAGAATTTTAAAATAAGTTTTTAAAAGAATTTTAAAATAAGTTTTTAAAGGAATTTGATTTTGAATTATTAATTTAATTTAATTTTGAATTATTAATTTAATTTAATTTGATTTTGATCCTTAGTCATCTCACCCGATCTAAATTTTAAATCAGGGAATCCTATAATTTTGTGAGATGAATTGAGTTTAATTATAGGGTTTGGTTTAACTTTGTGTTAGATTTAGGTTTAGCTTTGGGCTCAACAAATAGGCATTCTCTGGATAAACTTCTCGGTTATGGTGAGTCACTTGGACATCATTATAAGCATGGATCAGTTTAAATAATTCTTTTTTAATCCAACTATCGAGTTCAACCGACTATTAAATACCATCTAATTCTTTGACCAATCTACTAAAATTTATTAAATGACCGATCTAGTCCAAAATTTCCTAACGACTATCATAATAAATTTCAAAATTATCCATAACCAACCGTAACTGAGATTCATTACCCCGGGATCAGTTTAAATACCCTTGAGAGCCTCCCCCTATATTGTTGATAATTTTATTTAAATTTATAAATTAGATTTGAGTTATATTTAAATTAAGTTTAGTAAATAAAATGTACTGGATTATAGCTTGGTTTGTAGTGTTTAAGTTTTACTTTAGACTTATAACCTAAGTCTAGATTTTGTTGATTAGTTAAATTATTAATAATCTTTTCTAACTTATCTATTTTATCTTTTAAGATATTACTTTGTTTCTCTAATTTTCTCAACGTTAATTTCTTATGTTTATTAAATAATTTTAAATTATTCTTATTTAGATTCGAGTTAACTCTATTTATTGTATTGTTAGCATGCATATCCAATTTTAAAGAAAAATTTATACTAGAGCAAGCAGGATTATTTAGAGTACTGACATGTGTTGAAAAGATTGGATTTTCATATAATGTAAATTTATTTACCTTGATTTCTCTCCTTAGATTATTGGGTCTTCTTTTTGGGCATTGTCTTTTGCAGTGACTCATTCGTTTGCACTTAGAGCATTTAATGTGCTTCTTCCCTTTCCTGATCGTTTTCTCCTTCTCCTCCAATTGAGCCGACCGAATCTTATGAGTAGGGCACTCATTTCTATAGTGCCCTCTCTCCCTACACTTAAAACAAGTTATGTGAAATTTAAAATTTGAATTTATAATTTTACCTTTAGGATCCATGATAGGATTCTCCCCCTTAACTGTTGCCATTTTAAATTCTGACTCAGATTTAGATATCTCGTCTTTTGGCCATCAGTGCTATGAAATTGGTATGCTCTGATTCTTCCGAGTCTGGTTCGGAGGTTGACTCTGGGATTCAAATTCAGATTCGGACTCAGGTTCTATTTGATCTTCTGGCTCTGAAGGGATCTCATAAAGCTTGAATAATTTCTCCCAAAGCTCCTTAGCATTGTTGAGCTGTCCAACTCGATCAAGATCTGAATTTGTTAGTCCACATAGGATAATACAAGTTGCTTTTGCATTTGCCTCGAATGTCCTTATTGTTTGTGCACCTTCTTCAGTGGGGAGAATAAATCCAATATGGACTATAGTCCATATTTCTGCTTCGGTCTTCAGTTGATGCTCCACTTGGTCTTTCCAGTATCTGAAATTCTCGTCGAACAGAAGTGGTAGGCATGTGGAGCTGTACCCATCTTCGTAGACCATTAAGAAGGAATCTCGCAAAATAAAAACAATAAAACTTGTTCCAAGACTTGGTCTTGGATTAGTAGTGCGGGAAAAAGATAGAAATAGGAATTCATGAATTTCGAGAAAAAACAATAAAATATTATAAAAAATATTAAAAAATATTATATCAAATTTTGCTAAATGCGATATTTTATCAATACTAATGAGCGGTGAAGAGATGAGAATGAATTTTTCGAAAACAATTTTGGAGGGAAAAAACGAAAAGCGTAAGGTTTTATTTTTACCCTAAACGAACGAGAAAGCGACAAAAAAAAAATGCTCGAACGGTAGTTGTACTAATTCAGAGCAACCTGCTCTGATACCAATTGTTGGATCGAGATCCCGCTAGAGGGGGGTGAATAGCGCTCGTAGCTAATTCGTTTACGATTTAAAACTCTATCAAAGAAACGTAGCGGAATAAAATAAAAGACAACCACAGAGAGGCACAGGGTATTTACTTGGTTCGGAGCCTGTGGCGACTCTTACTCCAAGGCCCACGCTCGTTGAGTGTTTACATTGGGCAACAACTATAATATCGTAAAAGATTTACAAATGAAGTAAAGGAGAATTCACTAAAAAATTTAATCAATGTTCTTTGCCTTTTGTCTGTCCACCCATCTGCCATCAAACTACAACCATACTTTGCTCATTCTATTTCACACGACTTAATGTAATCATTAATCACATTATCAACAGTCTTTTTTAGAAAAGGAAACCGCACCTCATGATAACTAGGTCCTTTTAGACCTACACCATATTGGCCAACCAAGTTCAATATCCTTTTGAAGCTTGAATAGTTAACGACATTAAAAGGAATTGCCGCATCATACATCCACTCAATTATAGCCATACAAGTTTTTTCCCCCAATTTTTTCTTGTATGCCATTTATCATAGTTTGCCTCTCTTTACCCTTTCTACTTTCAACATTTTTTTGCACATTAGGAGCAAAATACGTATCCATTGGACCTATTTGTCTTGGCCTTTTTTGCATATTCACTGATCTAGAACTTGTACTTGTACTTATAGGCGGTACAACTTTAGCTCCAATATCATCCATATCAATATCATCACCAAGAGGGTCTACATCCTCAAAGTCTAATGTCGCAAGTTTAGAAAGATTGCTTTTCTCTGCCTTTTTCTTCATGAAATTTTTTATTTCTTCACGTACATGAGGCGGACATTTCTTGCAAGTCGTAGTATTTCGAAACCCTCCAACAAGATGTTGTTTTGCACGATATATACCTCCTTTTGTAACTTTTTGACAAAAGTTACAAATCAAATTATTTTTGTTATTCGGATTAACTCTTTGAAAATAATTCCATGCCGGATCTTTTGATATATATGTTGGAGTATCACTACTACCTTCCATGATAATTGAACAAGAAAATAACCTAAAAAATTAAAAACAAAATAAAAAAAAAATTAATGAATTAATGGAATGGTAAACTACTGTACCTAGTATCAACAATAATAGAAAAGTACTGTACCACTGGTACCAGCAATAGAAGAATAGGAAAATAAACAGAAAAACAAGGACAACATCACAGGCTTGATTATGCAAAAAGGGAGAGAAAATATTTGCGCATCACATTACCAGCAAACACATTGTTTTAATTGGCTAAAATTATCAGCAAACAGGGACAGCATCACAGTTTTCACGGCAGCAGCAGTTTTTTACAGTCCCAGCAACAGAAAACAAAAAAACAAAAAGAAAACAGCAAAAAAAAAAAAAAGAAACGGGACAGCATCACAGCAGCAGCAGTTTTGCCTTCAACGGGAAGGGAAAAAACAAAAAAGAAAACAGAGGAAGAAGATATAACAGAGAGAAGAAATGAAAGTGATGAAAAAACATTGAAAATTTGAAATATTGAACAGTGAAAACGATGAAAAGAAGAAGAAGAAAAAAAAAAGAAAAAACAGAAAAAGAAGAGAAGGAGCGAAGAAGCGAAGCGAAGAAGCGAAGAAGATTACAAAAGAAGAAGATGAAGTGAAGAATAGGCAAACAAAAAAAAAGATGGAAAAAACGCATACCCGGGCAGCGACGGAAGTAACTCAGTAGCGGCGGCGGCAGTGGAGGATGGCGCGACTCTTCTGCAAGGTTTCTTCTTCTCCTTCCATTATTTTCTTCTTCCCTTTTCTTCTCTGTGCCCTAATTCCAAACCAAATTAGGTTTGAAATGTTTTTTTGGTTAGAAATCGTGAACGGGAAGGATCGCGCGATGCGCTTCGATCGCGCCTTCTGTGAGGCGCGAAAGCGCCCTAGGCGCGCGCTTGGCGAACAGTGCCCGCCTCGCGCTATAGAAGGCGTTTTTCTTAGCGCCTTGTGCGCCTGACGCCTCAGGTGCGCCTTTAACAACCTAGCCGAGGCGCCTCGGACACTGTTCATCCGAGGCTTAGCTTGTTCCTTTTGTACCTGCAAGACACGTTAGTCCCAAAATAACAACATACCCTGCAAGACAAAGTTAGAACAGATATAAACATGATAAATCAAATGATCGATAGTGATTAGATTGTCCGGGTCTGACTTCGGATTTCCGACCGAAAACCCTAGGTCGACCCGACGCCTACTGTTCCCCTGCGGGAAACACGTCCTCACCTACTCCCCTCAGGAGAGATTACCTGATGCTAGTCCGGTCCTCCAGACCGACTGGACTTTCTGCCTAGGATTACCACCCCCTAGGACCTAGGGTTATCGCTCTCTAGGGTTTTTCTCCACCTAGGGTTACCTTCCCCTAGGACCTAAGATTAACCTCTTAGGGTTTTCCTCCACCTAGGGTTACCACCCCCTAGGACCTAGGGTTACCGCCCCTGTCACGCTCCGGGGGAGTCTCTGTTCGAAGAAATTTCGCCAGCATCTCCCCTGTGCGGCTGACAATCTGAACCATTTCTACAGACACAATATACCTCAGCCACAGGCGGCTGGAATATACACACAACCACGCAGTTTATATGCAGCCTACTCGGCTGATACAATAAAAACACAACCACGCAGTTATATGTAAATCTAACAGCCCACTCGGCTGTATCAAAACCAAACACAGCGGAAATACAATGGACAACACATACAAACTAAAAACGAAGACTGCTAGCCGACTAGGCTTACACCACATAACAAAACAACACTCTAGAAACAAAATCAAAACACAAAGTTAAATACATTGATACATAAAACAAATAAAACATAAATGGAAACGATAAGTCTTCTGATGTGACATGGGAACCGGCAGGCAGGATACTCCAAGCGACTCCATAAGCAACCTGGTACCTGAAAAAGATAGTGTCCACGGGGGGTGAGTTCAACAACTCAGCAGATACCTAGTTGATATGTATAGTAAACTATAACAAATAGTAATAGCTATGGAGTACAGTCTCCTGGACAAAAGCTGGAAGATGCACAATAGAAAAGGCTGAAGAGAACTGTACTCACCAGGGTTTCCTATCGTAATAGTCGCCGATCGAGAGTATCATAAACTCAGATGCATGTCAAATATACGATCCATCCAAACGCAGATATAAGAAACATAATCGTGAATGATAAACGCGATGATGCCAATGTCACGGTCACCCCGACGCTCAGCCATCTCACACACGATGGTGAGACCGAGTGGGTAGGGCGACAACTGTGCACTCTGTCATTGCTCCCGATGAGTGACCGAGTGGACGGACGGAGTACACCTATCCTCCTACCCCAAATCATAAGTGGGGAGCGAATGCCTCATCTCTTGACACGACGACGGAGAGGGATCCCTGCATACCACGCCGCAAATACACTACCCACGAACGCCCCATGGAACACCACCGAGCAAATCGACGTATCATCACACACGCTACCCACGAGCGGACCAATGAGCAATCGAGGATAAATCGGCGATGCTCAACAATAATGGAGCAGACTATCGCGCAGCATGCAATCATGCGAATGGTGCATGACACTAAGCATGGCAAAATCCTGAACAGCATAGCAATATCCATATATATATATAATGTGTACCATAGGATAATGAACCAAATCAAAGGTACATAGATCAGATAAGGTATAAAAACCTAGATCCTGAACATAATAAACACATGGTTGTGTCACTACCCCTATAAGCATGTATAATCAGGTAGGTACTAACATGAAGTGCATAATAAGTAAACAAAACAAGCATGTAACAGGTATCGGGTAGTAACCAACCGAAGCAAAGACGAACATAATCATTACTAAAGGTTATAACCTACTAAACATATCAACATGACATTATAAGTCAAGGTACCCGTCTCAAATAGTAGGTCCAATCCAGTCAAATCCAACGTCGAGATGCTCGTCTCGAATCAGAGTCCTGTAATACATGGTATCCAGATTTAGCTAATTACATATAAATAAATTAGCTAAATCAAATCCTCGAGAAGCTAACATAAATCCAGATCCAATTATAAACCCTAATTGGATCATCTAACTCCTCAATTGATTCTAACTAATCCAGTCGAATTAGGACTTGCAATAAGCAAAATCAATCATAGCTTCTTATCCAATTTAGCCCTAATTCAACACATATATCAAATCCTTATGCCTTACCTCAAATCACAGCCTTGTTCTAGTTGCTGGAACAATGGAAGCTGCTGGTTGGAGTTGCTGTCGGAATAAGGGGCTGTCGGCTGCTGCAACGAGTGGCTGCCGGAATAGGGTAGCTGCTGGAAACCAAAAAGTACCTTGCGTTTCACTGTCCAGATCAAAAGATCAAGAAACCAACCAAGAAATCTTTCCACCACTACAATCCAGCAACAAAAATATAATTTCCCTTACCTCTTCGATCACAGCTAGGACACGGTAACAACAAAAACGGAACCACAGTGAAGAAAAGTGTGCAGGCAGTAGTGCGAGGGGAGAAAAATCTCGCCACTGAAGGGCTAGTGAACCGGTGCTAGGGCTGAGGAGGAACGACGTTAGTGTGTTCCCGATCTCAACAGCGAAGACAAATAGAGAAGGCGTCTGCGAGTTGCGGCGCCGTCGGGGAAGACAAAACAGTGGCCGGAGAGGGCAGCGGCAGTGGCCTCGGTGCTGCTTCGTGCGGCGACAGCGGCGGAGCGACGCGATGGAAAAAGGTGACGGCTAGGGTGGAAGGCGGTTAGGGCACAGGGAAGGGGGCCGCGCTAGGGCACGTTGCTAGCCACCATCAACGTCGGCGATCAGTTGGGGAAGAAGAAGAAGACAATCGCGAGGAGGAAAATCTGCCGGTGGTCGTGCGATGTCGTCGGGGAGGAGCGTCGCATGCGGCGCCGGTTAGGAGCAGTTAGGGCATGGAGAAGATGAAGAGGAGGGGAAGGAGATAAGGAATCGAGAGAAGTAAGGGATCGGTGCCAATGAGGGCTAAGGCACGCGACATCAGGTGAGGGGAGAAGAAAAAGAAAAACAAAAAGAAAAACAAAAATCAAACTTTTCCTCGAATAAATAGGGTAGCCTAAACAGGCTTTTCCGGGGTCCAATTTTTATCCCCGTAACCTACACCATACGGTCTCTGAAAAATTCCCAGAAAATTTCTAAAAATTTCGGAAAATTCCCTTATGGTGACTTGCCCATTTTCGGTATTTTACAACCCCTTAGGGTTTTCCTCCACCTAGGGTTACCACCCACTAGAACCTAGGGTTACCACGCCTTAGGGTATTTACCTGCCTAATCGCAGTTAGGACTTTCCTGAAATCTCATTTAAGCACGTTAGATAATAAGGAATCTTAACTTTGAATCCCTTTGCTATTATCAAAACGTAGGTTCGATCGTCGGATGCTTCCCGCACTAACAGCATGTATACTCAAATAGTGAATTTATTTATCTAATAAATAGTACATTATCTAAGGTGATTATCTTAGGGTACCTCTCAAATATAATACTCTATCCGCTAGATCAACCTCCAGCTGGGTCTGTCCAATGCCAACATCAGCTTGTTGCTGCCTAGCAGGTGGTGGACTACCATCTATGGCCTGTGATTGGCCACTGCTGTCTCCTATCATATTGCCTTCTGAACTTGGCCATGCCTTGCCCTGAAGCAGAAAGGGGTAGTGTGGGCATCAGGGAGCAGTCTGTGCACTCACCAAAATTGGAAATGCTGACCAAGAAAAGAAGCTTCTGCCCTGTACCTTCCCCCTTGCAGCTTCTTACCAAATACCAACTCTTTTGTCTTTTGTGAGGGTCCTCCCCTCCTTGCTCCTTGCTCCGATGATTGTCGGAAAAAGATTTGGCAGAAAGTGATTTGGATGCTGAAACTCTACACTAGTGCTGCAAAGTGCTTGCACCATGCCACAACTTGTCCCGTGCGCACAAAGCTCCATGCTTTGCTCCTCTGCTCAGCTATCTCCGGCACCTCTATTGCACTAGTCTATCAAAACGCCTCTCCTTGCTGAACTGCATGCTACAGCACTCCTAAGAAGACAACATCGCATGCAACACCGTGCTACTTTGGTGTAGTAGTGTAGCGCTGCCACTCCTTGCTCTTGTGAAGGTTGTTGCAGCTCTGTCGATGCAGCTCCTCACTCTTCCGCGCTAGCCCAGTGGCTAGTCGTTGTAGCTCTATCGGTGTAGCTCCTCTTCTGCACTACGGCGACTCGGTTGGCCGGTGGACAGCGAGGCTTGGATTCAGCCCCTCTTCTCTAGTTTCTAGAGAGAAGGCAGCGCTTCTCTCTTCATTGAAAAATGTGCTTCCGCTACCTCAATATGCCATTCGGTTTTGTGTTATAATGCCAAAATGTGATAATAAAGGTACCAAGGAGAGGAAGGAATTAAGGAGTAGTAGAAAAGGTAGAAAACTAAAGGTGAAGGGAATCAAGAGGCAAAACCTAACTTAGTTGGATTGCCACGCGAAAGCCGATGCAAAAGATCGTGTGTTTTAGGTAGGGGTGTCAATTCGGGTGGGTCGGGTCGGGTTGGGTCGGGTTGAGTTTTTTTTTTTTTTTTTTAACCCAACCCGAACCCGACCCGAACCCGAGTTCAACCCAAAAGACCTAAACCCGAACCCGACCAACCCGATCAACCCGAACCCAACCCATATAACCCGAAAATTCGATTCAAAACGACTATTTTCCCTATAATTCTTCACTTTTATCTCAATACTCCATCATTATCATACAAATATACATAAAAATATCTAAATTTTTAAAATAAAATTTGATTTAACCCCCAAAAAACCCACAAAACCCTATATTTAAGCCAACCCGGGTCAACCCGGGTCAACCCGAACCCGACCCGACCCAACCCGAAAATTTTTTACTCTCCAACCCTCCAACCCGAACCCGACCCGAACCCGAAAATGCCCAACCGGAACCTGATTTTTTTCGGGTCGACTCGGGTTGGGTCGTCGGGTCGGGTTCATTTTTGACACCCCTAGTTTTAGGTAAACTTCATACTGTGCCATGGTATGGATTTTTCACATGCCTTTGGAGAAGCCTTCGGTTGCTCGTTGATCATGGAAGCTTGGTAGTAGTTTTGTTGTATTGAGCTGTTATGCATGTTGGTTGATAGGTAGAATGAAATATTTCACCTTTGTCAATCGATATGAAACTAATTGTAAATCATGCTATAATATAAGGTCATGAGTTATGCATCTCACAACCACCCATGAAGACTTTGCTATTGCCCCATAATCATTTACTGCCTTAGACCATGTCTCTAACTAAACCAACCTATTATATTGGGGAGGATACTTGTAAGTGTAATTTCTTACATCTATTTTCTTGTTATAGTTCTTAGGCTTCCTGTCTTCTTGCCATCATGTGCTAGCTATTTCGAAGTTATGGAAAAGGATCAGAGACTAGCAAGAGGTGTCTATATATAGACGGATGATGCGAGTCTTCGGGTGATATTATTGAGAGTGTAAGGTGTTAACAAAGGTCTGCCTTCTAGCCTTGTGATGCAGGAACATAAGAGTCATTTTAGTTTTTTTATTATTTTTGTTGAGTTTGGTATTTAAGGTGTTTTTGATCATTTCTGTCTTTTATATTTTTAAATTTTTTAAGTCCGTTTAAGGTATTTTGGATTTTTATTATGTTTAGAATTTTTCCTTTCTTTTAGGATTTCTTTCTTTTCTTTGTGTCTTAGGGTTTGGAGTTTATATAGATAATTATTTGAGGTTAATGTAGGGAAGTTTTTTATCAATAAGAATTTACGACTACGCTGGTTCTTTCCAAACGTCGAGTTTGGTTGCCTAATATTTTGCAAAATCAATAGGGTTTAGAAGATCACTTTCAGTATTCGTGCGCGAATCAATGGAACTGATTGTTATCCGCTGCAGCCAAGTTGATCTTGTGGAACCATGCCATCAAGAAAGCAACAACACGTCGACTACGCTTTTAATCGTGATATGGAGCAGCGGATTTGAGAGATGTTGATAGTCGGTTTGACCGGTTTAAAGAGAGGATGGAAGCGATGTTTGAAAATCAAAATAGAAGAAATCCGGTTTAATGCAAAAACAATCACCGACAAATTCAGAAGAGGAAGAGGATGTTCTTGATGACGTGGAAGGATATTTTATATATAAGGAAGGTGTGGATGATAAGATTGAAATATTC
Organism: Zingiber officinale; assembly: GCF_018446385.1. Taxonomy (NCBI): domain Eukaryota; kingdom Viridiplantae; phylum Streptophyta; class Magnoliopsida; order Zingiberales; family Zingiberaceae; genus Zingiber; species Zingiber officinale. The sequence continues at coordinate 102,420,902 of NC_055998.1, forward strand.
GGTGATCTAATTTATGATCATGATTCCGAGGACGAAGGCGATCCCAAGGAGGGCGGACCTCAACGGTAGCAGGGAAGCATCAGAAGGCATGGTAGCAAGCGTGGTGCAGATCACGTTCTTTGACGTGGTGACGATGGTGTTGAACCGGTCCGATGAAAGGTTTGTGCTGCTGGAGTTCTTGAAGCGAACTCCAGGCTCACTGTCTGATGGCTTCACTGATAAGCAGACTAACAAACATATTGTGAATATCTATCAAACTCAACCTAGTATTTTTGTTGCAGCGGATGCCTCCAACTTGGTGGCATCTATGGTGCAAAATAACATAGACTTTATTAGTCGAACACACACTTGCCCCAAAGAATAGCATTTGACGGTGACATGAATTGTACCACAGTTCCTACTGAAAACTCCAACGATTATGTTGGATTTTTGGAGGCTGATCAAGTGTTACCAGACAAGATCGGAGCACCTACAATCCAAAGTTTTCAAAAGGCTGGTCTTCTTTACAGAGATCACCCTTTGCAGCTTTCTTACAAGGGGATGAAGGTCCATTTTGGTGTCAACCCAAAATTCACAGATTATGCTGGCCAGTCAAAACCAAGTATTGTGGTGGATGCCCCTTGTAACTTATGCAAATTTTTTGATATCTACGACCAAGTTGCTCAAGCATCATCAAAGAATTATGGAAGCAACAGCGACTTGTGCTAAAGAGGCTTGGCCACTCAAACACCTTTACTATTCGTCTGCACACCCCCACTTTGGTAAAAGGTGATGGAGTCATTTACTCCATTGAGATGTACCACAAAGACCCTTCAGGGAACATGCAGAAGCTTTTTTCAGCAAACCCGATGTTGCTGAGCTTGAGTCAATATTTGTGCCAGGAATTACAGTTGATGCTTATTTCGCTATAGACATGTACGATTTCTAACAAAATGCAATCATTTTGGCTTTATCATCTCCGGATCAGTTTGATGAGGACAAACATACAATAGACCAAGAGTATCAACACTTGGAGTTTAATATTGGAGATGTTGTTTGGACAGTTTTAACTAAGAATCGATTTACCGTTGAAGAGTGCACTAAATTTTTAGCTCTAAAGATTGATCCTGTCGAGATTGTTGAGAAGATAAACCACAATGCCTATCGTTTGAAGTGACTTAGTCATATTTGCACCGCCGATGTTTTTAATATAAAGCATTAGATTTCTTTTCATGGTGATTCTTCTTTTCACGATACTAGCAATTTGAGGGTGAATTTTCTCCACCCTATAGAGAATAATGTGGAAATAAAAGAGTAATTTTAGTCTTTTATTTTCTTTTGTCGAATTTGAAATTTAGGGTATTTTTGATAATTTGTCTTTTATATTTTTTGATTTTTGAGTCTATTTAGGGTATTTTAGATTTTTAGTTTGTTTGGAATTTTTCTTTTCTGTCAAAATTTTTTTCCTTTCTCTATGTCTTAGAATTTGGAGTCTATATAAACAATTATTTGGGATTGATGTAGGGAAGTTTTTGATTAAAAGGAATTTATGACCACGCCGTTTCTTTTGAAACGTCGAGTTTGGTTGCCTATCTCTTAGCATTATGATGAATTAACAGAGTTTAGAAGATCACTTCCAGTATTCGTACGCGAATCAGCAGAACTGATAGTTATCGGCTACATCACCTTGTCTTCCATGATTCATTATGTTTGGTGAGCGAGGAATAGCAATTTCTTTGGAGAGGATATTGAGAAGACCTTCAAGACTGTGCAAACTCATGAATACCAGTCTTTGGGAGTATACTTTGATTTGATGTGTCAGACATAAGTAGCTCCCTAGGTTGTGGGATGGCAGATGATGGTGATTGAGCTTGTTTAATTCTGGTTGTACCCCTTTATCTTTGAATTTTATATATTTTTATTTTTCCAAAAAAAAAGAAGGGACTATTATAGTGTAAATTAACCCTAATAACCTTCCCCCATTGCTGTTATAGTATGAATAATTAAGGTTCCATGCATTCTTATCATTTATGGGTTCTCACACTTGTGTAATTAAATTGGGTAAATTAAACAATGTTGTTGAATGGAAGAGACTTCACGCCCGTTGGTCCCACATGGACATGTGCCTGTTCATTATATCAATATAAATTGGTTCCTTTCTTAACAACTTGAGCTTGTGAGATAGAGCTGGAGATCTAGGGTTCAAATCCTGTCTATATCAAATAAAAAATAGATGCATATCGTTTGAGTCTTTGTGGGTATGAGAGAGCATGATGAAAGTAGGACGTTGCACGTCTATTGGTCTCACACAGACAAATATGTTGGTCCATTATATAAATTGGTTGTCTAGTCATCCTGTTATGTTATTTTAGATATTGATTAGTCAGTTTTATCTGCAAAATTTGCTTCCTCAACAACTTTTGCAGGGTCCTTACTTGCAACTTCAAAGAACTCATATGCAGAGAGTGTTGGGTGATGATAATGTCTTGTTAGTAAAATTTGCTGAGGAAATGAATATTGGAAAAGGATCTCATGCTTTCCAGGGATATGAGTCAATATACCACAAGGTTGCTCAAGAGGGAATTCTTGTGGGATTACGACGCTATCAGTTTTTTGGTAAGCTTCTAAAATTTATTCTTTTTGGTCTTGCTTTGTCCAAAGGTTTTGGTCTAAAGATCATTGCCCTCTTTGACAAGTTGGTTGGTTGCGTCATCAGTTTGGTCTAAAGATCATTGCGTCTTTGACGAGTTGGTTGGTTGTATGCTCAGTTTTTCATTTGCACATATAATCGGACTTTTTTTGTCCAGAACATTATAGATTTAAGATGGCAGAAACACACTATTTTCATTTTTATCTCTGTTAAGGGTACTCCCTTTATTCACTTGAACTTTATTGAGGATCAGACTTGAATTTTCTTAGACTGGGGTATTTTCTCAAGTTCTATGTTAATGGAGCACTTTTTGGCCTTCTGATCTATTGAAGGCTGGAAGTTTATCTCTCTGCCTGTTTTCCCCCTTTAATTCCATATATCATTTCTTGAAGCTATGTTCAGATTGGCCTTTGCTATGCTGCCTTGAAAAAGTTTTCTATCTGCACAACTCTCTAATCATTGCATCTGTATTAGTTTTAGCTTTATTGTGCAATTACTTGTCGATGAAGTCTCATGCATTTGGTTTACATAGTGTTGTATAAAATTTGTTAGGTCTTGTTAGAGCTCTTATTTTGTCTCAGGAACATTTTTGGCTCCTTTGCTTAATTTCAATTTTCTAGGGAAGGCTTCTTAAATTTCAGATGAAACAACTTGTTAGGATTTTTTGAGAAGGATGAAATATGATATCTTTCCTATTGTTATTTTAAAATAGGCTTACAACTTGCATTTATAGCCTTTAGGGTTAACTAATTCTATTTAAGAGATAAGATGACCATAAGAGATGAGAACTTTACAGCCTTTAGTGGTAACCACTCCAAACATGAAATTAGGCTGACTATAAGAGATGAGAACTTTACCTTTCTTTGGTTGTCCTCTCCAAACACCACCACCATTAAAAGGGTTGCTAGCACTAATGGGGATAGAAAAAGTGGAAGAAGAAGAAGAAAGATGTTTCGCTCCTTGGGAGGAGAAGACTTGCACCCTAGAGAAGTGGAAGAGGGAGAAGTTAGCTAGAGAGGTTTTGGCCAGTATGAATAGATGACCCAACTTAAGATAATCTTAACCTCCACCAAATGCAAATCCCATTTGAATGTGGTTTGACATTCGTTCAACTGAAACTCTCAATTTATCCTCTAAATTGGCCTAAACTTGGGCCAAATGAGTTATCTGCAAATGTTGAAATGAGATTTTGGATTCATATTAATAGAAATAGTAGCAAATGTTGTTGCTGTTACTAATGTTGCTAGAATTCTTGTAACTTAAAAATTTCCCAGCTGAAGATAGTTCTAACCTCCACTCAATGCAAATCCCATTTGAATGTGGTTTGACTTTCATTCAACTAGAAAATCCTATATATGTTGTAAATTGGCCAAAACTTGAATCAAATAAAACTAACTTAACATCCTTTATGTAGACCTCAACCCTTTTAATTCCCTATGATCTATTTGTTAAATCAACACTTTATCTCGCTTGCCTGCCGATGTTATTTAAATCCAATCTTCTTGGAGCTGGCTGCAAAATGTTGAAATGAGATTTTGGATTCACAGAAATACTCATAGTAGCAGATTTGTTGCCTTTACTAATGTTGCTAGAATGACTCTTCTAATTGCAAGTATTATTTTCTTGATTTTGCTATTACTCTAACCAATGCTACACTGTCCTAACATGTTTAGAAGCTTTTCATTACACCCAAAACTTTATACCGCGTTGAGTTTTTAATCATTCATTTTCCTTGTAGGTTTTGATTAATTTATTAGCCTCACGTTCTGCTAATAAAATGTTTCCTGTTGTTGCTTTCAGTTTCTGAATAAACCAACATGCTCCTTGCTATAAAAATATATCTATGGACTTTAAATATATTATTTTATTGATCTTGCATCACATGACTTGATTATTTCTAGTTTACAAAGATGGTGGCAAGGAGAAGAAAAAAAGCTCCATTAGTTCCCCCGTGAAATGTTATTTTGTTCGCATGGAATCAAATTGGATAGCTGATCAGGAAAAACCTTATATACTATCAGACAAGTTCATACATGAGTCCAGAGCTGTTTTTATGCATGTACATACAGTTTCAAGTTTGTCAAAATATATGGCCAGGTTTAGCTTCTAAAATTTGCTTATTTTGTATGGTGTGTAAATATGTTATCTAGTTTGAATTTTGTGTATTATTTTGGTGTTAATGATAATTTTTTGTATGTGCCATGTGGAATTTATCAATGCAGATTTTCTTTGATCTTGTCCAAAACGATGAAGTTAGATATTGATCTTGCGTCAGTTCATGTTGAAATGATTGACGACATAGTATGCGTGGTACTATACCTTCTGACTTTGGGATTCATTAAACTTTTGTTCATTTTGATTGGTTCTGAATTTTATCTATGTGGACATTGTATCTTCTAGGATGATGATGGGAACATCTCCTATGATGAAAATGGTGAGCCACTGATCCACACTGATGGAACTGGGTTTATTTCAGAAGATATAGCTTTGAAATGTCCCCATCATATCTTTAAGGGGAAATGCTCGACACCAATGAGTAACCAGGTGTGCCCTTTCAGCTTCATAGCTCCATACATCAACCCAAAGTATGCCCTTGTGTTGATTACTACTTTTCTGTGCCTTTAGAATAAGTGTGGTTTACCTTGTATGTTGTAGGGGTTTATAATAAACAGATCTGTCATATTCTTTCTCTTTCACTCAAAAGAATGTGTGAGTTTCTGAATCATCAAAATTCTGTGCTGCACCTTTCTCCAGGACCTAAAATGTGAATATTTGGTGTGGAATATGGTGGTATCATTGATCTCTTGTGCTCTGATGAATATTTGAGCGGTTGATTTATAGAAATCGTGCATTGTTTAAATTATCAACCATTAACCAAATATATGTTTAGTGTTTCTATTCTGACAGGAATAAGAATTACCTATTTTGTTATTAATCTGTCTCTGAAACTTCTACTTTTCTTTAGTTCTTGGATGGATCTGAAATTGCAGAGGAACCTCTCAACATTACAAAGTCGCTTACTTCAGAAGCGGTATGCCAGTGAATCTACTGCAAATCCTATTTTAATATCCTTTGATAAAAAAATAAATGGCTTAGTTTTCCATTGAATATCAGCCTCTGCTTATCCAGTTCCGTTTGTTTAACAAAGGAGCAGCATTTAAGGGAACCCTACTATTGAATAAACTGGTATGCTAACTTTATCTAGATGTTATGCCAGAACTGTTACACCTCAAACTTTTTGGACACAGTTGTATCTTAATGCCTCATCTAGCATACTCAAAGTGTAACTTGGCCTATGATAAAATTACAGAATCTGAAGAGCTCATGGAGATGGAACAATATGGGCCCCGTAATGCACCTTATAGAAATATTTTTATACTATTGGTTTGAGGAGGTTCATGTAGGCATAGGTCACTAGACTAGGTGACAAACATGGTAGAGGCTCCCTCTATTGACCTGTTCAATAGGTCTTGAAAGGATGATTTAAGTACAATTGTGGTTAGACTGAAATTTTACTCCATGGTGTAGAATTATTATTTTTATTCACGGTTATAGTTGATTGGTTATCTTATCTTGTTATTTTTGTGTAGCTTCCTCCGAGAACTATACAAGTAAGACCTTCTATGAGGAAAGTTAAATCAGATGCAAGTTTTTCTTATATTCAGTCTTGCAACTCCTTGGAGATTGTTGCAACAAGGTATACATGGAATTTCTTTGACTGGCAAATAATAGAGATGTTGGCAATTATGTTAACTTTGATCTTGGTTATTGTGGTGGAAATTTCATCACTTTTTTTTTATTGTGATATAGTTGCCATTGCTCATAGGTTTGTTAAGTCAGAAGATTCATTCTTTCTTTTCTTGTTTATTATTTTTTTAACTTTTTACTCTAAAGTCTATTTATTGGGTTCTTTATTTAATATTGAAATCCTCAAAGCTTATCTTGCATCTGAAGTACATATTTTGCTGTGCATCTACACAAGATTACTAATAAGAGATGCATTCCATCCAACAGTACATGGTTTGTTGCCTTTAAATTCCAAGAAATCAAAATTTACTTGTATTCTTTTAGACATTTGATACAATGCATGATAGATCTATGTGCTTTAGTTGACAATATCACACGAGAATAGAATATATAGGAATGGAAAATGCATTATCGAATGCATAGAATATTTGAATGAAAGTTATTTAATGAAAGTTATTTTTTTTTTATAATTTGGTCTAATTAGACATGATAAATTGCTATGAGTCGCAATCTCCCTGATGATAGGATAAGCTTGAATGTGCTTAATATCAAGTATCAACTACAATATATCTACACTTGTGTCATAGCAGAACATAATAAAATAAGAGATATCTCCATAAATAATCACGAAGTTCCTGAAGATCTAGCTCTGCCAGCTCGGGCCAACTCGATGATCTTCTTGGAAGTTGGAGGTAAATAAGAAAGTTGTTGGAATAACTGCTGAGTTTAATAATCATGACATAATTGAACAAAGTACAGATTTTTATTTGTGCAACTTGCCACACTGTACCCATACAAGTTTTTGCTAGATAACTTCTCAATCAACCCGTCAATGATTCCTTGAGTCTCCAATCCCTCAGTTGATTAATGCAATGACTGTATAATGTTAAATAGATAAGAATGATTGCACCATTCAACCATATAAGTATGCTATTGATATAATGCCTATGAGTATGTCATTAGGTTTTTACCTAAGTCCACAATCATCATATCAGTCAAGGAGATATAGCCTCATGATAATCCCTTAGGCTAAAGGCCTTAGACTAGCTATCATTGCGTGGTTGAGATGTCTGGCATGGCATCTTTGTCTAATTGACTTATAATATCTGACTAATAAACATCTCAATATGAAGATGCATTGCATTTACCATTTCAAAGAATAATATGATAGTGAAGCATAATGAACTTAGCACATCACTCTATCTATATTGATATCATAATCTAATGACATCATAATAATAATTTGAACACAATATAAACAGCATGATCAAGGGATAATTAGTGTTCAAAAGGTAAGTGTAGAGAGCATCATACACGAAAAAGAAGATATATAACGGTTGCAATCAGTTCAACATATATATATTGAATGAGACTCTAATGTAATGTTATAGAAATAAAGATATAACCTAGTTTAAGACATACCTTTTTAAGATTAAACTCTAATTTTATGATCAAATCAATTATTTAGGTTGAATTAATCATTTTTATGTTTTTTAATTTTAGTTAATGAGTAATTAGCTTTTATGTAATGCAATATAATACAATGTTTTTCTATCTCTAAATTCTACACGATGAGGAGCCCCATTCTAGAGTTAGGGTTTCTAAAAGTAATTCTCTTAGGATGCTGACACAACTCCCCTTAACTAATTCCACTTTTGGCCAGTGTTGTAAATGACGATAAGCGGTGGTGGGGCTGTTAGTAAATGCCTACAGCCCAGGTGGTGGAATTTTTTTTACTATTTTTTATACATTATATGTTGGGTGTCTCTACGTGTGTTTTAAAATTTTATTTCCTAAACAACCAGCAGAACCATAATAATTTTCTAAATTATTACAACATGCGCACCACACACATATAAGATACAACTTGTGTATACATAGCCATAGAATATAAAATTCATAAAAGGAAATTATACCTTCTGGATGACATTACACTGGAACAACATCAACTAGCAAACTTGACGAAGTTTGTTTCTATCGATATTTAGGTCGAGATATCTTCAAGATGACTTAGCTAAGCCATAAGTTTCGTCTCCTCTTTGATAGTAGTCAAAGGACTGACGACGACACGATTTGATAGAGATCTCACGGCTCAACTTGATGTTCGGCGGCATAACACAACCTGACGACACTAAGAGGAGGTCCGACCAACTTTTAGCCGGCACAAGGAGTAGTTGTTGTCCGCCACTTGTTGGGATTGCTATCGGTGGGAGGATGGTTGGCGGCATGCAGCTGGCGACCAATAGTAAGTGGGGTGGCCGGCTGTAAGCGACGGTCGATGGCTCCTTGCTTTGGGCAACGACTGCAAGGAGGGTGGCTCCTCCTTGTTTCGACGGTAAGAGAGAGAGAGAGAGAGAGAGAGAGAGTGAGAGGGGGGGGGGGGGGGAGAGGAGAGGAAATCCAAAATCCTAATCAAATTAGGTTATCCAATTCCAATAATAATTCTCCTCGTGAAGGGGTATATTTATACACCTCTTCAATGATTTGGGAGCAAATCATCTCCCAAACCCACTAATCAATTGCAACCCGATCCATTACCATTAAGTTTTGTTCAAAACCAAACCAACTTAGTTCATAATTAAACTAAACTCTTTTGGTTTATTACTAAACCATCTTGGTTCATAACTAAGTCAAACCCTTTTGGTTTATTATTAAATCACAATGAATCTAACATTGCCTACAAGAGGCATGCCCCACCATCGCTTCCGCTGCGCCAAACACTTTCCATATTTGCTCCTCGTTTGGTCCTACCAAACTTATCTCTCTTAATTTGAGAATCAAGCTCTCAAACTTGTTTTAAATTTTTCGGATATACTCGTAGTGCGTGTGACCCAATATGTTTCCGGTTTATTTTGGTTGTTCACAATTAATCATTAATTGTGAATCGATTGTGAGTGGCACATAGTGGTACATCACGCTCCCTTATTAATCGAAAAAATCATAGTTGATTCTAGAACTGGCTATTGTTATTCATGCGTATATTCCTTTCACTCATCTTATAGATATGGTCTTTGTGTGTGTCCTCACTAAGTTGACTATGTCACACCTAGTTTAAGTAGTAGTTCATTGTCTTGTGGATTTAAATTACACAAACATGTGTCTAAGAAAATCATCCTCTTGACGTGTATTGTTTTCACCAAAGATTTGCGTGTAATAATCCTGACAAGAGGTCATAGGGTATACGTCTCCTAATTAAAGGAGTGATGAATCCTCTATGGGCTATTCAAACACTTTTGAGCATCTCGACTTATACCTAATCATCTCGGATCTACATCTCTGAGAAGATGATTGCTTAAGATGCCAAAGTAAGTCTATATGACCAAGATGACTTTTATATATTAAGTTGAAGGAAACTTACACTCGAGTTGTTATAAGATCTTCATTGACATATCCATATATGTATAGAACAATATAAAGTCTTATGGCAGGTCACTCCAATGAACTAGTTACTCTTAATTAGCATCCACGTTTAACTCTCGGTATCCCAATGTCTCTAGCGAGTGAGGAACTGCTTGGATAAACCAAGGAATATAACACGTGCTAGTCTTTCATAATCGATGATATCCGAACTCATCAATTCATCAACTAGGGAATATTTCGATACATTTATAATTACACATCACAAGTTCTCTCATGTTATCAATCGTATTGCGTACATTCAGTAAATGAGTTTAAGATTAATATCACATACATATAGAATGTACAATTAAATAAAGAATTTGAATTTATTTATCCAATACAAAAACCAATATCTAAGGTAATTGTCTTAGGACACCTTCAAATATAACATAATATTATAAATAGTCATAATTATTTGTGTAATATATGTAACTAAATGATGTTTATACATAAATAAGCTTTATATAATACAATTTATATAAGGTACAAATAAATATATAAATGCAACTAACAAGATAATTAATAAATATTCATTATCATATTAATACTAAAAAAGTTTAAAATTCAAAGCTTCAATCCAACATGACAACAAGCCAACAAGGACTAAACTAAACATAACTAATCTTCTAAAGCATCAACTATATCTATAATCCTCTCATCATCTGACTCAAAATCAACATCTTCATTCTTCTTCTCCAAGATATCTAAATCCTCATCAAGTTCTCTAATAGGGGTGTTCCTTGCACTCCTCCTTCGTTAGCACTTCATCCGCTCGCAAGGCCTTTGCCACTATTCTCCAAGTAAGTCCCGAACCTGGTTCGACCTCATCTTCATCACCACCATCAACAAGCCAACCTCGAGCTTCATTAGCTTGAGAGGATAAAAGCAAACCTCCGTTCATTTCTCTTTTACTCTTCTTCATAAGATTGACGTTGAATTTGACATATACAAGATCATTCAATCTTGAGGTCTTGAGCCCATTCCTCTTCTTAGTATGTATCTAAATAATTTGAAAATTATTAAAAATTAATAAAAAGAAAGGATAGATAATATAATTTATAAATTATTACTTATCCTTTCAAATGAGCTCCAATTTCTTTCACACCACAATGAACTATTTGTCAAAGAGACAAATTTCATTGCCATTTTTTTTTGTAAGTTTAGAGTGTCACCACCATAAATGGACCACCATTCAACTTAAAAAAGTAAAGAGGCAAAACATAATAAACTAAAAAATAGGCAAAAGAGACATGTATGTTAGTAAATAGAAATAAAGGAAAGAGATGTACACGGATCAAAGTCATAGTACACATCTACCTTCTCATATGCCGCGACCGTCATTTTTCTTCCATAGTTTTAGGATTTACTTTTATACTTCAATAATTCATCATTAGAAATGGTGGATTGCATGTTCTCATTAGTGGGAAAAATTCTCTCAACTTAATTCAAGAACTCATTCATAACATTGATGTCATTATGGAGGAGCTATTTCCATAATATATAGTCTTTCATCCATGTGCTATTTCCTCAATATTTCAGCAATCGACCAAAGCGGACATGCTTATCAAGATACTTGATTGCACTGCTTCACTATGGAGGAGTACCCAACGAGTACTTTTTGGAACTTCTGAAAAATGCTTTAGATGATGCTCAAAATGCTAGGTACACCAAACTAGCTGCAATCAGAGGTATCTTTAGATTTTAGTGAAATCTGAGCTCAAGTACTTTGTTTTATTGCATATTTTTTTACTATTTTAGCCATAACTTATTTTATCATATTCGATAATTCAATTCCACTACCCAGATATCCTTAGATGATTGTAGCAAAAGATGATTATGCTCAGGGCCCCTCACAGTCCGTCCTCAGGTTATGTGAAGGGAGGTAAATCACGGGTCAAGTGGCTAAGGGGTGGGAGGAGTTTTTACCCAAGGACATGCACTGTCGGGAATTGATCCCCGGCCTATTGTAGTAAATTTGCCACCCTCTAACCAACTGACACCTTTGTGGGGACAGATATCCTTAGATGTTGATAGTACTTCTTGCAGTTCAATTCATAGCTTCTTTTATGGGTCATTAACATTCCTGCTGCGTGTTTCCTTTTCAGTTTCACTCAAGTATGGGGATATGGATGATTTTCTGGTGTCACGAATGATACTTTGTGGGATTCCACTTGAGGAGCCATATATGCAATTTCGTCTTTCTGTTCTAATGAAAGAAGAAAGGAAGGGTCTGAAAGCAGGAAAGCTTCCAGTGACAGATTGTTATTATCTAATGGGAACTGTAGACCCAACTGGTTTGCTGAAACCTAATGAAGTTTGTGTTGTTCTGTACGTGTTTTCCAATTTCTTCATACCTGCATTAAATCTTCAATTTATCATATCTGGCTTGTATGATCTTTATTTTTACACTCCATAGTATAAATTTTACAATGACATTTTATGCACAGTGAAAATGGACAAATTTCTGGAGATGTCCTTGTTTATAAGCATCCGGGTTTGCATTTTGGTGACATACATGTTCTTTCAGCAAGGTACATTAAGGAACTTGAGTTGTTTGTGGGAGATTCTAAATATGCTATTTTCTTCCCTATTAAAGGCTCACGGTCTTTAGCTGATGAGATGGCAAACAGTGACTTCGATGGTGATATGTACTGGGTCTCTAGAAATTCACAGGTATAATTTTATTTTTCATTTATGGGATCCTTTATTTTTTGCATAAAATACTCTGTTATATTCATGCCTAAATTTATTGTTTATGGTGATCTGTATACCCCTGATTCAGACATGGGAGGAAATCGTGTGACTGCTTGCAGTAATGTTGTATCATTTGACTTTATTCTGGTCTCCACGTCTGTTACCTTTATAGAGGAGTCACAGAAATTAATGTCTGAAACAATAATGAATTATAGGGAGAAAAACTCTTCTTTTTTTTTTTAGTGTTTTATTTCTTTGGGCATTAATACATGAATAATAGCAAAGGTTTTTCCTAAACCTAAGAAGGCATATAAGAAAAATAGTGAATAAAAAATATTGAATTGAAATATTGAACAAATCATGCAACACCAAAATCAAATCATCAAATTTACTCACAGAATTGATATCAAAATTGACATGTCAAAAGGGTAACTATCTCACATAGAACCAATCTCTTATAAGAAATTTCTTAAAGTTAAAATTAAAAAGTTGTTTACACACAAAGAATATCCCCTTTTTATTATGAAGAGGTTATCTCTCTTAATGACCAAGTCAAAATTGTAAAAAAAAAAATAAAACCTAAGGAGTTTAAAAGAAACACTAAAAAAAATTTATCCGTAATTTCAGACCACATGATTCTCCCTTACCTAGGAGAACTCAACTCTGAATGAGTTATTAACATATTTTCTTAAGATTTTTATTGAATGAGAAATGAATTTATTTTCTCCATCATTTTGATCCTTGTTGATTGAACTTTGACATTATTTCTTTCTTTTTAGTTATCCGCTCCAACAAATCGGGAAAATCAAAATGTGAAATGCTCTTCAAGACTCCAGTGAAGTCATTATTCAAGGATGAAGCCTTAAATCTTTCCTAGTAGATTAATGCATTCTCTAATTTGAAAATTGAACTACATAAATAAGTTTTAGATGTTAAATTAGCGTATCAACTAATTTAAAAATTAAAGTAGTGCATAAAAAAGTTGACAAATTAATAAACAAGCATTAGAATTAATTTTCTCACTTTAAGGAATGATGCATTGAATGCCTCTAGAGGATAAGTGGATAATCTATCATATCGCTCGATATTATAATAGTCATTGCCCGATACAGGTTGTTTCTTGTATCAACATATGAATCTTGCATCAACTCAAAAGAAAGTTCGTAGATAAGAAAACCAATTTTCGAAAATGATGAGCTTTAGAGTTGTAAATAACTATAAATGGGCACATACTAATAAAAGCTTTAATTGATTTTGTAATTATCAAACGGTATGTCTTGCATTCTTTCTCATTATTCCTCTTTGTTTAATTTCTTAGTTTGGCTTCCCTTATAATTAGCCTTCCCCACCTAGTGGGATAAAGTTTAATTGTTGTTGTTGGCTTCCCTGATAATATGGATGAGTAAAAAAATCAAGGAGCCTAATATAGTCAATCAACAAGTTGGTTGTTCACTAAATAGATTAAATCAATCGAGGTTCTTCCATGTCTCTAAGAGAATCTTCGGCAAGTCATTAGGGAAATCTTTAAGTCAAAGCATCAAAATGATTTTTTAATGTTAAATCTTCACAGATTTTTTGAAGGTCTATCTGGGATCAATTAGAAGCTTATAAATTTTAGATAAAGTAGAGGCATTATATATGGGAATGGAAGCTTACAATGTAATCCAAATCCTTGGTTATATTTCTATTGAAATATGGTTGCATATTATTGTACTTTTAAAACAGAATTTCAATTTGAAAATCAGTAAGAAATGGCTCTTTAACCATGGCTAATTTTGTTGCACCATCGACCATTATCACTTGCATGCTTTTATCTCCAACTTGAAATCAATCTGCGTCTTGTGTTCTATTGTTTGATAGCTTGTAGTTCGTTGTAGAATCTACTATGGCTCAGGTAGGGTGTGCACAGATAACACACTTAAATCGTCAATTCGTCACATAAATACAAAAACAAACCATAAATTAGTAGCGTAAATGTTTGTGTGTGATCGATTGGTTGTGCTAAGAATATATGCATGGTGGAAATAAAATTATAATTTAAACACAATGCTAACAAGCTGATGTAACGTGATTTGACAATGTCACACCTACTCAATAGCCTATGATGCAATTGGTCCATTAACCCAAAAGAATTCCAATAAAGTTGCCCATCCAGTTTTGGGCCAATAACATCTTGACCCAACATTTGAGATTTTACAAACTACATAAGGTTAACTAAGAATAACACCTTGACCCAACCTTTGAGATTTTACAAACTATCACAAGTTTAATCCTTATCTAGGATCCATTCACAATAAATCAGTAAGAAATTGCTCTTTAACCCATGGCTAATTTTATTGCACCATCGACCATTATCACTTGCATGCTTTTATCTCCAATTTGAAATCAATCAGCATCTTGTGTTCTATTATTTAATAGATTGTAGTTCGTTGTAGAATCTACTATGGATCAGGTAGGGGGTGCATAGATAACACACTTAAATTATCAATTCTTCACATAAATACAAAAACAAACCATAAATTAGTAGTGTAAGTGTTTGTGTGTAATCGATTGGCTGTGCCAAAGAATATATGCATGGTGGAAATAAAATTATAATTTAAACACGATGCTAACAAAGCCGATGTAACGTGATTTGACAATGTCACACCTACTCAATAGCCTATGATGCATTTAGTCCATTAACCCAAAAGAATTCCAATAAAGTTGCCCATCCAGTTTTGAGCAAATAACACCTTGACCCAACATTTGAGATTTTACAAATTACATAAGGTTAACTCAGAATAACACCTTGACCCAACCTTTGAGATTTTACAAACTTCACAAGTTTAACCCTTATCTAGGATTTCATTCACAATAAACTTCACATCTCCTAAGTAATGCAAATGAAATCTTAGAGAACGAATTACCAATAACTTGATGAAGATAAAGCCTTTAACTTTGTTTAAGCTCTTGGTTGTGTCATGAACATATGTGCAATGGAAATTAAATTATAATTTAAACACAATGCTAACATACTGATGTAACGCGGTTGAGAGATGTTACTCCCGCTTAATAATTTCTTTAGGATTGCTATAGACTTATATTTAGAGGTGATGATGCTAGTGGAGGGGAATTATATAATTAAAACTTATTTGAGTTGACCTTTGAACTCTTTGATATGTGCCTAGTGTTTGCATTATACAATACGAAAATTTACTTTTTTTGGCTGGAGATCTAAATTCAGGCACAAAATAATTCTTTATACCCCGAGAAATATTTCATGTAGGTGTAATGATGCCTAATCTATCTAATGGGTCCTTTCTTTATACCCTAAATTCCGGCACAAAATAATCCTTCATACCTTGAATAATATTTACATGTAGTAGAGATGTAATGATGCTTAATCTATCTAATGGGTCCTTTCTTTAAATGGTTCATTTGACCACAAATTGTTTACCCAAACGTTGGAATGGATTCATGGGAAGGTTGATCCATTGCCTTGCAATTTTATTCCATACTACTAACCAAGGTCTTAATGTGATTTACTAAGTTAGGCATGATTATATTCTTTATTAAATCTATATTGATTAGTTTCTTTTGAAACAGATTCTGCCTTAAATTGTCCATCTAAGTTTTATGGAAAATTGGGGGCAAAGCCTTGTAGTACAACAATGACTCAGAACATGTACCTCACAGGAGGTGGAGAACTATTTGAACATCCTGAGAGATATCGAAGGTTGATTGGGAAGTTGAATTACTTTACTGTGGCTTATCTAGAAATTGTATATTTGGCTAGTGTTGAGTTTATGTCATCTCCAATAGTTCATCATTGAACAACATTAGAGAAAATTTTATATTACTTGAAGAGAGCACCCGGACAGGGTATCATATATGAAAATCATGGGTACACTCATATTGAATATTTTTCATATACAGATTGGGTAGGTTCCAAAATGGATAGAAGATCTACTTCAGGTTATTGTATCTTTATTAAAGAAATTTAGTCTCATGGAAGAGTAAGAAGGAAAACGTTGTATCACGATCTAGTGCAAAGTCAAAATATAGGGCTATGACATAGTCTTTGTATGAGATAATATGGATATATCAACTCTTGACTGAAGTAGGAATTAAAATTTTAGCGCTGGTAAATGGTATAATAACCAAGCTGCTCTTCATATTGCATCGAATCTTGTGTTTTATGAGCGAACCAAGCATATTAAAATTGATTGTCATTTTGTTCGTGAGATAATTCAACGAGGCTTGATCTTCATTGGATATGTGAAGACTGGAGAACAACCAATGGTCATCTTCACAAAAACTTTAAATGGGATTCAAGTTGATTATCTATGTAACAAGTTGTGCATGATTAATATCTATGCTCCAACTTGAGGGGGAGTATTAGCTGTATATATCTATATATATTAGCTAATATATCTGTATATAAATAATTTATTACAGATATATTAGTTAATATATATTCATATATACAACTAATAACTACAAAACATTAACCTAACACTTTGATTTGCTTGCCAGGCATGGTTGTGTTGTTCTGGATTCATACTCCTAGCTTATGTTCCCTAAACTGGTATATAGATCAGACAGTACATATTTGCTGCTTATGAGTAATATCAAATCAGCATCTTGAATGGCGTAACCTGGGTTTCTTCTTTGTAGATTGTGTGTATGATTGTAGTATGAATAGGGACTAATGTTATTGCTTTTAATCTTATTCACATAGTGCAGTTGTTTCACATTTTTAATTATGTTATGCAATGTTCCCTGCTTTGTTCAGTTACTGAGATATTTTAGAAGTAGCAAGCCGTGGGTTCCAATGTCTAGCACAGCAGGTGTTCAACAAAAAGGACCACTTGATCTTACTGATAGAGAATTGGAAAAGAAACTTTTTGATCAATTTTTAGCCAACAGGTTCAAGCCCAGGTAATTCCGTGCTTGTAATATTTTCTTTCAGTATCTAATCTTGCCAACACAGTAGGGTTGTACAAAGTTTCCTAGGGGTGGAGGAAAATATTGAAATTTTTGATATATCGCACATACCATACTGAAATATACCGAACCGTACCGATTTAATGGTATACCGAACATTTGCCTTGATATTTTTGGTATACCATACCGATACCGAAATTTTACTCTAAATGATATGAAATTTAACCATACCGAAAATTTGATATACTAAAATTTTGGTACGGTATTGATATATGATTTTTTTTATATACCCAATATTTCGGTACAGTATACGCTATGTGGTATAAATTTTGATAAATTTCGCTATACCACCCCTAAAGTTGCCATGTTTTTAAATTGGGTTGCCCTATTGAAACCCTCCTATTTAATTTATTTACTTCACAATATGAGAATGTAAAAATTTCTAAGTCAATTTCTAATGTCTTATAGTAGGAGTTTTATTAATACTTGATCTTTCATGGATAGAAGTCATGAGTTCTTCTAGCATCCAAGAGAGGTCTACAATCTAATTTTCCATCATCAGATTACAAATTGCTTCGAGGAGATATGGTATTTGAATTCGGTAGTCTACAAATATATTAATATTTCATGGATAACCGGAAATCGTAGTATAATTGAACTTGGAACAAGGCCAAGGACATATAATGCAAGTAGATCTTAACCATGGATGAAAATCTCGAGCTGTTTTGTCGGATACAAGCGAAACATCTTGTTCTGTCCACGGATCGACACCAGCACAATGCCAGCATGCAACAACGCGTTGAGGGCCAAGCGACGCGTTCGCAAGCGTCATACGAGCTCGGCGACCCATCTGCATGGGTTGTGCGAGCCCGGCGATGCGTCTAGAAGCATCGCATGAGCCTGACAATGAGTCCGGCGACGGTGCGGCTGCTCAGCGAAGCGACTGGACGCGGTGCTCGGCCCGGACGGGCCGTGCGTGCCCGTGGTCGTCGAGGTAATTTCTTTGGCTTTAATAAATACCAAGAGGCAGGAGTCCAGAACAGTGACACGCGAGCGTGGGTAGCGGGAGAAGATGCGATGGTAAGGGTAAAACGAACTTAGGGGTTTCAATCAAAACTTAGGTTAATGTTTCTAACCAAACAGGCTTCCTAAAACTGTGACCGGATTATCCTATTAAAATACTTAAAAATTTATTTTATTATAATTTATTTTATTAAATTAAGTCCTAAACTTGATAATTTGGGTTAATAATTTTAATCAAATCCTAGTTATATTTGAGATAATTTAAATAAACTTAATTATAGTCTAATAAAATTATCATATATATATATATATATATCAAAACTATAACGACACAATACGATATCGAAACTATATCGTTCCGGGACTGAAACCTCAGCACGGCTCGAGATTTTAAACCATAATCTTAACACAATGTAAGTTGCAAATTAGATGAATTTAAATCATGGGTTTAAGCATGGATTGAAATCTCGTACTAAGCTAGTTGAAACGAACAAAACATTTCGTTCCGCTAGTCGACCGATGCCGGCACCACCCGACACCAGGCCTAACGACAACTACGAAAGCATTGCGTGACCTCGTGGTCACGCCGGAGGGACCCGCTGACCATGTGAGAGGAGGGGGCACATGGCCTTGGCTGCAATGCCAAGTAGCGTTGTTATTTTTTTAAAATTAAAACTAAGAGTTTTTTTATAATTAAAATTGAACTTAATTTGATTATCTCAATAACTCTTAGATAAGATGGGGATAATACAAAGAAGCTTAATTAAACCCTAACCAAATTATTTAATTAATTATATATTTTATTTATTTTAATTCTAAAAATATATATGAAATATTTATTTATTTTTATTTATCTCCTAGATATGTTATTATTTTTTAATGGATCTAATTAACTCTTAACTTAAACATATAGTCAAACATATTTTTTTAAATTCTGATCAAATTATCCCATTAAAATATATAAAAATTTATTTAAAATTCTAATAAAATTTTATATATTCCTAAAACCCTCTACAAAGCAGTGATGCCACGATAGCCTTCGCGGGTCACCATAGCCGTGATTTTTTTATTTTTTAATATCTGATTAATTTTTTATTTTTTTATAAATAAACTATTATTAATAGTACTGATAAAATATTAAAAATTATTTCAAAAGTTTTAAATAATTTTAAAATTTAATAAATATTTTATAAAATAATTTAAAATTAAATTTAAATTTGAAAAAATATAATTCTTAAACATTTCAAATAAATTTTTAAATTTAAAAATTTACAAATACATTTATAAAAATAATTTTAGATTTTCAATTAATTTTATAATTATTTTTATCATTTCAAATGATTTTATAATTTTAAATTTAGTTTTGAATTTTGAGAATTACTTAGTTTTTAAAATAATTTTTTAAAAAAATTAATAGACATTATCTGAGAAAATATTGAAATATAAATTCAATATCTCAAAATATAAACATATTTAATAATCAAATATTAATAAAATTAATATATATTTATATTTAAAATTTAAAAAAATATTGAAAGTATATCAGCACAACACGATACCGAAACCGTATTATTCCGGAGAGGACCAAATCCTCGGCATAGGTCGAGATTTTAAATCTTGGGTTTAAGAGTTCTCAGGGCCTTATTTATTTTAAATGTAAATGTGCAATATGTTGATATTGTAGTCAATATACTTAGGGGGTGCTTGGTTGGATGGTATGGGAGTGGGGAATGGGAAAGGAATGGAAAATTGGTGCTTGGTTTGGGGAATTGGTGGTGGGTCCCACGGATTCAATCCCCCAAATATGGGAATGGACCATTACTTAGCAAACTCCTCCATTCCCATTTCCTACTTCTATCATTCCTGTTCTCATTCTCATTCCCTTCTGAGAACCAAGCGCCCCCTTATAATTACATAGTTATGTTATATTATGTAATTATTATCATATAATAACTATAATCCAGAATGTATGTTTAACTAAGTAATTATTTGGATTGGAACTAAATTACCTTGATTTTGCGTTTAAATTACTTAGATTGAGTCCTATAGGGTTTGTGTTGCTTTCATGCAATACAAGGAGAGATTAAAGTTTTGTCATTGTTGTGGACTGAAACTGCAATGATACCAATATCTTTTATAACTTCGAAATCAAAAGTGAGTTTTTTTTTGGGTATCTATGCTCTTGCATACTGAAAGTGACTCATGAAAATTGCATGTTTCATTTATTGCCAACCATGTCTTTGACTTTGGATGACACGTGTGGGTGATGCCAATATCCTTGTCCATATTTATTTTTAATGTGATAATCCATGCCCTACTCCTAGTGATAAACCAAGATATTTTTGTGGACGTGTGCCAAATTGTTCTAATATTAGATGTTCAAGGGACAATATTTAACATTGGTTTGGAAGATTATGGGAATGATCTCACTAGCACTAGGATGCTTCAAGAAACAATACTTCTATTTAAGTAAGGTTCAAAATTTTGAACTATGTCAGCGTTTCAACATATGATGCTGGTTGAGAATTGGATGGAAAAGGAGGAAGTTCATTAAAAAAAAAAATAACACATTTATATTCCTAACTCGCATATAGAATGCTATAATTTTATCATTGTATTTCATAACAAAAGCTTAAAAAATTAACAAACATAGTATGTCAAATGGTATCAAATGTTAATATAGCAAGATGCTTATCGACATGATTGACACAACAATACAAGATAATTGCTTGTACAGATTGGGTTCGAGTAGTTTTGTGTTTTTGTAATTTATTGATAAATATATTTCATCTATGACACCCCACACAGTATGATATTTCAAATCATGCTTCTATTTGATACACAATAGCCATTTTGATAATATTAAACAATCATTCGTCTAGATTCTTGTCAGCATGATACAAGATAATTACTTGTACAAAGTGGGTTCGAGTAGTTTTGTGTTTTTGTAATTTATTGAAAAATATATTTCGTCTATGCCACCCCGCACAGTATGATATTTCAAATCACGCTTCATTCGATACACAATAGTCATTTTGGTAATATTAAACAATCATTCGTCTAGATGCTTGTTATGTTTTTATAGAAAGTTGGGTTGAACTCCTCTTCTCTATTCCTGTCCAGCCTTGCTTCTATACGAGTTGAGTTTGGTTTGTGGGAATAAAATATACATGATAATTTATAAAATGCATTACAAATCAAATTCCATTGTATTGACCTTAATCAAGGTGGGGAGGGTCTTGATGTGGGTAAGTCGAATTGTCATCTCTATTTAAGTTTGAAGTATGGCGAAACATTTCTAAAGTCAGCATGACATGGTATTAAAATTGTACCATTATAGACTAAAATTAAAACTTTGACATGAAATGATACTTTGAAGTTTGTTATTTTTAATAACATATATTAAATAATGGTAGAATGGTAGACACCTTTTAAGCCAATGCTAATAATTGTACTTTTGGCATTGTAGGTGATTATGTGAGCTTCCTTGCTTAATATGTTTGTGAATTGAGTCTAGTATCCCTTCAAGTGATTTTCACCACTATCAAATATAAAGTTGCATTATAAAATGGGGAGATCTCCACCTACAAGAGGCGAAGATACAGTAAATACTCAGAGTGCCTTGGGCTCTTGAGTTTTAGATGATTTTATTATGTACCTAAAAATATTGGATCCTCTTTTACTATAGCATTTTCGAAAATACTGTGACTGAACACAATACATTAAGAGCAATATCATCACAAAACCAAGAATTATTACCAATATCTCATCTTAGATCATAGGAACATTTTCTTAATGCAGTGATTTAATTTTAATTAGGCTCATACAATGTTTTTGTTTTGGAGTTAAGAACCTATTTTCACTTTTTTTTTAAAAAAAATTATAGTTGAGAAAACAATTCATTCTTTTTATAAGTCTTCATTTCGTTTTTCAAAAGCATCACGCAAATCATCAAAGGAATCATCACAGTTATCCAAATAAGTGAACTTTTCCTCATTATTAACAGCTATAAAACCTAGGCTGACATTAAATATTATCTGATTCACTAGATGGAGTTGAGAATGAGGTGTCACTTTCATCATCTTTGGTAGCTTTAAGTGTTGTCTTTTGAATTCTTGCAAAGTTAGCAGTTGTGTATCATGTGTCTCAATTTATTGCACTTAAAGCAAACTGATTCACTCTTTCTCTTTTCTTGTGGACTCGATTTATTACTCCTTTTATTTTTTGTAATCTATTTTCATTTTCATTACTTTTGAAACTTTGGCTATATATACAATTTTTTCCATAATCAACCAATTCTTTCTCATGGATGCTAAATGATGTAACGGAAACTTTTGATTCCATTGATTTGACCATGAATGCCGAAAATAATTTTTTAAAGACCTGTTGATTCAACAGAATACTAGAAAATAGACATCCAAAACTCGTCATCTTGGGAAAAGTAATGGCAGAATATTATTGATGATAAAAAAATAAAAAAAAATTCTCTAACATCAACTAAACAAATGTTTAAATAGTTTCAAAATCCTAATGATGCAAAAGACGAAAATAACCTTAATAAAAGGACAAATTATTCGGAGCCTCCGAAAAGGCTTTAAATAATATTTTTTTTAGCTTAAGACTGGGCGTTACCTGTTATACCCGTAACAATAAATGTAGATCTCTAAATGAGCTTCGATTTAATATATTATAGATCTCGTGATTTAATCCGAGTCAAGAGTTATAACCTCTTAAAGCTTATCCACCCGTGAACGTCGATCAAACCGGTTCTAAAACTCAAGTCAATTTTTTTATTTGTAATTTGAATGTGATATGTAAAAGTACGTACACAAATGTTGTGTTAATATTGGTTTGAAAAATTATTTGAAAATGATTTTTAGTGATTATAATCTTGTAACCCAACACCACGTGCAGATCATTTATTGTGCCATTTGACTAAGAAAAACTTGTAATTCCAATGAGCTTGTAATTCTAATGAACTATCAACAATCAGCTTGTGTGCCAATTAACATAGAATCATAACGTCATTGTGCACCATCATGGCCTTAGTGAGTATTAATTGGACCCAATCCAAGTCTAATAGGTTTCTGCATTGCCCCTAACTCCCACTATGCCCTAAAGCCTCAGCTTTATGACCTTCTTAGCCGTGTAAAGTCTGTTTACAAAAATTTAGATGTGTGCCAATTGACACAGAGCCATAAGTTCATGTAGGAGTATCAAAATCACAGTTGCACACCATCTCTACCTTCTCTACACTCCCCCTCTTCTATTCCATGCTGAGATTTTAGTTTTCCAAATCCTCTCATTCCATCAATGAGTTTCGGTTAAAATCCATTGATGACTTTAGCCAGCTTTGATTGGATCCAATCCAAGTCTAGTAGGTTTTTGCGTGGCCCCTAAGTCCCACCATGTCCTAAAGCCTCAGCTTTATGGCCTGTTATGTGTGCAGAAATCGAGTCTGTATGTCTATTGACACAAACCAAAAGTTCATGTAGGAGGCTCAGAATCAATGCATATCATTTATTCCTTCTCTATACTCCCCTCTTCCACTACACCCTCTTCCACCATAAACCCTAAACCCTAAACCCTACATGCCCAAGTTTTAATATTCCAAATCCTTAGGTTTATTAATGAGTTTCGATCAAAATCCATTGATGATTTAACAAACTCTGATTGAACTCAATAGGTTTTTACACCATGCCCTAAAGTCTCATATTCATAGCCTTCTTATTAGTCTTTTTTTAAAAAAAAAATTAGCATGTGTGCCAATTGACATAAAACAACTTCATCTAGGAGATTTAGAATTAGGGTTACACATGATCTCTACCTTCTTTACACTTCTCTCTTCCATTCCATGTTATGTTTCAGTATTTCAAATCCTTTAAGTCCATGGTTTCTAGCAAAAACCATTAACGACCTTAGTCAACTCTGGTGAGATCCAATCCAAATCCAATAGGTTTCTGTATTACCCTTAAGTTCCACCATTCCCTAAAGCCTCAGCTTCATGGTATTCTTATCCGTGCAGAACCTATTTAAAAAAATTAAGCCTTTGTGCTAATTGGCAC
Organism: Zingiber officinale; assembly: GCF_018446385.1. Taxonomy (NCBI): domain Eukaryota; kingdom Viridiplantae; phylum Streptophyta; class Magnoliopsida; order Zingiberales; family Zingiberaceae; genus Zingiber; species Zingiber officinale. The sequence goes on from NC_055998.1 coordinate 102,445,385, forward strand.
ATAGCCATAACTTTATTTAGGAGGCTCAAAATCAGGGTTGCACACCATCTCTACCTTGCCGTCTATGTAATTGTTATGATTGTAAAATCTTTTGCATGGAGGACTGTACTAATACAGTTCTCACATTTTTTGAATCTTTTGAATTAAATTTGGAGGAGAGTCCATAAATGTGTCTGCAAGTAATATTCTATTTTTTTCTAGGTATACTATGTGGGGAACAAAAATATAAGTTGTTTCACCTTTAATCTAAATGAAAAGTTAATAGATTAGAAGATGAGCTACTTAGTACTAATATGATAGCTGTTTGATACTTTGAGAGAACCTAGAGTTAGCAGAAAGTAAATGATATACGAATTGCAGAGCAATTAGAATGCAATACTGATTCACAAGAATTCTTAGCTCATGATATTATCCAATTTGAACAAGCTGATTTTAACCCAGATTAGTGCTGTTATGATTCATATGTTATGAATTCACGATTAACACAAAGGTCAATTGATGATCCAATAGAGCCAAATGAATTTTTCATTGGACAAGTTTCTCCCTCCTAACAAGAGTTCAAGGATGCACTAGTAAGGTATATTATGTCCAAAAGCTTCCGATACAATCTAGTTGACACTCGGCTCAATAGAATTAAAGTTATTTGCTTCAATCAACCATGTACATAGAGAATCATTGCTAGGGGAGATGTGGAGTTTACTGTTACAAAATATATATAGCAACACCAATGTGACAATTAGGTAAACACCTGATCACCATGCTTGCACATCCACATTTATAGCTTGTCAAATTGAAGACAATTTGTTTCTTTTGATAATTACAAACCAAGGATGATTCAAAGAGAAATGCAATATAGGTTTGGGGTTCACATATCGTATAAGAAAACATACTCAATTCAGGAGAAACCATTGAAAAAAATTGTTGGTGATTTTGGTCAGACTTATATAATACTTAAGTACTTAAGCTGCACTACAGAGAAATGTTGAAAATTAGTTCTAGTGTTGTTTTTGGCTTTCGGTTCTTGTGGCAAAATATTCATGGTGTTGTTATTGGAATTGATGCTACACGTCTTAGTGGCAAGTGTTATTATGTGTTGTTGATGACAATGACACTTGATGGTAATGGAAAAATCATCTCAGGTGGCTTTGGAAGTGCTGAAGTTGAATGTGTGCCTGCATAAGAATGATTTTTAGACCATTTGAAGAGATTCCTTATTGTCAATCCATAGTCATTGAGCATTGTATGAAATGGATATTGATCCGGCAGTAAGGTCGGAGGACCCCGTCTGGAGGGGAGTCAACGCCACGTGGAAGTCAAAAGGCAAAAGGATCAGCATGAGGTCCGGCCGATCGGAGAAGGGGTGGGTCCGACCGGCTGAAAGGGTCCAAGCAGAATCAAAGATAACCCGACGGGGAGTCGGGTTTCCGACGCTCAGGGTGAATAGGGTCGCAGGCCGAGCGGCTAGCCCGCTTGGCCGAGGCGTAAAGCAACAATGCTGTGAAGGAACAGTCTCAGCCGAGCACCCGGCCGGACCGATACCTACGTTCGGTCAGATCGATGCTTGCCGAGCGGAGGGACGCTCGGCTCGGGGAAAAAAGGACAAAAGGACAAGGGAATATCTTCTGACAACATGCATGTTCGACGACCAAGCCATACACAGAAGCCCATGACGGAAGGTTCTGCTGTCCCATCAAAGATATGCTCGGACTGTAGCAGTATGGTGTCAGACATGCTCCTCTGGCAAGCCCATATTAAGGTATGGCAAAGGACACGTGTACACCTCGATGGGTGTGCATAAGCCTCCTCATAGCTCTATATAAGGGCCCCCAGACTTCGCCAAAGGTACGCGATCACGCGATCTCACATCTTCGAAGCCACTATCATTTTCCTCTTGCCTGACTTGAGCGTCGGAGGGTCGTCGCCGGGAACCCCTTCCCGGCCCGACTTCCTTGCAGGTTCGCGTGAGATCCCTACGGTCGGTCAGAGACCCACGTCATCAGTTGGAAGAGCGCCACGTGCCCAACGTCCATCGATTCAGCGTTCGGACAGGATCAAATTGGCGCCGTCTGTGGGAACGCACCTGCATCCGAGCGGAAGCAATGGACGAAGCTGGACGACAGCACGTCGTGATGCTCTCCCAGGAGGAGCTCGACGCTCTGATCGAGGCAAGAGCAGCTAAGCTTGTGGAACAACAGAAACAGAAGGAGCAAGCCGAGCGGATGGAGCAACAAGTGACGTCCGCGTCGGGAGGCCGAGCGGAAGCACCACCGGCCACGGTTCCATGTCATCGGGCCCTATTTCGTACGCCTCCTGAAGCTGCAACAGTTAATCGTGACCGAGGATCTTCGTCCGACGAGGCGCCCATGCGAGACAACAGAAAAGGTAAGGCTCCCCGAACGGACGCCTCCCCTGAGCGGATCAACCGGCAATTTTCAGAGGTCATCCTGCGGGACCCTCTGCCAAAACATTATGTTCCACCGGCGATCGGGGAATACAACGGAACTACCGACCCGGACGACTATCTAGGTAAGTTCGACAACACAGCTACCCTACATCAATACACAGATGGAGTAAAGTGCCAGGTGTTCCTTACCACCCTGTCGGGATCGGCGCAACGGTGGTTTCGGAGGCTGCCGGACGGATCCATTACAAGTTTCAAGGAGTTTCGCACAGCCTTCCTCCATCATTTTGCAAGCAGTCGACGTTACCAGAAGACTAGTGTCAGCCTATTCGCCATCAAGCAAGAGCCCAAGGAGCTGCTCAGAGCATACATCCAACGATTCAACCGAGTGGCCATGGATATTCCAACTGCCACCTCAGAAACGATGATGAATGCGTTCACACAAGGCCTCGTGGACGGTGACTTCTTCCGTTCACTCATTCGGAAGCCGCCTCGAGACTACAATCATATGTTACACCGGGCCAATGAATACATTAATGTGGAGGAAGCACAGACGGCCCGAAGAAAAGAAGTTCCAACTGAGCGGCTAGCACCTGCCGAGCGGAAGGCTGTCACTCGACAGGAGCCGCCCAGAGGACCGCAGACCGAAGCAGTCCGCTCTCACCATGCGAGGTCCCATGGCGTCCAAGAGGTAGCTGCCGAGCGGCCCAAACCAAAGAAGAAGGTATGGACCCCCATGTTTTGCTCGTTCCACCGAACCGACACGCATAACACGAGAGATTGCCGAAGCCTTCCCCTGATCACCCACCCCGTTCCCCGGAGTGGCCACCGTCGATCGCCGCCATCCGACAGGCGACAGCGACATCGTGAAGCCGATCGACGACAGTCTCCCGAGCGGTATCATCCTCAGAGGCACGAGGACAATCCCCGGGTATCTAAGGAGCGGCCTAGGCCGTCCGCACGGGAGGAAGAAAATAGAAGCAACATGTCCCGCGGCGAAATCAACATCATCACTGGCAGACCGACCGGAGGTGACTCCAACAGAGCAAGGAAGGCAAGTGTCAGGCAGCTGCAGATCCATGCGGTCGGCTGCAGTCAAGAACGGGCGAGCGGGCCCGAAATCAGTTTCGGACCCAGGGATCTTGAGGGAGTCGAAGTGCCACATGACGACGTCCTCCTCATCAAAGCGGTAATAGCTAACTATACTATTCACCGCATTTTCATCGATACAGGAAGCTCGGTCAACATTATATTCAAAAAGGCCTTCGACCAACTGCAAATTGATCGAGCCGAGTTGCTGTCCATGACAACCCCCCTCTACGGGTTTACGGGCAATGAAGTTCTGCCGGTCGGACAGGTCAGACTGGCTATTTCGCTGGGAGAGGAACCGCTCAGAAGGACGCGGACTGCTAACTTCGTTGTGGTCGACTCTCCTTCAGCATACAATGTTATCTTGGGACGACCGGCGCTCAGTGAGTTCCGAGCGGCCGTCTCCACCTTCTACCAAAAAATTAAGTTCCCGATTGAAGATAAAGTTGGAGAAGTGCGAGGAGACCAGCTGGCGGCTCGGCGATGCTACGTCGAGATGGTCCGAGCCGAAGCTAACTCCGCTCGGAAGACGCCACGGATCGAGGTGAACGCCATAACCGAAAAACCACCCTCTTTGGTTTATGAAGAAAAAGAGGGAAGTGCAGATTCACCCGACCCGATCGGAGGCCACCACATTTATTGCGGCCGATCTGGAGGCAAGCCAGAAAAAGGAGGTGATCAAATGTCTCCAAAGAAACTGTGATGTCTTCGTTTGGTCGACGCATGAGCTGCCGGGAATTTCGCCAAGTATCGCACAACATGAGCTTCACGTCCGACCGGACGCTCGGCCGGTGAAGCAAAGGAAGAGGGACTTCAGCGCCGAACAAAACGCCATCATCCGAGCGGAGGTCGAGAAGCTCCTGGAGGCCGGCCATATAAGGGAGGTCCAGTTCCCGAGCTGGCTCGCAAATGTCGTGCTAGTCTCCAAGCCGGGTAACAAGTGGAGGGTTTGCATCGATTTTAGGGATCTCAACAAAGCATGCCCAAAGGATTTTTACCCTCTGCCCCGGATTGATCAACTAGTGAACTCCACAGCCGGCTGCGAGCTGATATGCATGCTAGACGCCTATCAGGGCTACTGTCAAGTGCCGCTCGCCCGAGAAGATCAAGAGAAGGTCAGCTTCGTCACAGCCGACGACACTTACTGTTACAATGTAATGGCGTTCGGACTGAAGAACGCGGGAGCAATTTAGAAGTGTACGTGGATGATATTCTCATCAAGTCCGTCCGAGCGGCTGATCTTTTTACGGACATGGAGGAGACCTTCCGAACGCTGAGGAAGTATGGAGTCAAGCTGAATCCTCAGAAATGTCTGTTCGGAGCAAAAGGCGGGCGTTTCTTAGGTTATATAGTGACCGAGAGGGGCATAGAGGTAAATCCCAGCAAGGTAAAAGCGTTACAAGATATGCCGCCCCCAAGAAATCTAAGGAAAGTACAGCGCCTGACCGGTCGGATAACTCCATTGTCAAGATTCATCTCCAAGACAGCCGACCGGAGCCTCCTTTTTTTCAAGATCCTATGCAAAGCTACTAAGTTCCATTAGGACGAAGAATGCGATCGGGCGTTTGAAGAGCTGAAGACATACCTGAACTCTTTGCCCGTGCTAGCCAAGCCAGCTGTAGGTGAGCCGCTCTGTATTTATTTATCTTCGACCGAGCAGGCAGTAGACTCGGCATTAGTGAGGACGAGCGGAGAAGAACAAACCCGTGTACTTCTTGAGCCATATTCTAAAAGATGCTGAATCTCGCTACACTGGGCTCGAGAAGTTGGCTTTTGCTTTGGTCCTCGCCGCTCGGAGACTTCGTCCTTATTTCCTAGCACATACAATCATCGTTCGGACAAATAGCCCATTGGGAAGAGTGTTGCTGAACCCAGAAGCGTCCGGACGGCTCATTAAATGGACAACGGAGTTGAGTGAATTTGATATTCAGTATCAACCCCGTTCGGCGATAAAGGCGCAGTCCTTAGCAGATTTTGTTACCGAAGTGCAAAAGCCCGAGTCCGAAGCTGTGTGGAAAATATTTGTGGACTGATCGTCCACTCGGCTCGGGAGCGGGATTGGTGTGCTATTACTCTCTCCCCAAGAAGAACGGATGCACCTATCCGTCCGGCTGGACTACAAGGCCACAAATAATGAAGCAGAGTATGAGGCCCTCATAGCCGGTTTGCATGCAGCCCGGCATGTAGGCGCCAGTCGGGTGACACTACATTCAGACTCCCAGTTGGCCGCCCAGCAGCTCTCTGACACTTTTGAGATTAACAACGCTCGGCTCAAGCTCTACGCTGAGGCCTTCGAAAAGCTCAAGGCTCACTTCAGAGAAGTTATTATCCAGAAGATACCCCGATCAGAGAATCAGACGGCAGATGAGTTAGCCAAGCTCGCAAGTTCAATATCACCGGTCGTCATCCAGCAGCCAATTGAGCAAGTATCCTTGGTGGCGCACATCGACCGGATGGAAGGCCTCGCATTCCCGAGCGATTGGAGGACAACCATCATGGAGTTTCTCCGCTCGGGTGCTACACCTTCCGATCGGGAGGTAGCCCAGCTATTGAGGAGGAGAGCCGGTCGGTTCACACTCGTTGGAGACCAACTCTACAAGAAGGCTTTCTCCCGCCCACTTTTGAAGTGTGTGAGCTCGGAGGACGCGGAGTACATCCTCCAAGAAGTGCACCAAGGATCGTGCGGAGGATATCCGGGCGGACGATCGCTGGCTAGGAAGATCCTGCTGGCCGGGTACTTCTGGCCCACCCTGCAAGCAGATGCCGCTCGGACCGTCGCGACGTGCCTCTCTTGCCAGAAGTACCACAACGTCTCCCACCGACCGGCGGAAGAGATGCGAGCATCTACAGTATCATGTCCGTTCGATCAGTGGGGAATGAATATCGTAGGTCCGTTCCCTATGGCGACCGGTCAGCGGAAGTTTCTTCTAGTGGCGGTCGACTACTTTTCCAAATGGGCGGGCCCCTTCAAAGTCATCGAAAAGCTCCGCTCGGGGGCCTATTATCTGGAGGATGAAGACGGACGGCAACTGGATCGACCGTGGAGCACGAACCACCTCCAGCCTTACCGGGCGGGGTGAAAGGTGCGCCAATGTAATGTATGCTGTATATTTTCCATTCGGCTGTATACTTGAAATGCAGGAGTAAAAAAAATCAGAAAATTAGCGCAAGTATAGGGCATCGTCAGCCGGATCGGAAGGCCGTCGAGCTCCGACGTTAAAAATCGAGAGTCACGCCGGCGACTATAAACCCTCCGGCCGGAAGACTGTCGAGCTCCGACGTTAAAAATCGAGAGTCGCGCTGGCGACTATAAACCCTCCGGCCGGAAGGCCGTCGAGCTCCGACGTTAAAAATCGAGAGTCACGCCGGTGACTACAAACCCTCCGGTCAAAAGAAGACAATAAAGAAGTCGACTTGTGAGTCGTTTGGCCGATCGGCCAAGTAACCAAAAGTATTTCGTGAACATCTAGCGAAAGACCCATTTGCGAAACAGGATATATTCAGCCGAGCGGACTAGCTATGCAAAATACTTCGTAAAAAATCCCTTTCGAACATAAGAGAAGTGGGATGAGAGGCGAATAACGGGGAGAAGTACGGGAACATGAACAACGGTAGTTGGTGAGCCGAGCAGACAGCACGCGTATTGATTAGCAAAAGAAAAAGCAGGTGAAAGGATAGCATATCATTAGAGAAATTAAGGCCGAGCGGCTGAATTACAAACCAAGGATAGTTTTTGGCCGAGCGGCCGAATTACATGAAGACTTCTACTCAAGAAAATCATAAATGTCCTTTGGGATGGTGCCAAAGAGCGTCGCTTGATCTTGGGCCGGGATGATGACGGAGTCGGGCAGAAGACCCTTGGACTTCAAGTAGGTTGTGGTGGCATTCATAGCAAGCTCGAAGGCAGTGTACATCCGTTCGCAGACTTTTTCGGAGAATTCGACCGAACGGATGTAATTCTGCCTCAAGGCGGCGACCCGGCTTGGCTCAGCCTCCTGGTATTCTTTGAGGGCAGCTCGGGAGGTGTCGGCGGCGGCCTGGTGTTCTTGCAGGGCAGCCTCAAGTTTCGTCACCACGTCCGATCGGGCCGCCTTCTCGCCGGCCAACTGGTCTATCAGCTCCTTAACTCTTTGCTCCATGCCCCGAGCCTCGACATTCTTCTTCTCCAGGTCGGCAATGGCCGTCTTCTTCCACTCGGTCGCTAGGCTTATTTTTCGGTCAAGTGATTTGACCTGTCGATCGAGCTCGGACAGAGAATGCGCCTGGTCGGCCGTTTTCTTTTGCTCCGCTGCTAGCAAGGCTTGGGTCTTCTTGAGCTCTTTCTGCAGCTCGGCGTAAGAAGGACCCTGAGAAGGCGCGCCGCCCGAACTCCTTAATCTTTTTAGCTCCTCGTCCACCATGGCGAGACGATTGGAGACAGCGATCTCCTCCACCCATCTCTGACATAAGCAAGGTTGTTAATAGATGGGACGGAGTCCGATCGGACGAAATCGCCTCCACCGCTGGGGCTTTGCCGCGAGAATCTGCGATGGTCCGCTCGGACGGTTGGACCGCGGAAGTAGCCGATCTAAAGGGTGTCTCCACTTGGCGCCTTTTTTGTCGAAGAGGACGCTCCTCCTCCTGAGCGGAGCCGTCCTCCCGAGCGGAAGGCCCTCGGCTGGAAGTTATGCCAACCGTCGGCTCCGGGAGAGAAGCCTGAGCGACCGACTCTCCCCCATTCGTGTCGCTCTCTTCTTCGTGTGAGCCGACCGGCTCAATGCCAAGAGCCTCCATCTCCTGGGCAGCTGCGGCCTCGAGCGCCGCCGCTTTTCTCTTCAAAATGTCGGCCATCACGGACTCCATGACGATGTCCGCTGCAAAGGAAAAAGGAGAAAATCGGTTAGCAATCAAAGCGAATACGCAAGTAAAATTCTTACCGAAGCCGCTCGGAAGGGGGGTCCTGATCGGACTCAGGCCGAATATGTACATCACCCCTTCAGGCAGGAACTTATTGATGTCAAACTTCAGACCGGCTAACATGTTGGCAGCGTGCAGATAGTCCGGTCGGGTCTTGAACCTCTTCAACTCAGGGGAGACTGGCGGTCCGACCTGCCACTGGGTTCGGAAAGCGGCCCGCTCGGGGAGACAAAGGTAGAAGTAGAACTCTTTCCAATGTTTATTGGAAGAGGACAGTTTATTGAAGAAAACTAAACCGAGTCGAGCCTGGAACATGTATGTGCCCAGCTCGGACTGTTTAGGGTAATAAAAATAATAGAAAATCTCCGGTCGGAGGGGGATATTGTGGATTTTGAACAAGACGACGACGCCGCATAGAAGGCGGAAAGTGTTAGGGACTAGGCTTCCGAGCGGAATGCCGAAAAAGTTACAAACTTCTACGATGAAGGGATGGATTGGAAAGCGCAGACCGGCTATGAACTGGTCGCGGAAAACACAGAAAGCTCCACACGGCGGTTTGTGTGGCCGAGCGGAGGGGGAGGGTAAGATAATTTCAAAATCAGAAGGGATGTCAAAATTGTTCATTAGAATATCGGCGTCGCGCCGATCGAAGCGCGACTCCATGGTAGTATACCACGGGCCGAGGGATTGGTCTTGAGGCTGAGAGGAACTAGCCATTGTCCGAACGGACGAAATCACAAAAGGCAAGAAGAAATGCAGAGGATGGAAGGAAGAGGATGACAAGCAAAACAGTGCTTAGAGGACCAAAACTCGGGAAGGAAACGCAAAGAAAACACAAGAACCGAAGATAGAAAAGAAGAAGAACCTTACAGAGAAGGAGGATCGACGAAGAACACGGAATCGCCGGAAAAAGGAGAATCGAAGCCGCCGGAGCACTAGAACGCCGAAGGAAGCTTCTGGGCACGCGAAAGCAGAAATGCGGCGAAGGAAGAAAGCGAAGGCTTTATAGGGTTGAGCCCGAGCGGCCTCCACCGTCGGATGCAGGTCGCGAGAACCGGAGCACGCATTGCGCCGTCCATTTCAAACCGCCTCGGTCTCGTCACCCGCGGCGCCGCCGCCGTACGATGACGGCAGCAATGCCACTTGGCATTCAACCACGGGATAGCATTTAATGAGCGCCTTAACGAGGCACAGAGCGCGTGCCCGGCCTTAATGTCGAAGATTGGCGCGAGTTTCGAAGAGATCCGAGGAATGTTGGCGTTGACTGAAGCCATAGCTACCCCCGTGGGGGTCGAGCGGAGGGCAGCTTAACGAAGACGCCGCTCGGCGTAACTGATGGTCCAGTCAGTCGGGCTAATCGCCTCCTTCGACTAGACTTGAAGGGGAGGCAAGTGATCCGGCAGTAAGGTCGGAGGACCCCCTCTGGAGGGGAGTCAACGCCACGAAGAAGTCAAAAGGCAAAAGGATCAGCATGAGGTCCGACCGATCGGAGAAGGGGTGGGTCCGACCGGCCGAAAGGGTCCAAGCAGAATCAAAGATAACCCGACGGGGAGTCGGGTTTCCGACGCTCAGGGTGAACAGGGTCGCGGGCCGAGCAGCTAGCCCGCTCGGCCGAGGCGTAAAGCAGCAATGCTGTGAAGGAACAGTCTCAGCCGAGCACCCGGTCGGACCGATACCTACGTCCGGTCGGATCGATGCTTGCCGAGCGGAGGGACGCTCGGCTCCGGGAAAAAAGGACAAAAGGACAAGGGAACATCTTCTGACAACATGCATGTTCGACGACCAAGCCATACACAGAAGCCCATGACGGAAGGTTCTGCCGTCCCATCAAAGATATGCTCGGACTGTAGCAGTATGGTGTCAGGTATGCTCCTCTGGCAAGCCCATATTAAGGCATGGCAAAGGACACGTGTACACCTCGATAGGTGTGCATAAGCCTCCTTATAGCTCTATATAAGGGCCCCCAGACTTCGCCAAAGGTACGCGATCACGCGATCTCACATCTTCAAAGCCACTATCATTTTCCTCTTACCTGACTTGAGCGTCGGAGGGTCGTCGCCGGGAACCCCTTCCCGGGCCGACTTCCTTGCAGGTTGGCCGGAGATCCCTACGGTCGGTCAGAGACCCACGCCATCAGTTGGAAGAGCGCCACGTGCCCAGCGTCCATCGATTCAGCGTTCGGACAGGATCAGATATCAAAGGATTATATCAACAGTTAGTAAAGTGGCAAGTGTCATTGTGTTGTTGATGACAACGACAGTTGATGGTAATGGAAAAATTATCTCAGTTGGCTTTGGAATTGCTGAAGTTGAATGTGTGCCTATAGGGGAATGATTTTTAAACCATTTGAAGAGATTCCTTGTTGTCGATCCACAGTCATGAGCATTTTATTAGATAGATATCGAAGGATTACATTAATAGTTAGTAAAGTATACCCAACCGCTCATTATGCTTTTTATAGCTACCACTGATCTTTTAACATTGTAACAGATACTTGGGATAGGCCTACCTTAAGTTTGATTTGGGCAGTAGCAAGAGCTAATACAACAATCCAATACGGCCAAGTAAATGCAAACTATGCTCGAAAGACATTCAGATGCCTATGAGTCGTTACATAACATAGATCCTAATCAAGGAGAAAGCTATAGTGTTCTGATAGCTTATGTCAAGAAAAAAATTGATTTAAGGAGACAAGGAACTAGACTATATACCGTTTTCACATACTATAAACTGAAATGGAAATACATACACGAGCTTAGTCATAGTCAAGGTTTAAAATCTTGAACCGTGCCGAGGTTTTGGTCCCATACCCGAACGATACGGTTTTAGTATCGTGTCGTGCCAAAATAGTTTCAGTATTTTTTATTTATATATAGTAATTATTAGATAAATATATTTATTGTGTATAATTTAAAAATAAGTCGTATTTGATTTTATATAAGTTCTCTATTATTAAACAACTTAATATTGTTAAAAAAATAATTAAATATAGTTTTCTTTAAAGAAAATTTTATCTATCAATAACTCGAATTAAAATTGATACTTCATAATATGTTACTTTACTAATACTAAAAGGAGAGGCGTGAATCAGATGGAAACATTGGTTCTTGTAATATTTTACTTAGATAACCTTTATAGTTTCCAACGTCCAAATTAAATAATGAAAATTATATAAATTAATACAAAATACTATTTTATATATAACTATTTATTTATTTAATTATTTATTTAGTTAATAATTTAAATAATATATATTTAAAATAATAAAAAAAATAGAATATTAATTAAACATTAAAACAATAAAAAAATATAAAATAATTAAAAAATATATATCAGAATATAAATTTGATTTATTAGAATTTTTATAAAAAAATTTTAAATTTTTTTAGAATTTTTAAATAAGTTTAAAACAGTAAAATAATTTATTTATTATTTTTTTAATTTTAAATGTATTTTGTATATTTTATTGGGATAATTTAATTAGGGTTTATGAAAGTCTCTTTAAAATATCACACTTAAGTGGGAATTGCTTGATTTATTTAAATGGTAATATTAATTTTGCACAGTAACGCTCTTGACACCCTGCAACGAGCACCCGCAACAGCGTCAAAGGCGTCCAACGAGGCCTTTGGCAGCACCGGAAGCGTTCGATGATGCTTTCGGCGTCCGACGACGCTTTCGGCATCCGGCGACGTGAAAGCATCCCGCGATGCTTTCAACGGCGTCGAAAACATCCTACGACGTTTTTGGCGGTGTGACGCTTTCGACTCTGCTAGAAGTGTAGGGTCGCATCGTGACACCTCCAGCGCCCGCGACTCTTATGGCACCTAGTACGCCTCTGACGGCACCGAAAGCTTCCGGTGACGCATCCTTGCGCACGTGACATGCCGATTTCGCTTCCCTGATGGAATTGTAAAATCGTCTGTGCCGAGCGGCACGGAATGACATTTCAATCGCTGGTCCATAGTTGCATCTGCGGTGAGTTTCAAAGTTAAGGACTTCTTTGCTCACATGTCATTGCGATCATCACATATCGAAATATGGATCCATACTGTTATTGTGAGCATTATTTTGTGTCTCAAAATTGGAAGGCCACTTATCGTATTTATCTATATAGTAAGCAATTTTGGCCTAGTGGTTTATACAATATCTCGATTCTACCTCCCCGTAGCATTATGTAGCCCGGTATAAGAAGTCACACATCGAGTCTAGACATACTAGGAAGGTAAAAAACAAATACAACTGGTGCAAGCCACTTGACCATAAGACGTGCTGTAGAATACCACCACTTACTAATTCCTGAATTACTATTCTTGTATATCTATTAAAAATTAAGACAAATGGTAAGAATTAATACAAGTGTATTACATGAACATTTGATAGTATAGATATAAACCAGTGGTCATTTTTACTTGATTGTAGACATTGTTCAATGATCATCTACAAATTCTGTTTAGCATCTCTATTTCCTTATTGTATCTTTGCAAGTGTTTTACTTGATAGCATTTATGTTTTATTTTTACTTGGTTGTCACAATATTATTTTATTATTGTTATAGTATTGCATAGTTGTATGTCTGGACTCGATGCGTGCTTTTTTGTCCTACCAGGCTATACAACGTTACGGGGAGGTAGAACTACAATATTTGTATAAACCACTAGACAAAAATAGCTTATTTTGACATGGGTAAATACGATCCATGTGAGTGACCCCTTCAATTTTGAGACACAAAATAATGTTCACAATAACGATGTTGATTCATGTTGCGATATGTGATGACTGCAATAGCATGTGAGCAAAGAAGTCATGAAATTTAAAACTCACTGCATTTGCAACTATGCCTTTCCAAATCAAGTAGGAAGAAGCTAGTATCTGTACTTCCATTTCATTTTGGGAGTGTGGGAAGACTGCATATAGTCTAGTTCTTTGTCTCCTTAAATCAATTTCATTCTTGGTGTAAGGTGTCAAAAGACCATAAGATTTTGAAGCTTCCCCCTAGGATTAAAGAACCATTGAGCAATCTTTCTTCTAATATTATTAATTAAACTGGTAATGAAAAGTTCACGTGTATACTTAAATAAAGTATTTAAACTCTCTGAACAATTAATGGTTAGTATTGTGTGCTTTCTCCCAATAAAGTGTGCATTAGCTCATCTCATAGAATCTATGATCTGTAGCTACTCATAAGCATCCGGATGTCTTTCGAGCATGCTTTGCATTCCTCGGCCCTGGATTGTCGTTTGCACTCTTGTTGCTTCCCAAAACAAACCTAATGCAGGCCTATCCCGGGTATCTATTACCATGTTACAAGATAAGTAGTAGCAAAAGAAAGCATAATGGGTGGTTGGTTACACTTTATTAATTGTTGATATAATGCATCGATGTCAAGTCTGATACAATGCTCAATGACTATGGATCAACAGTATGGAATCTCTTTAAATGGTCCAAAAACTACTTCCAGACAGACCCACATTCAACTTTAGTAATTCCAAAGCCAACCTGGATGATCTTGCATTACCATCAACTCGGTTGCCATCGACAACATACTAGGATATTTGCCACTAAGATGTGTAGCATCAATTTCAATAAGTTTGCATAGATACGACTTGAATATTCTTCCATAGGCACCAAAAACTCAAAAATAACATTGAAATTGATTTTCACCATTTCTTAGCGCAACATAACTGCCACTATAAACCTGATCAAAATCACCAACTACTTTCTTTAATGCTTTTTGTCAGCTAAGTATGTTTTTTTATATGATATGAACCCCAAGATTGCATTTCTCTTTTGATCATCCTTGGTTTCTAATTATCAAAAGAAACAAACTGCCCTTCAATTTGATAAGCTATAAATTTGGATGTGCCAGCATGGTGATTAGGTGTTTCCTTAACGGTATCACATTGGTGTTGTTGTACATATTTTGTAAGAGGGTACTTCACATCTCCATTAATAACTACTCTCTACATACGTGGTTGATTAAAGCAAATAACTCTAATTCTATTGAGTCGGGTGTCAACTCAATTGTATATGAAGTTTTTGGGCATTGTTGCCTTACTAGTGCATCCTTGAACTCTGATTGGGAGGGAAAAAAATTGTCCAATGAAAAATTGATTTGACTCCATTGCATCTTCAATTGGCCTTTGTTTTTATTTGTGAATTCATACATATGGATCATCAACAACCAGGCACTCCTCTAAGTCCCTATACTAATTGGGTTAAAATCAATTTGTTCAAATTGGATATCATCAGTTAAAAATTCTTCCAAATCGGTATTGTATTTTAATTTCTTTGCAATCTGAATATCATTTACTTCCTGCTGACTCCAAGTTCTTTCAAAATATTCTCCAACTACCATACTAATATTGGGTAGCTCACCTTCTAATATACTAACTTCATTTAGATGAAAGGTGAAATAATTTGTGTTTCTGTTCCCCACATTAGTATACCTAGAAAATGATGGAATATTACATGGGGGCACATTTATGGATTGTTGATTAGTTAGTTGTTTCTCCTCGAAATTTGATTCAATAGATTCAAAAAATATGAAAACTTCATCAAAAATAGAGTCCTCCCTACGAAGTTTTTTATAATCATCACAATTAGATAGATTGCAAGGTAGAGATGATGTTCAACTCTGGTTCTGAGTCTCCTATATAATGTTACAACTCTATGTCAATTGGTAGATAGGATGAATTTTTTTAAATAGGCTTTGCATGGATAAGAAGGCTATGAAATTGAGGTTTTAGGGTATAGTGAGGCTCAAGGGCAATGCAGAAACCTACTAGACTTGAATTGGGTCAGATCTGGCTAAGGCCATTAATGAGTTTTGGGCAAAACTCATTGATGTACCTAGAGGATTTGGAATATTGAAACCTAGCATGTAGTGCAAGAGGGAAGTATAGAGAAGGTTTAGATGACATCCAACCTGAGTTCTCACCTCTTATATGTACTTATGGCTCTCTGCCAATTGACACATAGGTTGAATTTTATAAATAGCCTCTGCACATGTTAGAATGTCAAGAAGCTAGGCATGGTGGGACTTGTGGGTATGCAGAAATATACTGGATTTGGATTGGGTTTAATCAGAGATGGCTAAGGCTGTCAATGAGTTTTGATCGAAACTCATTGATGGATTTAAAGAATTAAGAAAACTAAAATTTGGGCATGGAATGGTAGAAGACAGTGTAGAGAAGGAAGAGATGATGTACAACCCTGATTTTGACACTCCTATATGAACTTATGGCTTTGTGCCAATTGACAGATAGGCTGAATTTTTGTAAACATGCTACTAAGAAGGCTATGAAACTGAGGCTTTAAGACATGGTGGGACTCAAGGGCAATGCAAAAATCTATTGGACTTAGATATGGTTCAATCAAAGCTAGCTAAGGCTATCAATCTCAATCAAAACTGATTGATGGTGTACAATTCTACTTTTGAGCCTACTACATGAAGTTATGACTCTGACACGGGTAGATTGTTGATGGACACTTCTGAACAAGTTCATTGTAGTTACAAACTTTTCACCGTCAAATGGCATAGTAAATAATCAACACCACTCTGGTACTGGATTGGAATGATTAGTACTACCACTGGTTTAGGTTTGGAGATTGTGGTGTTTTCAATACTTATGTGGTGATTGGTTGAAATGATCAGCACCACCATGGTGCAGGATTGGTGACTGAGGTATTGGGTTAGAAGGTTCAAGACTTATGTGGTGTTGGGTTGGTGGTGCTAGGTTGAAGAAATCAAGGTTCTGGGTTTGAAAATTCAATATCACTCTAATGCACAGTTGGAATGATCAACACCACTGTGTTGCTAGTTTAAAGAAAACATAACGAATGTGATGCTGGGTTGAAATCATCAATATCCCCATGGTGTTGGGTTGGAGAAATCTGACAACTGTGTAGTTCAGCACCATAATGGTGCCGATTTGTGTTGATCAACACCACAATGTTGCTGGGAGGGAAGGTTCAACGCCATAGTAGTGTTAGGTTATAATTAGGGGTGCAAATGAATCGAATCGAGTCGAATAATATGAAAAATATTGATATTTGAGTTTGCGTTCAAAAAACATATGTGATATTCGAATTCGATTCGCAGTTCGAAAATATAAATAATTTTGGTTCAAACTTGATTTGAAATAAAATTCGAGCTCAAGTTCGGTTCGAATTATTCGAACTTTGATTCAAACAGAATTGGATTATAACATAACTTAAATTTGAGTTCAGTTCAAATTATTCATACCTTAATTTGAGAATATTTAAATTAAAATTGTGTAAAAATAACCAAAGTTTGATTCGAGTTCAGCTCACGAGTTGCTCATGAACAATCGAACAAAATATTATGGATTCTAATTTAGATCGAATTTGATAATTTCAAATACAAATTAAATATTTTTTGAACCGGCTCGAAAAGCTCACGAACTAGCTTGATTCGTTTACACCTTTAGTTATAATGATCAGCACCACTGTGTTACAAGTTGGAGAAATAAGAACGGATGTACCTCTACCACATTTGAAAGTTTGGCACCACGTAGTAGGAGATCTAGACCAAGTCTAGAAAAACTGCACCACTGGTAATGCATAGGAGAAATTTTTGAAAATTTATTTTTTTCTAATATTTGGTGGGCACATAATTTTTCTTATGAGATACAAATACTTACATTCGAATGGTTGTAATCACACCATCAACTTATCTTTCCAAAATCTTGAACTACAACAAATATAAATTAAAAAAAAAAAGGGCAGCCCGGTGCACGAAGCTCCCGCCATGCGGGGTCCCGGGGAAGGATCCATTGTACGTAACCTTACCTG
The DNA here is from genome assembly GCF_018446385.1 of Zingiber officinale. Taxonomy (NCBI): domain Eukaryota; kingdom Viridiplantae; phylum Streptophyta; class Magnoliopsida; order Zingiberales; family Zingiberaceae; genus Zingiber; species Zingiber officinale. The sequence goes on from NC_055998.1 coordinate 102,462,588, forward strand.
CTTTTTTTGCAAGAGGCTATTTCCAAGATTCGAATCCGTGACCTTTTGGTCACATGGCAACAACTTTACCGTTGCGCCAAGGCTCCCCTTCTTACAACAAATATAAATTATCATCTCTAAAATTCATTCTAAATAATTTTTCAAACCAATATTGACACAACATTTGTCAACATATTATACATTCAGAGAATAATGAAAAAAGAGAATCAATTAGAAGATGTCGAATGAGCTATACCAAGCTATGCTAAAACCCTAATTGGTCTTCTTTAACTTTTTCTTGGTTTGCTATACTGCCGGAATACTGTTTTATGCGGAAAGAGTTGATTGTAAAACAGGTTTTGGTAAGCATGAAGTTCAAGGTGATGTTTGAGTGGCTAAGATATTGTGGCTCGGATGCTTGGAAAAATGGGTTGGTGTTCCATTGTTGGTAGAAGGGGTATTATTAAAATTAGGTGTGCCCTTTGGAAAAAAACAAAATTATAGTACGCTCTTTGGGAATTTTAGAACCTTGGGTGCACCCTTGGGAAAACACCGTTTAAATTGGGATAGAGAATAAAATAAACTAAGTTAAATATAATAAGTGGAATAGTAGGTGAAATTTTAAATATTTAATAATTCCAATTGAAGAATTTTAATTAAGTTAAGATTAGGTGTTGATTTGAAATGTCTATTGTATGATGCCAGTAAAATAGATTAGATTAAGATTGAGGAATTAAATCATGAAAATTAAAGTTAGCCTTGGTAAAGGGGAATTAAATAAATTAAGATTGAAGGGGAGCCTTGGCGCAACGGTAAAGTTGTTGCTTTGTGACCAAAAGGTCACGGGTTCAAATCCTGGAAACAGCCTCTTGCAAAAAAGCAGGGTAAGGCTGCGTATAATGGATCCTTCCCCGGGACCCCACATGGCGGGAGCTTCGTGCACCGGGCTGCCCTTTTTTTAGAATTTAAGTGCTTAAACAGATTTAAGAATTCACATAAAAAAAGGGGCAGCCCGGTGCACGAAGCTCCCGTCATGAGGGGTCCCGGAGAAGGATCCATTGTACGCAGCCTTATTCTGCTTTTTGCAAGAGGCTGTTTCCAAGATTCGAACTCGTGACCTTTAGGACTCAAGGTAACAACTTTACCGTTGAGCCAAGACTTCCCTTTAGATTAAAGTTGAGGTGTGATTTATTCAAGTTAGACTTACACATATAGTTCCGTTAATGATTGATTTATTTGCAGGTTTATAGGGCTTTCCATGTTCCTAGTTAGGTCTTGATCAATATAATCTGGCTACGAAACTCACATAGTTAAAACCTGATAGCATATTAACACTTAGCAGTGTGGTGCATAAACAATGCAGCTTTGTCCATGCCATTATTTGTTTGAAAATAGTGTCACGCCCCGGAGGAGTCCCTGTCCGAACAAATTTCGGCAGCATCTCCCCTGTACGACGGACAATCTGAAACTTTATTACATCACCATATACCTCAGCCACATGCGGCTGGAATAAATAACAATAATAAACAAACCACAACATATAGACATCCACGCAGTTTAATAAGCAATGATAATAAGACTCAAAATCCACCCTACTCAACTACACTCATAAAGCTTAAAACCAATATCCTACTCCACTACACTCATAAAGCTCAAATCCGACGATAAAATCCACTTACCTCTTCTGCCGTCTAGGCAGGCGTGTAGTAAAACAAGTCCAATTAAAAACTCATCGGCAATGTCCATATAAAATCCAAGTATATCAAAACAATACAGTTTCCAACATAGTCTAGTAAAAGACACCAAAAGACAATAGACATCCTTGTGGACTCCAGGGGACTAGCAACTGGAACTCTCTCCTGACAGCATCAACCTGAAAATAGTAAATATCCACGGGGTGAGTCAACTCCTCAGCGGGTAACAACTGATATACATAGTAAGGAAATAACATCTAGCACTAATCATGCGTACAGTCTCCTGACGTAATAAAGGTAAATGCAAACTGAAGTAAACAAGAGAATACTGTACTAACCAGGACCTGGTACAAGGATAAACAGTCCGAGAGGTATAGAAATCCTGTATGCATGTCAAGCATAACATCCAACCAATATGCAGCAAATAAATGCAGCAAACACAATCACAAGAAATAAATGCATCAATGCGTATGATGTCAATGATGCGTCATGGTCACCCTTGACGCCAGTCAACCATCTCACACACAATGGTGAGACCAAGTGGGTAGGGCTGTGACAACCGTGCACTCTGTCGTGACTGCTCCTGATGAGTGACCGGGTGGATGGAATGCTGTCGGAGTACACCTATCCTCCTACCCCAAATCATAAATGGGGGAGCGCAATGCTCTCATCTCCCGGTACACGATGACGGGGAGGAATCTCTGCCGGCTACCACGCTGTGTCACACTACCCATGAGCGGACCAACGGAGCCAAACAAAGTCCCTGCTGCAACACACTCTGCCTGAATCGACCACTAACCCATGAGTGGTGGTGTGTGCAGATCCATGTAACTGGCGATGTGCTCAACAATAATGGAGCGGACTATCGCACAGCATGCAATCATGCGAATGGTGCATGACACTAATCATGGAAATATCCTGAGCTATACCATATATATATAGAAGGTGCACCTTAGGTCAATGAATCAAATCAAAGGTATACAGATAAGATAAGGTATAAAACTTAGGTCCTGAACATGGTGAAGCATGGTATATCACTACCCCCTATAAGCATGTATAAGCAGGTAAGAAATAACATGAGATGCAAAACAAGTATCAACCAAGCATGTAACAAGTATCGGGTAGTGACTAACCGAAACAGATAAGAAACATAATTATTGTAATTTGTTAAATTCACTACTATGCATATCAAACGACATAAAGTCAGAAGTACCCGCCTCCAATAAGAAAGTCCAATCTGATCCAAATCTGACATCGAGATAATCGTCTCGCGTCACAGTCCTGTGTTACCAATTTAAATATATTTTATTTAGCTATAATTCTCATAAATAGCTAAATAAAATATCTAACCCTAATTAGGGTAAAACTTTAAATCAACACATACACATAAACCTAATTCACACATCAATTATTAAAGTCAACAAGGATCTTTACCTAATTTTCCTCTTTTCAACGATGGCAGCAGATCCGATCAAATGTTGGGTGGTGACATTAGGTCAAGTTGCTGCCCAACAGATCAACATTCCTAAAATCAGGCACCTAGCATAGTTTAAATGCCTAAATTCACAATGAATTCCTCAACTAAATAAGAGTAAATCAATGTTTACCCTAAACTTGTGCCGGTAGCTTTCTTCCTACCGGCATCTGATGACGAAGAAGGATGACCCGATAGAGAGGTCTAAGGCACGGCTTGGAGGGCTTCGACAGATCTAGGGCAGATCAGAAGGGGGCTCTGCCCGACAGTAAAGAACTAGGGCAGTGGTAGCCGCGGCGGCGCTGGGATCTCCACGGCAAGGGGTGACGGGCGCCGGTGACTAGCTAGGCACGAGCACAGAGGAAGAGGCCGGCGATCGGCTAGTTTCGTGCGGGAAGAAGGCTCGGCCGGCAGCAAAGATCTAGGGCACGCGGTTGGTCGGAAGAGGAGATGGTCTCCTGTGCATGAGGGCAGCGACGCAACGAAGAGGAGAAGAAAGGGCCGGCACCAAGGGGAAAATCTCCCACAAGGGAGGCGGCCTACCGGCGGTGGCTTGTGCGTCGTCGGCGCGTGGGAAGATGAAGAGGAGAATCGGGCGGAGGATGGCTCGGCTAGGGCACAGGGCGATTGGGGGCGGCAGAGCAGAGGAGAAGAGAAGGGAACAAACCCTCGATCACGGCTTTAATCGCGAGGAAACCGCTCAGCGCCGGTTAGGCAAGGGGAGAGGGCTTCGGGCGCGAGAGCTTCGGCAGAGAAAGAAAAGAAACGAAGAAAATAAAGAAAATAAAAGAAAAAGGAAATATAAATATAAACATTTCCTAGCTTAAATGGGGTAGCCTAAACAGGTTTTTCCCGGCTCCATTTTTATCCCCGTTATCTCGTTCGTACGAGCTCCGAAAAATTTCCGAAAAATTTCCAAAAATTCCGGAAAATTCCCCTATTATTATTCTTTATTTTCCGGTATTTTACAAATAGTAACAGCGAAGAAAAATTAATAGCAACTATTATTCTTCTTATGACAGCAAATGTATCTTTTGTAATCAAAAAATGATTGTTCATGTTCATAGTAAGGTGGTCTGCAGATAAGTTTATGATGATCTTTTGATGAGACTGATTGGCAATCACTTCTGTAGCATCATATGCCTCCAGTCGCAGAGATTTCCTCAAGCTCCATTCTTCAATCCCTATGCATGAAGCCGCCCAGCTCTGTTCTGCTTGATTTATCAATCTTACAACTCAGAAATGATTCATGTCTTGAAGTATGCTTGGTTGGTTTTTTCTTTGTACATAGTTTCTTTGTTTCGTTTTCTGAGACAAGGCTGGCTCTCCCTAAAAGTAAGGCTCTGGCCAAGCTCTCTTGATCTACAACATAGATGTGATCTTAGTATTTACTCACCTAGAGAATATTTTTCAAAAACGTGAATTTCCCTAGTTAACCTTCTAAAGCAAAAAAAACAAGCTTTCTTCTGCTCCCAGTCACCTTCTGGCATTATTAGATTGCATTGTTCTGTATTTGTTATTATTCTTCTGCCATATTAACTCTTGGAGTTCGTTGATTTCTTTCAGTTACACCATTAGTGTAGCTGCAGATTGTTGGCTTTCATATATGGATAGGCTGCTGACTCTAAGCGATGATTGTGTGGAGGAGAAAGAATGTCTAAAAGAGAAGATTCTTAAGTTAGTTGACATATATTATGATGCAGTGGATGCACCAAAAAGTGGACTGAAGGTTAGTTTATGCTTACTAATTTGTCTTGCTTGTTGTTTTCAAATCTTGTTTAAGTTGTATTTAACATGTCATTTTAGGAAGGTATCCATTGTGCTTTATTTTGGATCTGGTTGAGAAAGCTCTTGAATTTGTTGCAAAATGAGTTACTTTCTTTAATTTTTCTATTTTTTTATTGTTTGGATTTCAGATGTTTTTAATTGACACTAAATTGCGCTTTCATCAGTAATCTACATACAATAACTACAATTCATTTCTACCCCTCTTAGGCTTCTTGTAAATCTGGCACGTAGTGAGGTAAACTCGTTGAAGTGGCATTATTGTGTTATATGTAGTGTAAAGCTATTGACTTGAGTAGTCAAGTGAAAAAGATGAATGATGGCATTTTCCTTTTTTTTAAGCTTCTTAGGGTCATGATCTCTTTTAACGTGTAATTATTGGTATTGTTGATTTCAAGATATGCTTATTTACTAATTTTTCATTTTTCTTAATCTAGGTTGATGTTCCCCCTGAACTCAAGGCTGATAAGTATCCACATTACATGGAGAAGTTGAAGTCAGATTCTTATACTTCAACATCCATACTGGGATTGATCTTTAATAAAGCGGGTTCAGTGCAAACTGAAGATAATCAATTTAATGGTGAGAACTGTCATCCTTGCTCTCTAAATGTACTTGCAAGATTTTGAATTTGCATAACTTGTTTCAACTCCTTTTAACTTGGAAGAAACAAAGCTAGTTTGTATTGGTTTCTACTTTCTAGCAGAGCTCAAAGATGTAGAATCATTGAAATTAAAAAATTCAATATGGATATGTGACCAAGATTTTGTTTTCCAGCTGTCTTTTCTCTGGTCCCATTATAAACATTCCTTCTTTTCACAGGAATATCAAAGCTATCTTGTTTCAGTCGTTACTCCGAATCTGGCCTATCATTGTGGAAGCCAAGGTACACGAATTATTTGAGTGAAATGGCACAGGCATTGGAACACGAAATCGAAGAATTCAAAGAGGAAATGGCAGATGACATCATCAAGAAATATAAGTGGGTAAGTGCAATTAAATTATTCTGAAAGGCATGAACTATCTGTCACTCATTCCCAAGTTCATGACAATTTGGGCAAATGAATAGATGTTATATGAAGCTGCCGAGTTTGAAGACAGCCCAAGGAAACGTGATGATATATTTGAGGAGGCTCTTGCTATTTATAATCTAGCATATGATTATGCACAAATGGGAGGCGTTGGTAGGTGCAGTTTTGCTTGGAATGTTGCTGGACGAGCACTATGCATGCTTCACGCATCAAAACAAGATGATAAATCCTTGATTCCTTGCTCAAGAAGTGTACTTACAGAAATTCTTGGGTAATAAAAATTCGATAAAAGAAAATTTAGACAAGGGGTTGAGGGTTTTTGTATCTAAACTTTCCTCATGAATTAGAAGTAGGCAACATATAGCGAGCATTTTATGTATTTCAAGAAATCTGTCTTGTTTGAGTTAAAATAGTGGTAAGGTACATGTATGTTCTTGGCCAAGTTTCAATTTGGTCAAATTCCCAATTTGCTCGATCATTGCTCTTGTCAAGGCACAAACTAGAATTGCATCCAGGCCATACCCTGAATTTAAGTTCCGGCTAACTTCTCGTCACCTCACTTTGATTAGATTCAGACAAAAATGTATTCTTGTGTTTATATTCATGTAGTAATTTGGTCTCTCTAAAATAGATCTCCTAAAAATCCTGTTGTAGTCCATATATATAGATACACGCGGTTTGATATGGTGTCCGATTCTCATGCTTGATTGATTGTGTGGGGTGCTTCAAAATGATCCAGGCGCTTGGATATATTTGAGTGGACAGGATTTATGGATGGGAGTCCGTCACTATATCATTACTAAATATATGTATATACATATAGTGAAAAGATATGCTGCAGACCGTTCACTAGAATGATCCGCAACAAATTTTTTGAGGTGCTTGGAATTAATCTAGGCACTTTTGATTCTTTTTTTTTTTGTTTATTTTTAGTCAGGGCGTCGGGATTTAATCCAAGCGCTTGACTTTTTTTAAATATTTTTTGAATTTTTAAAAATCATAAATTTCTTAAAATACTTTAAATATATATATTATGCCCCATGAGCACCTAAAATTATTTATCTTGAATATTATAACCCCAGAGGAAAGCCTAAACCTTAGAAAAAAAATCTTATAAGTTTAAATCTATTATAAAACAATCTTTAAATTTTAAAATCTTAAACTCTAAATATATATAATATGTCCTGTGAATATTTAAAATTTTTAATCTTGAACACTATAACTTAAAAGGGAAGCTTGAATCCTAAAGGAAAATTTTTATTGATTCAAATTTGTTATAACTTAACTCTTAAATTCTAAAATTTTGAACACTAAATAAATATAATATATCTTAAAATAAAAAATAAACTTAAGAGAAGAATCTAAGCACCTGGATCAATTCCAAGTGGCCCGAGTTCGGTTTGGACAAGTCATATATATATATATATATATATATAGCTCTGTTGTGGACCAAAACATGCGAACGGTTGTCAACCGTCCTGGTGGAAAGTCTGCGTCATGCGTTTTTTATTTCCTTCTCGCCATGAACGATCTAATCTCCTCTTCCCTGTGCCCTAGCTCATGATTCTCCTCGACACAGCTGCTCGCTCATGATTCTCCTCGCTGCACCCTCCCCCACCTTGTTGTCATAGACGCCCTTGCTCGTAGTTCTTTCGACATGCCCAGACCCGCTCGACAAGCTCTCACAGCCATCGTTGAAGTTAGAGTTTGCAAAATCACCTCACCCTCTCTTATCGCAAAATCTCCCTTGCTACGTCTCTCTCGTCGTGACAAGCTCTCACAAGCCATGTCAAATCCAGCTAGGGTTCGAAGCCATCCTCGCCTCCCTTACTCGTCTCATCGAATCAAGGGATTCCTGTGCCCTCCCCCACTGCCCTCCCCCACTCGCAATGACGAAGCTTGCTTGACCCTTGTAGAGGTAAAAGCTCATTTTTATAAATTGATTTACGATGCCTTCTTGATTGAGTATTTTTTATGTTACGGTTACTCGAATAAGTAAGTAAATCACAAGGCACAAATTTGCACTTTGCATAAGGCCGAGGAAATCTATGAAAGGGTTGTCCTAGCAGTGCCATATTCTGTTGATATATGGGTCAAATATTGTAACTTTGGTGTCTTAACATATGAGGATCCTATGGACATTCAGAGGTATAAGTTTTTTTTTTTTTTTTGATGCAACATTCGATTGTCGCTAATTCGTGCCAAATTGGATAAAGGGGATTTTTAATCAAACATTAGTTTTTTATATGACAAGAACACAGACACCAAGTTACTTTGAAAAAGACAACGTTATTTTGCTAAAAGATCCTTCGATTATGCATGTTTGTATTTGAGTAGGAAGCAAATAATTTAGCTTGTACAAAATTGTTATGATACAGATTATTTTTTACGCATTGCTACGGACTGCCCTCATGGCGGCTTCATGTCATTTTTTAAATTTTTTAAAGACAACTTTTTCTCTTTTTTTTCTTTGTTCTCGCTAAAACTACTCGTCGTACTCATTGTGCCACCCGTCGTTGGCCACCCGCCCGACCGCTGGTCTCCTACCCACTACCAGTGGTCTCCGGCTGCCTGGCCCCACCCCAACTATCGACTGGGGGGAGGTGAACCCTTGGGGGATCGCGGCATGGATTCCGGTCACGATTCGGCTCGATCGCTGTTGGATTCCATCTGCGATCTGGCGTGATCGTGGTCGGAATCCGACGTAATCGCGGCATGAATCGGGTCGTTGCCAGACCCCGACTGGTTCACGGCTGAATTGCAGCCAAAATCCGTCCGAAATCCGGCTGCCATGCTAACGATCGTGGCTAGATTTTGGTCGGGATTCTGGCTATGATCCTGTTGGAATCCCAGTGAGGTAGGTGCGGTGGGCGACGAGGAAGGTGCGGTTGGCACACGGGCAAGCGATTTCAATGAGGAGAGGAGAACGAAGGAAAAAAAAATACAGAGAAAAAATTATATTTAAAAATAAAAAAAATGGCATGGACTTACCTTGAGAGTCATCCGTAACAATCCGTATAATATGGCCTGTAACATAACAATTCTATTAGCTTGCATTACTTTTTTGAAATTAATGTCTTCAAATTTATATGCTAGAAATGGTTGTATGTAATCTTTGAAGCTTAATCTGTCAAACATTTTTGTAAAATTATGTAAATCAAATTTAAATTTTCTAAATTATTGATAATGTGAATTCAATTCACGTCCATTTACTAGTTATTTTACAAAAGAAGGTTTGAGAGTAAACTTCATAGACTTGAAACATAAGTTCCTAATTTTGATCAATATGACGTTTTTCTTCTTGATTTCTATTTTGTATGGCCTGATCAAGTGCTGACTTATTGAGGTATCAACTATGCATGGAGTGCCATGGAGGTACACGATCCAAATAGTTAACTAGGACAAGCACGACATAACAATGATTTGACCAATGGCTTCCAAGAACCATATTAATATTACACAAGGGTTGGTTGACTAATTTTGATCTTGAGTCTATTCTAATAGATAATAGAAATTTATAATCATCTACTCTCGATTTCATCAAAGGTACATTTGCTACGCTCACATTGTAATATTTCGACAACAAAGAAAACATTAAGAAAATAATTTTTAGAGGTCAATGTATCAACTTGTCAATAAATAATTATTGGAGATAGAGTACGGAAGACCTGAGGGGGTAGGTTACACAAAAAAAAAGATATTAAAAACTTTGAGAGAAATCTAAGGATAAACATGTTGGTTGCTACTCGGAATACCGTCCTAGTTCCCCTGTACAAAAATTTGTACAAGCATAGAACTATCCTAGCTACCCTGAAGTTAAATTTGGATTACAAACGATGTTTAACATTATTAATCCAAATTGTCCTTTAGAAGTTAAACTTGGATTGGAAACGATACTTAACGTTTTTACTCCAAGTTTAACCGATGTGATCTTCCTAAATTAAACCATATTACAAAAGTTAATCAAATATCTATTTCAAAGATCAGCTTCCAGGTTAAACATGGCAAGACACTAGGCTTTCTTAGGTATGGGATCATCCACCACTTCCTAGACAAAGCCTCTTAAAGGAATTAGATATTTAACTTCTTACAACAAACTAGATTTAACTATAGAGACCTCAATAGAAGCACATTATCGAAACATAAAATCGAAAAATAAAATTGATAACAAAAATGATAACTTAAAACCGATAGCCTCTTGTGTTTGGTTTTTCAAGATCTATATAAAGAACATGAACTAATTATGATGTGGAAATAAATAACTAGTTATACATTTCTTTGTAGCTAAAGACCTCTTGATCTTCTGTTGTATTCCTCTGCTCCTCTTGGACGTTGTGTGGGCAACGATCTACCAAGATGGATCCACTCGAACCACTTCTTCTCCTCCAAGACTCTTGAGCCACCAAGGGATGCCAAAATAGGAAATTACCTTATCTTCTTCTTCTCCTCCAAGCAATTGAACACAAGCTTTCTTCCTCTCTTTGTTCCACCGGCCTTAGCAAAGTAAGGATGAAATTGCTTCCAGCCAAAGGTGAGGAAGAGAGGTCCCTTGTATGTCCTCGGATCTAGATGAAGATGAACCTCTCTTGTGCCGTCGGCCCTTGATGGATGAGGGGATGAGAGGGTCGGCCACAAGTAAGGATAAGAAGAAAGGGAGCCGGCCACACCAAGGAAAAGAGAGGAGCTAAGAGAGATCAATTCTCATAACATAAGGCACCCTCTACCTCTCTTTTATAATCCTTGGTCACGGCAAAAAAGGAAAATTTTAAACATAATTAAAACTTCCTTATTTGTGATATCCCATTTAAAAAAGGAAATTTTAACAATAATTAAAATCTCTCTTTTTAAATTTACTATTGTACATGGCAATAAAGGAAAGTTTTAAAATTAATTTCTCTCTTTTAAAATATGTAGACAACTACAAAAAATGAAAGATTAATTAAAACTTCTCCTTTTTAAATCATGGTTACAAAAAGAGAAAGTTTTATCAAAAATTAAAATCTCTCTTTTAAACATTATAGATAACTACAAAATAAGGAAAGATTTTAACAAAATTAAAATCTCTCTTTAATCTTTTATAGATAACTATAAAAGGAAAAATTTTAAAATTTTAAAACTCTCTTTTAAAAGCATGAGGATGGCTATAAAAGGAAATTAAAATCTTTCTTTTAACTATAAAAAGGAAGATTTTAACAAAATAAAATCTCTCTTTTAACTATTGTAGATAACTACAAATAAAGAAAGATTTTAATAAAATTTTGTTTTAAACAAAACTTTCTTTTTCCTTTACCTATGGCCAGCCCCATGCTTGGTCACCAAGCATGGCTCGGTCGGCCACTACATGAGCTCCAAAATAATGCTTGGCTGCCCCCCTTGCTCCAAGCAAGGATGTGTCCGACCCATTACTTGGGTAAGAAGTGAACTTTGTGGATACAAGGCATTATAGAGGCTACAACAGGGACCGAGAGGAGAAATTGTTTTTGTCTCCCGATGAGCTTGAGCTTCCTGTGTTCGCCCCGAACACCCAACTCAAGTTCATCAATAATAACTCATATCACTAAAGAGTTATTATTGAACTGCCGCACCAATCCCAAATTACATTATGAGCTCCTTCTTATCATAAGTGCATTAATCTCCCTGTGTTTAAGATATCGAATGTCCATTAATCAAATGAGTTACTAACAACTCACTTAATTAATATCTTTCTCCAAGAGTAGTATCACTCAACTTTATTGTCATGTTGGACTAAGTCTACCTGTAGGGTTTACATGACAATCTTATGAGTTCCTCAAGGGGACATTATCAACCTAGATTACTAGGACACAGTTTCCTTCTATAATCAACAACACACCATATAAATAATATTATTTCCCAACTTATCGGGCATATTGATTTATCGAAATAAATCTCACCCATTGATAAATTAAAGAAATAAATACTAAGTATACGTTCTTGCTATTATATCGGGATTAAGAGCATACACTTCCATAATAACAAAGATCTTGTTCTTTTATTAAGTCAGTATAAAAAGAACTACCTCAAATGGTCATGCTCAATACACACATAGTGTACTAGTGTAATTTTATAGTTAATATAAACTAATACCAAATTACACTACAACCACTCCAATGATTTGTCCCATTCCATTTTGATTGTGAGCTACTATTTATAATTTATAAAGAACTGATAACATGATCTTCTGTGTGGCACCTCACACCATATTATCTACAATATAAATTAAATGAACAACTGCATTTAATATAAATACAGATATTTGACTAATGTGATTCTTATTTTAAACTAAGTGTTTATACAAAAAGCTAGACTTTTAGTATACATTCTAACAAAACAAAAGGGTATTGATGTCGAAACATTGATCGAATTATTTGCATCCGAGTAAGAGAAGAATTTAACTTTTTTTCTTTGATTATGAGACTGATTCAGATAACAGCTTTAGTAAATATTTTTTGGTTGATCATGTATCTAGGTGGGCATACAGTATATTTGGTGATATAGTTGTATTTAATACGACATATAACACTAACAAATATGGCTTAATTTTGACATATTTTGTAGGAGTTAATCATCATCATCAGATAATTATTTTTAGTTGTGGGTTTCTAAGTGATGAAAAAACTGAGTTTTTTGTTTGATTCCTTAAGAAGTTCATATAAATCATGCCTAATGGCCCACCAAATATTATCATCACTGATTAGGATCCTGCTATGACAAAAGTTATTATACAAGTTTTCTCTCAAATAGTGCATTGATATTGTTTGTGACACATATTGAACAAATTCTCAAAAAAATTAAACCCTTTAAATTTTCAAAACCACTATCAGAGTATAAAGAATGTCATTGCAAATTCTACAACACCTGATTATTTTGAAAAGTCATGGTAAGAGGTTATCAAGTGTGCTAACTTGGAGGATAATTGTTGGGACCAAATATGTAGCTAGAGGGGGGGTGAATAGCTCGTCGCACATTCGTGCTTGGCGTTGCTTGCTTCTTGCAATGATGTGCAGCGGAAAATACAAGAAAACAAATACAACAACGCTAACTCGAGGATTTATTTGGTATCCACCTCAAGAAGAGGTGACTAGTCCAAGGATCCACACACTCACGCATCCTCCACTATGAAAATACTCCTTTTCGGTAACTGCCAAAGGCGGAGAAGCCCTACCATACTCTCAATACAACAAGAAACAAAGAGAAGCAAATACAAGGGAAAGCTTACAAGATTTGGACAATGAAACTCTAACCCTAGCTTCTTCTTCTTGTTGTAGACATGCCTCTTGACTTGGATGTCTCTCCAAGATCCTTCAAGAACTTGTGATGAGAGTGGAGAAATGCTGTAGAGAAGTTCTCATGATCACCTCTGGAGTGGAATTGAAGAACCGCCAAAGGAATCGCACGGCAACGGCTAAATCCTCCCAATCGATTGGATTGCTCCCAATCAATTGGGGAGGCTTTAGATCGATCGGTCGATCGATCCAGAGCGCCTCTGTGCTCTCGGGAATTGCCTGGATCGATCGGTTGATCGATCCAGGGCTTATCGCGCAAAATCACAGCTCCCAATCGATCAGTCGATCGATTGGAGGCTCCCAATCGATCGGCCGATCGATTGGGAGGCTTTCTGTGCGATCGACAATTCTCCCCAATCGATCCACTGATCGATTGGGAGAAGGCTTGTCACAGGGACTCGCCCAATCGATCAGCCGATCGATTGGGCATGAGCCAATCGATCGGCTGATCGATCCAGCTCTTGTTTTTGCCCAAAAACAAGTCCAAAGTCTCCTAGACCAACATCCGGTCAACCATGAGCTGTTGGTACATCATGCCTAGCATCTGGTCACCCTTGACCTGCTAGAACTCCCTCACCAAGTGTCCGGTAAATCCCTTTGACCCACTTGGACTTTTCTCCTCGTGCCAAGTGTCCGGTCATCCTTGACCCACTTGGACTTATCTCCACCAGGTGTTTGATCAACCTTGATCCACCTGGATTTCCCGTGCCAAGTATCCGGTCAATTCCTTTGACCTACTTGGGCTTCCCAACACCATATGTCTGATCAAACTTGATCCATCTGGATTTCCTGTGTCTGGCTTCACTCACTAGGATTTTCCTTCTGCCTAGCTTCATTCACTAGGACTTCTCATTTGCCTAGTTTCACTCACCAGGACTTTCCTTTCTGCCTAGCTTCACTCACTAGGTCTTTCACCTGGCTTCACTCACCAGGTTTTCCCATACTGCCTAGCTTCACTCACTAGGTCTTTCACCTGGCTTCACTCACCAGGATTTCCCTTCTGTCTAGCTTCACTCACTAGGACTTTCCTATCAAGTATCCAGTCAACCTTGACCTACTTGACTCTCCTTCATAATCTTCCCATATGAACAATCGCACCTGCAATCTCCATGTGTTGTTTACATGTATTGTCAAACATCGAAACCCAAACATCAAGACTCGAGCTTGACCCAATTCAAGCTCAGTCAACCGGGTCAACCTTGATCTAGGGAATATTGCACCAACAATCTCCCCCTTTTTGATGTTTGATAATACCTCCTTTAAGTTAGGCTAATCTCATAGCCTCAACTTCCTTCATGCCAATGTATGAATGAGGGTTTCCTTCATTCTCCCTCTTTCCTTGCGGGCAAACTCTCTCTTTAGGTAATGAAGGCCTAACTTAACCACACATTCTCCCCCTATTGGCACACATCAAAAACTCTCCCCCTGAAGAGTTACCCAACATTGTTTACAACTTTACTCGTTGTTCACAACACAATAACGAAGGTCTCATACCCTTCATTATTATCAAATGCTCATCCGTGAGCATACACCACTTGAATAATGAAGATATCCACTCTTCATTATATTCACATGCCCAACCTTGGGTATTTTCGCTAAAGAAGGTTAACCACCTTCCAAGGTGTATGAAAAATATTTTTTCATGTTCTTAAAGAGTAACTCCCCCAAAAGACATGCACGTAACTTCTATCATTATACCAACAATGACTTGGAATCCCTAAACATATAGGAAATCCAAATTTAGAAATTTTGAGGTTCAAAAATTCAATATTGAAACCAAACCTCAACCTAAACCTCTACTTAGTCTTCCTTAACCAATCCATCCTTGTTTTCATCATGAAAACTCCCTTAAATGTATACAAATGTGTTTTTAGGGGTTAGGAGTGGTTTTATAGACTAAAAATGATTTAGAATGCTGAAAACAAGCTTTCCCAGCCAAAATCAGCATCCCCAATCGATTGGAGTTGGGTCCCAATCGATTGAACCCTTTTGAATCGATCCACTAATCGATTCAGGCTGCGTGGATCGATCGGTGGATCGATCCAATGAGCTTCTGTTCGCGAGAAGCTCACTCTCAATCGATCGCCCGATCGATTGAGGCACTCCAATCGATCGGGTAATCGATTGGAGTTCTGAAAAACTGAAAATTTATTTCAGTGAATTTCAGAAACTCTCCTAAAATTCTATAAAAATCGAAAAATCATGAAAATTCATATAGACATTCCTTAGGGTATATACTATCAAGGAAAAATAGTTTTCTATGAAAATATTTTCGATTTTCAAAGATTGACACAAACTTCGAAACTTGTAAAAACTTTAGTGTTTTCTTCTAGTTTGTGTCTAACTTTTCAATGATGATTACTATCAAAAGATAGTCTTCACCAAGGTTTTCTGAAAGTATTTTAAAATCATTTTCAAAACCAATATCCAACCATGTTCCTTGGGCTCAATGCACATGACTTGTACATTAGCTTTCCCAATGATTAGAAAACACATAACTATGTGTTTTGATGAACTTAAATCTCACAAAAATGCACTAATTCAACATTTTGAGTTTTGTTCATCATCCTAACATCTCACTTGCATCTAATATGTATGAAAACACATACAAGTCACCTTATAATTCTTAGTGAGATGTAAACTTTGGTTTTATCCTAATTTAGGGATCATGCATATCTATCTAGACATTTTGAAGTTAGGAACATCCACCAAGGATGTTACATGTTAATGAATGCCATTTATCCTTAATTTAAAAGGAATTTAAAAGTTATGCATGATGTGATATGGCATACATAAAAAATAAATAATTTTCAAAAGAAAATTTCCTATAACTACATGATGTATGTATGACATGACATATTATTTTTATGTTTTTCATAATAAATCATGAGTGCAAGAATAAATATGATGTCATGACATATGATGGACAAACAAAGCATGACAAATTAGCATCAATAAAATACCTAGAATAACTATCTAAGTATCCTTAAACCTTAGCTAATTTAGATTTAAAGCCTAGATTGCCCATTACTTCCCAAGAAAATGTCAAAACCCAAATTTGACATTTCTTTTGCTCTTATAAATTTTGTGCCAATTTAAATTAAGCATAATCCTTAAATTTTGGCACATATTACTCTTTTAAAGAGTAACAAATTAAAATAAGGTTTAGATTTGCTTTTAATTTCCCAATGAAATGCCAAAATCTCAACTTGGCATTTCTTTAGACATGATTTCTTGTGCCAATTAAGATTATATCCAAATACTCAAATTATAGCACATTTTACTCTTTCCAAGAGTAAACTTATAATCCTTTTCATTTTCAAAGGTTAACAATAACCTCGAAAATGCTCTTAGAGTGCCAATTTCATCATGATTGGGCTAACTACCCTTCCAATTAGAGTTGACACTCTCTAACCCATCTAAGGGGTAGAGAAAATGCTCTTAGGAACACAACACCTATTGGTGCTCCTTGGATGCTCTAGGTATTCACTAGGGATAACCTCCCTAGATACCTTCCTAGTGACCTTGTTAGGCTTTTTCAAAGCCTTGGTCACATTTCCTAGGTCAACTCTAGGAATTTCTTCCCTTGTGACCTTCTTAGTGACTTTCTTAGACTTCTTAGAAGTGTTAGTCACGTTTGTTGTTGCAAAAATACTTCTAGGGATAACTTCCCTTGTATTTTTGACTTGACCTTTTGACCTATGGTTGGTTCTATAATTATATGGAACCATATGGTAAGAAGGCACATCCTTTTTAGTTTTAGGTTTGTATTCCAAACCTCTACGACCATAGGATGACCCTTGTTTCTCTAAACCTAGGTTTTGACTCTTAAACCCTTGTGTATCATTTGTGATCTTTCTAAGGGTCATTTCTATTTTGTCAAGTCTTGACCTCAAGACTTGATTTTCCTTCCATAATTCCTCAACCTTAGATTTTTCACTAAAATCTTGATTCTCCTTTTTCTTAGGCAAATACCTAGAGTCCTTAGAGTTCTTGCCTAAATTTTTACCTACCTTCCTAATCCTAGGTGTGGTAGTTTTAGCATGAAGAGATACATGTTTTTCCTTAATACTATCATGCTTCCTATTTTTATGGTAAATAGCATTTAAATGATAAAAATTGGAATTAGCATGTTTTTTTATCATTATTTAAAGGGGTAGGCTCAATAAATGATACCTTTCGTTTTACCTTGGAGGCTCCCCCTTGACACATGCTTCCTCCTTGAGCCTTGACCGCTTTCTTCCCCTTGGGACATTGACTCCGATAGTGTCCCCTTTGATTGCAAAAGAAGCACACAATGTGCTCCTTGCTCTTCTTTGTTCCGGGAGCGATCTCTTTGGGCTTCTCCTTGCCCTTTGGTGTCACTTGACCCTTCTTCTTGGCCAATTTAGGGCACTTGCTCTTGTAGTGCCCATGTTCCCTACATTCAAAACATATGATATGATCTTTATTTTTAAATAAAATATTTATACCTTCACACGTAGGGATGACACTTGATCATCCATTTGATATTTCTTGATCTTTGGAGGATGCAATGTCTTCTTCTCCATTTGACCCGGATGTAGAAGCTTCTTCTTCTTCTTGATCCGATGTCAATAAAGATCGCTCCCCCTCAATCCTAGAGGTGGAGACTTCATCATCTTCATCTTGTACATGGAACAAAGAGTATGCTCCCTCTTTGCCCTTTTCATTGCATTCCTTTGATGATGAGGCTTCTTGGACTTCTTCTTCGGAAGTTGAACATCTCTCAACCTCGGAGTCCTCTTCCTCTTGTTCTTGGCCCATGGAGTCGCCCTCTTTGGATTGTTCTTGAATTGGTACAGTGGAGGGGATCTCATGAATCGTTGCCAATTTGCTCCAAAGTTCCTTGGCATCTTTGAATTCTCCTACTTGAGCTAAAATATTGCTTGGCAATAGATTTACCAATAGCTTGGTCACTTTGTCATTTGCCTCGCTCCTTTGAATTTTCTCTTGGCTCCACTTGCTCCTCTTGAGAATCTTGCCTTTTAGATTTCTTGGAGCTTCGAAACCTTCTATTAGAGCAAACCATTGCTCTATCTCCATCATAAGAAAATTCTCGATCCTTGATTTCCAAGAATCGAAGCTTGTAGATACATATGGTAGAGGCACCCTTGTGTCGAATCCAAGGTCATCTTAGAATTCCATCTTGAAGTTGAGCTTTTTGAATTCTTTGACTTGATGAATTTGCTTCAATTTATTCACCCTCTAGCTTTGTTGCCCCTTCCGGCGATGATTCCGGTGAAGAGCGGCCTCGCTCTGATACCACTTGTTGGGACCAAATATGTAGCTAGAGGGGGGTGAATAGCTTGTTGCGCTTTTGTGCTTGGCATTGCTTGCTTCTTGCGATGATGTGCAATAGAAAATACAAGAAAACAAATACAATAACACTAACTCGAGGATTTACTTGGTATCCACCTCAAGAAGAGGTGACTAGTCCAAGGATCCACACACTCACGCACCATCCACTATGAAAACACTCCTTTTCGGTAACTACCGAAGGAGGAGAAACCCTACAATACTCTCAATACAACAAGAAACAAAGAGAAGCAAATACAAGGGAAAGCTTACAAGATTTGGACAATGAAACCCTAACCCTAGCTTCTTCTTCTTGTTGTAGACACACCTCTTGACTTGGATGTCTCTCCAAGATCCTTCAAGAACTGGCGATGAGAGTGGAGAAATGCTGTGGAGAAGCTGTCGTGATCACCTCTGGAGTGGAATTGAAGAACTGCCGAAGGAATCGCACGCCAACGGCTAAATCCTGCGCCAACGGTCAAATCCCAATCGATTAGATTGCTCCCAATCGATTGGGGAGGCTTTAAATCTATCGGTCGATCGATCCAGAGTGCCTCTGTGCTCTTGGGAATTGTCTAGATCGATCGGCTAATCGATCCAGGACTTATCGCGTAAAATCGCAGCTCCCAATCGATCAGCCGATTGATTAGAGGCTCCCAATCGATCGGTCGATCGATTGGGAGGCTTTCTGTGCGATCGGCAATTCTCCCCAATCGATCCACTGATCGATTGGGAGAAGGCTTGTCACAGGTTCTCGCCCAATCGATCAGCCGATCGATTGGGCATGAGCCAATCGATCGGCTGATCAATCCAGCTCTTGTTTTTGCCCAAAAATAAGTCCAAAGTCCCCTAGACCAACATCCGGTCAACCATGACCTGTTGGTACATCATGCCTAGCATCTGGTCATCTTTGACCTGCTAGAACTCCCTCACCAAGTGTCCGGTCAATCCCTTTGACCCACTTGGACTTTTCTCCTCGTGCCAAGTGTTCGGTCATCCTTGACCCACTTAGACTTATCTCCACCAGGTGTTTGATCAACCTTGATCCACCTGGATTTCCCGTACCAAGTATCCGATCAATTCCTTTGACCTACTTGGGCTTCCCAACACCATATGTCTGATCAAACTTGATCCATCTGGATTTCCTGTGCCTGACTTCACTCACCAGGACTTTCACCTAGCTTCACTCACTAGGATTTTCCTTCTGCCTAGCTTCACTCACTAAGACTTCTCATTTGCCTGGCTTCACTCACCAGGACTTTCCTTTCTGTCTAGCTTCACTCACTAGGTCATTCACCTGGCTTCACTCACCAGGATTTCCCATACTGCCTAGCTTCACTCACTAGGTCTTTCACCTGGCTTCACTCACCAGGATTTTCCTTCTGCCTAGCTTCACTCACTAGGACTTTCCTGTCAAGTATCCAGTCAACCTTGACCTATTTGTCTCTCCTTCATAATCCTCCCACATGAACAATCGCACCTGCAATCTCCATGTGTTGTCTACATGTATTGTCAAACATCGAAACTCAAACATCAAGACTCGAGCTTAACCCAATTCAAGCTCAGTCAACCGAGTCAACCTTGACCTAAGGAATATTGCACCAACAATAATGATTGGTTGTCCTTGATATATAAATTATGACACAAATGGGTGACAATATATTTTAGTCATGTATTTTGTGCTAGAATGTTAATAGTCAAATATTTGAAAGCTCACGTGTATTTTTCAAGAGATATATTTCAAATAAGAACTTATTGATGGATTTTATCACCAATTTTAATAGAACACTGAGACACTAAAGACACAATGAGTATATATATATATATATATATATATATATATATATATATATATATAATAAATTTTTGTCAATTAATTAATATTACAATTATACAAATTCTAAAGATAATTATATTAATAATAATAATTTTAAAAGTAAATCTTTAATATAATTAACAATTATATTATGATTGTGTCAATATGAATACTTGATGCATAAGTTATGTAATATTTGTCCCAAACCTGCACACTATCTCAACCTTCAAGATTGAGACGAGAAGAAACTCAGGGCGGTACGGTGGTTGAGGTATGGAATGTTGTCACATGAGGTCTTAGAGTCAAAACTCGGTGCGTCTGAGCATGTCTTCCCCCATGCCTGGGTCACTTGCACAAATGGCTAGTGGTCACCCGTGATTTACCTCTTCTGTGTTAGCCTAGGGACGAGTTGACCTGAATTCAATTCCAAATAAATGTAAAATATTTCGTTGGATGTCTGATCTTTTCCATATAAAAGGTCATTGTATTAAGGTAAAATGTCCTCATGATTTATCTACCTATATCTTGTCGTAGGGCCGATAATACTAGACCATTTTGGATGAGCGATGCCACCTTTTGCTAAAACAAGATTGAGATGAGAAGAGATTCTCTTGTGTCATTGTTGTAACGAAAATCATCAAGTTGAATGCTTGATTTCATTGCTCTCTCGTGCCCATTTCCTCTCCTTTTATTTTTACAAATTTTTTAGCATTACCTCCAAAATCGGGGTAGGAAAATATCAAAAAGTTTTCTATACCACATGTATCATACCGATATATATCATTCCTACCGAAAATTTTGATAAGGTATTATTCGTACCAAACTTTTCGATATTTCGATATATAATTAACAAATACCAAATAAATTTTATCATAAATCACAGTGGTGCTGAATTTCATAAATCAATACCAAAGTGGTGCTGGATTTCTAAAATCGGCATCACTATGGTGCTGAATTTCGAAATACAATACCATTGTGATTCAGAATGAACTTGATACCAAATAATTTTGAAGGATAATTGAACAAATATAATTTTTTTTATAATTTTGATATATCGAAAAAATCAAATAGCGAACAATTTTGGTATGAATGGTATGAAATTTAACCATATTGAAAAATTTTTACCAAAATTTCAGTACAAATATTAGTATATATTTTTCAAATATTAAAATTTTTGGTATGATAAGGTATACCACCCCTACTTCTCAGTGTGATAAATTCATACCATTAGCTTTTGTTTTTAATCTTATCCTTCCTCAAGGCAACTCCAATGCAAGGTTTATAGATAGGTTTGTGAATTCAAAAAGTTGAAAAAAAAAAACTTGAAGCATCCTGGACATGAGGTTTGAGGTTTTTTATTTTAGGAGCGGTAGTGAAATTTCAAAACTAAGAATGTAGGTTAGACTATAGAGCTATTAAATGAAAAATAGTAAATAAAGATGTGCAATTTAATAGTGTGATGTAGGAGGTTCTATAGATTTTTATTATTATTTTTAATAATTTTTTATCTTTTTGATATTTAAGGTAATTTGATAATTTTTATCTTTTATATTTTGTATTTTATGTCCGTTTAGGATTTTTTGGATTGTGAGTCTGTTAATCATTTTTCTTTTCTTTTAGAATTTCTTTCTTTTCTTTATAAGATAAAAAATTGTAGTCTATATATATTAAGATTTCTTTCTTTTATTTAAGTATTAATGTATGGAGTGTATATAAATATGTATTTAGTTGTTTGAGGAGTAATCCTTGGTACTCAAATGTGAGTTCTTTCAACCCTAGACGACTGATGCAGGAGGTTTTATAGATTATTATTATTATCATTTTTTTTGGTAATTTTCACTTTTTGGTATTTGAGGTATTTTTAGTATTTTAGGTATTTTTAGTAATTTCTATCTTATATTTTTATATTTTGAGTCTATTTAGGATTTTTAGGATTATGAGTATGTTAATAATTTTTTCTTTCTTTATAAGATAGAAATTGTATTCTATATATTAGGATTCTTTCCTTTATTTGGATTTTATATAAATATGTATTTAGTTGTTTGAGGATTAATCATCGATTATTAAATAAAATTTTCTTTTTCGGAAAACCTAGAGGATAGTGATTTTCTCTTCTTGCTTTCTCCTCAAAACCCCTCTTCACGTCAGCCTGTAAGATAATCGCTATCTCGCCCGACGTCATAGTGTAGGAGCCACAAAAAAGTTATTGAGGGTTTTTTTATAATAGAGAAAGTAGTAGATTTTTATGTTTTTGATATGATTTGATGTGACATATTGAGAAATATAGGAAAATTGATTTAGAGCTTTAACAATTGAAGATGTCGTGTTTTACTATAGACTTTATTTGAGATAATCGTGCTCTTGCTTTTTAAACTCCTTGTTGAAAATGTTGACTTTAATGAAGGCTAATCATGAATGTCTTATTTTGAATAACCATTCTCTTATTATGGGGCCGACGATATTGGATTACTTGGGATAAACGATATTAGTTTTTACTCCAATAGAGGATAAAATTTAATATATCCACATTGATAATAGCATATAGAGCTATTAGACTAGCTTACCCAAAATAGAGTGAGCTGACTCGTGATGGGATGAGCCAACCCGCAGAGGAACGGATTGACTTATGGTGGGACCGGCTGACCCGCGACGGCACCGGCCAATCCGCAGCGAGACAGGCCAAACCATGGTGAATCGGTCATTTGACAAGGTGGGTTGACCCGTCATCTTGGTAGATTGAGAAAATCCCTAATCTAACCCAACTCAAAGCGGGTTAGGTTGGTCAACCCACAAGCCCATAAAAAATAGAAAAGATAAAAAATTTTAAATTTGGATTACAAATTAAATAAAGTAGATCATACTTTGAAAAGAAATGATACTCACATCAATTTCTTTGTATCTTAGTCAATTTAGATGCATCATTTGCACCATATCAATGTTTGTGACAGATTTTGCATGAGCATGTTATCAAATTTCTAACTTGTTTATTATTACAATATGTTTGTTTTAGTGGATATGCTTTGGGATAAAAATATTAATTGTTATATTTTCAGCTGAATTATATCATATCCTTGGTACCGGATGTTATACCATATGTTGATGAAGTTACCTTCGAATCCACTAGCCGTAAAGTCAAATCCATGAATTCATTGAATTTTCACTCTAGTTTTAAGTATTAGAGAATTTTTTTTCTTTGCCCACGGGTTAACCTAAGTCCGCTGCGGGACGACCCACAAGAGTCATGGGCCCAAGTAGATTGACCCACCCGAATCAACTTTTAAATAAATTGATAAAATTTTAACTCAATCCGTTCAAATTATTTGATAGAATGAGTTAGATCCAACTCAAATTGTTATATTTTCAGTTGAATTATACCATATTCTTGATACGGGATGTTATACCATATGTTGATGAAGTTGCCTTCGAATTCACTAGCCGTCAAACCTACGAAGTCATTGAATTTTCACTCTAGTTTTAAGTATTAAAGATTTTTTTTTTTTTTTTGCCCACGGGCTAACCCAAATCCATTGCGGAGTGACCCACAAGAGTCGCAGACTCAAGTGAATTGGCCCACCCGGACCAATTTTTAAATAAATTAATAAAATTTCAACTCAATCAATTCAGATTATTTAATAGAATGAGTCAATGGATAGATCCAACTCAAATTAACCTCTACAATAGCATAAACTAATTTATTAGCCATCTCCCAACTTAAATCACTCTTTCACATTTATCTTCACACATATCAAATCATAGGTTCCACCAAACCTTTAAAATATTTTAAAGGATAAATAACTAAATGTATCATTAACATTATAAGTTTTAATAAATCTATCATGAACTTTTAAAAATGGCAATTTTATCTTTAACCGTGTATGATAACAACAAAATTACCATATTGTATGCATAACAACAATTTTGCCGACTCAAGTGCAATTTCACATCCTAGTAAATTAAAGAAGCTACCTTTTTTTTTTCAGAATATTAGATTATTATAAGAACATCCTTTTTCTAAAATATAGATTGTTGTTCAGTCACAAACTCTCAAATCAATTATATATTAAGCTCTCATTTTCGCGCTAAGAACATCAAATTAATTGTTTAACTAGACTAATGTCATATGTATGAGTAAAAAAAATCTAAAAATAAATATAAATTTTTAAGATAATAAAAAAATGGCATATAAATTTTTTCATTAATTTTTAAAAATTTATACATGAATTAGAAATTTAAAAATATAAATTTATATTTTTTTTAAAAAAAAGTTTAAAAAAATCTAAAAATGTCAAAAATAGGAATGATACGGTGAATAACCCCGAGTTCGGTCAAAGTCTAGGAGGTCAGCTAACATGACATGCAAAGTCAAAGAGAGACTAACACTCGGGCCAGCGCAGTCGATAGTCTAAGCCAAGAGATTATCTGACGGGACCCATGTGTCGGTCGGACACTGAGTCCCTTAGTATTGATAAAACTCTCAAACCGAATTAGTATCATCCAGAGTCAGGTCTTCTTCATCACTCGGGGATAGCACGGTTAGCTATTTCAGGCAATTAATTTGGCCGATCGGACCTATGGTCTGACCAGACAAACTAGATACTTGGTCTAATCGGAGTGACTGAGCGAAGGATGAGTCCTCGACAACATTCCTCAAATCTGACCTAGTTGCTCTTGCAAGCTACAACCGATCGGCCTACAGAGTGGACTCGGTCGATTTGCCAGCTAAGCATATTAAGGGCCTCTCAATCTAACAGCCTCACATTTCTTTTTGACGTTTTGTGTCATGGATGACAGAAAATATTCCATATGCAAGTTGTACACTAGAAGTTTCTACCTTGTCGGATGCAGAGATTTTGGATCTATTTTAGGAAAGGTGTCAAAACATCTTTATGGTTTATCCTTTTTTGAAAATGCTTTGAGATTCGTGCACAGATAAATAGTAACATTATAAAAGGGGATTTCCATCTACAGACGCAGGTACGCTATGCATTGGTGATGCTACGTAATTTTACACACTCTTAGTCATTGTTCGTCTTATTGTTCATTTATTATTGTTCACTGCCTTCCACTAGAGCATTCACTAACTTGAGTGTCAGATTGCCTATGCTAGGAACCACCTCCCTAGCCTGGTTACTGACATTCCTTTTGACACATAGAATCGTTTGGAGTCATTTTTTGCTAACCCGAAGTCTTAGTTCAATCAACATTAGGGTCACATACCTAACACATCATCTCCATCGATTTCCGATGGGATCAAGGAATATAATAGTTTTGGTCAAAATAGTGACTAAACAATTCAAAAATGGTCATATAATTATTTTAATTGAAATTGTTATGATTTTTTAATTAAATTTTAATCTAAGTATATAAATAGTGTTTTTTAAATTTCTATCATACTTTTAAAATCATCAAACGACTAAAAAATTATCATTATCAAGATTGCTATCTAGATCTAAAATATAAATATTGTTTATGAAAAACAAAAGATATATATACATAAATAATATTATAGTGCTGTTTCTTTCTAATCTACACTTATAAATGAATTTTGATTTTCACAGTTTTTTTATTCTATAATAGTGTGGTCAAAATTACTAGATTTGTATAATAATTTTAACGGATTTTAGTTATTTGCTTACTTTGAATGGATAGTCAAACTTCAATGGTCTTCTATTATTCAAATTCAAAATTTGAGCATGATTATAATTAGTTTTGGACCAAAACTGATGCATAATTATTTTTGAATCGTTTAATCATTTAAGAATATGAATGAATTATAATAGCCTCATGCAGTGCGTTTAAATATTGACTTTGAAAAGTCACACTAATTTTATTGAATCAAATTAGAATACATCTTCAATTTAACTAAACTAGAAGTTATAATATAATTGATTCTTTAGTTCAAACTGACATCAAAATACTATATGTTTTAACTTGAATATTAATATATTATAATTACAAATATATCATTATCATGTGTGAATAAACCAAAATCAATTAAATTTTAAATTCAATTAACTGAAAAACCGAAACAGAATATATAATTTCAGTTATAAAAAAACTACTTAAAATATAATTTAAGTAGGGCGTTGATTACTTCAAATGCTACAAATTCTAGCTAAGAGAGGTTAAATTGATGTCTTATATTTATACAAAATATATCTATATACTTTAAATTTACTAATAAGCAATTAAAATAATATTTTTATGCTTTAGACAAATCAACTCTTGTCAACATAATATTTTTCTAAATTATGATTCCGACAAATTATGTTGCTTTATAAATATTTTTATTGTATTAATACTCTCTCTAGCTACTAAACTACAAGTGAGCTAAAAGTAATAAGAATTCATGCTGTATGGTTATTAATGTCAGATGGTAAAAGTTAAAGTCGTCATAAACAACTACCAGTTTTTTATTACCTTGTTAGCTACTGAGTTGAAGTCATTCAAGACTTACAAAGTAGACAAGAAAAAAAACATCCTCTTTTAAAAATTATCAAAACAGCATTTCAAATATTTAAAACATCTTTTTTTTTTAGTATTTTTAATTAAAATTATACTAGTAAAATATTTAAGATTATCATCTAGATATCCACGGTTCAATTCCGTATTTATAAAAAAAATATTTTCTAAATAAAGGACACAAACACTTTAATAAAGTTAATCACACCCTTTGATTAAAGTTGGTCTAAAGTGATACAAAAGTTGCTCCAGCATAAAACACAAATGACTATTTCAATTTTACACAGTCAAACATCATCACCCAAAACGAGTTGACTTGACTTCATTATTCGTGTCTGAATCCTGATGGTAAGACCAAGTCAGTCAACGTTTCAATGTTCAACAACTTCATCTGTTTCTCCAATTAGAAGCTAGTCTTCATTTATATATATATACACACACTCTCCTATCAAGTATCAACTCCAACAAATCTACGACCTCCCTTTCCCCTGAAAAAAAGAGAGAGAGAGAGAGATCCTTGGTCATGGCAACTGTTGGAATCCACAATTTGCAGTCGTCTTCATCATCTCGCCCGAGAATTCATGCTTCTCTTAATCCCCCATCCAATTTTCGACCCCAAAGCATCTATCTCCGGCAAGTAGCCAACAAGATCAAGGTCGAGGAACTCATGCTGAGACAACACAACGCGGCCACCATCACCACCATAAGATCCGCTGCGGATCGCCGGGACAACGACTCGGTTGCCAAGCTTCTGGCCATAGCCGAGGCAGTCGCCGACCGTGCCAACATGCACTCCATCATCGGAGCGCAGAGGAACAACTGGAACCACCTCCTCACCAACTCCATCAACTCCATCGCCCTCATCGGCTCCCTCATGGCCGGCCTCTCCGCCGTGCCCGTCGACGCAGCGATTCCGCAGCTTTCGGCGCTCAAGATCTCCTCCATGCTCCTGTTCGGCGTCGCCACCGGAATGATGGTGATAGTGAACAAGATCCAGCCCTCGCAGCTCGCCGAGGAGCAGAGGAAGGCCACGTGGATGTGGAAGCAACTGGAGAGGTCGATCCAGGACGGCCTCTCCCTGCGTGCGCCGGCGGAGGCTGACGTGGCGGAGGCGATGAGCAAGGTGCTGGCCCTCGAGAAGGCTTACCCCCTGCCCCTGCTCCCCGGCATGCTCGACAAGTTCCCCAAGACGGTGGAGCCGAGTCGCTGGTGGCCGGAGCCACCATGTCCGAGGGAGAAAGAAGCCCACCCAGCGCGCGAAACCATGGACAAGAACGGGTGGAGCAAAGAGTTGGAAGAAGAGCTGGAGGGCCTCCTCAAGGTCTTGAAGGTGAAGGACGAGGGACAATACGTGAAGCTCGGGAAGGTGATCCTCCGCTTCAACAGGGCTTTAGCCACCGCAGGGCCGGCCTTCGGCGGACTGGCTTTAACGGGGTCGGCTTTGATAGGCACGTCAGCGCTGGGGGCGCTTCCCGTGCTGCTCGCGGTGGTCGGCGGCTCGCTGGCGGCGGTGGTGAACACGCTGGAGCACGCGGGGCAGGTGGGGATGCTGTTCGAGCTGTTGAGGAACAACGCCGGCTTCTACAAGTGGCTGCAGGAGGAGATCGAGATGAACCTGAGGGAGGAGGATGTGGAGAAGAGGGAGAACGGCGAGCTGCTGAAGTTGAAGTTGGCATTGCAACTGGGAAGAAGCACGTCGGAGTTCCAAGACTTTGCCGAGTATGCCTCTCCTTCCTGCAAAGAGGAGGACGTCGATGGTTTTAAAGGCTTCGCCGGAAAACTCTTCTGAATGCCTGCCTTCTCTCTTACTGAACTTTCACTGTTAACCAAATAGATTGGACACATGAAGTTCTCTCAGTAATGATATTAAATCTAGTTCACATTGTCGATCTCCAACATAAACATACACATTTGTTGTTCATACAACTTCTAAACTTAATGGGTAGAATTGGTCGATCTAATGCAGCAGCAATAGCAACGAGCTCCTCCTCTGAGCTTTTCCATCACTTGTTCAAGGCCTTGGTCCTCGCACGAAGATTCAAAAATATTCCCCTGCAGAGTGCCAGCAAAACAACAGCAGCTCACCATAGAGATTGTACCAATTACCCGACAAAATGATGGAGGACAGCAATGAGACAATGGACATGGCAAATGGAAGAAGAATGATACCAGCAACAAGCAACAAGGCTATGGAATATAACACGGAACTGTAGAGGCATGTACTGATGATTTACCCACCCTACCACCGGCCAGAACTGCAAAACTCATTAAAGGTAATAATGGCGGATGAAATGCTAGAAATTATTTGAGAGAAAACGCAAACGCAGGCAAGTCCTACAAACCATCCATGCAGTCAACTGCACTGAGGGGTAATCTTTCTTGACTTTCTCCTTTACCTCTGGCCAAGGCCTGCCTGTAGATAGCAAAGTGCTTTCTTAGTATCAGCTTGAGAACTTTTTGTTAAAAGTATGAAGGATTAAGTCATGGGCTAATACGTGAATTAACATACACCACTATTTTCATTAAAAATTAAACCTCATTAAGTGATCTAAGGCATGCTGCATGAAAGGGAATTTAAGTTATTGGATGTGGATTGCTTGTGTAAATCAAATAACCCAATTTGTTAACATTAATAGATTGTTAACATACGGGTTTTATGTGGATGGTCCTTGCAGGATGAGCTTGGTAATATAAGGAAGAGATCTTGATTCATTTGAGCATCTTGCCAGAATCAAGAGCTTCTTCTTTCTCTTCTCTTCCCCATTGAGACGAGACTCCGGGTTGCCACCCGTTCTTGTAGAAGATCCTCCCGCTGCGATTGCAAGAGCTTCTTCGACAACGAGTAAGAGACAATGGCATTGGCTTTGAACTCAAGTCAGCCCTTCGATTGCCATTGCATTCGGTTTTGTAATGTAGCCTTATAGACAATGATAACTAGATCATGTGATGCATTATTTGGTTTCGTTTCGATGTATCATATTTCTTTCAATTGATATTAGAGAGTGGGATTAGCTTATCATCGTCTTTAAG
The DNA here is from genome assembly GCF_018446385.1 of Zingiber officinale. Taxonomy (NCBI): domain Eukaryota; kingdom Viridiplantae; phylum Streptophyta; class Magnoliopsida; order Zingiberales; family Zingiberaceae; genus Zingiber; species Zingiber officinale. Next base: position 102,492,479 of record NC_055998.1, read on the forward strand.
GCGTAAGGATTAGATTTTGACGATATTTGGAACAACGAATCAATGCATATCCGTTGAATCTAGCATTGGATAGCCTAGGATTTTACCTAGATTTTGAGGTATTCACAGTATTTCGTGAAGAACACAGAACGACGACGAATTTAGGTTTTTCCACCATTATTCTCAAGCAAACAGCGTCTGTGCAAGAAGCAGAAAATGAATCTCGCGACTAATACTCAACTAGTAAGGACTTCTAGTCAACTGCTAGGCTAAAATTCACGTACATAATGTTTTCAGCTCGACTAGGTAGTTCGACCGATACTATCAGTCGATTGTTATAAGGACCCAGTTGATTGCTACGGTGAAATTAGCGTACAGAAAGTTTTCAGCTCATCTCGACAGTTCGATCGATGTTATTCGTGGGGTTGTGTACAAAACGATTTCAACTCGATTGGGAAGTTCAACCGATGCTATCAGTCGATTGCTAAGGATCAATCCACTAGTGTCCACGGGATCATCTACAGAATAATTCCAAAACAATTGGTGGATTTGACTAATACATGCCATAAGGACTAGTCGACTAGTGTAGATGAACTCGTGAAGAAAAGCCTTTTGACTCAATTGATGAGTTTGACTATTGTAAACCAGTCGACTGTCGTTCACTATCAATCAACTAGTGTGTTTGGGACTTGGCATATAAGGTGTACCAATCGATTAGTTTTTCTTGTGTTCGTCTTCTCATCTATGCATCCTAGAAATACCAATAATATACTAGGATGCACCCTTTATCCACTAAAAGTACTATGGATCAAAAGGCGATTTTTAACAAGTGGGAGTGATCAAATAACCTGTTTAATAATCATGAAGATGTCAATTCTGGAATCAATTAGTGGTTGAATTACTTAGAATGAAGATGGGGAATTAGCAGACCGATTCGTCTCAAATGAAAAGGCGAAACTACCACACTTCTCGTAAAGTTGGTGTCCATGCAGTATAATGGGATGGGTAATATGAAGGAGTAAATAATGGAGATATAAGATTTAGTTATAAGGCTTAGGACACTAAAGTTAAAAAATATTTGAAAGCATACCTGTTAATCTCGTCCTAATCTATTTGCCTACACAGTTCACTCTTTTTAAGATAAGTTACAATACTCAAAAGGAGAAGTGAACACTAAATATACTTATAACTTAGTATGTATAGGAAGAAGACAGATTAAGACATGACACATCTCATCGTGCTCACTTTACATCGTCATCTCAACACTCGAACAAGAAGAGGAAAAAAAAAGATAAGGGTAAGGGCAAACAACCTGTACTGACTGGGGCTTTAGGGCATAAAATGCAAAAGCAATAAGATCCAGACTCAACTTGTTAATTTGGTAAAAAAAAAAGATTATTTGAAAAAAGATTATCCCAGATACATCAATTGGTATGTCAATAAAAGTATACTTCTCAACTTTGTTAATTCAAAAATCAACCTACTATACCTAATAACACTTAGTGGATCGATATGGGAGCAACTACTCATATAAGTATAACTATGTTGAGTTACCTATGGAGCCGAATGCCAATTGATACCGAAAGATTCATTTATACGAGAAAGAAGGCCAAAGTAGAGGTTATAGGTATCTTTAGCGTTTGCCTTGAGAACAATGTACTTTTAAATTTGAAAAATACATTTGTAGTGCGGTCATTTAAATGGAACTTAATCTCTATTTCATGTTTGGATAAATTTAGATACACTTGTTCATTTGGAAATGAAAAATTCAATATATTTTTTTTTAATTTTATATTATGTAATATTGGTTCTTTGATTGATAAACTATACAAATTAGCCACTAAAACTTATACGGATAATATTGTGATGCATAGTATATGTATGAAACGGACGTTGATAAATAAGAATGCATCCATGTTGTAGCATAGACGTTCAGGGCATAACTCTAAATAACACCTAGAGAGGTTAATATCACTAGAAATTTTCGATTCTCTTGATATACCATATTTTGGTGAATGCATTGAGTGTATCAAGGAAAAAACAACTAATAAAAATAATAAAGATTCAAGACAATGGAGTCTTAGAGTTGATATATACGGATATATGTGGATAGTTCCCTGAAACTTTTTGGAATAGTCAAGCATACTTTATGTTTTATAGACGACTATTTGCGATATGGATACTTGTGCCTAATTCATGAGAAGTCTCAATCCCTAGACATGTTCAAACTTTTTAAAGACGAAGTTGAAAATCAACTAGGTAAGAAAATTAAGATCGTAAGATCAGACCATGGTGATGAATACTATGGTAGATCTGACAAATCAAGTAAATAACGTCCTGAATCATTTGCGAAATACCTTGTTGAGTGCAAAACTGTAGCGCAATATATCATGTTTGGAACCCCTAACCAAAATGGGATAGCAGAGCGACGAAATCGGACCCTAAAGGCATGGTGAAGAGTATGATGACATTTTCTTCTCTGCCAGAATTTTTAGAGGGTGAGACACTCAAGACTAGGATAGCAGAGCGACGAAATCGGACCCTAAAGGCATGGTGAAGAGTATGATGACATTTTCTTCTCTGCCAGAATTTTTAGAGGGTGAGACACTCAAGACTGCAGTGCACTTACTCAATAGAATTTTAGTAAGACAGTAACGAAAACCCTATACGAGTGCAGATAGGTAAAATGTCTAATATTAGGCATTTGCATATCTGGTGTCGTCCAACTAAGTCTAGGCCTTATAGGCCTAACGAAAGAAAATTGGATACAAAAACTACTGTCATTTTATAAGATACTCTGAAAAGTCAAGGGCTTCAAATTTTTCAACCACTCGAGTAAAATCTTTTTTAAGACAAATAATAGTAAATTCATTAAAGATGGTGAGAGCACTAAAGTTAGGGAAATATCACTTGAGGAAAACATTGGTGATCCTAATATAGTAACTACTGATAGATAGTGAAATGATTATCATTTCACAGATAGTGGAAGTTGTACAATAAGCATGGGTAGTGAACCACAATATTCCCATATCACCTCCAATTCAATGGAAAATACATCGGCTCAAATAGAGGTATTCCCTCTTACGGTTGAGCATAACTCTCAATCACCTCAAGATAAAGTGTCATTAAGAAAAACCATTAAGGAGAGGAGATATACAATGTCTCGTGATTATGTATATCTCCAAGAGCACAAGTTTAACATTGAGTTGGAAGATGATCTCACATCTTTTCAAGAAGTCAAACAATGCCCTAATTAGGAAAAGTGGATTGGTAAAACCTATTGGTTGTAAATGAATATTTAAAACCAAACGGGATCCACATGACAATGTGAAAAAGTATAAGACTTGCCTAATCGCCAAGGGATTCACTCAAAAAGAGGGAATTGATTACAAGGAGACTTTTTCGTTGATTTCGACGAAACTCTTAGGGTAGTCATGACATTTGTAACTCATTATGACCAGAGCTCCATTAAATAAATGTTAAGACTACATTTCTCAATGGAAACATTGAGGAAACTCTAGACATGGTGCAGAGAACTTTATGTCAGGAGATTCAAAACACCTACTATATAAATTAAAGAAGTTCATTTTGTTGGAATGTATACTGAAAGCCTAAGCTTTTGTAAACATTTATGTTAAATAAAGAATCACATTTGGTCAATTTATCTACATTTGTTTGTAGTTGTTCAATTAATTTATATTGTAGATAACATAGTATGTGGTGTCACATATAGAAGATGATGTTATCAGTACCTTATAAATTATAAACAGTAGCTCACGACCAAAATGGAAAGGAACAAACCATTGGAAGGTCGTAGTGTAATTAGAAATTAGTTTATCTTGACTATATAATTACACTAGTACACTTAGAGTGTATTGAGTAGGACCATTTGAGGTTGTTTCTTTTATACTGACTTTATAAAGGAACAAATACCTCGGTTATTATAGAAGTGTGTGCTCTTAATCCTAATATAATAACAAGCACATATATTTGATATTTATTTCTTTATTTATCAATGGGTGAGATTTAGTTCGATGAATCAATAAACCCGATAAGTTGGGAAATGATATCACTTATAGTGTGTGTTGTTGATTATAGAAGGAAACTGTGTCCTAGAGATACTAGGTTGATAATGTCCTCAAGAGGAGCTCATAAGGATTGTCATGTTAAACCCTGCAGGTGGATTTAATCCGACATGACGATAAGGTTGAGTGGTACTACTCTTGGACTAAGATATTAATTAAATAAGTTGTCAGTAACTCACTTAATTAGTGGACATTCGATATCTTAAACACAGGGAGACTAACACACTCATAATAAGAAGGAGCCCAAAAATGTAATTTGGGATTGGTGCTGTAGTTCAATAATAGTTCTCTAGTGGAATGAATTGTTATTGATAAAATTAAGTTGTGTGTTCGGGGCGAACACGGGATGCTTAATTTTATCGGGAGACCAAAATCAATTCCTCCTCTCGGTCCCTATCGTAGCCTCTTATTTATAGAGTACTATACCCACCTATACCCACCTTCTATACCCACCTAAAGGGGGCTGGCCAAGCTAGGGCCGGCCTAAGCATGGTTTAAGGTGGTCGGCCCTAGCTTGAACCCAAGCTAGAGGGGGCCGGCCATATTAAATTTAAAAGAATTTTAATTTTAATTATGTGGAAGATATAATTTATTAAAGAGAATTAAAATTAAAATATCTCTCTTGTAAAGGATCTACAAAAGATTAAAGAAAGAGATTAAATCTCTTTCCTTATTTGTAGATTGGTGAGTTATTTTATTTTTTCTTTAAAAATTATTCACATATTGAAAAATTAAAATTATAGAAATTTCTTTTTATCAACCATGAAGAGATTTTTGAAGAGAAATTTTATTTTTAAAATTTCCGGAAACAAATTAGGAAGTTTTAATTTGTTGATTAAAACTTATCTAATTTATTCCTCCATGATGTGGCCGGCCATTATAGTTTAATTGGGAAATTTTATTTTATTTTTCTCAATTAAATCATGTCAAGGAAATTAAGGAAATTTTATTGTAATTAAATTTCCTAATTTACCAAGACTAAGAATATAAAAGAAGGGGTGGGGGTGCCTTCATGGGTGACAACCTCTATTATTTCTCTCCCTCTTTTCCTTGGTGTTGTGGTCGGCCATCATCCTCTTCCTCTTTTCCTCTTGTGGTGGCCGAATCCTTCATCTCCCTTGGAGCACTTGTGGTGGCCGGATACTACTGTTGGTGCAACATTCCTCAGGTCAAGGTTGACCTGGTTGACCAAGCTTGAGTCTTGGTTTGGGTTTCGATGTTTGACAATGCAAGGTTGATTGAAGAAGAGTCAAGTAGGTCAAGGATGACTGGATACTTGACTGGGAAGTCCTAACTGGGATGTTAGACAGAAGGAAAGACTTAGTGAGTGAAGCTAGGCAGGAGGAAAATCTTGGTGAGTGAAGCCAGGTGAAAGACCTAGTGAGTGAAGCTAGGCAGGAGGAAAATCCTGGTGAGTGAAACTAGGCAATTGTGAAAGACCTAGTGAGTGAAGCTAGGCAGGAAGAAAATCCTGGTGAGTGAAGCCAGGTGAAAGACCTAGCGAGTGAAGCTAGGCAATTGGGAAAGTCCTGGTGAGTGAAGCCAGGCAAGAGAAATCCAGATGGGTCAAGGTTGACCAGACATCTGGTGAGAGTCCAAGTAGGTCAAAGGGATTGACCGGATACTTGGCACGAAGAGAAAAGTCCAAGTGGGTTAAAGGGATTGACCGGACACTTGGTGGGGAGTCCTGGCAAGTCAAGGGAGTGACCAGATGCTAGGCATGATATACCAATAGGTCAAGGTTGACCGAATGTTGTATTGAGAGGCTTGGGACTTGGTTTTGGGCAAAAACCAAGAGATGGATCGATCAGTGGATTGATCCAGGAGCTGGATCGATCAGTGGATCGATCCAAGCCTTTCCTAGCGAACAGAGAGCCTCTGGATCGATCCGTGGATCGATCCAGAGGTCCCAATCGATCAGCCGATCGATTGAGACGCTGCTGGTTCGCGCGATAAGCGCTGGATCGATCCAGGCGTTTTCTCCAGAGCATAGAGGCGCTCTGGATCGATCCGTGGATCGATCCATAGCCTCCCCGATCGATTGTGAGTTTTCGAATTGATCGGGATCTGACCGTTGCGTCGTATTTGAGCTACAGGCGTGCAATGACTGCGATATCGCTTCACGGTTTCATATCAGATCTCTCGCCAGCTTCTCCACAGTGCTCTCAAAGCTCAGATCGCCAGTTCTTGAAGGATCTTGGAGGTTTTCCAAGTCAAGAGGCGGATCAAAGACAAGGAAGAAAGCTAGGGTTAGGGTTTCAACACTCATTGTAAGCTTGTATTTCATTACCTTTCCCTTTCTTCTTGTATTGAGAACTTGTAGGGCTTCTCCGCATTCGGTAGTTACCGAAAAGGAGGGTTTTATTAGTGGAGGGTGCGTGAGTAGGTGTGGATCCTTGGACTAGTCACCTCTTGTGAGATGGATACCAAGTAAACCAACCTTGTTAGCGTTGTGTGGTTTGTTTCTTGTATTTCCGCTGCACATCTTTGAAGAAACAAGCAACGACGAGCACCTAGCGAGCGACGAGCTATTCACCCCTCTAGCTACTTTTCGGTCCCAACAACTACTTAGAGGAGAAGAAGAAGAAGAAGGAGGAGAGAAAGCTTGTATCTCTTGGAGCTTGGTTGGTGTTTTGTTCTTCATCCTTGGTAAAGCTTCCTTATTGTGGCCGAACCTAGCTAGGAGGAGAAGAAGGTGGTTGGTGTTTTCTCATCTCGGAAGATCGTTGCCCACACAACGTCCGAGGTTAGAAGAGGAATACAGTAGAAGATCAAGAGGTCTTTCTAGAAGGTATAACTAGTAATTTTTTCCTTTCCGTATCATACTAGTTATTTATGGAAATAATACCAAATACAAGAGGCTTACGATTCTAGTATTTCGAATATGTTTTTCAATGTTGTGTTCTTTTATTTTATTTTTCTTGTGATTTGATTGTTCTTTTCGGTTAACCTAAAGTTATTTTAGGAAATTAAATATTAACTTTCCATAAAAGGTTTTGTCTAGTCGGTGGTGGTTGCTCCCATATCCAAGAAGGTCGTGTGCCTCGCCACGTCAGTACTGGAACCAATTATGGAAATTAATATTTAATGGAATTAATAACTTAAGGTGATTTGGGTCAAACGTGTTAAGTTCCCCAGGAGACCCAAGTCAAAACCTAAAAGAATGAATAGATTAAGTTTTGGATCAAACGTGTTAAGTTCCGCAGGCGATCCAAAATTTAATTTAAAAGAACACATGGTAGCTAGGAAAAGGTTCAGACCTTTGTACAAAATTTTTGTACAGTGGAACCTCTAGGTTTTCCGAGTAGCAACCAACACATTTTTGGTCTAACGCTTACATCTCGCCAATGGTACCAGAAATTTGATTAAGTGATTTCTTCATATGATTTTAAGGAAAATCAATTGATCAATGTTTATATATCAAGTTGAGAGCAAGTTTATTATATTTGTTCTATATATGGTCGATATTTTGTTGACAAGCAATGATAAGGGTCTTCTACTATAAATCAAGTCATTTCTACCAGTTGAATTTTAAATGAAAGATCTTAGTGATGTATCCTTTATCTTAGGTATACAGATTGTTTGTGATCGTTCAAAGTGCACACTTGGACTATCACAAAAGGCTTGTATAGAAAAGGTGCTCATTCATTATAACATGCAAAATTATGCTCTTGACAAAACTCCCGTGTCAAAGGGTGATAGACTTAGCTAACAACAATGTTCACACCATAAACTTGAAATTAAGAAAATGCAACAATTCTCTTATGCATCAGTAGTAGGGAGTTTGATATATGCTCAAATATGTACATGTTCGAATCTTGCGTACATTGTGGAGATGTTAGATAGATATTTGAGTAAGCCTGAACCAAAGCATTGAAAAATGTAGAGGATTATGCAGTATTTGTAAAGAACTAATGATTAAATGCTCATATGTTGGAAATCAGGTCATCTGGAGATAATTTGATATTCAGACTTTAATTTTGCAAGATGCTTAGATAGTAGGAAGTTCACCTCAAGTTATGTTTTCATGTTGGTAGAAGGGATTATATCATAGAAAAGTGTAAAACAAACGTTAATAGACATCTCCACAATGGATGTCGAATTTATAGTCTACTAGGAAGCATCCAACCATGGGATATAGATGCAGAACCTTATGACAAGATTACATATCATTGGGGGTATTGACAGACCATTGAGGATTGATAATAAAGCTAAATTATATTCCAAGAATAACCACAATTCGTCGAAGTCTAAACATATCCACATAAAAGTTTTTATGGGTAAAAAAAGAGTTCAGAGTGATCAAATAATGATAAAACATATAAGGACATATTTCGTGTTAGCGGATTCGCTCACCAAGGGCGTGTCAACCAAAGTGTTTCATCAGTATGTGCTGAATATGGGGGTTCTTCATTTTGACGAAGTACTCATTTGATAGGAATCTGCATTTGGTGTAATGCTCTATATTAATGAACACATGTATTTTTGGCTTATTGTATGTACTAAAGTTCTACATGTGTATAAAGTTTTGACTCTCTAACATAAAAACATCATGATTTATTATTATGCTTTTGCATACGATATTTGTAAATACGATGTAAGACTCTATTTTGAGTCATAAGATTAAATCATGGTTTACTATGGAGGTTTGACACAAAATATCGGTAAACATAATTTGGGCCTAGTTTGGGGGTCATAAGGACTATTGATTAATCACATTTCGTGTTATTTTCATACTACACACCCACATTTGATTTATGCCATTAATAAATTAGTAATATGACTACTGTTGGGTCTTATTGCAATTATGGTAACTCTAACTTAGTCATGTACTAATAGAATTAATGGACTAGATTATTTAAGGGGTATTTTACCCATAAAATTTTGGCATGTTAAGCTCAACTAAGTTGTATGGTGTATACGGTATCATGTATAACCCAAGTGAGAAATTGAAGGATTAAGTCTCCGTAAAGTGGGCTAATACGTGAATTAAGACATACAACAATTGTCATTAAGAATTAAACCTCATCAAGTGATCTAATGCATAGTGAATGAAAGGGGGTTTAAGTTATTGGATATGAATTGCTTGTGTAGATCCAATAACCGGGTTTGTTAATATTAATGGGTTGACAACAGTTTATGAACTTTATGTGGGTGGTCCCTGCAAGATGGTCTGGTATATAAGGAAGATCTTGATTCATTTGGGCATCTTGCTAGAATCAAGAGCTTCTTCTTCCTCTTCTCTTCCCCATTGAGACGAGATTCCGGGTTGCTGCCCGTTCCTGTAGAAGATCCTTACATTGTGATTGCCGAAGCTTCTCCGGCGACAAGAGACAATAGCATTGGCTTTGGACTCAAGTCAACCCTCCGGTTGCCATTGCATTCGGTTTTGTAATGTAGTCTTACAGACAATGATAACTACATCCTGTGATGCATTATTTGGTTTTGTTTCGATGTATCATATTGCTTTCATATCGTACAAAAGAAACTATTGGATTGTGCAATCTAGGTTTGACAAGACAAATCATACACTTAATCAGCAACGAGCATTAAAAGTATCTGATGAAGTTTTCCTTTTTGTATAATACGAGAAGAAATATAAATATTATGCTTCAAAGAAACTTACTCTCGACGATCAACCCATAGTACATCAAGAAAAGGAAATGGTTCCAGGGTGAAGATGTCACCTGCTCCAGGAGCACCTGAAGGAAACAACGTGCAAGTCAAAATCTATTAACAAAGACTCCTGTAGACATGATGTGCTATGATAATTTTGAAACAATATGAACGCTTACCAAGGAAACAACAGTAGGGCATGATGTGCTATGATTATAACAACAGATATTTATAGGCATCGTATGTAAAGTTATAAGAACCATTGATGTTTGACCTTAACCCACCACAGCTTAGGTATCAATCAATAATCCAAACTACAGATATGCTCATTGGTGAAGTCTTCTAGAGGATTTTGCTCCATGATTTATAGCCAACACAATTATCTAGATAAATAAATACAGTCACAAAGCTCAATCCGTTTGAATTATCTAATGATTTGATCAAAAATTACGGGGTTAAACAGATTGGCAAAAAGGCAACAAGTTATGGACTTAACATTGAAAATCAGGTATGATGTTGTCATGTATGTTGTCTTGATTCAAGAGATAGACAACTTCAGATGAAATTTTCCTCAAGGATATTCTCCAATGCCGCAATGCGGAGGAGGGGCTTATTCTTGGATTCACTAGAATCCATTGGAAAGATCAGCGGAAATGATAACAGGCTACTCTCCTAGGTGGAGATTGTTGGACCAGCATGAGGGGCTACTCCATCTCTGTAACTCTTTAGAAGTTGAGCTCAAATCTCCCTCATGTTTGCCTCCACCTACAAAACCCACCCTAATGTTGAGAGAGCAGATTTTTTTCAAAGAGCTCCATTACCTTGGAAGCTTACCACAAGAGTCATGGTTCACTGGCGTCTATTTCAATCGCACTCTTGATAGATCAGAGCACCTTAATTTCAGGTAATCAAGGAGCCTCCAATCTCCTATTCAATAAAATGGGCAAGAGCTTTATGATTTAGCACTTCAAGGTAAGAGATTTACTTGGAGTCATGTTAGAGGAGGGGATACATGTTTTGCAAGATTGGACTTAATTCAAACTTGGCAACTTGCAAATAATTTCTTGGTTGTTTGGGCTTTAATTATTCCAACTTGTTTAGTTGACCACTCACTTTTGTTATTCAAATCCTATGAGATAAGCTCGCTAACTCCAAATATATTTTTCTTTGAAATTTCAGCATGACTATTTTAGCATGACTTTTTAAGTAGAGTAAGCAACTTAAAGGCAGAAATCATACATCCTTACGGATAAGCAAGCTTCAATTACTAAGACTCAAACTGAGAAAGTGGAGTAAGTTTGTTTTGGTCCATTCAACAAACCAAGAGCAGTTTCCCACAGCAGAACTTGGAAATATATCATTTCTAGAAGAAATCAATCCTCAACATCAATCATTGGCTAGGGCAAAGAGGGAGTTTCACATCAAGCTGGATGAGATAAAAGAAGCAAAGGCATGACATTGGAAGTGACAAGTTAAATTCAGATGGGCAAAAGAGGGAGACGAGAACTTGAGATATTTCCATCTTGTGTCAACATTGGAAGAAAGCAAAGAAATACAATATCCACACTTCATGTTGGCGATTCCATTATTGAAGATGGAAGTGGTATGCTAGAGGCTTTTACCACACACATTTTGTGAATTGAATAGGTACTTTCTCAAACTTTCATCCTGTTCTCTTGCACTGTGATCTATTTGGTGAACACGGTAGGTCTCTATATTTTCTAACAGTGATATACTACAAAATGAGGCACTATTTTTTTTCTCTAAAAAACCAGATTATAGATTACACCATCAAATCATAGTAGCAACAATTTCAATGTTTAGTGGCCTCGCAATAAATCTAGAGAAATCCTCACTTTCATACATTTGGGAGCCAACAAGCCAGAGGAGAGAGTCTAGCAAGGATCTTTTGTTGCCTTCTTAGGATCTTCTGATATCATATCTCAGTTTCCAATTTAACATCAGTAAGCTAAATAGATCGTATTAGGATTATCTTATTGTTAGTGTCACAAAGGTTGCCTATCATCTGGAGAAAGACTCCTTTTGATAAATAGTATCCTCACATCTTTTTTTATTTACCAGCGATCAATCTATACCATCTTGATTTCAACAAAAATTAGATAATATTTGATGAGGTTTCTTCTTGCACCACCAATCTTCAACATCATAAGTCAAATTCTTGGCATTTTGGAGCATAGTATGCAACCCCAACCAGGTTGAGGGGCTTGGCATTCTTAGTCTAAAGAAGTACAAGATTGTCTTACTTTGCAAATGGTTTGCAGCTGCTTGATATGCACACCTTGGAGATACATGGTCGAGGTAGCATATTTTAAACCCAAGGGATGAGAGGCGGCCACACCGGATAGCTCTTAGTCCATTACTTGGAGGGGCATTTTGCAAGTGTGAGACTTCTTGTTGCAGTGGCATATAAATAGGTTCAAATATTTGAGGTAGTGTCTATATTTGGTATGGTAGATGGATGGGAGACAAAGTTCTAAATTGGATCTTTCCATCCCTTTTCATTATTTGTGCACCTAACGAGGAAAATTAAAGCATTTGAAACTCCTTTCTCTCTCCTTTCTCTATTTCGGCACTGCATTTCACTAGCGAAGTGTGTGCAATTGAATTGCTAGTTTTGATAAAAACGATTAGAAGAGAGCTTGGCGACTCGAAATAGTTTAGCATATATTAGAGAAGGATGGAGTAACTAGGGTAACTTTGCAGTTAAATCCGCATATGCGATGAAGATATTTAGAGGAATAAATACTCCCTAGGTTGGGTTGATCTAATGTTTGCACTCTGCAATCAAAGTTAAGATATTCAATTGCTAAATGTTAGAGAAAAAAATGAAAAAAAAAGGAGAAAAATGTAGTTCCCATCATTCAATTGCATCATGTGTAAGGAAAAGATAAAAGAAGATGCCAAGCACCTTTTTTTTGTCGCTACGCTGCTTGCTGCTTGCTGCTTCTATCAGATGAAGATAAGTTTTTGTTTAAGCTTGTGAGCGCGTTTATCAAATATAAGATGCTTACATGTTACTTTCTTTATATTGCCGAGGAATGATCAATTTAATTGGATGGTGGCTTATAAACAAGACATACAAGTATAACTTCACAGTTTAAAATCTTGAGTTGTTTCGCCCGATACAAGCAAAACATTTTGTTTCGCCCGCGGACAGGCACAAGCACGCCTCTGGTGTTGGTGCAGCCCAAGGCCCCGCGAATAAAGCTGTTAAACGAGCCAACCCGTGGCAAAGTGGTCATTTGGCAAGGCAGGGCCAACCCATCATCTTGGCGGGTTGGAAATTTCCAACCCAACTCAAGGTGGGTTGTGGGCTAGTTAATCTAAATCTAACCAAATATACTGGAATGAGAAATTTTTATTTCTCTTGCGTGCCTTTCTTTTTAAGTTACTCTTGAATCTCTGTGACTGGATTTGGAAATATAGTTATACTGATTATCCGATTTTATAGGCGAGTTGATTCTAGATGGTGAAAATTGGCCAAACATGTGTTACTTTATTTTAGCTTTCTATTCTAGATGTCCACTCACTCTATAATTTGTATTTATTAAATTAATTGTCAACTTGAACTTTTTTTCCATGATTTCCCTAATTCATGTAATATTTAATTTGTTTCTGATGCCTCCTAAATCACAACTTTAGGGTAACTCGCCTATAATATTTTTTCCCTTAACCTGTAGGCCACCCCAAGCTCGTCGCAGACCGACTGACACAGGTCGCGGGCCTAGAACCACTTTTAAATGGGTTGATAAAATCTCAACTCAATCAACTTAAATTGGTTAGCGAGGCGAGCCAATCGGGCGGGCAAATCCAAATTGACAACTCTACCTACGAACACCTCACGCGAGCTTGGTGATGCGTCCGGACACCTCGCACGAGCTCAGAGATGCGTCCGAACACATTGTGCAAGCCCGGCAATTCGTCCGGACGCATCACACGAGCCTCGTGACTCGCCCAGACGCATCGCGCAAGTCTAGCGACGTGTCCAGACGCATCGCACAAACCCAGTGACGCATTTGGATGCGCCGCACTAGCCCAACGATGCGTCCGAATGCATCACGTGAGCCTTGCGACGCGTCTAGATGCGTCGCGAGGGCTTGGAGGCACCATGTGGCAAAAGGAGATTCGCTCGCCCACAACGCCCCCGCCAACCCGTCCCTAGGCCAACATGAAGGAGGTCAATCACGGGTGACTGCTAGACATTAGTGCAGGTAACTAAGGAGGAAGGCATGCTTGGATGCACCGAGTTTCGACCCCAAGACCTCATTTGCCAACACCCCATACCTCCACCATTGTACCACCCCGAGGGGACTGGGCTTGGAGGTACCATGAAACATAGGTTGAAGGTTTTTTTAGTTAGGTATAATTAAATAACTTAGATTAATAATTTTAATCAACTGGATAATTTAGATAGCTTTATTAAAGCCTAATGAAATTATCTCATTAATTTTATATATATATATATATATATTAAAAAATTTATTTTTTTATTTTTAAATATTTAGATTAATTTTTTTATTTTTAGTTAATATATTTTATATTTAAAAATACCAAAATTGTATCGACAAGGGCACAGTATCGAAACTGCATCATTCCAGTTTAGGACCGAAACCTTGGCACGGTTCAATATTTTAAACCAGGAGTTCAACTACATGGATGGATGCATATGACTTTGGTATTTGTGCAGTTTGCCTTTATGTAGCAAACATATTTGATGGTATAATTTAATCCACTAGAAAAAGTGTAAAGTTTTACAAGGCGAGCCAGAGTGGTTTGAATCCTCAATCAGGTGGGAGTTGTACGGATTTGTACCTACGATACGGGCAACAATTAGGGGCTACCATATAGATTTGTACGACCAGGAACTGAAAGGTGATGTACAAGCATAGTTTTAGCCTTAGGATTTTTGGATAATGAAGGAGTACTTTGATACCGTGCCAAAATTAGAGATAAATTTTTTACTTATAGATGATACCACATCTACAAAATAAGGAAAAAAAATAACTTCTCAAATCTCCTAAAATCAGCAATAATCAAAAGAGTATATATATATATACACACACACACACTTAAGGATCTTATAGCAATTAATTAGACAATTAATAGTTGTAACTATATAATAGAGCAAGAATATACTACAATACCCTACACTTATGTATGACTTTCTCACATGCACGATTTTAAAGAATTTAGAATGGCAAATGCATAATGATCTTCCAATCCAATATTATGACAATTTTAGATCTAGTACATACTTGGAGGAGATTTGTAATTCTCTAGAGGATCGAGTCCACGTACAACCAATAGGCAGCTACTATGAATTCCTAAGAATAGTCAACTACTTCATCCTAAATCTGATTAAGGTTTTATTGTACAAATAGTAAGTTTCATAGTGAGTTCTATATCATGGAAAATGTATTGTATATATTGACTTAATATTTCAATGGTTAATGTTTCAATCATGAAAGTGACATGATTAGTCACTCAATATCTTTTCAAGAAAAATTGTGAAGCATGCATTCCTCGAGTTACCAAATTAGTGAAAATATGTTTACTTGAGCATCCTTCCATTAGTTGCACGCCTTCATCCTCATTTGATCATATTGACTATTAACTCAAGTGTTGAACGTAAGGCATTATGTATCTTAAAGGAAAATGTTAAGCAATTCAACAAAGACCTAGAGATGCATAAAAATACCTTTTTAGCCACCGTCTTGGAGTCTTTCTTTCCTTTGAAAATGATATCCAACAACTTGTGCAAGTAATGCCCAAATGGTCCGCCATAAGCAAAGCCAAAGAGCTGAAGTACATAACAGCAAATTTGTCACGCTATATGAAGGGAAAATGTGTCTGCAACTGGAAAAAAATGTCATTTGAGTGACGATGTGGACAGAGGATTTGAGGAATATAAGGAACTAACAAATGGAATAATGAACAGGTGACAAGTTCACAATTAAAAATTCCAAATTATTGTAATGCCGGAGGCAAGTACAGCAACATATGTCATATAAAATATGGTAAACAAAAGATCCACCATGCCATAGAACAATAAGGCAATATAAGACCAAAGCAATCATGAAGACAACTTAAACATCCTTCTTTAGTTCTTTAATATAAAGTGGCAAATCGCGTAATTAGTTGAAAATGAAACTCTGAATGTGAGCATGATAGATTGCTGGTGAAATTTATGAATTTTAAATATGACCATAAATACACAACAGTTTGCAAAAGTCAATTGATTCTAAACTAAGGGTAGATTACCAGTATGTTCTTCACTTCTTATAATTGTTGGAAGTGTGTTCTTCCTAAAAATCAGAGTTGTTTCCAGAAGAATCAATGGTAAATCATCTAGGAGATAATCGAATGACTATATGCTCTTTAAAATGTAGGAGTCTAATTCTACCTCATTCAAGATGAATTTGTGTTACAATACCCAAGAAAAATGAGAGAAAACTTCAAAAACGCATTTAAGATAATATGAACAACTAATAAATGCCCCCGGCCATGTGAGAGATGACAAATACACGAAGAGGCTGACCAAAGAAGTCCTGATTGTTGTCTTGTTGTACCACCGAAGAAAAAATTGCACAGATCAAAGTGATAAAATTCTAACCCAGTCCGGATCAAAACACATCCCAGCCACTAGGCAAGAGGACAATACCACTTTTAGGAGAAGGCGCCTCAGCTGGATCTTCGGAATGCCCGAGAGCTTCTGCGCCGCCGAATCGCTAATCCCAGCCAAAACGCCGGCAGTGAGCATCTAAAGCCGACGAAAGGAGGATGAGATCGCAGACTAATCTCGAGGAAAAAAACACGATTTTTTTAGGCAAGTCGGGAGAAGGATCATTTACTTTGGTTCTCAGAGGGTGGAGTTGGAGTTGAAGCATGTAGTTCTCCCATCCCTTCTTCACCACGGCGCCCATCCTTCTTCTATCTGTTTCGGTTAGATCGAGAAGTGGGCAGTGGAATGGAAGCGAGAAAAGCGGCTGGTCGGCGGCGGAGAAACCCAAAGAGGTGGAATTCAGAAGATAGCCGGCGTGGGAGCATCTTTACCGCATCGCTGTCCAAGACACTGGAACGTCGCAAAGCACGTGGGAGATTTTGGTACAGAGGCGGCCAAAATATCTAGGCGACTACGGAAGATGTTGCGCGCGCATGTATTAAGCGCACGTGATTTGGCCATAGTTAAATGAGACGGTACAACGGCCACCTCAATACGATGCTTAAGATACAAAGGTAGATTAGGGGTCTCCCTAGTACGTGGCAAAAAATGAAATCATTCATCCCTAGTATCCCAGTCACACTCGACTTATCCTCTGTTTGGATGGAATGAGGAAAGGTTCATTAACGAAGAGAAAGGGAGGGAAAGAAAGGAGAAGTGAGGGGAAGTAAAGTATTTAACTTTTGATTAACATAACATGTGTTATTTTATTTGGGAGGAAAAGAAGAGGAATAAGGATTAAATAGATAAAGTTACAAAAATATCCTTACTTTTTATATTAGACATTTTTCATAATATTAATATTTATTTTATAAATATAAATTAGGCATTTTTAATAATAAAATTAATTTTTTATATTATCATTTAAATTAGTTATTTTTTAATAAAAAAATAATTTTTTATACTATTCATAACAAAACAATGAATTACCGATAATCAAATAATTAAATGATAAATAATGAAAATAATATTTTAGAAACTTTAAATAAAAAAATTTGAAAGATAATGCTGATAACGAGAATTTCTATTCTTTAAAAAATTATTAAATTTTGATGGAAAAATTAAAAAGTAGTAGATATTCTCTTAAATTTTGACGAGAAAAATGATTTCTCCTTTCAATTGTTAAAAGATGTGTCGGATCTCCTCCTCTAATAATTTGACACAAGCTATGAAGAAGGCAAGGAAATTGGACTCCGGTGACATAGCAAAATTAGAAATTGGAACATTTCTTAAACTATTAAGAACAGGGATAAAATTGGAATAAAAAATCTTTTGTTTTCCCTTCCCCTTCCTTACACCCCAATTTGGGTTGTAAGAAAATCTCTCTTTCCATGTGTAACGAAGGTTAAAGCTTACCTTTCCTTCCCTTTCCTCACTCCTTCCCAAACAAGGTTCAAAGTTTCCCTTCCCCTTATTTCCCTTTCCTTCCCCTTCCCTCACCTCCTCCCAAACATACCGTTAAGGGAGGTAAATGATAGCAGCCGAGAGAGCAAGTAGTGGTGGGGTGAGTTACACAAAGTCCGGGGATTTACACCCTGACAACCCTACGGTTCGACCCCGCGACCTTATGTGGAAAGCATGTCACCACTTACCATCTCGAATGGCTCGTGAGGTCAGCGGTCTCCCTAGTTTCGATCCTATAGATATGGAGAGAGAGATATATAGGTGCACAGATCATAAGCGTATGGTGGGATAAATCTCAAGTCGTCAGTTCCTAAGAATCGACTCCTGACTATTACGCCAGAGATGTCATGCGCCCACCATCTACGCTACGTCCTAGGAGCTATGATGCTTAAGATACAAGATATTATCATATGAGATATTCTAGTTAAAATTACTTTCTTTATATTGGTCTAGGGATAGGTTGACAGAAGCGCTTAGACGAACAAATCATCTTTTACCATAAATGAGACGGTACAATAGTTTCAGACAGTAATATAATGATTAGGCCTTCTAATTAATAATTAAAGGATTTAAAATTTTAGTTTTAGCTGTGGTATATTATAGAAGATCTTTTAATAAGAAATGGACCCAAAAACACAAGTCATCGGGATGGGTCTTTATGAGTGTTTTTTAATTTATCCGGATAGTTGATGAAAAACTTCTATGGGATAAGACAGATCATCCAAGATTAGTAAATTCGAAGAGCTGAATACCTACTCCTAATTTAAAAAAAAAAAAAGATGGTACAACGGTTCAAATTGCTTATCATATATCTAAAACTTGAATCTCATGATACAATGTTATGATTTTTCTTTAGTAGGATGACAAATATAAGAATACTGGTCATTTGGATCGGAATTTATGAATAATTTTATATTTATTTTGATACTTGATGAAAAAATTTTATAAGACTAAATTGATCATCTTTATAATTAATCAATTTGAAGAATTAAATATTTAATTTAAAAATTATCGATAGTTCTTTCTGTTTTTTGCATTCTAAAATCGCGTGAAGTGAAAGAAGAAATGAAAAGAGGAATTTAAAGACCAACTTTGTTTGATTGAATGGGATAATTAAGTTGATGGAATAGATAAACTAGAACGAGCAAATCTATATGCCCTGGTCTTTGGTAAGATTATTTTAGTTTGAAAGCCTCTCAATTGTCTAACCGAGTTAAAAGTAAGCCAAGAAATCCCCCACGCCCATTAATTTTAAGTTTTTAGAGCATGATTGAATGATGTTATGAACTATCATTGGATGTAAAAAAAACAAAGACAAACCTTAAACGACCCTCTTTTTTTTTCTTTTTTTTTTTGCACCATATAACATCCCAATGAAATAAGGAAATCGACTGCAATTAATAAACCATATCCCTACATTCAAACCCATTACAAATACCAAAAAGAAAGAAAGGTTCTTAAACCAATCAAATATCTTAAAAGTCTGAATTCGATACTATTTTATTCTTCCTATATCATAATCACTGTTTATTCATTCATATTATGGAATTGCAAGGCCCTCGGGAGTGTACTGTCCAACCCAATCCGGTCAAGGCTCCGAGCCTCCAACGTCGTTAGTTTCTTCTCCTGCCACAAAACAATCCTAGTGAGTCTAACTTAGCACCACCAAACCACAATAGCAAAAGTTCCATAAACAATCGCATGCATCATTAAATCTACTTTTACTCGAAATTTATAGTCAAATACCAAGAAAACAGAAATATAGGCATCTACCATGAAGCGTCAAAGTTTGAGGAACACACATTTCATGCATCCCATAAAATCATAACATTATATAGCATCATTCGTTGGCATTTATCATATATCATTCTTGGGTGTATTATATAGCATCATTCGTTAGCATTTATCATATATCATTCTTGGTTGGGGTTGCATCATATATCCTTTATCTTTTAATCAATTGATCAATCCATATAACCATGGTACCAGGCAGCGGGACGTCAGCAACTCTCGTCATTAGGCTATGACCAAATATAGAAATATGATATTGGGGTCCAACTGGAGCCTTGTCCTGTAAATGGGGTCCCTCTAGGACCTTGGCCCTCGCAGAATTTATATTAATCCTCGTCATTATTATCTCCTTTTTTTTTAAGAATACTTTACATTAAGGTAAACATGCATCTTAAATTTAACATGTCTTATAAAACTACATTAAGCCTAATAAACAATTATATCATTAAACTACATAAGCTCAATAAACATGCACATCATTATTCTACGTAAAGCTTAATAAACATGCATAACATTAATCTACATAAACCTCAATAAACACTTATACCATTAAACTACACGAAGCTAAATAAACATTTAAAGTATTCATTTTTTTTATTTGGTGTTACGATTACTCATGACGTTGCCCCGACTCCTAAACTTCCTCGGACACAAGGTGTCCAATTATTCATCAAAACATGCTGTGTGCACACCCTTCAATACCCTGTGAACCTTGCTACACACAAACCTCAAATGACCGTCCAAAAATCTGTTGCACACAACCTCAAACAACCATCCAACAATCTGCTACACACCACCCTCAAACACCACTCGAAGTGTAGAAGTTGAAGCGCTCATGTGTTGACATCGGTCTACCGGTAGTGGTCAGATGTAGTAGAGTAGTCACGCGGTAGCAGCACAACAATATGCACGTAGTCAAAGCAGTCAAATGATAAAAGAATCATGTAGAAGTGTTGTATTGAGATTGCTAGTCGAAGTGTCATACCCCAAAGGTATGTCTACCTAACAAATGAAACCTAGATACATTTCCACAAGGTTGTATAAGTATAATAACTACATCCCATATAGCTGGAAACAAACACAACCATGCAAGATAATATGCAGCTCACACGACTGGAACAAAAATACAACGGAAGACATAAGATAACTACATAAATCATAAAATAATTAATTGTGTGTTGCCACGACTTAAACACAACAAGTACAAGTATCAAAAATAAATACCTAACCAGACTCCAAGTTCACATATAAGTGAATTATAATAGAAACAAGTCTAAATTTATGAAATAGAATCAAAATGCAAACCAAACGTGGAAAGCTCTCGATGAGACATGGGACTGGCAGACATGATCTCTTAATGACTCCATGTAACCTCTATCTGCTACCTATGGAAAGAAAGTATATAAAGGGGTGGTGAGTCTAGTGACTCAGTAGATAATAAAGATAGACAATGCATGAACAAAATATATCTAGAGATTTATAGGTATACAGTCTCATGGAAATAATAATAAGAATAACAATAATACCATAATAAATTTCATACATGAACTCATACACTAAGTAATAAAAACAAGTGCAAGAGTGGATCTACAACAGTACTACTCATATCTACAAGCGTATCATATATGACATGTATAGCTACTAATAAGTAATCCAATGTCGAGCACATGCAATAGACATATCTTAATCATATGTGAACATATCACAGACAATGGATTCAATCAATCTCAAGTATACACAATCACATATCATATGCATATGTACGACATGGTCACTCCCGCCCACCCCTCAACTACCACAACCCTTGTGTGGTTGAGAGGTCCGGACAATGACAATTGTACGATACTACCAACAACCACTACTCTTGAGTGGTGCGAGTGGGCAGTCTGCAAAGTAGCTATCTATCTACATAGTAATGGGGTTCCTGTTGTTTGCAACTCCAACTACCACTACTCCTAAGTGAAGTGAGTGGGCACAATAGGATAAGCTGCACCCACTCCATACACCACTACCGCTAATGGACGAGTGAGTAACAATGACTGATAACTCTTTCAACCATAAGGGAGACATAGTTGGCTAGTATACATGCAATGCTATTATGAGCAATATGTGAAAAATCATCACCACAAATATAGCAATCAACACTACCACAGTAATACCAGCATGGCCAATAGGATACACATATATACAGTGACTAATACAAATAAACTAAATCACCAGTATCTGCTAGATATCATGGATGACAACGAGAGACTATATAGATAGTAAGTCGATCATCTCAACGATAAAGCAAAATTGATATCAAACTTAAGAAGTAAAATGAATAGAGTAAAGGTAAATACAGCAGACTATCTAATCATAGCTCATACACTAAGGTCAAAGTATTAAAAAAACAAGTCAAGAAGTACCCACCTCAAATATAGATTATCCTAAATGTCTTCATGTCAAGGCACTTGTCCTGAATCAAAACCCTGTAATATAGAACACAATCAGAACCAAGGTCTACCATAAATCGAGTAATGACACCTAATCCTAAACCGATTAGGAAACATCAATTAATTCAATCTATAAAATAAACCAGATACTAAATTTATCCTTAACCCAATTCTCCACCCAAGTTAGTGATGGGATTCCAATTAACTCTAGGAACATGGTGAAATCAACTTCTATCAACAATCGATCAATCTAATCCACTAAATTTAGATTAACGCCATTATCAACGATCTAACTCCTCCATAATGTTCCTCAAATCTAATTGTAACATAAACAAAACTAAATGAATAAAACTAATAGGGTAAAGAAATTTGTTACCCTACGACTTCTCTTTCTATAGTACAATGGAATGGTGTAGGCAATGGAGGGATGGTAGTTGCGGCTGATCAGATGAAGCGACACCCAACGAGGCAAGGCAGACCATAGTGATTGCCATGGTTGCTCAGAGCCATGGCAGGATGCACCACTGTGGTGGCTAGGGCAATGGCGTCGTTGGGTTAGCCGCACATGATATAAGGGAGCAATGATGAAAGGGGCGACAGATCTATGACTATTTGTAGATGATTGGCCGCCCACCAACAACGGAATTGGGAATAGCTATGTGATGGCATGCGAGAGGAACTAGAGACGGTGAGGAGGAAATGCAAGGCAAAAGTAGCAACTCACCAACAAGGCAGACATCGATGGCTGACGGTGATGGTGGCATGGATTGGGAGATGAAAAGGGCTCAATGATAGATTGGGAGATGAAGAGAGCTTGGTAGTGGATCGGGAGGCAGTGGATCAGGAAAGGAAGAGGAGATTGGGGATAGGCGAAGGAAATGTGGAGAAGAAGTTAGGTTTGTTGGGGTTGCAAGGTTGCAAACATAGTCCCACATTGAAAACACATGGGAAAGATCATGGGTTTATAAGAGAAAGATATCTCCATTGGTATGAGGCCTTTTGGGTAGAGCCCAAGAGCAAAACCATGAGGGCTTAGGCCCAAAGTGGACAATATCATGTCATTGTGGAGATATCTAAATTCTTTTCGATCCTACAATTGGTACTAGAGCCCGGACTGCCAGAAGGACTAATCGCCGACTGTGCACAAGAGTCATGGTCCAATCAAACCATGTGGGGTGAAATATTGACCTCGAATGAAGAAGTGGGGGCTCCCGCGTCCGGATCAAGAGAACCAAACACTAGGCAGGAAGTCCTAGTTGCGGCTAAGCAAGGAAGTCCTAGTAGGTCGGATGGACCGAGGGGCAAGAAGTCCTAGTTGCGGCTAGGCAAGGAAGTCCTAGTAAGTCGGATGGACCGAGGGGCAGGAAGTCCTAGTTGCGGCTAGGCAAGGAAGTCCTAGTAGGTTGGGTGGACCGAGGGGCAGAAAGTCCTAGTGGGTTGAGGATCGGATGTTAAAGAGCCTGTGGTCCTTTGTTTGAGGGGGGGCGATTGTTGGGGTTGCAAGGTTGCAAACATAGTCCCACATTGAAAACACATGGGAAAGATCATGGGTTTATAAGAGAAAGATATCTCCATTGGTATGAGGCCTTTTGGGTAGAGCCCAAGAGCAAAACCATGAGGGTTTAGGCCCAAAGTGGACAATATCATGCCATTGTGGAGATATCTAAATTCTTTTCGATCCTACAAGGTTTAGGTATTTATTGCTGGGTAATCTAATGCGGGTGCGTGCTAGAACATGTTTCATAAACATGCGCAGCAAAAAATAAAAAAAAATAAAAATTCTTAATTATTATATTACACACACCAGATGCATACAAGGATACAATATGACAAATATGATAGCATAATTAAAATTTTACAAAAAATAAATTTACGCTAAGTATACCTGACGGATGATGCATAGAAGATTCCATCGGATAATCTGGAGTGGGAAGGAGATCAACCAAGAGACGCACGAGCTGAGCCTCTACTTGTATCCACACCGAGCTATCTTTGAGATAACTTCAATAAGTCCAAGTCGTGTCTCCACTTCGGTACTAGCCAAAGGTAGGAGACGGTTCGATCCGAGAAAGGGATCACTGTCCGATTTGTACCCTACAATAATTGCAACCAAGCGGCACAAATCAACCGATGACAACAACCTTTGTTGTCGCTATTTGTGGACCAAAACCTCACTGCCCTTGAGGGACAGCAGCTCCGGCACCAGCAAGATTCCAGCACCAACAATTACTATCTTGAACAGTGCTTCGAGCGATGGATCAAGGGTTGTCCAGCATCACAACATGGACAACAGCTTATACTGTTGTTTACGGCGAATCTCACTGTTGTCGGCGGTGAAGTTGGTGACAATAATGTACAGGTTCAATAGGTGACCATCGAGAGGAAGCAGATGGCCAGTGTCGATGCTAACCGACGACACATGCAGTAGTGGTGACATGCACACACAACAATAGTTCGCTACTGTTCACGCTGGATGGTGGCTGATCGGTGGGCGCCGAACATCTATAGGTTAGAGCTACTCACAAATGGTGACGGAAGCCCCAGAACAGTAGCTGCAAATCTTGCTTGTCGGCGTATAGCAGCGGACAGCAAAGAGGCACCGCCTCTTGCTGTTTGGACGACGACAGAAACCTCTGCCGGCATCGGGGCGGCTATTGGCTGGCGTCAGACACTTTGCTGGCATCGGACGTTGGCCAACGAAGCTGGGCAGAGGAGGAAAATGAGAAAAGGGAAAATTTTTCCCCTTCGTTCGAGAATTAACTTATGTTTTATATATATATATATATATATATATATATATATATATATATATATATATATATATATATATAGATTGAGATGAAAAAATAAGTTAACGAACTTAGTTTTTTGGAAAAATTATTTTTCCTCTCTCTCATTTTCTCTTCTCCCCTCTGTTCCTGTCACCGTCGAACACAAGAAAAAGGGGCTTCCTTTTCCCTTGTGCCACATCCCACGAAGAGGAGGCCAACCCCTACCTCTCATTAGGTTTGGATCAAATCCCAAACCTTTATCTTATAACCCGTACTTCATACCAATAGCCTTAAGTTTGATTCAGAACCAAATCATATTGGTTCAATAACCAAATCTGTTTTAATTAAAGAACCAAACAAATTTCGTTCATTAATTAAACTAAAGAGTATCCAACTCATCTTCAAAAGACATGACTCATCTACACTTCCGTTGTGTCATTCTGATTCCATATTTGCCTTTCGTCTGGTCCAATTAGACTTAATCTCTCTCGATTTAAAAATCTAATTCTTAAACTCATTTATGTCTCTTAGATAAACTCGTAGTGTGTGTGATCTTATAGGTTCCTGGTTATGTTGGTCGCCCATAATTAATCATCAATTATAGAACATCATAAGTGGTACCTATTAGTATATCACGATCCCCAATTAATCGAAAAATCATAGATTGATCTCGGAACCACTTCCAAACCTTTCAGCAGCTATAGTAAGTTGTGTCTCATTCTTTTCACTCATCTTATACTCACTTGGTTTAGGACATGGTCTATGTGTCAATCCCCACTAGGCTAACTACGTCACACCTAACCCAAGTAATACTTCCTCATTCTGCATATTCAAATTACTCTGACATGCGTCTAAGAGTCTCGTACTCTTAACATGTGATGTTTTGGCCAAAGACTTTGAGTAATAATCTTAACGAGTGGCTATAGGGTATACGTCTCCTTGCAAGAAGTGGTGAATCCTGTATGGGCTATCCAAATACCTTCGGGTACTTTGACCTATACGCAATCATCCCGGGTCCACATCTCTAAGGAGATGTTTGCTTAAGATGTCAAAGTATAAGCCTCCATGACCAAGGTGACTTGTATACCTCAAGTCAAAGGAAACTTGCACTCGAGTTGCAGTAAGAGCTATATATATATATATATATATATATATATATATATATATATATATTGACTCCAATAAACTAGTTACCATAACTAGTATCCACGTTTAATTCTCGACATTTCAATGTCTCCAGCTAGTGAGAAATAGCTGCTTAGTTAGACCAAGGAGTATAACCCATGCTAGTTTATCAGAATCGATGATGTCTGAACTCATCAATTCATTAACTAGGGAATATTCCAATACATTCATAATTGCACATGTAGAGATACTCATAAGTTGTGATCCAATTACAAATTCTTTCATGCTATGAATCATATCGTGGCATTCAGTACGTGAGTTTAAGATCCAATCATACACATAAAGAATATGCACCCAAATAGTGAATATATATTTATCAAATAGATAGAAACATTATAAGATGATTGCCTTAGAACATCCTTCAAAAACTAAAATTTATGCCTAGGTTTTGATTAACCAATTATAGGTTAATTTAATCAATCAACTTCCAACTAAATGGGCATTTCAAATAGGCTTTCATTAAGCATAATAGACTCATTCCCTTAAACATGTCATACAATTTTGATTTAAATATCATTTTTTTCAAATTTTTAGAAAATTTAATAAGGTCATTTCTCAAATAATACTTATTATTTAGTTGCCATATCTCACACGAAGTCTATTTTATAGGTCTTTCCAGGTGCCTGGACCATCTCCAGGTGCATGGACTCAGACCTATCTGATCCTACTTCGTCGCTAGATTATCCACCTCGGGGCACCTGGATCACCCCCAGCCGCCTGGATCGTTGACATAGCTACACCTCGATGAAGCTCTATCAATGAATGATGTATCCAACTCTGAGTGCCTAGACTGGTTTGGGAACCTGAATCCTAACATGTGCTGACCAATCAGAGTATGACAATTCAGCTAAATGAATGGTTGAGTTCAACCCAAACAGGCGCTTGGACCCACTCCGTGCGCCTGGACTATGCTCGAGCGCTTGGAAGCCCTTCTTCTAGCTTTTGCTTTCCTACACCACAAAGTTAGCACAACAAGCATAATATATAAAAGTAAATATTTTGACAGTCTTGAGACTGTCTAGTCCTGACATTGAATTTTGTTGAAATCCTAGGTCAAATTGACGTCTACTGTTCCCTCAACCGATAATACGACCTCACTGGATCTTGATGGAACCCTAAGGTTATTTTGGTGTGATCAACAAGATAAGTTAGGTCATTTGTATTTAACCTTGTGTCTAAGTGTGCAGGAGTTTAGGAGCACAGGTAGTTGAGTGGAAGATGTAGCTAGCGTGAAGGACAGCAGTCTGAGGGACGAGGTGCTGCGGAAGAGTACACCGGCGGACGAGAAGGAAGCATGCGGTGGTTCCGAGGGACGAAAGCCGGAGCGGAAGATTGCTCGTGGAGCAAGAGACGCAGCTAGCGAGAAGGACGGAACACGGTGCGTCCGAGGGACGAAGACTGCGGATGAGTATGCCGGCGGACGAGAAGGAAACACGCAGCGATTCTGAGGGACGAGAAGCCGGAGGGAAGTCCGCTCGAGAAGACCGGAACTTGGGTTCGGGTGAGCCCTATTCCGGATAGCATAGATCACCCAAGCAAGCGGATCCGGAGTAGAAGACCCGGACCGAGCCGAACCAAACCGAAGCAGTGGTCCTCGGATGAAAAAGTCAACGTTGGTTGACTTTGGGCTCCGGGGCGCCCGGAACAGTCCGGGGCGCCCGGAGCAGCCCGGAGCAGCCTGGAACCCTTCCGGGCGCCCAGACCCAGTATTTTGACCAGATCGAGTCAAAACTCGATCTAAACATTGGGGGATAAAATTTATCCCCCCCCAGGGCGCCCGGAACCCTTCCAAGCGCCCCGACCAAGGCTATAAATATAGCCTTGGTCCAGAAGCTTCAAATCAATTCAGAACTCACGCATTTCTTTCAAACACTTGTACGCTTTCTGTAGTTAGCTTCTGTTGTGCGCTTCAACTTTGTAAGAGGCTTCTCCGCCTGAAGGAGTTTTTTAGTGAGCTTAATCTTCTTTGGATTAACAACCTCCTTGGTTGTAACCAAGTCAAAAACTTGGTGCCTCGTTTTCTTTTCTGATCTTAGTTTATTGTTTTGATTATTTTACAAGTGTTAGTTTAAGAGTTCGAGAAGGGCGTTTGCGTTTTGATCTTTGTAGGGCTATTCAACCCCCCTTCTAGTCGACCCAATGGTCCTACAAGTGGTATCAGAGCCAAGATGCTTCAGGAGGACTAACCGCCGAACGAAGCAACGAGATGGCCGGACCAAGCATTCACCCACCGAAATTCAAAGGGGATTTTGCCACTTGGAAAAAACATATGCAGGTATTTCTTACAATAGATATTGAATTATTTTTAACAATGAAACTTGGCTTTCAAGCTCCAGAGGACAAGGAAATAGATAAATGGACAAAAAAGGAGCAGGCCGACTTTGTGGAGAACGGCAAAGCAGAGTACCATCTGCTAAGCATTCTTCCACCTCAAGAAGTCAACAGGATCGGTAAATACAACTCTGCAAAGGAACTTTGGGAGAAGTTCCTCGAGCTGCACGAAGGAACGTCCGAAGCCAAGCTCGCCAGAAGAGATCTGCTTCGCAATCAGCTCACTAGCCTGCGACTTGGGGAAGTCGCGCATCTACACTCGAGAATAAAAGAAATTATCATCGGACTTTCGAATCTCAGAGAAAAGGTAAGTAACCGAGATTCGCTCAGGTACGCTTTAAATTCCTTTCCTAGAAATACCAAATAGGCATCATTAGTAGATGCATTTTACATTTCTAAAGATTTAGAAAAGATTTCATTAGAAGAATTCTTTTCAACATTTGAAGTGCATGAGTCAAGATGTGCAGGAATGAAGGAGCCTAAAAACAACGTCACCCTCAAAGCTTCAAGAGACGAACCAAAATCGGAATCCTCTCTCGACGACGAGGAAATGGTAATGATGGTAAGAAGATTCAAGAAACTTTGTAAATCCAGATCTACTAACCATCCGCAGGGAAAGAGGAAAAAAACGATCCACTACTACCACTGCGACGAAGAAGGGCACGTCAAGAACAACTGCCCCAAGCTGAAGAACAAGGACAAGGAGAAGGGTAAGAAGCCTATCCAAAAGCGAAAGGCCCTAAAGGCAACGTGGGACGATACATCGTCTGAATCGGAAGTCGAAGCTTTCTCCAGACTCGCACTGATGGCGAGTCATCAAGACGACGACTGCAATTCAAGCTCTTCCGAAATGAGCATCGAGAGCATCGATGAAGGGGGAGACACGTCGGAAGAAAGCAGCAGCTCAGGGGGAGAAACGGACAACGAGATCGACAAGGTAAGTCAGGTACGATCTCTTCCTCCCGATAAAATGTTTAAGTTCGTTAAACTTTTAACAAAAGATTGCTACAAATTAGAAAGTGAAAATAAAAATTTAAAAGTAATTCTAGCTAAGTCTTGTCCCTTAGAAGAATTAGATAAATTAAAACTAGCAAATGAAAAATTGAAACTTGAAAATGATGATTTGAAAATTCAAGTAGATAACTTGAGAAACCATGCATGTTCATCTAAAACCAATGTTAGAAGATTTAATAATTTAAATTGGTACTTTAAATATCACCCTGGATAGGGGTGTAAATGAGCCAAGTCGCTCGTGAGCTATTCGAAGCTCGATTCGATAAAAGCTCATTTGAGCTCGTTTAATGAGGCTCGTTAAGATAAACAAACCAAGCTCAAGCTTCATAATATTCGGCTCGTTATCTCGTGAACATGTTCGTTAAGCTCATAAATCAACTTTTAAATAAAAAAATAATAGTTTTGATATTGAATTTATATATTTTACACTCTACTTATGAAAAATTTAGACAAATATATTAAATTTATTTATTAGAATAAATTTATAAATTTTAAGAATATTATATTTTTTTAAAATATATAATTTAGTTTTTAATGAATATTTAAATTTATAATTTATATTTATTAAGCTCATTTAGGCTCGATAAAAGTTCGAATAAGCTCGTGAGTCATGAATATATTCGTTAAATAAAGCTCGAGTTCGGCTCGATTATAAACGAGTCAAACTCAAACATCCAAGAGTTCGGCTCGGCTCGGCTCGATTACACCCCTAACCCTGGACAAATTAGGAACATTTCAAGAAAATATATTCCTAAAAACTTTTTAGTTAATCCAGTAGGTTGAAACCTATATTGTGTTCCTAAATCATGCTTAAACTAAATTTTAAAATTAAAATTAGCGCTTTAAGTGAGAATATTAAACAAAGAATTTCTTTATGAGGCTTTGTTAAGGAAGTGGTTGTTGCTCCAATAACCAAGAAGGCCTAGTGCCTCGCCACGACCTGGAAGCCAAAATATTAAAATAAATGTTTAATTAACTTACTAATAAAGCATTAATACAATAATTAATTAGTGATTTAAAAAGGGTTATTCAAAACATTTTATTTCAATTTAGAAATTTACTTACTTAAAAATTTTTAATTGACTTAGTCATTTGTTTTAAAAAAATGTGCTTAAAAATTCTCAAAAATCATTCTTTCTTAAGTTAAAAGGTTTTCTGAAATTAGAAATTTATGCTCAAATTACTTAGAAATTTTTTTTCCTAAGTCAGATTTTTTTAAACTTTACTTAGAATTTTTTTTAAGTTAGAAATATTTCTCAAAATAAGTCTTGCAAAAACTTAAAATTATTTTTATGAATTTCTTTTAAATATTTTTTCAAATTTACTAAATCTTTAACCCTTAGATTGTTTTTCTTGGAACCCCATTTTTTTGTGATCAAAGGGGGAGAAGGGAAAGTATAAGTCTAGGGGGAGGTAGATAGATTTAATTTTTTCTATCTTTTTGTACTTAAATTGCAAATTAAGTTAATTTACTTAATTTTATTTAATGTCTATTTTAACCCTAACTTAACTTGGGTTGATCACACCAAAAGGAGGAGATTGTTGGAACCCCAAGGTTGTTTTGGTGTGATCAACAAGATAAGTTAGGTCCTGTGTATTTAACCTTGTGTCTAAGTGTGCAGGAGCTTAGGAGCACAGGTAGTTGAGTGGAAGACGCAGCTAGCGTGAAGGACGGTAGTCCGAGGGACGAGGTGCTGCGGAAGAGTACACCGGCGGATGAGAAGGAAGCGTGCAGTGGTTCCGAGGGACGAAAGCCGAAGCGGAAGATTGCTCATGGAGCAAGAGACGCAGCTAGCGAGAAGGACGGCACGCGGTGCGTCCGAGGGACGAAGACTGCGGATGAGTACGCCGGCGGATGAGAAGGAAACACGCAGTGATTCCGAGGGACGAGAAGCCGGAGGGAAGCCCGCTCGAGAAGACCGGAACTTGGGTTCGGGTGAGCCCTGTTCCGGATAGCAGAGATCACCCAAGCAAGCGGATCCAGAGTAGAAGACCTGAACCGAGCCGAACCAAACCGGAGCAGTGGTCCCCAGATGAAAAAGTCAACATTGGTTGACTTTGGGCTCCAGGGTGCCCGGAACAGTCCGGGGCGCCCGGAGTAGCCCGGGGCGCTCGAAACCCTTCCGAGCGCTCGGACCCAGTATTTTGACCAGATCGAGTCAAAACTCAATCTGAACATTGGGGGATAAAATTTATCCCCCCCAGGGCGCCCGAAACCCTTCCAGGCGCCCCGACCAAGGCTATAAATATAGCCTTGGTCCAGAAGCTTCAAATCAATTCAGAACTCACGCATTTCTTTCAAACACTTGTACGCTTTCTGTAGTTAGCTTCTGTTGTGCGCTTCAACTTTGTAAGAGGCTTCTCCACCTGAAGGAGTTTTTTAGTGAGCTTAATCTTCATTGGATTAATAACCTCCTTGGTTGTAACCAAGTCAAAAATCTGGTGCCTCGTTTTCTTTTCTGATCTTAGTTTATTGCTTTGATTATTTTACAAGTGTTAGTTTAAGAGTTCGAGAAGGGCATTTGCGTTTTGATCTTTGTAGGTCTATTCAACCCCCCTTCTAGCCGGCCCAATGGTCCTACAGATCTCTCCTCCAATTTCCTACCTTTTCTTACCATTTATGGACTTAGTTGACCTTAATCTCTTAACACATCAAATCTTACTACTAAATGCCCTATCTGAACTTCTACCAATCGTCTGGTCTTCCCTAACCTGACTGAACTTCTTGCCAACTGCCTAGTCCTCTCTGACTTAGTTGGACTTCTTGCCAATTTTTTGGTCCTCCCTGACCCAACTGGACTTCAATCTGGTGTTTGGTCTCTATCAAGTTTTTCAATCCTATACACTTGGTAACTAGATTAGAACACAACATCTAACTTTAATCTTTTTGTTATACATCAAAATCTCAATTTGATCGTCAGTGCTAAATGTACAAACAATTCCTAGTTACCTCTCACTACAAGTCCTTCACCTTACGAATTCTCATTGCTATCTTTCTTCTACTGATGAAAGTCCAACGGAGCACTTGCGACTTCCTCTAGCTTGAGAGTTTTCTTTCCCACATCAAAGTTGTAACAAAATTCTTGTACATAGGAGATGACGATAAAGAATTCAACAACATCAGTGCCTTGCCTTCATTTTTTATCATCACATCAATCCATTTCAGGTCACTTACAATCTGATTAAATACGTTGATATACTGGCTCAGATATGTGTCCTCTGAGATCTTAAGCTCAAATAATTTTTGCTTAAGATAGAGTTTCTTTGTCAATGACTTAGACATGGATCGACTTTTCAATTTCTGCCAAACTATCATCGGTGATTCCTCATCCATGTATATGAAACATTATGTCATATGTTATACAAACTCTAATCGTTTCCACTACCCTCTCCTATAGTTCCTCCCAGTCTATCTTCTTTATCACTTCTGATTTCTTTTCGCTTAGCATCTTCACCATGCCTTATTATATCAGTAGATTTTTAACTCTCCTTTGCCATAATCCGAAATTACTAGTTCTATCAAATTTTGATAGATCATACTTCACTAAAGATATCATAGACATGATGCCTTAAGCTCTGATTAGGGGTGGGAAAATAATAAAAAATTTTGGTATATTGCATATACTATACTGATATATACTATTCATATTAAAAAATTTTGGTATACTGAAAATTTCAATATGGTATAATATCATATCAAAATTTTTGATATCGACATCAGTATAAAATTTATTATTTTTTGGTCTTTCGGCATATAGTAAAATACTGAATAAATTATTTATTTTTTCAATCAGAATTTTGGGCTTTAATAGGTTTTAGTTTATTTAAATTTCTATTTTCCCAACCCTATTCTCCATTGTCCCACATGCCATAACCCACTTCAACGCTAATCCAAACCTTGCCTTCTCCCCTACCTCATCAATATGTACGTACACTTTTGTCGACTCATATAGTTATATTTCTCCTTTCCTCTTATCAAAAATACACATTTATTTTCTCTTTAAACCTAACCCAAAAGCCAAAATCATCCTCTCATCACTCTTCATTCTAATTTCTCTTTGTAAAGTCTTTGTCCTAATCCGAATTCAGATACACTTCATGATTTACTTGAAGTATTTGTTGAAGGATTCATCATCTCCACTCTCCACTCCCCACCAAGTTTGTTCTCGAATTTCAACAAGAAAGTCAAAGGTTTGATTTTTCTTATATAACTTTAATTTTTCAACTTTTTCCTCTCTTTTTTGGATTTAGCATTGTATTTACAAGTTATATTTCAGATTGTATAGCAAATCATATAAATTATTTTCTTTTTTAAGGATGGAGTCTAACACGCTACCAAGTCCATCCCAAACATCAAACACAATAAAATCTAAAACACAGGAGTCTATGAATCAGAATCGATTAAGAAAATCTTCAAAATCAAAGACTCTTATAGCTCCTAAACAGTTCAGAAGTATGTTTTGGGAGCATTGTGAAAAGGGAGAAAGGAAGTTATGTGATGGAAGTGAACAACAAATAGAGATATGCAAATATTGTAAAGTTGAGATCCTAGCAGTTTACGGAAGTACTAGTAGATTAAAAATTACTTAGTAAAGAGGTGTAAGTCAAGTCCACTCTACGAAGCAAGTGGGAATGATAAAAATCAACCTACATTGATGAATAAGATTATGGGACAAGAAAGTGCCTTAGTTTCTCATACTTTTAATTAGAAAAGATATGAATTAAAATTAGCAAGGTATGTGATTCTCAATGAAGTGTCTTTTAGAGTTGTTGAAGGGAAGGAATTCGTAGAATTATTGCATGAATTACAACCAAAATTTCAAATTCCTACTTGAATGAAAGTTACATGTATGGTTTATGATCTATTCTTAGTTGAGAAAGTTAAGATACAAAGAGTGATCGATGTTCAAACAGTAAGTATCACAACTGATATTTGGACATCCATTCAAAATATAAATTACATGGTAGTGACAGCTCACTTTTTGGATAGCGATTAAAAATTACATAAAATATAATTAACTTCACAAAAATCACTAGTCCTGTAGGGGAAGAAATTGGTAAGATGGTTGAGGTTTATCTCAGAGAGTGGGGGTTAGAAAATTTTTTTCAATTGTAGTTGACAATGCTTCCTCTAATGACACAGTAATTGATTATTTGACAAAAAGAATGAAAAGAAAAAAATCATGTTATTTGAAGGGAAATACTTGCACTTAAGGTGTGTGTATCTATGGATGCAAATAAGCCAAACTACTCATGAGCTTCTCACAAGCGACTCAGTCAAAACTCGACTTAAGCTCAAAGTTGACCGAGCTTGAGCCGAGCTCGAGTCGGCTTGATTAGAAATTGAGCCGAGCTTGAGGCTCATTATTACTAGCTAGTAGCTTATCGAGCCAAACGAGCCAGTAATAATACATATTTTATAATATATAATGATCCTGCCTGAATGAAGGAAGCTGGAAAGTCGAGGATGGGATGACCACTAACGGGATGAAGACTTCGATCCTGCAAAACAAAATCAAACCAGGGAAGAGGTCCCTGGTGTTGGTCCTCCGGCGTTCAAGTCAAAATCAGGAAGAGAATAAGCAATCAAGAAAATGATAAATCTTGTCTTTCCTCATACCTGGCGTACCCTATTATACCTTTCTTTGTGATCATTCGTCTGCCCTTATTTAATGATATTAAATGTCGGAGGAAGGCTTCTTTGTCTTGACTTCCGTACATTAATGATAGATGGAGTGTTCTTCTTTATCTTGACTTTCGTGTATTAATGATAGATAGAGTGTTCTCTTTAGTTTTCTCTCCTCTTGTGTAGTGGCATTCCTTGCGCCGAACGGGCGGTCCAAGTGGCTAGTTATTCGTCAAACCGACCCATGATGCCCATTTGTCTTACTGGCCTGGTGATGTCCGTTCGGCCACTCCTTTGCTGACCTAGATAACCGTAAGCCCAGGCATTGATCGCTTTGACTTTGACTGACACCGTGTCAATTGACCCATGATAGGTGGGCCCTCCGTTATCATCGCATCACAAGCCTCTCCCTTAAGTCTAGTCGAAAGAGCCTACAGGTCCGACTAACTAGATAACTGGTCCTTGGCGATTTTTATGTCTGATCATAATGTTCAGTCCCTAATGTCTGATCGGCGCATCAATCAACGGCACTCGGTCGTTGTCTAACAACGGAAAATGGATGATCGAAATGTCTAGTAGCCTGTTCTCTATGCAGCGCGGGCCAATGAGTGGTGATACTTGGAGAATTCTCCAAACACACTTCATCAAGCGGTCTTGGTTATCGTTGGCATCACCCATATTTCTCGAAGCCTGTGCAAATCCTAGACAATTATAGTCAAGCACGCGGCCATCCCTTTTAATTAAATTCATTAAATGCTACCTAGTAACCACATGCCACGTGCCCCTCTTTCTACCGCCGCACACCTGACAAGACAGGCAGATATCCTCAATTGACGTGACTAGTGCCTCTTTGAATTCCATTGTCAGATCTTATTCTAGGTTTTCAAAACCTTGGATTGGACGGTTGAGAGCGATCGACCATGAGTCTTATAAGCCTTGTGTGTGCCATCATCTTTGTCACGCCCCGGGGGAGTCCCTGTCCAAAGAAATTTTGGCAGCATCTTCCCTGTACGGGTGATAATCTGAAACTTTTCTACAATACCCTCTGGGCCACATATACACTGGCCAACACGGCCGGAACAATAACAATAATATAAGCACAACACACAGACATTCATGCAGTTTAATAGTTAACAAACTAGCACAGTAATAATAAGACTCAAAAACAACCATACTCAACTACACCCATAAAGTACAAAATCGATGTCCTACTCCACTACACCCATAAAGCTCAAATCCGACGATAAAATCAACTCACCTCTTCTGCCGTCTAAGCAGGCATGTAGTAAAACAAATCCAATAAAACTCATAGGCAATATCCAAAAGTAAGCTAATACAAGTCCATAAGTCAAAAGCAGAATAAGTCTAAACACAGTCTAAATAAGAAAAACTAAAAGAGCAACACTCATCTTCGTGTACTGCAGGGAACTAGCGACTGGAACTCTCTCCGGACAGCATCAACCTAAAAATAACAACGGAGGAGGGTGTGAGTCCAACACTCAGCGGGTATCAACTGATATGCATAATAAAGAAAATAACAACTAGCACTAATCATGCGTACAGTCTCCTGATACAGGAAGGATAAATGCAACTGAAACAAGCAGGAGAAAAATGTACTAAGCAGGACCAAGGTATAAGTACAACAGGGTCGTCAGACCGAGAGTGTCATAAATCCTGTATGCATGTCAATCATATACATCCATATAAATGCAGCAAGTAAATGCAGCAAATACAAGCAATAAATGCATCATGCATATGATGCCAATGTCATGGTCACCCCTAACGCCAGTCAGCCATCTCACACACAATGGTGAGACCGAGTGGGTAGGGTTGTGACAACCGTGCACTCTGCCGTCACTACTGATGAGTGACCGAGTGGACGGGATGCTGTCGGAGTACACCTGTCCTCCTACCCCAAATCATAAATGGGGGAGCACAATGCTCTCATCTCCCGGTGCACCATGACGGGGAGGGATCCCTGACGTGCTACCACGCTGCGTCACACTACCCATGAGCGGACCAACGGAGCACCGACAGAGCCAAACTGACGTACTACCACGCTGCGTCACGCTACCCATGAGCGGACCAACGGAACACCGACAGTGATGAAACTGGCGATGTGCTCAACAATAATGGAGCAGACTATCGCGCAACATGCAATCATGCGAATGGTGCATGATACTAAGCATGGCAAAATACTGAGCAGCATAGCAATATCCATATATATGTAAAATGTGTACCATCAGAAAATGAATCAAATCAAAGTACACAGACCAGATAAGGTATCAAAAACACTAGGTCCTGAACATGATAAATAATATAGTTGTGTCACTACCTCTATAAATATGCATAATCAGGTAAATACTAACATGATATACATAGCAAATAAACAAACAAGCATGTAACAGATCAGGTAGTGATCAACCGAAGCAAATAAGAAAACATAATCGTTGCTATTTGTTAAAGACATTATTATGCATATCAAATGACATAAAGTCAAAGTACCCGCCTCCAATATAAGGATCGTATCCAGTCCAAATCCGACGTCGAGATACTCATCTCGCGTCAAACTCTTGTGTTATCAAACAAAAGGTCTAGTTTAGCTAATTCGCCCTAATAACCATATCCCCTTCATAGCTAGAATTAAATCTAGTTCGTATTCGAAATTACCTCCTCCACTTACCTCTATTCACAGCTAAGGGTTGCGGCCAAAATAGGGCTGCCGGCTACTGCGATTCAAGGTAAACAGCTGCTGGACAAAGAAACCCTAATCAGCAAATTTTCCTTTCCAAACTAAGTACCCAAATCCAAAATCGTTACCTCTACGGTGGCAGCAAGCAGCACAGAAGCTAGTAGTGGCACTAGATCAAAATAAGTGGCTTGGCAGAACCCTTGAAATCCGGATAACCCTTCCACCCCGACGATCAGTGGTGGCTCCAACTTGATCCAATGGCGCCAAACAAACCAGGTAGGGCATTGGGATCAGGTGAGGAGACGCCGCAGAAGCTAGGGCACGATGGTGTCGGCGAAAGAGGGAAAGAGGGCGGCGCGATGTGGCTAGGGCACAAGGGAGGTCGGCGGCGCTGCTCCGTGCGACGACGACGGCTAGGGCTCAGATGCAGGTACTGGAGGAATCGGTGCCAGAGAGGAGAAGAGGAAGAGGGGTGCGGCGTCGAGTAGCGTCGGCTATAGGGTGTTGGCGCTGCTGGCCGATCGGCGCAACAGGGGAGAGGGGAGAGTTCGGCGGTGTCGGCAGAAGCACAGAGGGAGAAGAAGAAGAAGAGGAAGGATCGGGCAGGGCTTAAATCTCGCGGCGTGCGGCAACCGTCGCGTGCGGCGCTAGTTAGGGCACGGGTCGTGACGGGGAAGAAGAGGGGCGTGCGGATTTTCGGCGAGGAAGGGAAACGAAAATAAAATAAAAATAAAAATAAAAATAAACGGAAAAGGAATTATAAATATAAACATTTCCTCGCTTAAATGGGTAGCCTAAACAGGCATTCTCGGACCCCGTTTTTATCCCCGTTAACTCGTCCATACGAGCTCCGAAAAATTCTCGAAAAATTTTCAAAATTCCCTTATTATTATTCTCCATTTTTTCGGTATTTTACATTCTCCCCCACTAATAAAAATTTGGTCCCCAAATTTCGTTATCTACCATCAACAAGTACTAACAACAGATAAAGAGTACAAAATGTTGAACGGTAAATTAAATCACATACCTCAAGTGAAAAGATGAGGGTATCAAGCTCGGATTGTATCCTTGAGCTCCCAGGTAGCCTCCTCGTCCGTATGATACTGTCATCCGACTTTAACCAGTCGAATAGTCTTGTTCTGCAACTGACGCTCCTTCCGATCCAAAATCCGTACCGGAATCTCCTCATAAGTGGCGTCAAGTTGAACTGGAACTGAGATATCTGTCAGCACATGTGTCGGGTCAGGTACGTATCTCCTCAGCATAGATACGTGGAATACATCGTGCACGCCTGCCAGGACGGTGGTAGTGCTAGCAGGTAAGCTACTGCTCCAATCCTCTCCAGGATCTGGAAAGGGCCAATGTATCGCGGAGCTAGTTTACCTCTGAGGCCAAATCTCTTCACCCCTTTCGTGGGTGAAACTCATAGAAATACATGGTCGCCTGTAGAGAACTCCAAGGGTCTACGTCTCTGATCTGCATAACTCTTCTGGCGGTCCTGTGCCTCTGACATCCTCCGTCTGATAGTACGGATCAACTCTATCTCCTGCTGAGCTCTATGAGGTCCCAACAGCTCGGCCTCCCCAACCTCATCCCAGAGGATGGGTGTCCGACTAGGCCTACTATACAATGCCTCAAACGGTGCCATCTGGATAGCTAAATGAAAGTTGTTGTTGTAGGAGAACTCTACCAATGGCAGATGGTCCTCCCAACTGCCTCCAAAATCTAGTACATAAGATCTCAGCAAGTCCTCTAGAGTCTAAATAGTCCGCTCTGACTGTCCATCTGTCTGCGGATGGAAAGATGTACTAAATCAGAGCTGCGTGCCCAAGGCCTGCTGCAGACTCTGCCAGAATCGAGACGTGAACCGGGGGTCTCTATCCGAAATAATAGTCAAAGGGACATCATGTAATCTGATGATCTCCCGGCAATACAGATCTGCCAATCTGATCTGCCAATCAGATCATCATGTAATCTGATGATCTTCCCATCGCGTGCAGCGCCGGTTAGGGCACGGGTCGCGATGGGGAAGGAGAGGGGCGCGCGGATTTTCGGCGAGGAAGGGAAACGAAAAAAAATAAAAATAAAAAAAAATAAATGGAAAAGGAATTATAAATATAAATATTTCCTCGCTTAAATGGGTAGACTAAATAGGCATTCTCGGGCCCCGTTTTTATCCCCGTTAACTCGTCCATACGAGCTTCGAAAAATTTCCAAAATTCTGGAAAATTCCCTTATTTTTATTTGCCATTTTTTCGGTATTTTACAATCTTTTCCACTTTGTGCCTTCATCTTCGA
This sequence comes from Zingiber officinale, assembly GCF_018446385.1. Classification (NCBI taxonomy): domain Eukaryota; kingdom Viridiplantae; phylum Streptophyta; class Magnoliopsida; order Zingiberales; family Zingiberaceae; genus Zingiber; species Zingiber officinale. The sequence continues at coordinate 102,532,448 of NC_055998.1, forward strand.
GCTTTATCGCTGTGACATTTCTCTTATTCGTCGGTGATCCTCCTATATTCTGGTAATCTCACTCTTCTTTGCTCGATTTTGTGTGATCTTCCTTGTAAGGTTTTCGATCGATTCGGTCTAGTGTTCTATGATCGCTCATCTTCGATCTTGTTCTTTCGATGACAAGCTCATCTCATCCTCCCACCGTCGTTCCTGGACTCTGGTACACCACTATTGAGTCTAGGTTCGACGCCAGTGATGTGGAGAGTATGAGGGCTGCATATGAAATTTCGCCCAACTATCAAATTGGTCTTCCTCCTACATTTGATCGTCCGGACAAACCACCGCCCGATTTCGTAACATTTTTCAGAGACCAATTTACCGTCGATCTGCAGTTCCTGATCCACCCTTTCTTCTCAACCATTTGCAAATATTTTCGTATCTCCTTATATCAACTAATGTCGAACTCCTTTCAGCTGCTGTGTGGAGTCGTCGTTCTATTCCACCTGTACGACATTCCCCTTACTCCTCGACTCTTCCATTATTTCTATTATTCTAAATTGTCTGAGCCGGGGACTTTTCTTTTCCAAGTCCGAGTGGGCCTTGTTTTCTTTGATAAGATGTCATCCTCTAATAAATATTGGAAGGACTACTATTTTTTTTGCTCATTTTCTTGAGCGGTTGGACTTCCCAACCAGATGGCAATTAGAAGCGCCAAATCCTCTAGAGCTCAAGAAATACAAGAGTCGATTGGACTACCTTCACGCAGCTTTACAATTGGCCGAGCAAAAATACCATATTCACAAATTGCTACATGAGAGAGTCCTCTACGTGTTCGGCTTGAGCCTGATCCGCACGAAGCTTCAGTCTAGCCGGCAAAGCCAAGTCATGTTGTGTGCACGTCTAGCTGGCAAAGCCAAGCTTGCGGACGCTTAGACCAATGCGGTGGCCGTGGCTGAGTTGGAGAGCTGTAGTTTGCAGTCAATCGCCTCACAAGAAGACCTGCTCGGAGAGAGTGAGGGAGCACCTACACTAGTGAGACAAGGGATAGATAGTCGAATGCCCAGTGGTGGAGCGGTTGGTGCATCGAATCCTCCCCCCCCCCCCCGCGCATGGCTGCCGGTGATTCCAATCGAGGGGGCGTCGGACTCGACCTCTTTTGGGGAGCCACTAATAAGCTGCAAGAGGCACCGGCAGACACGACATCCTGCTCTGCTTCGTCCGTTATGCGGACACCCACGAGAACTAGCCTGCACCTTCCTTCCGTCGAGCAAGTTGAAACCTCGACTCTAGTTCCCACCACGGAGATCGTTTCCCCTACATCATCTAATTAGACACCATCCCTATCTGGTCTGCCCCAAGGAACCATTTATGCACCTCTAGTTGCCTTTGTGTCACCGCCGTCGAAGATTCAAAAGTCTGGCATCTGGTCGGCGTCATCATCTTGGTCGTCCTGCAGAGCCACCTCGGCCCAATCAGCCCCAAGCGTCTAACACCACATAACAGCGGTTATTCATCTTCTGACTGAGGAATGGCTCAAATTGGACGACGCTGAATCCCAAGCCCCCGAGCGCCAAATAATCATCCAAGGGTCGCTCGCACAGATATGGGTCGACGCCCGAGCCCGTGCAGCAGTCATGCCTCCAGGGGCGCTCGCGGACAGTCATACCCAGATGTCTACTGGGCTAAGTTTTTTGTATGTGCTATAATTTTCTCAAATCAGGTAATAATTTCCAAATTCCTCGCAGTATTAGGTAGAGAGTCTGGCCATGTGTAACAACTCGGCCCCTTGGCCCCGTCGGCGGCCCAACTAGCGGCCCATTTGGCGGTCCCTTGGGCGACCCAACTGTGACCCCTTATGTCGTCGACCGACGACATAAGGGGTCTCCAAATTTGGGTCGCCAGTTGGGCTGCCCAAGGGGCCGCCAAATGGGCCGCCCAAGGTTCCAAGGGGCCGGGTCGTTACAATAAAAAGGCGCCTTTTATTGTAACGACCCGGCCCCTCGGCCCCTTGGGCGGCCACACTAGCGGCCCAACTGGCGACCCCTGATGGTCCCTTGGGCGGCCACAATGGCAGCCCAACTGGCGACCCCTTATGTTGTCATCCGATGACCCTCGGCCGTGCCATTACTCACATTCTCCCCCTCTAATAAAAATTTGGTCCCCAAATTTATGACATAATTGCATTAAACTGTTAGCTAGAGCCCTAGAGCCAATCATTTGATGATTGTATTTTGGACTTATTGTATCATATTCTATATAAATAAAGGCATTTGGATTTTGGTTATTATACTTACTTGTATTGGTACCAAATAAACTAAGTATAATAATGTCCTTAAGTAGACGGTTCTCACCTATATCAATCGGTTAGTTGAACCGATAGTGAGATGATATAGGGAACACTACTCTTAATCATTCCTAGTCGAGTATTAACATTCAGGGACAATGTTAATGCAATAATACTAGCATGTAGGTCAACTCGATGACTTGATCTCACAAGTCATGGATATAGAGATATCAAGTTGACACATGGGTATACATTAGAGAATGTATACTGAATGACCTGCCATGAGAAAGTATCATGGATCGTTATATAAGTGTCATATACTTTCTCATGTGGCTATTAGTATGACTACTAGTCCTTAGACCTGAAGTCACCATAGATCCCTACATAAGGAGTTATGTACTTTGGTTTCGTCAAACGTCACCCGTAACTGGGTGGACTATAAAGGTGATTACTGGGTATATAACAAATTATGCAGAGGGATGTGAGTGATGTAGATGGGATCTATCCCTCCTATATGACGGGAGAGACATCGGTATTCTTGATAGAGTGAGACCACGAAGTGCATGGTCATGCCCAAATGAGTCAATATAGGATATTGAGCTCATTTGATTTAGTGAGTCTACTTGGAGTTCAAGATTTAGATTGGTCAGAGGATGACACGGTCTATGCCTCACATTGGCCAATCTAGATGTCTAGGATAGAAGGACACTTGTCATATTTTGTGAGGAGTCACAATTAGTAGTCACAAGGTAATGTCGGATCTCGACATTCTTGTAACTTGGGTAGTAATGATGTGTTGCTAGATACCGCTCATTACTTATGCTCCTAAATGGGTTTAGGGCATTGCCAACGTTACAAGAACCTATAGGGTCACACACTTAAGACAATTAGATGGAAATTAGGTTCATATGATGAACCAAGAGGATTAGATTCATTTGATAAATCAAATTGGATTAAGAGTAATCCTAATTGGGCTAACTTGAGTTCGATTTAAGTTGATTCATGTGTTCAATGAGTCTAATTTAGATTTTGACTCATTGAATCAATTTAATTAAATGAATTAGATTCATTATATTAAGTTGGCTTGAATCAAATGGTTGGATTCGATCAACCATGGAAGAGATTTGGTCAAGTTTGACTTGACTTGAGAGGAAGATTAAAAGTCAAGTTTGACTTGACTTTATGCCACCTCATTGGTGAGTTGGCATTGATATGGACCAATGATGTTACTCCACATCATCATAGGTGCCACCTCATGGAAGTTACAAAGCCATTTTCTTTAATAGCTTCACATTAATTGCACTTAATGCAATTTTGGGAGTTACACAATGGAGAGTGGCCGACCACTTTAGTTTTGAATGAGAATTCAATTTTTCATTCAAGTGTGCATTTTCTTCCTTCTTCCTCTCTAGCTCTCCCTCTCCTCCTTCCTTGGCCGAACCACATAGGTGCTAGCACACCTTGGTTTTTGGTCACCTCCACCTAATGTGTTCGTGTGGATACGTGTAGAGAGTTGTCTACATTGACAACTTTGAGATCCGGCGTACCGAGGACGAGCGGGATACGCAAAAGAGCACGCAACAAGGGTAAAGATCTTCATCATGTAGATCTAGAAGTTTTGTAATTCGTACTCGTATGTTTTCGATTTTTTCTTCGCACGAGATCCGTTGGCTAGGGTGATTCGGGGTTTCCGCGACGCGAAAAAGCGGTTTTCGCGGCCCAAAAAACCCAACATAAACAACATATGACATGTGTAATCATTACCACTAATGAAATAACTTTACATACCTTCATTAAACAAATGTGGGTATCGCGCTCGGATGTCATCCTCCAGCTCCCAGGTTGCCTCGTCATCTGAATGATGCTCCCATCCAACCTTAACCAATCAGATTGTCTTGTTTCGCAGTTTATGGTCCTTGCGATCCAATATCTGCACTGGAACCTCCTCATATGTTACATCTGGCTGAAGGGTGATCGATACATCTGTCAAAATATGCGTAGGGTGTGGCACGTATTTTCTCAACATACATACGTGGAATACATCATGCACCCCGGCAAGTGAAGGTGGCAGCGCCAATCAATATGCTACCTCACCAATCTTCTCAAGTATCTGAAAGGGTCCAATGTAGCGAGGAGCTAACTTCCCTTTCAATCCAAATCTCCTAACTCCCTTGGTATGAGACACTCGCAGGAACACATGATCATCCACAGAGAACTCCAAAGGTCTCCGTCTCTAATCCGCATAGCTTTTCTGTCGGTCTTGGGCTTCTGACATTCTGCGTCTGATGGTATCAACCAACTCCGCATCTCGCTGAATATGCTGGGGGCCCAAAACTGATGATTCTCCAACCTCGTCCCATAAAGTAGGAGACCTACATGCTCTGCCATATAATGCCTCGAATGGTGCCATCTGAATTGTTGTGTGATAACTGTTGTTATATGTAAACTCCACCAAGTTCAAATGCTCCTCCTAGCTACCGTCGAAGTCCATAACACAAGATCTCAATAGATCCTCCAATGTCTGGATAGTACGCTCCGACTGCCCATCCGTCTGAGGGTGGAATGCAGTACTAAAATAGAGTTCCGTACCCATGGCCTGCTGGAGACTCCACCAAAATCGAGAGGTAAATCGTGGATCTCTATCTGATATAATACTAAGAGGTATACTATGCAATCTGGTGATCTCTCTACAGTATAACTCTGTCAATCGATCCAACGAATCCGTCCGACGGATCGGTAAAAAGTGTGCAGATTTGGTTAACCGATCAACGATTACCCAGATCGCATCATGTCCCTTCCGAGTCCGGGGTAGCCCTACCACAAAGTCCATCGTGATATGCTCCCATTTCCATTCTGGTATTTCTATCTTATGCAGTAACCTAGCTGGTCTCTGATGCTCCGCCTTTATCTGCTGACAAATCAAACATTGTGCCACGAATGTCGTAATGTCCTTCATACCATTCCACTAGTATGATCGTTTCATGTCCCTGTACATACGAGTACCCCCTGGATGAATCACAAATCTAGATCGATGTGCTTCCCATAATAAGTCCTCCTGAACGGGATACGACTCGGGAACACATAATCTTCCATGAAAATACAAAATTCCACTATCATCACAGGTAAACTCTGTCTGCTATCCTAAGATAACTCTGCTATGTAAAAATTGTAGATGCTGGTCTGTAGCCTGAGCCTCTTTGATACGCTCCACTATAGGTGACTGAGCAACCATAGTGACTAGCAAGCCTTGCTCCGTTTGTGCCTGCTCTATCAACCCCAACTCACAGAAGCTCTGTATCAACTCTGTAACCATCACTCGGTGACAAGCCAAAACTCCACGGGATTTCCTGCTCAAAACACCGGCCACCACGTTGGCTTTCCCCGGGTGATAGTTAATTGTGCAATCATAGTCTTTCAAGAATTCCATCCATCTTCTCTGACGCAGATTCAGTTCCTTCTGGGTAAACAAATACTTGAGGCTCTTATGATCTGTGTAAATCTTGAAGGTGATCCCATATAAATGATGTCGCCAAATTTTCAATGCAAAAATGATAGCTGCCAACTCCAAATCATGGACCGGATAATTCCTCTCATGATCTTTCAGCTGACGTGAGGCATATGACACCACTCGCTCGTGCTTCATAATTACTTCCACTAATCCTTGATATGACGCATCCGTGAAAAGTATAAATCCATCCACGCCAGAGGAGAGTACTAGCACTAATGCAGTAATGAGCCTCCGCTTGAGCTCCTGGAAGCTCTGCTCGCACGATTCTGTCCAGCTAAACTTCTCTCCCTTTCGGGTTAATCGTGTCAAAGGTAAGGCTATACTGGAAAACCCCTCGACGAACCTTCGATAATACCCAGCCAATCCCAAGAAGCTACGTATCTCCTGTACTGTCCTCGGCTGTTCCCAGCTTGTGATGGCCTCAATTTTCTGTAGATCGACTGATATACCTCTGCTGGAAACAATATGTCCAAGAAAACCCACCGAAGGTAGCCAGAATGAGCATTTACTAAACTTCGCATAGAGGTGTTCTCGCCGTAGCATCTCCAAAACTATGCGAAGATGTCGCCTATGTTCCTCCTCTGATCGGGAATATATCAGAATATCGTCGATGAACACATTGATGAACTGATCTAAGTACTCGAGGAATACTCTGTTCATCAGATCCATGAACACTGTTGGGGCATTGGTAAGCCCAAATGGCATTACCAAGAACTCGTAGTGACCATAACGAAAGCAAAATGTTGTCTTCGGAATATCTGCATCTCTAACCCTGAGCTGATGATAGCCTGAGCGCAAATCAATCTTAGAACATACACAGGTGTTCTTCAGCTGATCAAATAAATCCTCTATACGTGGCAATGGATATTTGTTCTTGACAGTGACCGCATTCAGCTGTCGGTAATCAATACATAATCTCAGTGATCCGTCTTTCTTCTTAACGAAGAGTACTGGTGCTCCCCACGGAGAAACACTGGGACAGATAAATCCTCTATCCAACAGCTCCTCTAACTCCTTTGGTGCCATGCGATAAGGGATCTTGGATACCAGTGTGGTTCCCAGAACCATCTCAATCGTAAACTCAACTTGCCGATTAGGAGGCAAACCGGGGAGTTCGTCAGGGAACACATCTGGAAATTCTCGAACAATAGAAACATCCGAGAGCCATGGTAATGTATCCGAACCAGCTTTAACCATGGGCAGCAGATATCCCTGACAACCCTATAACAATAATCTCCTCGCTTGCATGGCTGATATGATTGATATCCCATCACTTTCGGTTCCAACGAATACCCATGATGGAAGACCGGGGGGGGTCAGAATGTGACTACTCTCGCTCTGCAGTCGACTGTGGCGTGGTTCATGGCCAACCAATCCATGCCCAATATAATATCAAATTCTACCATTTCTAATACCTACAGATCCACCATAAGAGTCTGACCATTGAAGTCTAAAGGACATCCCTTGACTTCCAGACTGATACCTAGTATCTCACCAGATGGTAGAGATACTGTCAACCCATGAGTCCGACGAGTAGGCAGTCTCCCGATTTTACCCAGAAATACCCGAGATATGAACGAATGGGAACTACCAGTAACTATCAATAGATCTGCAGTGAAAGTATAAACTGAAATAGTACCTTGAAAAACTGATCCTTCAGCTCGCTATGCATCCTCCCGTGTGACAGCATAAACGCGACCCACCTCTGAGTTCGGTTGTGGCATCCCTGGCTTGGTTTGTGCTGAATCGGAGGTGCAGGAACCAACTGCTGATACTGAGACTGGGGCTGCTGCTGGTATGCTGGGTAGGGATGAGGTGGATAAACATCCTGCTGTACTGGAAATGCCTGATGAGAATACACTGCGGTAGAATACTGTGTAGTCACTGGTTCCTGACTCTGCACATGGTATATCTGGCCCTGAGAAGGCAGTGGTCCCTGCTGACATGGAGCACTCTGAGTCTTCTGATATCTTCTCTGTGGTTGTGACTGGGAGGGTTGTTCCCCCTGAGATGTGACTTTAGGAGTCTCCAACTGTGCTTTCAGGGTACAATTCCGACTCTCATGGGCTGGAAGTTTACAATAAAAACATATAGCATGATCCAACGGACAGTTGTTCCTGGTGTGACTCTTGGAACCACACTGAAAACACGTGATTCCCCCAAAGTCCTTCCGATCACCACAAGAGGGTCGAGAACCTCCATCCGCCGTTCACCCCGTCTTCTGAGGCCGAGAAGATCCTCCGGAAGGAGCCCGAGAACCCTGGCTCCTATTTCCTCTCTTCTGAGACAGCTATTTTTTTATTACCTTTCTCTAGAGACACCTGCTGTTGCATCATCTCGATATACAGTGCATGATCCAAAACTTCTCAGTAGGAGCTACTTGGAAAACTTGCCATCCGGATCCGAATGTATGCAACAAGGCCCTGAGTAAACTGATGCATCCGATCATAATCCTGTGCCACTAGCTGAGGACAAAATCCAGCCAACCTACTGAACTCTGCATTGTACTCCAATACTGAACGATCACCCTGCTTGAGATTCAGAAACTCCTGGCGGCGAGCAAGACAAAAGGTAGCAGGGAAGTACTGTCTCTCGAAAGCATCACGAAACATCATCCATGTGATGTGTTGCTCCCCGAAGATCGTCTTCTGCATATCCCACGATGTGACCGCCTGATCTCGGAGGTGATACGTAGCCAATTCCACCTTCTCTTCATCTGTACAGCTCATGTACCCGAAAGTTCTTTCCAAATTCCTCAACCAACTACGAGCAGCCCAAGGGTCAGCACCGCCGGGGTATAAAGTAACTCTATCCTTGACGGACCTCGCCAGCAATAGTATACAAGCTCTATCCCGCATCCAATCTGTAGTAGCAGGTGCAGGTTCCACTGATGGTATCACAGAAGGAATCCCCTGTGTCTGAAATCCCTGATCTCTCACAGGTGGTACTACCAAAGGGATCTCCTGAGGCTGACGTCCCTGATCTCTATGAGGAGTCTGATGGGCATGTCCTCGACTAACCGTCTCAACATCAGTTGGATCCCTAGAAGAATCCGCCTCCTGAGTCACTGGTTCTGGTTCCTCAGCCTCAATGGGTTGTTTCCGTGGTCGTCCCGGACCACGACGAGAACCGGCTGCTGACCAACCTCGTCTCATACCTGATAGCAACAATTAATAAGTACTACCAACAATTTTATAATTATACTTATAAAACTTACAGCCTATAACTTGGAGGTGTTCCGCCACTGCCTGATCCCAAATCCCAAAAAGTCACTTCGAGGAATTAAATCATAAAAAATCCAAAACGTACGATTTAGGCATCGTAAACCTGTGGCTATGATACCATCTTTTATTGTAACGACTCAGCCCCTCAACCCCTTGGGCGGCCCAACTGGCGACCCCTTAGAGGTCCCTTGGTCGGCCCAAATTTGGTGACCCCTTATGTCATCGACCGACGACCCTCGGCCGTGCCGTTACTCATTAAGACTTCCCACCCTTGGCCAGTGGATTTTTGCCTTCTCCAGGATTCGAACTCTAGACCTCCAGGATAAGTACTAGAGTTTATGAATCCTGGTAGCCAAGTGAGTGCCTTTTTATTGTAACGTCCTTGTGAGTAACGGCACGGCCGAGGGTCGTCAGATGATGACATAAGGGGTCGCCAGTTGGGCAGCCATTGTAGCCACCCAAGGGACCATCAGGGGCCACCAGTTGGGCCGCTAGTGTGGTCGCCCAAGGGGCCGAGGGGTCGTGACATTACAATAAAAAAGCGTCTTTTTATTGTAACGTCATGACCCCTCGACCCCTTGGGCGGCCACACTAGCGGCCCAACTGGCGGCCCCTGATGGTCCCTTGGGCGGCCACAATGGCAGCCCAACTGGCGATCCCTTATGTCATCATCCAACGACCCTCGGCCATGTCGTTACTCACACCATGTGTCAAAGGCTTACTTTTTTGGACCATAAAGTTAAGCAGCTACGTGCGTCGAGCTGCCAATCTTCTACTTCACAAGCACAAGTGGAGCAGATGAATGTTGAGATGGCGCAATTAAGGGTCGATTTGGTTAAGAGCGCCGAACTGCTAGAGACAGAAAAGGGAAAAATATCAATCAAGCCACCCATTAGCTCGACTCAATAAACAAGCCAACACCTTTGAATAAAAAATCCATTCGGCCAACTCTAGGAAACTCCGGGCTATTGAAGATCTGGAGATCAAAAATAAAGAGTTCCGGGTGTTGGCCCAAAACTTGAAGGATGCTGAGGCTACCTTGAAGGCAGAATGGGACGAACGGTCGGTCGAGCAGATTGCAACGAAGGCCCAGCTTGATGCCAAGGATGAAGAGCTAACCAAATTGAAGGAAGAGCTGGAGGCCTCCTAAACGACCTTAGAGACTTATCAGGGAGGTGAGTCGAGTAGGTTTGATCTCATGAAGCAAGCATACATCCGTTCAGATGCTTTTAATGACAAAGTCGTTGATCGGGATTTTTGTCTGTTCGACCTAGCGATCGAAGGGGCGTTCGGCCAACTCAGGAAGGTGACTACCTCCCCACCGCTCTATCAAGCAAGGTCATCAGTCAGGACAAGCTGACTGCGTCGCTGCCTCATAATGTCTTAGATTATTTGGAGTGAGCCAGTTAAGAGTTTCCTTTGTAAAAATTTTGAAGTTTCAATGAATGCTCGTCCATCCAGCTAACCTTTATTTTCTTCTAGTATTTTAATTTTCAACTCGATTTTCAAGCATCGCGTAAACTCGTGTGGCCTCGTGTTTCTTCCGATCGGCAACGACTTATCTACTTAGTCGATCGGTTCATTTCATTTTCAAAGTTGTCGCTTGACCATTTTAGCATAGACATGAGTTTAAGGTCGTCGCTCGACCGCTGACAAAGACATGTGTTTAAGGTCGCTACTCGACCGTTGATGAAAACAGGGGTTTAAGGTTGTCGCTCGACCGTTGATGGAGACAGGGGTTTAAGGTCACCGCTCGACTGTTGATAGAGAGAGGGGTTTAAGGTGCTCAACCATTGATGACGACAGGGGTTTAATATCGCCACTCGACCATTGATGACGACAGGGGTTTAAGGTCGCTGCTCGACCGTTAATGGAGACAAGGGTTTAAGGTCGTCGATTAATCGTTGATGATGATAGGGGTTTAAGATCATCGCTCGACCGTTGATGATAATAGGGTTTTAAGGTCGTCGCTCGACCGTTGATGACAGCAGGGGTTTAAAGTCATCGCTCGACCATTGATGGAGACAGAGGTTTATAGTCACCGCTCGACTTTTAACTTGGCCTGATCGACCCAAGAGTCTAGAAAACTTATTTTTATTCATGTTGGCCCTGCATTCAGAAGGCATATACACAAGTACATTTATATTTGCTCATGCACCTCTCACCTGGACATGTAGGATTGAAGATCATTCGTGCTCCATGACCGCTTGAGTCGTTTCCTGTTTTCGTCTTCCAAGTAATAAGCCCCCGAGCGGAGTTTCTATACGACCTTGTAAGGTCTCACCCATGGTGCCTCGAGTTTGGTGACATCATCGACCAACTTGATTCTCTTCCATACCAGATCACCGGCCTAGAAGGACCTCAGGATCACTCTCCTGTTGTAGTTCTGTCTCATCCGCTGTCGGTAAGCCATTAGCCGAATAGCCTCTTTATCCCGCGCATCATCCACCAAGTCAAGCTCCATTAGCCTTCGCTCGCCATTTCCTTCGTCGTAGAGTCGCACTCGATTGGACTCTACTCTAATCTCTACAGGAACCACCGCTTCTCCTCCGTAAATCAGCTGGAATGGTGTTACGTCGGTTGGCTCCTTTGGAGTCGTGTGAAGTGCCCACAAGACACTTGAGAGCTTGTTGACCCAACTACCTCCTGCGTGGTCGAGTCGAGTTCGTAAGCCTCTAAGGATCTCTCGATTTGTGACCTCCACCTGGCCATTGCTCTAGGGGTATGTGACTGAGGTGAAGGTCTGTTGGATGTCATAGTCGTCGCACCACTCCTTGGGGTTCTAACCCATGAACTGCCTCCCATTATCCGAGACGAGCAGGCGGGGGATGTCGAACCGACAGAGGATGTTCTGCTAGATGAACTTAATGACCATCTAATCACTTATCCTTGCTAATGGCTCAGCTTCCACTCATTTTGAGAAGTAGTCCATAGCAACGAGCAGGAACCTCAACTGACCGGTTGCCATGGGGAGCGGTCCTATAATGTCCATGCCCCATTGGTCCAACGGGCAGGAGATCATGGACGACTTCATCTCTTCGGTTGGTCGATGCAAAATATTGTGATACTTCTGGCAGGACAGACATATGGTTGTCGTCCGAGCGGCATCCTCTTAGCGCGTTGGCTAAAAGTATCAGGCTAGGAGAATCTTTCAAGCTAGCGATCAACCGCCCAGATGGCTTCCGCAAGAGCCTTGGTGTACTTTTACAAGATGTACGCTGCGTCCTCTAGTCCAACACACTTAAGCAAAGGCCTAGAGAATGCTCTTTTGTATAGTTTGTTTCTGACCATTGTGAACCGTCTGGCCCTCTTCTTCAATAGATGCGTCGCCTCCTGATCAACCGGTGTACTTCCTGATCAGAGAAATTTAATTATCGGTGTCCTCCAGTCGCTCAGAAAGATAACCCCTTCCATCTGGTCATTATGCGCCACCAAGAGAATCTGTTTGATCAACTGGCTGATCACGACCGGTAATAATGAACTAGCTAAGTATCTGCTACTCGATTGTCCGATCGAGGGATTTTCTGTACAGTGACTTCTTGAAAATTTATCTTTAGCTTCTCGAAGGCTTCTACATATAACTTGAGTTGGGGGTTGCCAATCTCGAATGCCCCCGCTAGCTGTTGGGTGGCCAACTAGGATTCTGAGTGGATGAGGACCTTTGTGACTCTGACATGTCGCGCTGCTTGTAAGTCAGCTATCAAGGCTTCATACTCAGCCTCATTGTTGGTGGCATGATAATTCAGCCGAATGGAAAGTTGCATTCAGTCTTCTCTTGGGGAAATGAGCTGGTTGGCGATCCTGCTGCCTTGTCTAGTGGAAGAGCCATCAATATATATTCCCCAAGTTGCTTCTAGCTTGTCACTCTGGATTTCTGTGACGAAATCAGCCAAGGTCTGAGCTTTTATTGCCATTGGGGTTTCGTATTGGATGTTGAACTCACTTAGTTGAGTTGTCCACTTGATCAGCCAATCGGATGCTTCTGGGTTGAGGAGGACTCTTCCCAAGGTACTGTTGGTCATCACGACGATTAGATGGGAGAGAAAGTATGGGCGGAGTCTCCGAGTAGCTAGTACCAAAGCGTAATATAATTTTTCCAGACCAATGTAGCGGGATTCAATGTCTTTCAATAGATGACTTAAAAAATACACGGGTTATTGATCTTGCCCATTCTTCTTAACTAATGTCGAACTGACCGCATTCTTGGTGGATGACAGATAGATCCAGAGTGGCTCTCCTATGCTTATCTTAGCTAATATAGGCAAGGAGTTGAGATAATCTTTGAGCTCTTTAAACGCCCAATCAAAGGGGACGGGCGCATTACGGGCATTCCCATAGGAACCGATCGATCTTCTATTTGGCTCCCGAGCGGAAAATTGATCTTGTTGGCCCCCGTGGGTGTTTTGATGTGATCAACCAAGTTGGTTAGGTCCTGCTTTGTGTTTGATCCCTGTGTCTGAGTGTGCAGGAGCTTAGGAGCGCAGGAAGTCGAGCGGAAGACGCGGCTAGCTAGCGAGAAGGACGGCACGGGAAGGGAGCCGACGGGCTCAGTGCGTCCGAAGGACGAGAGAGCTACGGAAGAGTACTCCGGTGGATGAGAAGAACGTGTGCGACGTTCGAGGGACAAGAAGCCGGACGAAAGCCTGCTCGAGGAGAAGGCCGAAAATTGGGTTTGGGTGAGCCCTATTTCGGTTGGCCGGAATTACCCAAAAGAACGGAACATCGGAAGACGAAGCAAAGAAGCAAGCAAGATGGAAAAGCTGCCAACCATCTTAGAGGTGCCTCCATCAGGCTTGGAGGCGCCTCCAGCTTGAGGGCGCCTTCAACCCCTGTTTAAGGCGCCTCGGACCTGGCAGAAGTGAACGTTGAGATATTTAGATCAAGTTTTATCCCCTCTCTCGTTGGAGGCGCCTTGGACCCTCGGGATAGACTTTCCAGGAGCTATATAAAGGCCCCTGGAGCTAGGAAATAGATAACAACTCAAACAATCAATTCTATAGTCTTTCCTAGCAACTAGTGAGCGTTTTAAGTGTGTAAAAGGCTTCTCCGCCTTCAGCAAAGGAGATCTTCTACTGTGCTTTTCTTACTGCCCTGGATTAACAACCCTCTTGGTTGTAACCAGGTTAAATTTCTGTCTCCTTTTATTTCTGCTCTTAATTTTATTATAGTTGCTTTATTTTTGAGTTGGAAGATTCCAAGGAGGGTATCGTTTTAATTTTTTCAGAAGTAATTCACCCCCCTTTTGCCGGCCTCCGCTGCACCTACAATTGGTATTAGAGCCAAATAGCCTCAGAAGGACTAACCGCCGACTAAAGCACAACGATCAAGACGATGGCCGGAGCAAATATTCATCCCCCGAAGTTCGACGGAGACTTCGCGACGTGGAAACGCCGGATGAAGGTATTCTTTAAAACCGACTTCGATATTTTACTAACTATGAAATATGGTTTTGAAGTTCCGAAAGGCAAAGAAGAGCATCAGTAGAGCAAGAAGGAGCAAGCCAAGTTTGTTGCCAACGGAAAGGCAGAATTCCACTTGCTGAGCATGCTGCCACCACAAGAGGTAAGTCGAATCGGAAGCTACTCCTCCACGAAAAACCTCTGGGAAAAATTCCTAGAGCTTCACAAAGGTACCTCGGAAGCTAAGCTAGCGAGGCGCGACATCCTCCGGCCCCAGTTAACGAACCTTCGGATGAACCAAGCGAGAAGGTAGCGCAACTCCAAGCAAGGATCAAAGAGCTGATCACGCAACTAACCAATCTTGGAGAAGAAGTAATGAACCGGGACTCGATCCGATACGCGCTCAACCCCTTCCCGAGAACTCAAGAATGGGCGTCCTTAGTAGATGCGTACTACATCTCTAAAGACTTCGAGGTAAGTACTCTAGAAAATCTATTCTCAACTTTTGAACTTCACGAATCTCGAATTGCAGAGCCCATTGGAGTAGAAAAGACAAGTCAGAACATTGCTTTGAAGGCAAGAGCAAATGGTTCTGACTCCGAAGCCTCGATTGACGAAAACGATGTTGCATTAATGGTAAGACGATTTAATAAATTTTTTAAATCTAACAAATTTAGATCGCAGAAGCATGAGCGAAAAAGGAAAATGATTCGTTGCTACAACTGCAACGAAGAAGGGCACATCAAGGATGATTGCCCGAAATTAAAGAGCAAGTAGAAAGAAAAGGTCAAGTACAAGAAGCCAGAATCCTCCAAACACAAGAACCTGAAGGCCACTTGGTCAGATTCGTCATCTTCCGAATCAGACATTGAAGCCTTCTCGGGGTTAGCGCTAATGGCTAACCATCAGATAGAAGAAGAGTCAAGCTCAGAGATGAGCATAGATGAAGGGGGAGGAACATCATCAGCAGAAAGCGACGATGATGGGGGAGCGTCATCGAGTCAGGTAAGTCAGGTACGCAATCTAACCCCGACTCAGTCTTTTCGCTTTATTAAGTCTCTTTCTAAAGACCTATTCAAATTAGAAAAAGAAAATACTGAATTGAAATTGAAATTAGCAAAAGCATGCCCACTTGAGATGTACGATAATCTAAAATCAGAAAATGATAATCTAAAATTAGAAATTAAGAATTTAAAAACTGATGCATGCTTAAATAGATTTCCAAAATCAAAAGTTAGAGTTTATGGAAAATTGAATTGGTACATTAGAAATCATCAGGGTCAACTTACAAGAGTGCCCAAGAACTATGTACCCCCTAAATTTTTGAATAACCCTGTAGGAAGGAACCTCTATTGGGTTCTGAAATCTGTGCTAAATTAATTTATTTAATTAAAAGTTTACAGTGAGAAAATTAAACTTTGAGTGTCTTTATTGGAGCTTTGTCTAAGGAAGTGGTTGTTGCTCCAATAACCAAGAAGACCTAGTGCCTCACCACGACCTGGAAGCCGAAATATCGAAATAAAAATGTTTAATTAACTTTCTGATAAAAGCATTAAAATTAGAATTAAATAATGCTTTGAAATTTTTTTTAAACATTTCCTTAGAAATTCATTTTTTTAATTATCTAGAAAAATGTCTCTTGAAAGTTTTACTTAGAATTTTTTTAAATTATAAAAATCAATTTTTTTTACTTAGAAATTATTTTGAAAAATTCAGACAAATCATTTTAGAATTCTTTTGTCACTTAGAAATTTTACTTAGATTTTTTTTTCTTTCCAAAAAATTCATTTTATTTAGAATTTTTTTTTAATTTCTATTTTTGAAAATTCTATAAATTCAATTTACTTTGACATTTTTTTCATCTTAAATTAGAAATTTTTCTAACTTAAAAATTTTTTGTTAAAATTTTTTTTCTATTACCCCGTTTTTGCTGTGATCAAAGGGGGAGAGAGAAGTACAAGTTTAGGGGGAGAGAATTTTTTAAATTAAAAATATTTTTAAAAAATTCTGGTCAACTCTTAATTTAGTAGTTGCAATTTTATTTATTGCAAACTGATGCTTAACATGTTAGTTTAGTAATTTTCTTTTAAAAATTACTTTTCTGTCTATTTTAACCCTAACTTGAACTTGGGTTGATGCATATCAAAAAGGGAGAGGTTGTTGGTCCCCGTGGGTGTTTTGATGTGATCAACCAAGTTGGTTAGGTCCTGCTTTGTGTTTGATCCCTATGTCTGAGTGTGCATGAGCTTAGGAGCGCAGGAAGTCGAGCGAAAGACGCAGCTAGCGAGAAGGACGGCACGGGAAGGGAGCCGACGGGCTCGGTGCGTCCGAAGGACGAGAGAGCTACGGAAGAGTACTACGGTGGACGAGAAGAACGTGCACAACATTCGAGGGATGAGAAGCTGGACGGAAGCCTGCTCGAGGAGAAGGCCGGAAATTGGGTTTGGGTGAGCCCTATTTCGATTGGCCGGAATCACCCAAAAGAACGGAACTTCGGAAGACGAAGCAAAGAAGCAAGTAAGCTGGAAAAGCTGCCAGCCAGCTTGGAGGTGCCTCCATCAGGCTTGGAGGCGCCTCCAGCTTGAGGGCGCCTCAACCCCTGTTAAAGGCGCCTCGGACCTGGCAGAAGTGAATGTTGAGGTGTTTAGATAAAGTTTTATCCCCTCTCTCGTTGGAGGCGCCTTGGACCTTGTTGGAGGCGCCTTGGACCCTCGGGATAGACTTTCCAGAAGCTAATATAAAGGCCCCTGGAGCTAGGAAATAGACAACAACTCAAGCAATCAATTCTGTAGTCTTTCCTAGCAACTAGTGAGCGTTTTAAGTGTGTAAAAGGCTTCTCCGCCTTCAGCAAAGGAGATCTTCTACTGTGATTTTCTTACTGCCCTGGATTAACAACTCTCTTGGTTGTAAGCAGGTTAAATTTCTGTCTCCTTTTATTTCTGCTCTTAATTTTATTATAGTTTCTTTATTTTTGAGTTGGAAGATTTCGAGGAGAGTATCGTTTTAATTTTTTCAGAAGCAATTCACCCCCCTCTTGCTGGCCTCCGCTGCACCTACAGATCTGCTCGATCTCCTCTTTTAGTCTGTCGACCTGCTGCAGAGGCAACAGGCTCATGTATTGGCCGATCGGCCAACACCTGTTGTTGTTGCTCCAATATCTTCGTTACCCAAGCTTGTATTAGTGCATTAAGATCATCTTGCATCAGTGTCACTATTGTGAGTCATCCAGCGTCTTCCATCTTCTTATTTGGATGCAAGCTACGTTCCCACAGACCGTGTCAAATTGATCCTATCTGAATGAAGGAAGTTGGAAAGCCGGGGATGGGATGACCACTGACGGGATGAAGACTTCGATCCTACAAAACAAAACCAAACCAGGGAAGGGGTCTCTGCCGTTGGCTCTCTGACGCTCAAGTCAAAATCAGGAAGAGAATGAATAATCAAGAAAACGATAAATCTTACCTTTCCTCATACATGGTGTACCCTTTTATACCTTTCTTTGTGATCATTCGTCTACCTTTATTTAATTATATTAATTGTCGGAGGAAGGCTTCTTTGTCTTAAATTCCGTGCATTAATGATAGATGGAGTGTTTTTCCTTGTCTTGACTTCTGTGTATTAATGATAGACGGAGCGTTCTATTTTGTTTTCTTTCCTTCTGTGTAGTGTCATTCTTTGCGTCGAACGGGCGGTTCGAGTGACTAGTTATTCGTTCGACCAACCCATGATGCCTATTCGTCTGACCGGCTTGGTGATGTCCGCTCAGCCACTCTTTTGTCGACCGGGATAACTGTAAGCCCAGGCTTTGATCGCCTTGACTTTGACTGACACCGTGTCAATTGACCCATAACAGATAGACCCTACGTTATCACCGCATCATATAATATATTAATTTATTTATTAACAATACTAAAAAATAATAGAAAAAATTTGAGCTAGTGCCCATAATTAAATATCGAGCTCGGCTTAGCTCGTTTATAGCCCCATGCATGTCACATACTTAACTTAATTATTAAGGATCGCTTGAAGGAGCTTAATGTTTCAATTAAAGATATAAGGAATATAGTTATTTTTATTCATTCTTCTCCATCAAGGTTGAATAAATTTAGGAAGTTTGCCATGCTAGCCAAGTTTTCTAGTATGTCAACAATACCTATGGATGTTAAAACAAGATGAAATGCAACTTATAAAATGCTTGAAGTTGTATTAAAGTATAGAAGAGTGTTCGAAAGGATTGCCGAAGAATGGATGACTTTTATGAATTACTTTCATGAAAAAGATGAAAAGGGTAAATTAAGGATGGGGCCTCCAACTATTGATGATTGGGAGAATGCAAAGGCTTTTGTACACTTTCTGAAAAAAAAACTTTATGATGTGACTTTGGAGCTAATTGCATAAAAAAACTCCTACATCCCAATGGATTTATCAATCAATGATTACATTACAAATTTCAATTGAGAGAATGAGAATTGATGATTCTGATCCAACTCTTCAAAAGGTATCATGTGCAATAAAGTCAAAGTTTGACAAGTATTGGGGGAATTGAGATAATATTAATCCTTTGATATTTATTGGAAATATTTTGGACATAAGAAACAAACTTCAAATGATCAAAGTGAGTGTCAAAAAATTTGGAGCTACTCCTACAAAAATCCAAGAGCTCATTGATAAGATCAAACAAAACTTGGTAAGTTTATGGACAAAGTACAAAAGAATAAGTGATACAATGGATGTTGACAGTCAAATTATGCAAATAGAGTGTGATAGTGGAGATGGCGGTACTAGTGGTTTTTGTGATGAATTGTTTAATGATGTGGAAGCACTAAATGAAGAAGAACAACTTCAAGAGATATCCAATGAAATGGATAAGAACCTAGCCGATGAGATTGAAAACTATCTAATCAATCTTTTAATCTTTAAGAATGGTGGAAAGAAAATGAAACTAAGTACCCAATCCTTTCAACTATTCCCGAGGATATTTGTAATTTCATCATCAACTGTTGCTAGTGAGTCTGTTTTTAGCTTGAGTAAAAGGGTTGTGGATCCTTTTATGAGCAGTTTGAGTCCTAAAATGGTAGAGACATTGGTGTGCACTAGTAATTAGCTAAGAGCTGAGGACTTCAGTTTTTTGAAAAGATCCAACGGATGATGACCTTGAATTATATAAGGAAATTGAAGAAATTGAAAAGAGTAAGAGTTTTTATTTAATTAAGTTTAAATTTAAATAATATTTACCATCATTAATCTAACATGAATATAATGCATCTTTTTACCGCCGCAAATGCCACTCAAGCCCAAGTTACTTGTTCTCCTTCCACCTTTATTTTGGTTTAATTTAAAAAGAAAAATTATATTTATATTGCCAATTGTATGTATTATTCTTTTAAAAGTTGACTTGATCTGATCTAATGCAAATATCTTAAGTGATGGATTTATATTTCTAACACTTTCTTTTATAATCAATACCTATGTTACATGAATATGGGTATAAGTATCGTATTGGACACGACACAACACGGATACGACGATATGGCTAAGATACAATGATTATTTAAAAAAATATAAAAATATTATATTTTATGTCTTATGGTATATTATGCATCTTATGGTTCAATCCGAGACAAAATTTATGACATTTCAAAATTCACTCAACAAACACGTTGTAGTAGCTACTAACCAGTAATTGTTATAACACAATTTTCTTTGTTATAGTAGCTACTGGTTTGTAGATGCCACAAGTAGCGACTATTGGTTTGTAGTAGATGCAACAACATCCTAGGAAAAACTATGTTATAGTTACTATTGGTTAGTAGTTGTTACAATAAAGAAAATTGTATTGTAGCAGCTACTGGTTAGTAACTGCTATAATGTATTTGTCGAGTAAATTTTAAGAGGTCATAATTTTTAATTTTGGATGAACCATATAATGCATAATATATCAAATTGAAGATCTCTGAGCATGTTTCGATTTAATATATTGTGTGTCTCATGGTTCAATATGAGTCAAAAGTTATGACTTCTAAAAGTTCACTCAGCAAATATATTATAGCAACTACTAACCAATAGCTGTTACAACATAATTTTCTCCGTTGTAGCAGCTATTGGTTCGTAGATGCTGCAACAACATAGGAAAAACTATATTGTAGTAGCTACTGGTTAGTAATTGCTACAATGTGTTTATCGAGTGAACTTTGAGATACCATAATTTTTTATTCTAGATGAACCATATAATGTATAATATATTAAATCGAAGATCTCTAAATGAGCTTCGATTTGATATATTGTGTCTCATGGTTCAATCTGAGTCAAAAGTTATGACCTCTCTAAGTTCACTCAGTAAATACATTGTAGCAGCTACTAACCAATAGCTACTATAATACAATTTTTTTAATTATAGCACCTACTAACTGGTAACTACTACAACATAGTTTTTCCTACAACAACATACCATATTAAATTTTGGTATATCGAAATTTTCGATATGAAACTCATTCCATATCGAAAATTCGGTATACCAAAACTTTGGTATATTGAATTTTCGATACGATATCAGTATAAATTTTTGTATACCAAATTTTTTTTGTATGGTATATGGTATGTGAATTAAGTATCCATATACCATATTGTGCCCTAATTCTAACACCAGTTGTTGTGATAGCATTGCAACAATTGTGAAGAAATTACAAAAGAGAAACTAAAGAAAAATGAGAGAAGAGAGAAGACAAAGGTTTACTATGATTTGGAAATGTGTCTACTCCACGAAACGACCAAAGAAGGCTTAATTAGAATTCTCTATATGTTTTAAGATTACAATTATCCTATTTATATAACCCAAATTATACATGATATTTTGGACCAAAATACCGAGTAATAATAGGAATTTCACAATTAACTTAGAGCCTCTGAATAAAGCAAGGCTAGGCTATTCTTTTGGGCATGCCCATGCCACGAGCATGCCCGTTCTCTCAGACCCAAACATGGCTAGGCCATGTTTGGTGGCACAACTTGTTTGTTCTTTATAGCACCATGGTGTGACAGAGCCTTCAACACAGTCGTCCAAAACCCACAGTAGCTTGTTGGGACCGAAAAGTAGCTAGAGGGGGGGTGAATAGCTCTTCGCGTGCTGCTAGGTGCTCGTCGTTGCTTGTTTCTTCAAAGATGCGCAGCGGAAATACAAGAAACAAACCACACAACGCTAACAAGGTTGGTTTACTTGGTATCCACCTCACAAGAGGTGACTAGTCCAAGGATCCACACCTACTCACGCACCCTCCACTATGTAAACACTCCTTTTCGGTAACTACCGAGGGCGGAGAAGCCCTACAAGACTCTCAATACAATGAGAACGAAAGGGTAGTAAAGAATAAGCAAAAGCTTACAAGAAATGTAGTAAAAACCCTAACCCTAGATTTCTTCTTCTTGCAATAGAGCCGCCTCTTGACTTGGAAGAAACTCCAAGATCCTTCAAGAACTGGCGTGGAGAGCTCTGTCGAGTCGCTGGTGTTATCTGAGATGAAATCGTAAAACCCCTTGCGCAGCCATCGCACGCCTGCAGCTCAAATACGACGCAACGGTCGGATCCCGATCGATTCGAAAGCTCCCAATCGATTGGGGAAGCTTTGGATCGATCCACGGATCGATCCAGAGCGCCTCTGTGCTCTGGGAAAACACCTGGATCGATCCACGGATCGATCCAGCGCTTATCGCGCGAACCAGCAACGTCCCAATCGATTGGCTGATCGATTGGGACCTCTGGATCGATCCACTGATCGATTCAGAGGCTCTCTGTTCGCTGGGAAAGGCCTGGATCGATCCACTGATCGATCCAGAGACTTTCTGTTCGCTGGGAAAAGCCTGGATCGATCCACTGATCGATCCAGAGGCTTTCTGTTCGCTGGGAAATGCCTGGATCGATCCATCTCTTGGTTTTTGCCCAAAACCACGTCCCAAGCCTCTCAAACCAACATTCGGTCAACCTTGACCTGTTGGTATATCATGCCTAGCATCTGGTCACTCCCTTGACCTGCCAGGACTCCCCACCAAGTGTCTGGTCAATCCCTTTGACCCACTTGGACTTTTCTCTTCGTGCCAAGTATCCGGTCACTCCTTTGACCTACTTGGACTTTCACCAGATGTCTGGTCAATCTTGACTCATCTGGATTTCCCCGTGCCTGGCTTCACTCACCAGGTCTTTCACTCTGCCTAGCTTCACTCACTAGGACTTCTCTTCTGCCTGGCTTCACTCATTAGGATTTTCACCTGGCTTCACTCATTAGGATTTTCACCTGGCTTCACTCACTAGGATTTTCTTCTGCCTGGCTTCACTCACCAGGACTTTCTTCTGCCTTACATCCCAGTTAGGACTTCCCAATCAAGTATCTGGTCATCCTTGACCTACTTGACTCTTCTTCAATCAGCCTTGCATTGTCAAACATCGAAACCCAAACCAAGACTCAAGCTTGGTCAACCAGGTCAACCTTGACCTGAGGGATGTTGCACCAACAATCTCCTCCTTTTTTATGTTTGACAATACCAACACTATCACTTACAATACCACATGTAAGTTAGGCTAATCCCATAACCTAAACCTTCTTCATGCCACTAGATAATGAATACATAAATTAAGCCCTTCATTTTCCCCCTAAGAGGGCAAACTCCCTCTAGGTAATGAAAGTCTAACTTACTCCCTTTCATTCTCCCCCTATTGGCACACATAAAACCATACCCCATTTTTGGGCACACATCAACAAATTCACTTGTTGAAAACTCTCCCCCTGAAGAGTTGCTCATCGTTGTTCACAACTTCAGTCATTGTGATTAACACGATAATGAAGATCTCATACCCTTCATTATCCTTAAACCTACATTCTCCCCCAATGTAGGCAAATGCCCATCCTTGAGCATTTTCCACTTGAACCCACTTGAACAATGAGGATATCCACTCCCCATTAAAGTTCAAACGCTCAACCTTAAGCATGTGCTTAACGGAAGGTTAACCATCTTCTAAAGTTCATGAAAAATAATTTTCATGTCTTTAAAGAGTCCCTCCCCCTAAAGACATGGTGGTAACTTCTGTCATTGCACCAACGATGACTTGGAATCCCTAAACTTTAGGAAACCCAATTCTAGAAGTTTTGAGGTTCAAATATTCAAAAATTGAAACAAACCTCAACCCAAACTTCAACTTAGCCTTCCTTAACCAATCCATCCTTGTTTTCCACACGAAAACACCCTTTTTATGTATACAAATGTATTTTCAGGGGTTTGGAATGGTTAACTAGACTAAACCAGGTTCAAAGATGCTTAAATCAGACCTTCCCAGCCAAAATCAACATCTTCGATCGATTAGAGTTGGGTTCCAATCGATTGAACCCTGCTGAATCGATCCACTGATCAGTTCAGTCTACTTGGATCGATCGGCTGATCGATCCAGCGAGCTTCTGCTTGCTAGAATTACCTTCTGAATCGATCCACTGATCGATTCAGACACTCCAATCGATCCATGGATCGATCGGAGCTCTGATAGTTGCTGAATGTCAAATTCAGCCAACTTCAGAAACCCCTAGAAAAATCTACAAAAATTCAAAAATCATGAAATTTCGTGTAGACATTATTTAGGGCATACTTTATCATGGAAAAATAGTTTTCTATAAAAATACATCATATTTTCAAAGATTGACACAAACTTGAGAACTTACAAAAACTATAGTGTTTTCTTCAAGTTTGTGTCTAACTATTCAATGGTGATTACTATCAAAAAGGTAGCCTTCACCAAGGTTTTCCAAAAGCCTTTTAAAATAATTTTCAAAACCACTATCCCATCACATTCCTTGGGCTTAATGTACATGACTTGTACATTAGCTTTCCCAATGATGGGAAAACACATAACTATATGTTTTGATGAACCTAAAACTCAAAAGAATGCACTAAATCAACATCTTGAGTTTTATTCATCTTCCTAACATCTCACTTGTATCTAACGTGCACTGAAACACATACAAGTCATTTTATGTGTCTTTGTGAGATGTAAAATTTGGTTTTGCCCTAATCTAGGGATCATGCATATCTATCTAGGCATTTTGTGGATATTGAACATCCACTTAGGATGTTACTTGTTAATACCACTTGTTGACAACACTTGTTGAAAACATTTGTTGATAAATGTCATTTGTCCTTGCTTTTAAGGAATTAAACATAATGCATGATAATGCTATGGCATACATCAAAATGAAATAGCTTTCAAAAGAAAGATTCCTATAATTACATGATGTATATATGACATGACATGGTATTTTTGTATTTTTATAATAAGGCATGAGTGCAAAAATAAAACATGATGTCATGACATATAATGGGCAAACAATCATGGCAAGATTTAGCATAAATAAAATATACCTAGATTATCTATCTAAGTATCCTTAATCTTAGCTAATCCTAAAACTTAAACCCTAGATTTGCCCAAAGTGCTTCAAGAAAGTGCCAAAACCTAACTTGACATTTCTAATTCTCTTGATTAATTTATGCCAATTGAAATTACGCATATTCCCCAAGTGTTAGCATATTTCATTGTTCCACAAGAGAAGCACTTTAAATTAAGGCTTAGATTTGCCTTAAATTATTAAGAAAATACCAAAATCCCAACTTGGTATTTCTTATGTTTTCCCAAATTGTGCCATTTTAAAATAAAATTAATACTTCTCAAATTTTGGCACATTTTACTCTTCCAAGGAGTAAATGATAAATCTATTTCATTTTCAAAGGTTAATAAAAACCTTGAAAATGTTCATTGAGTGTCAATTTCCTCAAAGTTGGGTTAACTACCCTTCTAATCGGAGTTGACACTCTCTAACCCATTTATGGGATAGAGAAGATGCTCCTAGGAACCCAACACCTATTGGTGCTCCTTGGATGCTCTAGGTACTCACTAGGGATAACTTTCCTAGATACCTTCCTAGTGACCTTGTTGG
Source organism: Zingiber officinale (assembly GCF_018446385.1). Classification (NCBI taxonomy): domain Eukaryota; kingdom Viridiplantae; phylum Streptophyta; class Magnoliopsida; order Zingiberales; family Zingiberaceae; genus Zingiber; species Zingiber officinale. The sequence continues at coordinate 102,557,812 of NC_055998.1, forward strand.
GCTTTTTAGAAGCCTTGGTCACATTTTTTAGGTCAACTCTAGGGATAGCCTCCCTTGTGACCTTGTTAGTGACTTTCTTAGACTTCTTAGAAGTCTTAGTCACTTTGGTTGCAAAGATACTTCTAGGGATATCTTCCCTTGTATCCTTGACTTGACCTCTAGACTTAAGGTTTGTTCCATACTTATATGGAACCCTATGATAACTAGGCACATCCTTTTTAGCTTTGGGTTTGTATCCCAAACCTCTATGGTCATTGGATGGCTTTCGTACCCCTAAACCTAGGTTTTGCTCATTTTGTCCTTTTAGGATATTTTCCATCCTTTTTAGTGTCTTTTCCATTTTATCAAGTCTTGACCTCAAGACTTGATTTTCTTCCCATAAATCCCTAGATTTTGATTTTTCATTAAACCCATGAGCATTTTTATTTTTAGGCCTATAACTAAAACCCTTAGTTTTCTTGCCTAGATTTTCATCTACCTTCCTAACCCTAGATGTGGTAGTTTTAGCATGAAAAGCTATATGTTTTTCCTTAACGCTATCATGCTTCTTATTTTCATGGTAAATGGCATTAAAATGATATAAGTTAGAACTATCATGCTTTTTACCATGATTTAAAGGGGTAGGCTCAATGAAGGTTACCTTTCTTTTTACCTTGGAGGCTCCCCCTTAACTTGAGCTTCCTCCTTGAGCCTTGACCATCTTCTTCCCCTTGGGGCATTGACTTCGGTAATGCCCCTTTTTATTGCAAGAGAAGCATATAATATGCTCCTTGCTCTTCTTTGTATTTGGGATGGTCTCCTTTGGCTTCACCTTGCCCTTTTGTGCCACTTGGCCCTTCTTCTTGGCCAATTTAGGGCATTTACTTTTGTAATGCCCATGTTCCCTACATTCAAAGCATATGATATGATTTTTATTATTAATTGAAATGTTTATACCTTTGCTTGTAGGGGTGGCATCTTCTCCTTTTGATCCGGAGGTAGAAGCTTCCTCTTGATCCGAAGATATTTCTCCATTCGATTTAGCTTGACTTGCGGAGGTGGAAGCTTCTTCATCCTCATCTTCTCTTGACCCGGATGTGGAGGATTCTTCTTGCTCTTGTTCCGGTGTCAATGAAGATTGCTCCCCCTCAATCCTAGAGGTGGAGACATCACCTTCTTCTTCATCTTCATCCTCTTGTACATGAAACAAGGAATATTCTCCTTCCTTGCTCTTTTGATTGTACTCCTTTGAGGATGAAGCTTTTTGGACCTCCTCTTCGGAGGTTGAGCATCTCTCAACCTCGGAGTCCTCCTCTTCTTGGTCTTGATCCATTGAGTCGCCCTCTTTGAGTTCTTCTTGATTTGGTACAGTGGAGGGGACCTCTTCATGAAGCTTGGCCAATTTACTCCAAAGCTCCTTTGCATCTTCAAATTCTCCAATTTTGCAAAGGATGGTGCTTGGCAATAAATTAACCAATAATTTGGTTACCTTGTTATTCGCCTCACACCTTTGAATTTGTTCTTGGCTCCATTTTCTCTTCTTGAGGATTTTGCCCTTTGAATTTCGTGGAGCCTCGAAGCCTTCCATGAGAGCAAACCATTGCTCTATCTCCATCATCAAGAAATTTTCGATTCTTGATCTCCAAGAATCAAAGCTTGTGGATGTGTACGGTGGAGCCACCCTTGTGTCAAATCCAAGTCCATCTTGGAATTGCATCTTGAAGTTGAGCCTTTTGATGAAGTCTTCGACTTGTAGAATTTCTTCAACTTCTTCACCCGCTAGCTTTTCTTGTTATGCTTGACCCTTCCGGCGATGATTCCGGTGAAGAGCAACCTTGCTCTGATACCACTTGTTGGGACCGAAAAGTAGCTAGAGGGGGGGGTGAATAGCTCTTCGCGTGCTAGGTGCTCGTCGTTGCTTGTTTCTTCAAAGATGCGCAGCGGAAATACAAGAAACAAACCACACAACGCTAACAAGGTTGGTTTACTTGGTATCCACCTCACAAGAGGTGACTAGTCCAAGGATCCACACCTACTCATGCACCCTCCACTATGTAAACACTCCTTTTCGGTAACTACCGAGGGCGGAGAAGCCCTACAAGATTCTCAATACAAGAAGAACGAAAGGGTAGTAAAGAATAAGCAAAAGCTTACAAGAAATACAGTAAAAACCCTTACCCTAGATTTCTTCTTCTTGCAATAGAGCCGCCTCTTAACTTGGAAGAAACTCCAAGATCCTTCAAGAACTGGCGTGGAGAGCTCTGTCGAGTCGCTGGTGTTATCTGAGATGAAATCGTAAAACCCCTTGCGCAGCCATCGCACGCATGCAGCTCAAATACGACGCAACGGTAGGATCCCGATCGATTCGAAAGCTCTCAATCGATCGAGGAGGCTTCGGATCGATCCAGAGCGTCTCTGTGCTTTGAGAAAACGCCTGGATCGATCCACGGATCGATCCAGAGCTTATCGCGCGAACCAGCAATATCCCAATCGATCGGCTGATCGATTGGGACCTCTGGATCGATCCACTGATCGATCCAGAGGCTCTCTGTTCGCTGGGAAAGGCCTGGATCGATCCACTGATCGATCCAGAGGCTTTCTGTTTGCTGGGAAAAGCCTGGATCGATCCACTAATCGATCCAGAGGCTTTCTGTTCGCTGGGAAAAGCCTGGATCGATCCACTGATCGATCCAGCTCCTGGATCAATCCACTGATCGATCCATCTCTTGGTTTTTGCCCAAAACCACGTCCCAAGCCTCTCAAACCAACATTCGGTCAACCTTGACCTGTTGGTATATCATGCCTAGCATCTGGTCACTCCCTTGACCTGCCAGGACTCCCCACCAAGTGTCCGGTCAATCCCTTTGACCCACTTGGACTTTTCTTTTCGTGCCAAGTATCCGGTCACTTCTTTGACTTACTTGGACTTCCACCAGATGTCTGGTCAATCTTGACCCATCTGGATTTCCCCGTGCCTGGCTTTACTCACCAGGTCTTTCATTCTGCCTAGCTTCACTCACTAGGACTTCTCTTCTGCCTGGCTTCACTCACCAGGTCTTTCACCTAGCTTCACTCACTAGGATTTTCACCTGGCTTCACTCACCAGGATTTTCTTCTGCCTGACTTCACTCACCAGGACTTTTTTCTGCCTTACATCCCAGTTAGGACTTCCCAGTCAAGTATCCGGTCATCCTTGACCTACTTGACTCTTCTTCAATCAGCCTTGCATTGTCAAACATCGAAACCCAAACCAAGACTCAAGCTTGGTCAACCAGGTCAACCTTGACCTGAGGGATGTTGCACCAACATAGCTGACATGGCCTAGTGGTGCCTCTCAGCACAGTTGTACCCCATGCCAGCTCAAATATGAGACATCTTCAACATAAGATGGTAGGCTCGGCGTATCCAAAAGATGAGAGGCATGACTTGTTGGTGCGGGAAGCATCCGACGATCGAACTCAAGTTTTGATAATGGCAAAGGGATTCAAAGTTAAGTTTAATTGTTATCTAATGTTTTGAATAAGCTTACAGAAAAGTCCTAAGTGTACTTAGGCAAAAGTCTTAGCTGCGGTTAGGCAGGTGAAAAACCCTAGGGGGTGGTAACCTTAGGTTATAGGGGGTGGTAACCCTATGCGGAAAGTCTTGGCGGGTCGAGAGCTTCAGGAAAAAGTCCTAAGGGGTAACCGTAGGTGGAAAGTCCTGGTGTCGCGAACCAAGTGGAAGATTGGACGGGCTGGGAAGAGGAAGTCCAGCAGAAAGTCCGGAAGTTTCGAACGCTGAACAAAAGTCCAGTCGATCTGGAGGATCGCACTGGCAACAAGTAAATCTCCTGAGTGGAGTAGGTGAGGGCGCGTTCCCCGTAGAGGGAACAGTAGGCGTCGGGTCGACCTAGGGTTTCCGGTTGGAAATTCGAAGTCAGACCCGGACAATCCGTTGACTGTCGATATCATTTATCATATTTTTATGCTAACTTTGTTTTGCAGGGTTTGTGTTTGGGACTAACACATTTTGTAGGAACAAAGGAGCGCATTTAACCTCAGATGAATAGTCTCTGAGGCGCCTCCATGGGGCTTGGAGGCGCCTCGAGTGCTAGTCGAAGCCAGCTGTCCAGAGGCGTTAGAGGCGCCTCGGAGGAAGTTGAAGGCGCCTTGGACCAGGCGTTGGAGGCGCCTTGGAGCTGCTTGGAGGCGCCTTCAAAGGGATAAGGCGCGACCAGATCAGAGCTGATCCACGCGTGCGACTCGGCGGCCTGGAGGCGCCTCCAGCACTGTATAAAAGGGGTCTTCGAGCAGCAGCATAGGACAACGAATTCTAGAGATCTCTACTACAACGTGCTGCTCCAAAAGACACCCTGAAGTGCTGTTGCAAGTCCCCGACGACCCGAATCTTTGAGACTTTGATTCTGTCGTCGGTATAACTCTATTATTGTTACCGCACTACTGTAATACCTTTGTAATTGAATTTGTGTGATATAGTTGTTGCCCACAGAAAGCGATCAACGATCGCGAGCCTTGGAGTAGGAGTCGCCCTAGGCTCCGAACCAAGTAAATATCTTGGTGTCTTTTGTGTATTGTTCTTCTTCCGCTGCTACTTCTCAATTGTTTTACGATTACGAAACGAGTGAAAGTCACGAGTGCTATTCGCCCCTCCCCCCCTCTAGCGCTTCTCGATCCAACATGACTACACCGATGGAGCGAGAAGGAAGCATGGGGAGTGAGTTAAAAGTGATAGATCGGATGAGTACGATAGAGAGGGGGTGAATATCGTACTCTTTTAAAAGCTTTTCTTTTCGTATTTCAAAACAATTCGAGTGAGCAGCGGAAAATATAAAGGGACAAGTTCGTTTACTTTATTCGGAGCCTAGCTCGACTCCTACTCGAAGGCCCGCAATTCTTGATCGCATCGATGGGCAAATCACTATAGCTCTTCTTTCCGAGATCCTCGGAAAGAAGCAGATCATACAAATGAGCAAGATAGTAACAACCCTACTATCTTGCTTAAGTGAATTACAATGCAAGCTTATATAAAATATACCGACAAGTAAATGTAGTTGAAGCTTTGGTCGACACTTCCGGATAGTGTGGCTTGCTGAGCTGATGAAGGCTTGTAGCATGGTTTGCTTGCAGAACAGAACTTGAGACGATCAGAGAAGAGTTGCTGAGCCTCAGACCTCGAGCTCCTTTTATAAGTGCCATTGTTGTTCTGTCGACCGATCCCTCTGTTCGGTCGACCGAACCCGCTCCCTTCCTTCCTGGCTGGAGTCTGACGTTGGCTCGATCTTTTGCTTTAACTGATCTTTAATGGTTCGGTCGACCAATAACCTTGTTCGGTCAACCGAACGGTGGACTTTCCTTCTCTCTAAGATTCACACTTAATGCTCCATTAATGCTTTTACTGTTCGGTCGATCGAACCTCATTTTCGGTCTACCGATCATGCTGTGATGCCATATTTGTAATCCTGATCTGCTTTGCCATTTTTGCCTGTTCGGTCGACTGATAAAAAGCCTTTTTTTGTCGACTAAACCTCCTGTTCAGTCGACTGAACCCTTGTTCAAATGAAGCTTTTTGAGTGCTGGTCGCGTGACCGCTGACAGAGCCTGATTCTGAGTTCTGAGTCAAAAGTTATGACCATTTGAAGTCCAAGGGGGCATATGATTCTGCAATACAAAGTTAGTTCAATATAACAAGAATATTCCTGCAAAACAAAGTTAGCACAGTTATAATAGTAATATGCATGAGTATAACAGTTAGGACTATCTTGATCTCAACTTGGAAACCTTCCCGGTTTCTTCAGTGGATCAGCGACCTTAGGTTGTTCCTTTCAGGAACTTGACCTCACTGTCGCTCCTCCAGTTATTTACCTCAACCTATCTGCCAAACATTAGGTCCTCCAGACCTGTTTGGACTTTACTGTCTGGCCATGATTAGGGCTTTCCTGATTGAGTAAATAGCTTGCACACTTAGCCAAATATCAGATCATAACAAGACTTAACTTGAACCTTTGACAACATCAAAACTCAGGTTTGATTCTGGTGCACCTTGCACCAACAAAAAGGGTTCAACAGATCTGTAGGACGAGAAGCCAGAATGAAATTTATTCAGGTAAACTCTATGAGATGAGTTGAGTGAACATGCACTTAGATGAATGGTAGAACTCAACATAAGTAAACTTGAGTCAGAGTTCAAGGCAACCAGAATAGGGCTTCAAGAGACCAAAACTCCAATTGATTGAAAAAATAAATCCGATGCACATGTTTTTCCTTAATTTTATCTTTGAACAAGTTTATAATCGTCTGATTTAAGAGGTTTGGGCGATCATAAAATGGATCACTCAACCTAAATCACATGTGGAGCATGATCTAGAGTAGATGCAAACGAGATAATTAGAGATCCAATTGACTAGGTGAATCGGTTAATCGAAAAGGGATTCAGTCAATCAAAAGATTGTCGTATTACTAGAGGCGATAATTGAAAACCTGCTCATGGATGGCGCTGACAGTTGACTTGACATTATGTGGTTGGCTAAACATGTCATGTTAACAATCTCAACGGTTAGAGGTAGAGGATGTAAAATGAGACCAGAGGCTCGAGGGACAAAACACCACACCACACTCAAATACTACTACACTGCTCTCCTCTTTAATCCTAAATTATCTCATTCTTTATTATATTGTATTACTCATTATATTAAGAGGCTTCTTTACCTCCGACCCTACATCAAAAAGGAAAAAGATAGTAAACTTTGTATGCATAGGCCTCGAACATACCAACCTGAGAGTTGTGAACCAAATAAAATTTTGAGTTTCTTAGTATGTTTGTTCTTTTGTGCTACATATGTGCCCTCCTTTAATGATCCTAACTGCTGCCACTATACTCCCACTTTTAAAATAAACTAGACTTCTTACCCCCAAGACAATATAAAATGGGATCGAGCTAGCTAGGATCATTCATGGTATGACCATATTTCACATTTAGTTCAAAAAATATGTTGACCAATTTATTATCTATAAAAACCAACGAGACAAGTAATAAGGTCTTGAGTATATTTTTATTGTGAAAGAAAATGTCTTGAAAAGATTTATATATCTTCATACAGGAAAACCAGAAGTTGGTTTGAGGTCTTTCATTTAGAAGATGTGTTCTAAATTTTGTTTGAATAGTTCGATCCCATCATCATTAATTTATCTCAATTAAAATTCTCATTAATCAAATTAATTAATAATTACATGTGGACCCTAAATAATTAACACTTAATGATATATTATTCTTCCTTAACTACATTCATAGTGTTGAAAGAATCACAGTTTATAAATATGGCTCCATAGACTCTTAGATATAGCGAAAGTGTTTGTAGTTCTTAAGTTATATAAAGTATTTGTTTCACAAAGTGATCACCAAGCAAATACAATCTTTAATTTAACATTCATATATCATGACGAATCCTTAAGTTATAGAATAGTGTACGTACGCAATTGATATAAAGTTTAATCCAATGATCGATCACCAAATAAATTAGTCTTGGGATATAACCCCTCAATTACGAGGGGTGATAAATTCTATTTGGGCAAATCTCTATATGGATTTTGGCCTCTTTTTCATCCCAAAAAAAAAAAACAAAAGCCAAAATCCATATATTCTAAGAGGTATTTACATCGATCCTACAATATTAAGGGATTGTTATCTAACATATCTCATGTGCTTTTTTTTTTATTTTTCTTTGTAGATGGTTATGGGTTGATCGTGTGAGGTTGAAAATTATGATCTCCATTGCTATTATTTTTTATTATTTTTATTTATAATTAATAATTAATATAACAGTTTTGATTAAAAGTTAGGTAATGGAGTTATTGGTCTAATTTTTTAAATGAGTGAATAAAGGTTCAATAATTTAACTAAGTTTATAAAATAAATTTAGACACCCTTTAATGAATATCAAATTAAAAAATGTTGATTTATTGTATAAAAAACAAGTGCCTTTTGATTTCTTCCGTAATAAAATTCATGCTTTCTATTATTTTAAAGTAAGATGTAAAAAATCGTCAAAAATAAAATCGCTGCATGCTATTTTTTCTAGTTGGCATGACGTATTCAAGCTTTCGGCCGGATTAATCAGGTGAGTGCCCGGTTTAGTTCAATACAAAAATTTATCAAACAATCAGAGTCGACGGGGCCTGAAACGCATATTAAAAAAATGACTCTTTACTACGATAATTAATAATAAAATTTAATTTACAAATAACATATATACTAAATATATAAATAAATTAAAAATAAATATATTAAATCAATCAAAAGTTAATAAATATTTAAAATAATTATATAAACACTACTCGTCTAGATGTTTTAAAGAGAAAAATATTTATTAAATCTGTATAATTCAATTGTCGAACTCTTTCTTTCTCAATCGATAATATTGATAGCTCATTTAGTGTATCCTGTAATACTGAGACTAATGCGGTGTCTACAAGCAGTAGCAAGGCGATAAGTAGTGACCACCATGCAATTAGGTCGCAATTACCACAAGCGACTGAGGTAGCGTGCGACAGCCCCGCGCTACGCAATTAGGTCACTCGAGCAAAGGCCAACCGCCAGCCCGCGTCAGGTGAGATAACCACTGCGAGAATCGACGCGATTAGGTCGCATAAATGATCCTTGTTGCACAATTAGGTTACAATTAGTGTCACGTGTTGCAAGATGAAGAAGATGGTCAAAGAAGAAAATTATGATTACCTCTTATTCCGTAGATCCGTGCCTTGGTAGAAAGAACATTGTAGAAAAAATCGCGTGCAAAGAAGAGCAACATCGAAGAAGAAATTACGTGCAAAAAAGAGTCATGCGTCGGTGTATGCCTCGGAGCCATGAGAATAGGTTTAACGACCATTTAAGATCCATGTCTCTCAATTTTTTTAATATAATTAAAAAAAAATGGGTCCTTCATTGAGCTAGGCCTGAGGCAGTTGCCTCTCTGGCCTTATGGAAGTTACGACTCTGCAAACAATTAGGATAAATCATAAATATCTACCTTGATAGTCAATGTTCTTGAGACCATTATTTATTGTCCTCTCGGATGGATCTAATAATTAGCACATGAGATATTGTCATAATGAGGCCTGGGGTTCGAACCTCGATAAAGTCGAGGTAAATGTCTCCCTTATGTCCTAGTCATTATTCTAAAGGCTAGTAGTTGTTCGTGATTTACCTCCTCCGTGTTGGCCCTGGGATGGGTTGGCGGGGGACGAGCGTATTCGTCTTTTGCCACAATTGAGACCACTACTTATTGAAAAGAAAATCTCCTATAATACATCATAGTATAGATGACAATGACCAATGGATCAGATTTAGATCGAGTATCCCCATCTCTATCATGAATTCAACTTTCATTCTCATCCTTATATCCATCGGAGGATCAAATATTCATTTCATGCCCATCAGAGGATCAAATATCCTATATTAGGGATAAGCAAAAGTTATATTAAACCGAATTAACTAACAAAACTGATAGAATTTAAGAATTTGGTAGGTTATTTTAGATAATTCGGTAACACTTTATGTTATTCTCAAAAAATCAATACTACTATGTTCATATGTTATGGTATGAATATACCATATTAATTCGTTATAGATGGATGATGAGATTCCATTGATACAGAGCCAATTCCAATAGACTTATTAAATGTTCTGATTGGCGTGCATCCAGCAGGAATTGAACCTACGAATTTACCAATTATGAGTTGGGCGCTTTAACCATTCAGCCATGGATGCTTAACTTAACACATCATATATTATAAATAAACAAATTCCAATTGAGATGTTTAACTTAACACATCATATATTGTAAATAAACAAATTCCAGTTCAAATACAATCTTAGTCGTGCTCTTTTAAAAAAATCAACACCATTACTATGCCTTATATATCACAATTATTATTCACTTTTTATGATTCCCAAACCCAAAATTTCTGAAAAATATAGCATCTATAAGATCTAAAATATATAACTTCTATAAGAAATACAAAATCATTTTTAAGCACGGAACTTCGATAAGAAGCGTAAAACTTTGGTATCATAGCCTTAAGATTTATAGGGGCCTACGGTTGGAACGGAATTCAAAATTCATATATTATGTTTCTACACTCCTATATGAAATGGAAGTTTAAAATTTATTTTATCATTTAAAAATTAAATTAAAGGAATGTTCATATGGATTTTCAAAAATAAACATCAGCATGATCTATAATCTAAATATGCAATACAAGCTAATCATTCAAGTAAGATCCTTAAAATTTAACAAAGATAAACTATCATTTAAATAATTCATATAATATCATTTTAATCCTTTTATTTAGACATGCAAAATTATCTAATTAAAATATACTAGATCTTTTAGCAAAATTTAAATAAAATTATTAACACATGCATCATTATACCAATGAATCAAGACATAAGTGAAAACATACCTTTCAAACAACCTTTGTTTGGGGATGTCTCCAACTATTTTGGGTTTAGCAAAATAGTTCTTCTTTATTTGTCTTGAACTTGTGCTTCTTTCATCTAATCCAGTCCACGATCAGAGTCTCCTTTTCAAAGTTTGATCGCACTAGAGATTAAGTGTTATTTTTTCATCGAGATGGTCATAACAAACAATTGACAAAGAGATAGATTTCTCTTGATGAAGAAATGGGAAGATCTCTATCTTCTTGAGAGGGGCGTCAACTTGAAAGAAAATACTTCTCTTCACCCACCTCACTTCTCTATCACTTCTACACTCTTGGCCTCATTTTCCAAGGATGACCACATCCCTTTATATAGTTCATCAACTCTCTATGAAAGATGAAGTGATGAATGTCTCTTAATCTATCCAAGAAAGATAAAGAGACATGTATCTTTTCACCTCTCCAAGGAATATGAAGAGATGAGTGTCTCTTCATCTATCCAAGGAAGATGAATAGACATGTGCCTTTTCACCTCTCTAAAGAATATAAAGAGACATGTGTGGCTAACAAATTAAACCTAGTCTTTTTCTTCCTTCCATCTTGGCTCATTGGATATTAGAACATTTCTAAAACCCAATAATATGAGTACATCATAATCATGATAATATTTGATCATATCAAACTTTAGTTGTTAATTCACTATTTGATTACATTAAACTTTATTCGCCAAATTTAACTATTTGAATTTAACTTTCTCAATAGGAAATAAGAAAAATCAATACTTGTATGACCCTTAATGGTCCAAGGATACAGCTGACCGTGAGTTCACAACTCTTTGTGATTTAGGACTATACTTGTCCTTTATACATGCATACCCTTAATAGCCCAAATCTATGATCAACTGCTTGATTATAGGATGTCAGAATTAATTCTGATTAGCACCCAATGAATCATGGTAAGAGCGTCAAGCAGGACCACTCCATGACTCCCCGAGTATTACTAAATAGTTCCTGCAAGAACTAGTCAATTATGATTAATGTACAGTTTGATCCCTTCATCTCATATATCTCAATCGTATCTATAACCATTGGTACATTGAGGGTTGTATATTGATTCGACAACCATGTGATGTATCTTATAGTGACATCGCATGTGCAACTAGGGAACTCATTTTCTAAAGCACATTTTACAACTATGATCAGACTTCATACACTATAGAACAATACATTACATCAGATATCCACACCCACGAGTGTGTGGTGAATCATCGACTACAATACACTGACTCCTATATGTTTTATTACTACTCCCAATCTCACCACTTGATGACTCTAATGGAGTCGGTAAATGAGTTAAAGTATAACCCCAGCATAAGTCTCAGTATTGTCTTAGGTCATAAGGACTACTAGTATACAACCACTTGGAAAGTTCGTGTGAGGGTTGTTCGATGAACTTATCGTATAAGTATCTATCTGTATACTTAAACATCTTTATGTACTTATCAATGAAAAATGATATACTACATTGCAGATGTTAGTCTCTAACTCAAGCGACCTTTTATCCTTGTTTATTAAGAATGTCAATTGATTAGGAACATATTTAGAATATCCAATGAATATTGATGTATTTATGATGATCATCATATGTACCACCCCATCTCACTATAGTATATTCAAAGACTTTATCTATACATCTAGCATGAGTATGCATATAACATGAGTCAATAAAGTCCTAGTCAACAGTTGGCTTACAGAGCACCTACTCTAACATCTACAATTTATATGAACAAAATACAATAAAAAATACTCATTACGAGGGACCATCTTTACAAAATACAATAGAAACTCAGCTACTAACAACAGAAAACCATCTTTACAAAAATACTCAAACAAAGGACTTGAGTAAACTTTCTCTTGGAAAGATAGTTCCTAGGCAGTCACACACTATGTATAATTTCTCACATATACTATAAATAGGGTGTCAAAAATAGACCCCACTCGATGACCCAACCCGAGTCGATCCAAAAAAAAAATTAGATTTGTGTTAGGCATTTTTAGATTTAGGTTAGGTTCGAGTTGGAGGGTTTTTGGGTCGGGTTCAGGTTGACCCGGGTTGACCTAAATTTAGGGTTTACTGGATTTTTTGAGGTTAAATAAAAATTTTATTTTAAAAATTAAAATATTTTCTATGTATATTAATATCAATGTTAGTATAATAATGAGGGGGGTATTGAGATAAAAGTAAAAAATTATAGGAAAAAAATATAAAAAAAAAAAGGCATTTTGAATAGGGCTTTCGGGTTATTCGGGTCAGATTCGGGTTGGTCGAGTTGGTCGAGTTAGTCGGGTTCGGGTTTAGGGATTTCGAGTTGAATTCGGATTCGGATTTGATTTTTTTTTTTAAAAAAAAAATCTAACCTGACCCAAATCGATCCACCCGAATTGACATCCTTAACTGTAGGTAGGAACCTAGTACTAATGCATCCACATCCACTCACAAGGACACAAACTGAAGTGTTTACAAGACCCTCATAAACTTTAAGATAACCAAATAGGACTTTATCGATGGTTCCTAGGAGATCCTCAAATACTATTGCTACATATCAATTAGAATAACTTATAGACATTGAATAAAACTTAGATACTTTTTATAATGAACAATTAAACACTCTTAGCTCAAGAAGGTTATACAACCAAGGATTATTATCCTTCTCTACAGCATTATATAGACATCATAGGACATAACAGTAGGTACAATCGACCTCTAAGATTTTGATGTCTAATAATATGTTTAATGGAGTTTGGTTAAGGTTGACCTAATCAAGTGAAAGTCTGGTCAGGTCACGGTTGACTAGATAACTAGCAAGTGGTTGACTAGATGAATGACAAAGTTGACAATATATTTTATAGAGCTTGGTTAAGTCCAAGCAGGTCAGGGGTGACCTAATGCTTGGCAAGAGAAAAAATTCTACGGGGAGGTAACCCTAGGTCTTGGAGGAGTGCACTCCAAGTAAAAGTCCTAGTGAGTGAAGTTAGGTGGTGAAAGACCTAGTGAGTGAAGCTAGGCCTTAATGAGTGAAGCTAGGTGGTGAAAGTCCTAGTGAGTGAAATCATACAATAGAACCCTAGGAGGAGGTAACCGTAGGTACCTAGGGGAAGGTAACCCTAGGTAGTGAGAAATCTTAGAGGGGTGAACTCCAAGCATGTGTAATCAGATGGATTCCAGTCGACCGTGCCTGGCTGACTAGACCAACGAATTTTGGTAAACCTATGTATATGGTAAACCTATATATAGTTTTATCAACACTATTTTACATTACTATTATTGCTATTGTGCTAATTTAGTATTGCAAGAAAAGTCTCAAAGGATCAGGCGGTCAAACACTGAGCAGAGAAAGTATAAATAGGTCCCGACGTTTAGCAGGTGAGTTGAGATAAACTACTAGAGGTAGTGAAGTGACGTCATGTCCCATTAGGGACAAACCTTAAGTACCGATCTAACTAAAGAAACTGACAGAGATTTCTAAATTGAGATTAAGACAGTCTTTACTATCTTCATATTGCATATTATATCTGTTCTAAACTCTATTTTTAAGGGAAAATATTGTGCTATTGAACTAACACTATTTTATAGAAATTGGTATTCCATCGACGAAAAGTAAGGTTTAGTCGATGGATCCACAGATTGTTCCATCGACAGAACAGAGTGTTCAATCGACGAATAAAGCTCATCCAACAGATCGGATCAAAGAATACCAGGAAAGCAAGGTTCAGTCGATGAATCAAGGGGTTCAGTCGACGAGACACTTAATTTACGTGATCTGATGGATTAGATCGAAACAAACAAGGAAGGATAAAGATCCTGTTGATAGATCAGCCAGATCAGTTGATGAAACAACTTAATTTTTGGGATTACACAGATTGGATCATAGCATATAAGAAAATATCAGAGATCCATTGATTGATAGATCATTCAGTCGTTGAAAAGGATCAGTCGACGGAATAATTTATTTGTCGACTGAACAAGAGTTATAAAAGAAGAACTCAGGATCTGAGCTGATTATCACTTTTCTGTTCAAGTCATTTGTAACTGTGATTCATTCCGTCGCTACACATGCAAACTCTACTCCTACAACACCAAAAAGTGTTGGAATGTATACTAAAAACCTAGCTTTTTGTATAAATATTTTTTTTAGAAATAAGAATCACATTGATTAAATGTCTACATTTATGCTAAGTGTAGTTGTTCGCTTAATTTATATTATAGATAACATGGTGTGAGGAGACACACAGAAGTTCATGTTATCAGTTCCTTATAAATTATAAACAGTTGCTCACAATCAAGATGGAATCGGACAAACCATTGAAGTGGTTGTAGTGTAATTAGGTATTAGTTTATCTTGACTAATAAATTACACTAGTACACTATAAGTGTATTGAGCAAGACCATTTGAGGTAGTATCTTTTTATACTAACTATATAAAAGAACAATACCTCAGTTATTATGGAAGTGTGTACTCTTAATCCTGATATAACAACAAGCACGTATACTTGGTATTTATTTCTTTGACTTATCAATGGGTGAGATTTAGCTCGTTAAATCAAAAGGCATGATAGGTTGGGAAATAATATTATTTATATGGTATGTTGTTGGTTATAGAAGGAAATTGTGTCCTAGTAATCTAGGTTGATAATGTCCCCAAGAGGAGCTCATAAGGATTGTTATGTAAACTCTGCAGGTGGACTTAGTCTGACATGACAATAAGGTTGAGTGACACTACTCTTGGAGTTAGATATTAATTAAGTGAGTTGTCAGTAACTCATTTAATTAGTGGACATTCGATATCTTAAACATAGGGAGATTAACACACTCATGATAAGAAGGAGCCCATATAGTAATATGTAATTGGTGCGGTAGTTTAATAATAACTCTTTAGTAGTATGAGTTATTATTGATGAACTCAAGTTGGGTGTTCGGGGCGAACACGAGAAGCTCAAGTTCATCGGGAGACAAAAATCAATTCCTCCTCTCGGTCCCTAGCGTAGCCTCTTTTAGAATAGGAATCGTCGAAGGTTTCAAACTAAGTAAATCGACCGAGTTGTGTTTTCATGTTTTCTATTTGTGTTTAAATCTTCCACTGCGTATACTTTGATTTCAAAATCGAAAAAGATTTTTTTAAAAAAAAAACCACTTGATTCACCCCTCCTCTCGCATGCGTTTCAATCCTACAAATAGTTCCAAGTTTCTTAGAAAAATCTTTAACAGGATAAGGGTTATGTATCCAAACTTTATAAAGAAGCTCATAGTCCATCAAAGTGAAAGGGGTAATTAACCTTCATTTACAAGAGGTTGCTGTATAGGTTTCATAATCTAGATTCACTTTGCGAAAAGAGAATAGAAGTTGGTAGGGACATCCATATTTAGCAGAGTCTTCACAAGCTGAGCCAAGCTTTTATCGTTTGAGTTTTGGGTTGAATTCTGCTTTATAGACAATAGTTATCCCAGGAGGAGGATTTTTATGAAAAACTTTCAAAGCTTCACATAGTTCAATGAAGGTTTGTAATGTCAACCTTTCTACTAAACTTTGGACATAAGAATTAATGTCATCTGATATTGTGTTAGAAAGGTCCAATAAATGGGCTTTCAAAGTTCTTTGGGCTGAGATTGTTGCAGCTTGTTCTTTTAATTAAGCTTGTGTTAAGTAAGTGGGCTAATGAGGCTATTTATCTGTTAAGGATGTAGGAGAGGAAGAGGCCCATGGACACCTTCAGTAGTTATAATTTGTGCATATGTTTGGAAAGGAACTAGAAAATTATGAGTTTGTAAAATTGTCGGGCTTGTAACCAAAGTTGCTGTCTTTAATAAGGTACTAATAAAAAGCCCAGCCTGGGTTCCTAGCGGCATTGAAATCCTCTTCAAGAGAATAATACCCTTTAAAGAAAGGATGTTCTAAATCTTGGATTGTCACATTTGTTTCTTCCCAAGTAGTATATACACCAGCCTGTGTTCTAGCGAAAATTACATAACAAGAAAATTTCTTGTCAGGTGGTTTTTGTAACTTTATGTCCAGAGCTATACCAGGAATAGTTGGGATGTGCTAGATATTGTCAGTAAGGCAATGTTGAATATAGTCTAACTTGTCTCTAAATGTAGAAAGGAATTGATCTTCATGTTGTGTAAACTGTTGTAATTCTTGGTTTCCAAACTTTCAAAGCTTCACATAGTTCAATGAAGGTTTGTAATGTCAACCTTTCTACTAAACTTTGGACATAAGAATTAATGTCATCTGATATTGTGTTAGAAAGACCCAATAAATGGGCTTTTAAAGTTCTTTAGGCCGAGGTTGTTACAGCTTGTTCTTTTAATTAAGTTTGTGTTAAGTAAGTGGGCTGATGATGCTATTTATCTATTAAGGATGTAAGAGAGGAAGAGGCCCATGGGCACCTTCAGTACTTATAATTTGTGCATATGTTTGGAAAGGAACTAGAAAATTATGAGTTTGTAAAATTGCCAGGCTTGTAACCAAAGTTGTTGTCTTTAATAAGGTACTAATAAAAAGCCCAGCTTGGGTTCTTGGCGGCATTGAAATCCTCTTCAAGAGAATAATACCCTTTAAAGAAAGGATGTTCTAAATCTTGGATTGTCACATTTGTTTCTTCCCAAGTAGTATATACACCAGCCTGGGTTCTAGCGAAAACTACATAACAAGAAAATTTGTTGTCAGGTGGTTTTTGTAACTTTATGTCCAGAGCTACCAGGAATAGTTGGGATGTGCTAGATATTGTCAATAAGGCAATGTTGAATATAATCTAACTTGTCTCTAAATGTAGAAAGGAATTGATCTTCATGTTGTGTAAACTGTTGTAATTCTTGGTTTCCAAATCTTAATATTTTAGTAGCAAAAGTGTGTACCTTCCTTGGTCGATCCATAGTCTAGAAAAAAAAAGAGTATTAGTGTAATAAATGAGATAAAATATCTTCTAGAGAGTTATTAATTCCTTTGATGTATTCCCAGTGGATGTGTAAACCTTTATTGAAAACAGTGTCCATAAATTTAAGCCATCTTTTATGTCCTAAGTTTTTTCATAAGTCTTTTGTTTGTTGACTACATGCAATAATAACTTCACAATCAATTTTGAGAGTAATTTCTTGCTTATTACATATAAATAGTCTAAATTCTTGTAGATAGTAGATGACAACTAATATTTCATAATCTAGAGAAGTAAGGTGTCTTTTTTTCTTGATATTTCCCAGAGGCATAATGACATATGATTTTAGAGCTTTTGGGTTCACATTTAGAAGTTTTACAGAATAAAATGCCATCCCATCCGAATTTATAGTCGTCTGTTTCAATAACTAAGTAATCTGAATCTAATGATAAAGCCAATATGAAAATTATTTTAACTAATTGTTTTATTTATTGGACAAGAGCTACATCTTGTTGATTAAAGTGTTTTGTCCTATTAAGGAAGTTTTATTATACAAAGAGTCACTGATTTTACCTATGTCTTTTAGATAAGGGTGTGCATAATTGAGAAGGCCTAAAAAAGAGCGTAGAGTTTTGGTATCTTCCATTTTATTAGGAAAATTAAGGAGCTTAGTTGAAATATGTGGTTGAAGTGTTATTGTTCCCTAACCAATTTCGGTACCAAGGAAAGAGATGTGGGTAGTTGCTAATTGTATTTTTTTTACGAGGAATAATAAGACCATGAGTTTCAAAAAGTTTTAAAATGATATGTAAATGGGCATAATACTCATATTTAGTTTTGGAGAATACTAACACATCATCAATATAAACACTTGTAAAAGGATAGACATATCTAAAAATATTATCGATTTTTCATCGAAAAATTTGAGGGGTTACTTTTAAACCAAAAGGCATAATTAGCCATTCAAAATGTCCTTCAGAACAAAAAAAAGTTGTTCATTCTATTGAATCAGGGTGTATTTTGATTTGTTAAAAATCAGATTTCATGTCTAATTTAGAGTGTCATTTTGAGTGTTGAATTTTATTTCGTAATTGGTCTTTATCTGGTATTTTATATATGTCTTCATGGCAAATGTCATTAAGTCTTTTATAATTAAAACCATCCTAGATTGGCCTCATTTTTGTTCAGCTCCTTAGTTTACTATAAAGGTTGGGCTTCTATATCTGAAGGTTGATCTTTGAATAACTCCCAAAGTAAGTAGTTGATGAATATTCATTTTGCATTCTTCAGTTTCCCAGTTAGTATATTTAAATCTTGGGTTTTGATGGTTAAGTCTGGATTTATGATAGATAACTAACAGTATATTTTATCACGCTCTTAATATTTTATAGGATTTTCTCCTATAATTTCTAATTTTTATAATATGGAAATAAGAGTATCTAATTTTGGTTGATGAGTGTTGACTAAGTGAAGTAATTGTTGTGGAAAAAGTAAACACATGGGGTAGTCCAGTTAGGAAGAAATGGATCGAATAAAGGGCTTGATTAGTCAAGTTCTTCTAGTTTTCCTGATATTTATGAAAAGCAAGTTCACATGTCGTAGTTGCTAGTTTACAACTATTCTGTTGAGGACATTGACAATCTTTCTAGGTCTCAGGACTTAGAGGCGTGTTAAGGTTTTTACAGTTTGAACAATAGATGGATAATCAACTACTATAGGAGATACAATAGGTGTGGTAAAAAAATTGGCATAGTCTTTAGTTAATAGAAAGACTCTATCTGGTGTGAGTAAAAAATTTAAGCCAAGAATTAAGTAAATGTTTGAGTGTAGTAAAGGTTTTACCCATATTTTGGAAAGTGGTAGTGGTGTGTTGTATTTCCCATAATTACAAAAAAAAAAATCTTAGATGAGTATTAGTTACAAATTTTGTACATGATAGGTGTTGTTCATCAAATTGCATACTCACTAATAGTTGTGATGCAATTTTGATAAGGGAGGTAGGTATAATAGAAAGAAGAGTAGTTTCATCAATAGTGGAGTTTGTGGCTCTACTGTCAAAAAAAACATGAAATATAATTTCATAACCATGAATATTAACTAGACATTTTACTCTAATGTCCAAAGTTTTTCCTGTATTACAATATTGGAAGTTTTAATAAAGACTAAGTCTATGTCACCTAACTCTGTGTTACCAGTGAATTAGATAATTGTGTTTCTTTTCCTTTATCTAGAGGAGATGATGTAATAAGATTGATTACTTCGGTCTATTTCTAAGGGATTTATACGGGTTTCTAATATATAGACTCTTGTTTCTAGTAACATATTATGAGTACTTCCTTATGGTATGTGGTTGCTAGGTATAGTGATAGAGAATAATTTCTGAAGACATATTACAGGCTTGTTTCCTACAAATCTTGCATTTACCTTGTTAATCTATAAAAGGATAATAACTATAAAAAACTATGGAAGATTATCAGTTTCTGTTTTTAGCATCCAGTAATCCTGACATACATTTTAGTTTCTGGTATTAATTTAGTACTAAGTTGTGTAAACATCAAATTGATGTCTGTTTCAAGTTCTCCCATAATTCATCTAGATAATCTAATGAAGCATATTCTCTATTGTGAGGCATTTCAGGATATATAGGAGGATCAGACGGATGTAGGAAAGAGTTGATTAAGTTATAGTCAGGTGAAGGTGGTATTTCCTCAATATTATCTACCGAGATCATACAATTGTTGGTTGCTACTCGGAAAACCTAATGGTTCCACTGTACAAAAATTTTGTACAAAGGTCTGAACCTTTTCCTAGCTACCATGTGTTCTTTTAAATTAAACTTGGATCGCCTGCGGAACTTAACACGTTTGATCCGAAGTTTAATCTATTTGTTCTTTTAGGTTTAGACTTGGATCTCCTGCGGAACTTAACACGTTCGATCCAAATCACCTAGGTTATTAATTCCATTAAATACTAATTTCCAAAATTGACTTCCAGGACTGCATGGCGAGGCACATGGCCTTCTTGGATATGGGAACAACCACCACCGCCTAGACAAAGCCTTTTAAGGAAAGCTAATATTTAATTTCCTTAAATAACTTTAGATCAACCGAAAAGAACAATCAAATCACAAGGAAAAGAAAAACAAAAGAACACAACATCAAAAAAAATTCGAAATACTAGAATCGCATGCCTCTTGTATTTGGTATTTTTACATGAAGATAAAACTAGTATGATGCGGAAATAAAATACTAGTATACATTTTCTTTTGTAAGCAAAAACCTCTAGGTCTTCTACCGTATTCCTCTTCTAACCTCGGACGTTGTGTGGGCAACGATCTTCCGAAATGAGAAACCACCAAAGCACCTTCTTCTCCTCCTTGCAAGGTTCGGCCAAATCAAGTGCACCTCCAAGGAAGACGAGAAATCACCACCAATGCTCCAAGGGATGAAAGCTTTCTCTCCTTCTTCTCCAAGCTAGAAACCGGCCACTACTTGATCTCCAAGAGGGAAGAAGGTTTCGGCCACAAAGGATGGAGAGAAGAGAAAGGGAAGTGGCCGGCCACACCAAGGAAGAAAAAAGGGAGAAACTAATAGAGGTTGTTCACCTTGAAGGCTCCCAAAACCCCCTCTTTTATAATCCTTAGCTTTGGCAAATAAGGAAATTTAATTACAATAAAATTTCCTTAACTTTCCTTGACATGAATTAATTAAGAAAAATAAAATAAAATTTCCCAATTAGACATATCATGGCCGGCCACCTCATGGAGAGCAAACAAGACAATTTTCAATCAACAATTAAAAATTCCTTATTTGTCTTCAGAAATTTTAAAAAATAAAATTTCCCTTTAAAATCCCTTCATGGTTGATAAAAAGAAATTTCTATAATTTTAATTTTTCAACATGTGAATAATTTACAAAGAAGAAAAATAAAATATCTTTCCAATCTACAAATAAGGAAAGAGATCTAATCTCTTTCTTTAATCTTTTGTAGATCTTTTAAAAAGAGATATTTTAATTTTAAATCTCTCCAATAAATTATATCTTTCACATAAGAAAATTTTAAAATAAAATTCTTTTTAATTTAATGGGGGGTCGGCCACCTAAGCTTGGGTTCAAGCTAGGGCCAGCCACCCATGAACCAAGGCTTGGCCGGCCCTAGCTTGATCCACAAGCTAGATTGGCCGGCCCTTACATCATGGGTATGAATGTGGGTATAGGTGGGTATAGTACTCTATAAATAAGATGCTACGATAGGGACCGAGAGGAGGAATTGGTTTTGGTCTCCCGATAAAATTAAGCATCCTGTGTTCGTCCCGAACACACAACTTAATTTTATCAATAATAATTCATTCCACTAGAGAACTATTATTGAATTACCACACCAATCCCAAATTATATTTTTGGGCTCCTTCTTATTATGAGTGTGTTAGTCTCCCTGTGTTTAAGATGTCAAATGTCCACTAATTAAGTGAGTTACTGACAACTCATTTAATTAGTATCTTAGTCCAAGAATAGCACCACTCAACCTTATCGTCATATCGGACTGAGTCCACCTGCAGGATTTAACATGACAATCCTTATGAGCTTTTCTTGGGGACATTATCAACCTAGATTACTAGGACACAGTTTCCTTCTATAATCAACAACACACACTATAAGTGATATCATTTCCCAACTTATCGGGCTTATTAATTTATCGAACTAAATCTCACTCATTGATAAATTAAAGAAATAAATATCAAATATATGTGCTTGTTATTATATTAGGATTAAGAGCACACACTTCCATAATAACTGAGGTCTTTGTTCCTTTATAAAGTTAGTATAAAAGAAACGACCTCTAATGATCCTACCCAATACACTCTAAGTGTACTAGTATAATTATATAGTTAAGATAAACTAATTCCTAATTATACTACGACCTTCCAATGGTTTGTTCCTTTCCATTTTGGTCGTTAGCTACTGTTTATAATTTATAAGGTACTCATAACATCATCTTCTGTATGTGACACCACATACTATGTTATCTACAATATAAATTAATTGAACAACTACAAACAAATGTAGACAATTTGACCAAATGTGATTCTTTATTTAAAATAAATGTTTACAAAAGCTTAGGCTTTCAGTATACACTCTAACAATCTCCCACTTATACTAATGACTAAGCTGCCATATCTTCTGCCATACATCTGATTCTCATTCCCTCCACATGCCGATCGAAAGCTTTTGCCGGAAGGGCCTTAGTGAAAGGATCTGCCAGGTTATATGCTGATGCAATCTTGGTGATGACAACTTCTCCTCGCTTCACGATCTTTCGTATCAGGTGGTACTTGCGCTTTATATGTTTACTTGCCTTATGGGCTCGTGGTTCTTTCGAGTTTGCAACTGCACCGCTATTATCACAATAAATTGTGATGATTTTGGGCAAACCAGGAATCACATCTAAGTCCATTAGAAAGTTCCTGAGCCATACTGCTTCTTTAGCCGCCTCAGAGGCTGCTACATACTCAGCTTCCATGGTTGAGTCCGAAACACATTTCTGCTTAACACTCCTCTATGCAATGGCTCCACCTCCTAAAGTAAACACATAGCCTGATGTAGACTTACTGTTGTCCCTATCTGATTGGAAATCTGAATCCGTGTAACCCACAGGGAGCAAATCGTCTGCTTGGTAAACTAGCATATAATCTCTAGTCCTTCTCAGGTACTTTAATATATACTTTACCACAGTCCAATATCCTTGTCCAGAGTTACTTTGATATCTGCTAATCATGCCCACGGCAAAACAGATATCAGCTCTCGTACATAGCATTGCATACATTAGGCTTCCTACAGCCGAAGCATAAGGAACTGCTTTCATGTCCTCTATCTCCTTTGATGTCTTCGAAGACATCTCTTTAGATAGAGCTACTCCATGCCTAAAAGGTAAGAAACCTTTCTTGGAATCCTGCATACTAAAATGAGCAAGGATTGTATCTATATATGAAGCTTGGGACAGACACAACATTCTTTTCTTGCGATCCCTTATAACTTTGATCCCAAGAATATGTGCACAATCTCCTAAGTCCTTCATATCAAATTGTTTGGATAACCATACCCTTATGTCCGATAATACCTTGACATTGTTGCCAATTAACAAAATATCATCTACGTATAGTACAAGAAATACCACCATGTTTCCGTTACACTTCTTGTATACACAAGACTCATCCGGACACTGAATAAATCCATATGACTGAATTACTTCATTAAACCGGATGTTCCAAGACCTTGAAGCTTGCTTCAGTCCATAAATGGACCGATTGAGCTTGCACACTAGATGCTCTTTGCCTTTTTCAATGAACCATTCTGGTTACTTCATATGGATGTTCTCTTCAAGACTTCCATTAAGGAAAGCTGTCTTGACATCCATTTGCCAAATCTCATAATCCATATGAGCAGCAATGGATAAGAGTATCCGGATAGACTTAAGCATTGCTACCGGTGAAAAGGTCTCCTCATAATCGATTCTCTCTTTCTGAGTGTACCCTTTCGCAACAAGCCTAGCTTTGAAGGCTTCTACCTTCCCGTCTATCCCTCTTTTCCTTTTGTAGATCCACTTGCATCCAACGGCTTTTATACCATCAGGTGGTTCTACGAGCTCCCAGACCTTATTAGAGTACATAGACTCTATTTCAGAATTCATTGTCTTTTGCCAAGATGTTGCATCTATATCTTGGAGTGCTTCGTCATATGTTCGGGGATTAGGTTCATGTTTACCCAGGATCAAGTTCGAAGACTCTCCCAAAAACATGAATCTATCAGGCTGCCTTACAACCCTCCCACTACGACGAGGCACTGTCTGTGGTTGTGTATCATGTGTGACACGTGTTGCAGTCTCTTGTGGTACTTTATCTTGTACTGTTGGTACTAAGGTAGACGTGTCCTCTCTAAGTTCTTCTAAAACAACTTTGCTACTGGGCTTGTGATCCATTATATAGTTTTCTTCTAAAAACTGGGCATTGGTGCTAACAATGACCTTCTGGTCTTTAGGACTATAAAATAAACCACCTTTCGTTCCTCTGGGATACCCCACAAACACGCGAACTTCTGTACGAGATTCTAACTTATCAGCATCTGGTTTCAGCACATGTGCTGGATTACCCCAAATTTGAATATGTCTTAGACTGAATTTTCGCCCATTCCACAATTCTATGGGAGTAGAAGAAACTGATTTAGAAGGTACTAAGTTCAGAATGTACATTGCCGTTTCCAGAGCGTATCCCCAAAACGAATTTGGTAATTCTGAATAACTCATCATCGATATAATCATTTCCATAAGAGTCCTATTCCTTCATTCTGCCACACCATTCTGTTGGGGTGTACCAGGTGCAGACAGTTGGGATTGAATCCCGGCTTCTGATAAGTAATTCCTAAACTCTCCTAAGAGGTATTCGCCACCACGATCAGACCGTAGTGTCTTGATACTTTTACCTAGTCGTTTCTCCACATCAGCCTTGTACTCTTTGAACTTATAAAAGCACTCGGACTTGCGGCGCATTAGGTAAATGTATCCGTATCTTGAATAATCGTCTATAAAAGAGACAAAATATTCAAAACCACCTCTTGCCTGGATAGACATAGGACCACACAAATCAGAATGAACTTATTCTAACACTTCTTTGGCTCTATACCCCTTGGCCTTAAAAGGCCTCTTAGTCATTTTACCTTCCAAGCAAGATTCACAAGTTGAAAATTTTTCCAACTCTAATGAACCCAAAAGTCATCGGCTATAAGCCTCTGAATCCTACTTAAGTTAATATGACCAAGCCTTAGATGCCAAAGATATGCTTGGTTCATTTCCGAAGGTTCTTTTCTCTTATTTGAGTTAGAAGATGAGTTATAAATTTCCATGTTTTGTTTTGTGGGAGAAATTGGATTTAAAGTATACAAATTGCTAACTAATGCACCAGAACAGATAATCACTTTACTTCACTTAATAACTACATCATTACTAAAAGAAACTGAATATCCATCCAAAAACAGTTTAGAAACTGAAATTAAATTCTTTCTAAAACTGGGTACATAAAGACAATTTCTTAAAACCAAATTTCTATTCCTATTAAAAGATAAGTAGACGTCTCCCACTGCAACAACCGCCACCTTAGTAGCATTGCCCATGTAGACTGTTATTTCTCCTTCACATAGTCGTCGGGTTTCCTGGAACCCCTGCAAAGAATTGCAGACATGATCAGTGGCTCCCGTATCTACACACCATGTGCTGGTAGATAACACCGCTAAACATGTTTCAACAACTAGAGCATGAGATATACCTTTGTTGTTCTGATTCCTACGAGGACAGTCCGCCTTCCAATGCCCTGACTGATTGCAGATGAAGCACTTGCCCTTCGGCTTCTTCATTCCAGCTTTAGGTCCTGTACTCTGAGATTTATTCACTTTCTTTGCTGAACCAACTTGTTTCTTCTTCTTCTTTCCTTTCGGTTTAGAAGTAGAACCATTTTTAACATAGTGAATACGAGAATTATGACGAAACAAACCTTCTGTTGCCTGAAGTTCTGTCAGTAGTTCCGCCAATGAATATACCCTTTTGTTCATATTGTAATTCAGGCGGAATTGCTCAAAACTTCTAGGTAGTGTTTGGAGGATCATATCGATCTGGGTTTCCCCATCAATTTCTCCTCCAAGAATTTGTATTTCATTTAGATAAGTCATCATCTTTAGGATATGATCCCTCATAGGAGTACCCTCTTGCATGGTGGCTGTCATTATCTTTCTCATGGCTTCTTGCCTAGAAGCCCGATCTTGATGACCAAAGAGTTCCTTGAGATTGTTCATAATATCATAAGCTGTTGGTAAATCTTGATGCTGATGTTGCAATACATTTGACATTGAAGCCAAAATATAACACCGCGCCATCTCATCTGCTTTTACCCATTTCCTATGATATTCAATCTCCTCTTGGGTAGATTCACCAGTGGGTGCATCAGGACAAGGCTCAGTCAGTACAAACTTATAGCTTTCAGCAGTAAGAACAATGTCCAGGTTCCTTTTCCAATCTATGTAGTTAGGACCAGTAAGTCTATTCTTTTTTAGTATGATGACCAGTGGGTTAAAAGTCATCCTAAGAATCACAAATAACTTTTGGTCAGAACTCTAAATTTAGAATAATATTGATTCCTCAAATAATACTATTTTAAATTAACCAACACCTCAAAACACCGTGAATGTTGTATGCCACGATAGTGTGGACGTATACAAATTCAACATTTGTAAAAGGAGGGTTTAACCCATTAATTTTATTATCTTGTCAACCTATCTTTTTGACAAATAAAATTAATAGTTGGTATCCTTTGGTCTTACAAATAATAGCAGTGACTCCGATGGGGAGGATACTATCAGATGTGCCTAAGTGTATACCATTACTTGACACTAAGTCCATTAATAAGATTGTGCCCCTTCCGATGGGGAAGATCACACGCTCTTAATTAACTTCCTATAGTCATCCAAAATGGAAGTTTGTTCTAGTGATCCACAAATAAGCTCATCCGATATGGAGGAAGGCACTCAGAGCTAACGCGCAAGCTTGTTTGCATCACTTACAAACCAGTAATGGAGACCGTGGAATTTATTTAAAATCCCTCTCCCACTTAGTTATTTATAAATGAGGAATTTTAACTATACTAGCCTACTAAATATGTATACTAACATGCACACACAGCACAATATAAAAGCAATAAATAGAAAATCTAATTTTCAACTATTATGGCTTTTATCTATTGTTGTCCTCCGTGTGTTGTCATCCCAAGCTACTACCATTTTTGGCCACCGCTACCGGGTCTAGTTGTCGCATCCATCTTGCTCCTTGTTTCACTGCGCCTCTGGTCCTCAAAAGGTTCCACGCCTTGCAAGATTCGATCCGCGACATAAATATAATTTTACATTTTTCGATCCTATATTCCTCGAAGGAATGTACATGTAACTAGATCAAAAATAAAATCCTAATAAAACTAAATACAGCTCCTGTTGTATTTTATAATACAATCATGCACACACACATAAATGCCCTTGATATGTCCAAGGGTCCAATCACACACATAATAACTAAAAATCATAATATTTGGATCCTGCATCACAAAGTTAGCACATCCTACTATTAACCTGCCTAAATTATGTATGACATGTGCATAATTAAACTAATACCAAATACACAGAGGCAAAACCCTAGCTCTGATACCAATTGTTGGTTGCTACTCGGAAAACCTAATGGTTCCACTATACAAAAATTTTGTATAAAGGTCTGAACCTTTTCCTAGCTACCATGTGTTCTTTTAAATTAAACTTGGATCGCCTGCGGAACTTAATACGTTTGATCCGAAGTTTAATCTATTTGTTCTTTTAGGTTTAGACTTGGATCTCCTGCGGAACTTAACACGTTCGATCCAAATCACCTAGGTTATTAATTCCATTAAATACTAATTTCCAAAATTGGCTTCCAGGACTGCATGGCGAGGCATATGACCTTTTTGGATATGGGAACAACCACCACCGCCTAGACAAAGCCTTTTAAGGAAATCTAATATTTAATTTCCTTAAATAACTTTAGGTCAACCAAAAAGAACAATCAAATCACAAGGAAAAGAAAAACAAAAGAACACAACATCGAAAAAAATTTGAAATACTAGAATCACATGCCTCTTGTATTTGGTATGTTTACATGAAGATAAAACTAGTATGATGCGGAAATAAAATACTAGTATACCTTTTCTTTTGTAAGCAAAAACCTCTAGGTCTTCTACCGTATTCCTCTTCTAACCTCGGACGTTGTGTGAGCAACGATCTTCTGAGATGAGAAACCACCAAAGCACCTTCTTCTCCTCCTTGCAAGGTTTGGTCAAATCAAGTGCACCTCCAAGGAAGACGAGAAATCACCACCAATGCTCCAAGGGATGAAAGCTTTCTCTCCTTCTTCTCCAAGCTAGAAACCGGCCACCACTTGATCTCCAAGAGGGAAGAAGGTTTCGGCCACAAAGGATGGAGAGAAGAGAAAGGGAAGTGGCCGGCCACACCAAGGAAGAAAAGAGGGAGAAACTAATAGAGGTTGTTCACCTTGAAGGCTCCCAAAACCCCCCTCTTTTATAATCCTTAGCTTTGGCAAATAAGGAAATTTAATTATAATAAAATTTCCTTAACTTTCCTTGACATGAATTAATTAAGAAAAATAAAATAAAATTTCCCAATTAGACATGTCATGGCCGACCACCTCATGGAGAGCAAACAAGACTATTTTCAATCAACAATTAAAAATTCCTTATTTGTCTTCGGAAATTTTAAAAAATAAAATTTTCCTTTCAAATCCCTTCATGGTTGATAAAAAGAAATTTCTATAATTTTAATTTTTCAACATGTGAATAATTTACAAAGAAGAAAAATAAAATATCTTTCCAATCTACAAATAAGGAAAGAGATCTAATCTCTTTCTTTAATCTTTTGTAGATCTTTTAAAAAGAGATATTTTAATTTTAAATCTCTCCAATAAATTATATCTTTCACATAAGAAAATTTTAAAATTAAAATTCTTTTTAATTTAATAGGGGTCGGCCACCTAAGCTTGGGTTCAAGCTAGGGCCGGCCACCCATGAACCAAGGCTTGGCCGGCCCTAGCTTGATCCACAAGCTAGATTGGCCGGCCCCTACATCATGGGTATGAAGGTGGGTATAGGTGGGTATAGTACTCTATAAATAAGAGGCTATGATAGGGACCGAGAGGAGGAATTTGTTTTGGTCTCCCGATAAAATTAAGCATCCCGTGTTCGCCCCGAACACACAACTTAATTTTATCAATAATAATTCATTCCACTAGAGAACTATTATTGAACTACCACACCAATCCCAAATTACATTTTTGGGCTCCTTCTTATTAT
This sequence comes from Zingiber officinale, assembly GCF_018446385.1. Lineage (NCBI taxonomy): Eukaryota > Viridiplantae > Streptophyta > Magnoliopsida > Zingiberales > Zingiberaceae > Zingiber > Zingiber officinale. The sequence continues at coordinate 102,587,076 of NC_055998.1, forward strand.
GAGTGTGTTAGTCTCCCTGTGTTTAAGATGTCAAATGTCCACTAATTAAGTGAGTTACTGACAACTCATTTAATTAGTATCTTAGTCCAAGAATAGTACCACTCAACCTTATCGTCATGTCGGACTGAGTCCACCTGCAGGGTTTAACATGGCAATCCTTATGAGCTTTTCTTGGGGATATTATCAACCTAGATTACTAGGACACAGTTTCCTTCTATAATCAACAACACACACTATAAGTGATATCATTTCCCAACTTATCGGGCTTATTGATTTATCGAACTAAATCTCACCCATTGATAAATTAAAGAAATAAATATCAAATATATGTGCTTGTTATTATATTAGGATTAAGAGTACACACTTCCATAATAACTGAGGTCTTTGTTCCTTTATAAAGTCAGTATAAAAGAAACGACCTCTAATGATCTTACTCAATACACTTTAAGTATACTAGTGTAATTATATAGTTAAGATAAACTAATTCCTAATTACACTACGACCTTCCAATGATTTGTTCCTTTCCATTTTGGTCCTGAGCTACTGTTTATAATTTATAAGGTACTAATAACATTATCTTCTGTATGTGACACCACATACTATGTTATCTACAATATAAATTAATTGAACAACTACAAACAAATGTAGACAATTTGACCAAATATGATTCTTTATTTAAAATAAATGTTTACAAAAGCTTAGGCTTTCAGTATACACTCTAACAACAATAAATAGAGAAGGTATCAGAAACATCTGATTGTATTTCTACTAAGTCAAGATTGATATAATTAACTAATTTTGCTTCTCTCGTGTATAGATTTTTCTTATTTAGACATGCTGAAGATAAATGACCAGGTTTATTACAAGCAAAATAAGTAATTGTATTAGCATAAGTCTTCTCTGGTTTAAATTTTCTTGCATGTTTCTCTTTATTTAGATGTGATTTCTTTTCTCTACTTTTTCTAACATAATATGTCTTTTTTGGTCTGACTGTCTTTGGCTTTAGCATAGATTGTCTAGGAGGTCTTGTTGGAAGGCTTTTATATTTATTTTGTTATTTATTCTAATAGAGTCCATATTATTGAGGTGTATATATTTGACTACAAAACTCATATTGTTAATTTTTGAGTTGTTTCTATATATGGATGTAGGTACATTTTTCTTTTAGAATTGAAATAATATGTTGAATTCGTATACTAATATTATCATATTGTGGTACCACTACAAAAATGCATGAGTTTAACGACAGGAGTACCGACGGAATCTCAACTCCGTCGGCGTATACCGACTGAATATACCTCTATCGGGAAGTACCGACGGGATTTAGATCGGTCGGTAATTACCGACGGAATCACTATTCCGTCGGGGAGTCCCACAATATCGCCGTTAGAATTTTGTGTATTTCCGACGGACTTCTTATTCCGTCGGTAAATAGGCGGGTGCGGGCGTAAACATGACCGACGGAATGATATTCAGTCGGTAATTAACGGGTTTAGGGTTTTATTATACCGACGGAAATAGTATTTCGTCAGTAAGTTTCCGCCCGTACCCGTTTTCTTTGCATTCGCTAAACCTTACCTGATAACTAGCCGAAATTACCGACGGAATTAACCATTCCGTCGGTGATTATCGACGGAATTAATGTTCCGTCGGTAATTACCGACGGAAATATATTTCCGTCGGTAAATCACGTTTTAGGGCACAGATTGTCCCTTTCCTCTTCGCGCGACCTCTTTCTTTCCTCAGCGGCGGCGATATTCCGGCGGCTCTCTCCAGCGATCTCGGCGCCCTTTCCTCCCGTTCACACCGTTCCGGCGATCTCTCAGGTATGCTCTTCTATTCTCCTCTCTCATTTGAGTTTTCACACGGCCGGCAGCCGCGCCCTGCTCGCGGATCGCTGCCGGCGGCCTGTTCACGGCCGGCAAAGCAGCGGCCTGCTCATGGCCGGCGGGCAGCGGTCTGCTCGCGGTCGGCAGCCTGCTCGCGGCCAGTGGGCTGCTCGCGCCTCAATGCTCGCGGCTGGCGGCCTGCTCACGGCTCGCTGCTCGCGGCCAGCAGCCTGCTCGCAATTGTAGCGGTGCTTTGTTACTGTTCGTAGCTGAGCACAATGTAAACCCTAGAAAATTTAAGTGTCATGACATATTTTGATCAATTTCGCTATTGTACTTGCATAAAATGTAGTTTGATTGATGCTTCTCATATATGTATGATTATTTCATTTGATAATGCTATAAGGAACAACATGTTTATAATAGTTTCATTTAATTGTTCTAGTGTAGAGGTGATTTATGGTAATATGATATGATGATCGTGAGATGAAATTGTGCACATAATTCTTTATTTAAACTTATTTCAAGTGATACAACAAGTTTAATAATGTTTCAATTTATATTCTCTTTAGGTTATACCAATGTATATGAACAAAGCTTGGATGTACAATCGATTAGACAATGGTTTTATCAGAGATGATTTTATTGTTGAAGTTGAACAGTTTGTGATTTTTGCTAAAAGTCATCCAGAATGTATGAATGGTTCTGAGTTACGGTGTTCGTGCAATCATAAAAAATGTCAAAATAGATCATTTCGTGATGAAGATACCGTAAAAATACACATATGTAGAAATGGATTTGTGCCAAATTACTACAATTGGTATTGCCACGGAGAGCCTTATATATATGAACCAATTGGGTCATCTGGTGGTTCATATTCTGGGACTACTGTTACAGCTCCTGAAGCATCAAATAATTATGATATTTCAATGCAATCAATGGTTCAAGATGCGATGAATGCAGTTGATTATTCGAATATAGATGAAATACCAACCCCTGAATATCAGCAACTATATGAAATGTTAAAGGCTAGTGAAAGAGAAGTGTGTGAAGACATTCCTTCTGGTCATTCACAACTATCAGCTACAGCAAGGTTATTGAATATGAAAGCAGAACATCATTTCTCAGAAAGATGTTATGATGACATTTGTCAATTGATGTCAGAGTTGCTCCCTACTGATAACATAATGACTGATAGCTTCTATGAAATAAAGAAATTGATCAGAGGTTTAGGTTTGCCTGTAGAGAAAATTGATTGTTGTATAAACAACTGCATGATATTTTGGAATGAAGACAGTGATTTGAATGAATGTAAAATCTGTACTCACCCTCATTTTAAGCATCGTAATCGCATACCAGGGAAGAAGAAGAAAAATATTGCTTGGAAAGTAATGTATTATTTTCCGTTAACTGCTAGACTTCAACGCTTATATGCATCTGCAGCTACAGCTAACCACATGTTGTGGCATCATGAGCATGAGCATGAGCATGAAGAAGGTATAATGTGTCATCCTTGTGATTCTCCTGCATGGAAACATCTTGATAATGTGTTTCCCTCCTTTGCAATGGAACCACGAAATGTGAGATTGGGACTTTCTGCAGATGGATTTCAACCATTTGGTCAGTCGAGACAACAATATTCATCTTGGCCAGTTATATTAACACCGTATAATTTACCACCATGGATGTGCATGAAAGATGAATTTATGTTTCTTACCGTGCTTATTCCTGGTCCAGCCAATCCAAAAGATAAGATAGATGTTTTCTTGCAACCTCTAATTGCCGAGCTTAATGAATTATGGAATGTAGGGTCGGTTACTTATGATATTGCAAGCAAAACTAATTTTACATTGCATGCGGCCTTATTATGGACGATCAGTGATTTTCCAGCATACTCAATGTTGTCGGGATGGAGCACGGCTGGTAAATTAGCATGCCCACATTGCATGACAGAGTCCGATGCATTTTCATTACCTTGCAGTGGGAAGATATCTTGGTTTGATAATCATCGTAAATTTCTACCACTAGATCACCCTTTTAGGCGAAATAATAAAAATTTTCTAAAGAATGTTGTAGTCAGAAAACCTCCCCCAGCAGTCCATGCTTCAGGTGAAGAAATCATTGAACAAATATATAGTTATGGATTTCTCCCAGTATCTCAGCCTAATTATGATGAGATAAATAAGTATATTGTGAGGATGAGCAAGTGTGGTTGGAAGAAAAGGAGCATATTCTGGGAGTTGCCTTATTGGAAGTATCTACTCATTCGACACAATATAGATGTGATGCATGTTGAGAAAAATTTCTTTGATAATATCTTCAACACTATGATGAATGTACCTGGAAGAACTAAGGTCACTGCAAAATCACGTGAAGAATTAAAAGAACTAGTCAACAGACCAGAATTGCATCAGAATGAAACAACCAATAAGTTTCCAAAAGCTTGTTATACATTGGACAAAGATGGTAAACAAGCTTTATGTAGTTGGTTAAAAGAAATTAAATTTCCAGATGGATATGCTTCGAATATGGCTCGATGCGTTGACATGAACAAATTAAAGATGTTTGGAATGAAGAGCCATGACTGTCATGTGTTCATGCAAAGACTTATTCCAATAGCTTTTCATGATTTTCCAATAATGTTTGGCAAGCACTTACGAGTTGAGTCTTTTTTTTGAGATTTGACAATGAGGTGTATTATGACGGTTGATATGATTCAGCTAGAGACTGACATTTCTCTCATACTTTGTAAGTTGGGCGCATATTTCCATCCAAGTTCTTTTATTCAATGGAACATCTATCAATTCGTTTACCATATGAGGCATAACTAGCTGGTCTTGCGAAGTCTGGATGGATGTACCCATTTGAAAGGTTTTTAAGAAAATTAAAAAATAATGTTCGTAATAAAGCAAGAGTTGAAGGGTCAATATGTAATGCTTATCTGGTGGAGGAAGCATCTTCGTTATGCTCTTATTATTTTGCTGATAATGTTAAAACCAGACACCGCAAATGTCCTAGAAATTCTGATGATACTCAGAATATAGATCCATCGATGCTTTCTATTTTCAAATTTTCTGGTAAACCAATGGGTGCATCTGTTTCTAGATGGTTAACTCAACAAGAATACCATGCTGCAAGAACATACATACTCTTAAACTGTGATGAGGTCAAACCCTACATAAAGTAAGTTAACTTCTCTAATCAAGCTTTTATTTCGTTGTAGTTAATTGCTTGATATCCTAATTTTCTTATAATTATCTTTTTTCAAAGCTTGTATGAGCAACAATTACATCTTCAAAATCCATCAATGACTGCAAGTGAGGTTGTTGAAAAGTTAGAGACCAAATTTGCATTATGGTTTCAAATATATGTGAGTTAGAGAAATTTTCATAATTATTTATTAAAAAAAATTCGGTCCTAATTTTTCGTATTACTATTTTGATAGGTGAAAGACCGAAGAATATCTAATGTACAAGATGATAGAATATTGAATCTTGCATCTGGACCCCTACGCCAAATAATGGTCTATTCGGGTTACTATGTTAATGGTCTCAAATTCCATGTGAGACAACGAGATTCGCAGAGATTAACTTTTAATTCTGGTGTCTGCGTTAAAGGATCTATCGACACCAATAACACTGAGTTTGATTACTATGGTAGACTTGAGGAAATTATAGAGGTTGAGTATCCTGCATTACCGATAAAAAGGTGTGTGTTGTTCAAATGTTCATGGTATGATCCAACCCCAAGAACAGGTACCAGAATACATCCAAATTATAATTTAGTAGAGGTTAATGCAAACAGAAGGTTCAATAAGTTTGAACCTTTCATTTTTGCAATACAAGCGGGTCAGGTGGTTTATCTTGAATATCCTACGAAGAGAAGAAGAGCTAGTGAATGGTTGTCTGTTTGTCGATTGAAGTCTCGTTCAACCATAGAAATGCCGAACAGTATTACTGCTCAAAACCATGATGCATTTCAGAATGACGAAGTAGAGAGACATTCGGTTGATTCACAAATCCAATCTACATCACAATTACTTGTAGATGGTAATGCCACTGACGAGGAGATAGATGATGGAGAGAAATCCAGCAGTGAGGATTTTGTTGAACTAACAGAGTCTAGCGACGACGACTTACAAACTGTTAATGTTGAGTAGAAATGCTTCCAGAGTCTAGCATTGATTAAATTTTAGCATTATTATTCATCTAGTAAGTTATGCTTTAATCATGTTTTGTTGCTTATTTATCATGTTATTAAAGATTTATTATGATGTGTGCTAATATGTTTTTGTAGATATAAGGTATCATGGCAGATTTTCCAGCACCAGTCTGTGGATCCACCGTACTTAGGGTTGTTGGAGAGTCGTAAGTATTTTTTTTATTATTAGTAATTCAAGTTCTTTATTTATAACATATATCTTATGTCTTAATATTACTTATATATAGGTTTACTCCCGACGGCCATCGAGTATCCACATATATCACACGGAAATTTAAGGAAAGAGTCTGCATATTTGGGACTACATGGAAACATGTAGATGCTGGAACTAAGGATTTCTATTATCAAGAATTTGTGGTAAGTAAATTGAATATGTACATTATATTTATCCTTTAATATTCTAAAATTTTATTTTTAAATTGCAGAAAAAATATACATGGGAGGAGGGACACGAGGTAGAATTTGCAAAAACTTGGAATATTTATTGTGCCAAGTTGTACAAGACCTATTATACTATGTGAGAAAGGATGGCACACGACCTGCTTATGTATCCGAGGAGATTTGGAGTGCATGGACGACCACTTGGTCTGCAGAAAGATGGCAGACAAAGGCTCTAAAAGCTCGAGCGAATAGGAATACAGAGCCAGGTGGCCCGAGTACTGGATCTGCTCGACATACATCAGGATCTCGTTCCATTGTTGAGCACGCTATGAATCTGGTGATTTTAATTTAAAGTTATATAAAATAAATTTTTATTTATTAATGAACTTGTATAATTTTAGTCAAATTTGTTTGTGCATGCAGGAGCGTTCTTTAGAAAGACAACCCACTTGCTTGGAGATCTTTCTCAAAACTCACAAGAGAAAGGATGACACATATATTGATGATCGATCAAAGAACATTGGGGTTTGAATTATTAACTTACAATTTATATTTAATCTTTAATAATGATTAATTAGCTTTAATAATTGTGTATAATATATAAATTGTATATTTTTTCTACACAGGAGGAAATGACAAGCAGGGTTGCTCAGGCATCTCAGCCACCAGTAGAGGGAGGGGAGTCACAGGATCTATCCACTCAGGAAATAAATGAAATTTATTATGATGTTGTGGGTGGAAGGACAAAGAACTCCTCCCTCTACGGCTTTGGTTCCCAGGCCAAGGTGGTATTTGATCGCTTGAGGACTCCTAGAGGTCGTGCGAGTTCCTCTTCTTCTTCTTCTGAGGTGGAGTCATTAAGAAAAGAAAACCAAGACTTGAAGACTCAGATGACTACCATGGATCAGAAGTGGGAGAAGAAGTGGGCTGCATAGGAGCAGGCATTGGCCTAGATGCAAGCAATCATTGCACGATGGGACCCATCACAGCAACCCCAGTCAGAGGAGACCCCAGACCCATCAGACCCCGACCCCGCTGATGATTAGATTTTGTTGAGGTATGTTTAACTATAACTTGATTTTTTTTTATATTTTTTTAGATATTCATTAAGTCAAATATATTTATTGTATATTATTAGATGCTTATCTTAAAGTGTTTTACATTTTTTCGGAGTTCATACTGATACATTCACCATCACCACTATTATTGGATATCCAAAATATAATCCAGGTATCTTTTTTACAAGTAAAATTAGTTATATATAACAATGTTTGAGTTATATTATATTTGCATCGATTTATTCTAATCATAATCTATTGTATTTGACTTTTACAGGATTATATTCGGATATATGTATAAGTGATGTATCATGGTATGTATTTTGGATATTTTGTATTTGTCGTTCACTTGTATAATTTTAGATACTTTTGATTGTGAGAACTTGATACTTAGATTTTATTATAGTTTGGAGATTTTCTATTTGTCGTTCAGTTAAGTTTATATATTTGTTGTATGTTGTATTTTGGAGATTGTGGATTGATTTACATTGTGATATTGTTGTTGTATGTTGTTAATATATTGTGTGGATTGTGTTTGTGATACCATCGCTTGTGATGGTTTGTATTTGTATTAAATTTGTATATGGGAAATTAGCAAAACAGGGGCTGGATTTCAAATTTTTTCCAGATTTTTACCGACGGAATTATAATTTCCGTCGGTAAATTATCGAAAGTACAGGGTTTTCTTCGATATATTCCCGACAGAATCAATGTTTCCGTCGGCAAACACCGACAGAATCATTGTTTCCGTCGGTGTTTACCGACGGAATAATTGTTTCCGTCGGTGTTTACCGACGGAAACAGTGATTCCGTCGGCATAATACCGACGGCATGACTGTTTCCGTCGGTAAACACCGACGGAATCACTGTTTCCGTCGGTATTATGCCGACGGAATCACTGTTTCCGTCGGGAGTTTCCGTTCACCACCGTTTGGTTTTTTACCGACGGGTAAGAATCTCAGTCGGTAATTTACCGACGGAATTATATATTCAGTCGGTACTTACCGACGGATATATTTTTCCGTCGGTAAAGTAATTGCCGACCAAAATACTTCCGATATAAGAAATTCCGTCGGTATTCCGTCGGTAATCTCATATACCGACGGAATACCGACGGAATATTCAGTCGGTAATAATGGTATTTTTTGTAGTGTACTACTTTCACATCTGTCCAAGCCTTATGTATTTCTTTTCCTAGATCTCCAAGGAGTTTACTAAATAGTCTTTCTCCTAATTCTAGGTTGTAGTAGTTTCTGGATACAACCGTTAGAGCTAAAAAATCATTACAAAAAGGCTTAATCTAGTTCTAGCTAAACAATTGTAATTATTCTAAATCCCTCATAACTTCTTATTATTGTATGTCTAAGCCTGTATTGACATCTCTTGCTATGAATAGCCTATGGATGGTATAACAAAATTTTAAGATATTGTTTCCTTGAGAAGCTCTACGAGCTATTTCTTCAAGATAAATAATTTTATAAGCTTTCTATGTTGTTCTAGCTACATCGCCTAAGTAGTTTTTACCTACTCTTATCATAGCTTCACTAGATTCTCTATTTAATTCATGTTTAACTTGATAATCTTTTTTTATAGAGACTATCCATTGACCTAATTATGATTGTATATTTGAGGATCATCACATTCTCCAATATTTAATAATACTGAATTTTTATGTCCTTCACAATCTATCTCTTTTTATGATTGTAAAAGATGATTACACTCATCTCAGATGTCCTTCTCAATCCATCTTTAGATATTTTTTATATTATATAAAGAGAAATAAATCATGAATTCAATAGTCAAGTTGGTTAAGAGGTGATTTTTTTTTTTCGATATATGCCCAATAAAAATTATTTTTTTGTTTTATTACAGTAGGCCTGTCATCTTTAATCAATTGACTATCTCGTTGGACAGGGACAAAAGAGGGGGGAGGAGGTTTCCACACGGAGAGAAAACGAGTGAGCAAAATTATTATTATTATTATTATTATTATTATTATTATTATTTCCCTTTCCCCCTGGTCGTTGTCGTCTCGCTTGGTCTCCATCGCCAGCGTCCCATTTGTCCGAAAACCCTCATGGCCGAATCGGGAATCCGCTCCCAATCGAGCTGCGCCGCCCGCTGATCCCCGCGAAGGGCATTTGATGCCGCTGGAACCCGATCCCGATATCCTTGGAACTCTTGTATCGAGATGAGCGGGGACAGTGACGAGGATGAAGGGCGGGCGGTGGCGTCGTCTACCATTTCGCCGCCTCTGGATTGGAAGTTCTCGCAGGTATTCGGGGAGCGCATGGTCGGAGAGGAAGTCCAGGAAGGTGCGATCTTTGTTACGCCACTTTGATAAGATCCTTTGGCCTTTTGTGATCGATTTACTTATCTGAGATTTCGGGTTTTGGTGCGAGTTGAGAATTGTGTGTTTTTGCCGCTAGATTGATCTCACTTGTCATTCTTAGGAATCTTAGAAATGCAAGCAAATATCTGATAGCTAACGCATGTATTGTTATGGTTTCCCGATAGAAAGATCAGATTTGGCGATTGGAACCACGAATACGTGATTTTCCTTGTTTAAATGTTACCTTGCCCTACATTTTTGACAGCTTAGTGATCAATCTAGGAAGTATGTGCTCATTTGATTTGCAAATTTCTGGTTCCTTGCTAATCGTTTCATTAGTTCCTCCACAAACACACTTGTGGTTACTCCAGGTTCGATGCTGTATGAGTTTCTGTCACGTGCCTGGGTGCAGGACTGGCTCTAAAACGATGAAAATTTGTCTCTAGTCCGTTGTTGGTTAAGGAGTGCTGGTGACTCCACAAGAGGGATGCCTTTAGTTTTAAGTTACCATGACTCTTTTGTTTGAAACAATCTTGCTGTCTCTCAAATTAGGTAATCCAACTCTTCTAGTGATACTGTCATTTGGTGAGATGAGCCTTATTTTTCTTTTAAGGGCCTTAACTATGTTTTCAGCCATTCCCCATTAGTTCCTAGCAACTTTACTTGTCTTCCTTTTTTTTAATGAATTCTATGCTCATGGTATGGAAACCTCCAAGGATGGGATTCAACTTGCACAACCACTTAAATTTTTAGTATAACAATGAATTTTGTTACTGGACTAATAAAGAATTCTTTCATGAAAGCTTCTATGCCCTGCAGCAAGTGGAAGTTTGAGCAGATGTAGAGCCTTGGACTCATTCTACTTGAGCAACCATTTCTTGTTTCAAGTTTAGTTTAGCCACTACGTTCTTGTTGATGAAGGAGGGTGTACTTCCTATTTTCTTGATTCAATAAGAACACTGATAGGTAGTGAATGAATTATGGTTGGTATTTCCATGATTTAAGACTAGTGGACCCTATGATGATCATCAATGAGACCTTAGAACTTAGGAGACTCTTGATGCTGTTTATATGTCTCTTTTTTTGACTCTGTGTGGTATCAATAACTATTTACAATGCTAGTCGATCAAGAATTGAATTAATTTAAAGTATAGACTCTTTGATAGTTGTTTAGCCATCTTGGCATTGGATAGTTATTGCACGAGTAATTGTGAGGGTCTTGCATTGGACTAGTATTGTGGTTATGGTGTCTAAGACCACCTCGTCTTTTGCTTATATAGTCATCCTAATTGAATCTCCCACGAGATATCTTTAGGTAAATGTGTATTTTCTTCTGTTTGCAAGTGTCAAAGCAGTTCAAGGATGAAGAGATCTACTTATTTGGATGTTGTCAGATTTCTTGCACGGGTTCAGAGTCTTTTGAACTTGCATAGATAGTCATTAAACAATCATGTTTGATGGAGTTTGGGCGATTCCTTTAAATTTCTTTCTTGATCTCAGCCCACTCAAGTTTATGAACTGCACTTGAAAGCCCAATTTTTGTGGTTGGAGATGATCTCAACGTTTTCTCCTTTGCTGATTCATTGATATTTAAACTAATGTTCACAACTTAATAATCATGTGAGTAGCTCATCAATGTGGTCATACCTTGTGAAGTTGAATTGCGGAGGTCAATGTGGAACCCTTCCATTTGGTTTTGTACCCTATAGGGGAGCTTAGAAAAGAGACATGGATGTGTTGGGTTCCTTGAGTGTACTATATTACCTTCATCCTCAACCTTGATGGGGGTACACATGATTTCTACCTCTTTAATCAGGGTAGTGATCTTAGTTTCTTTTCTCTTTCACTGTGGTTTCAGTATTGTTCAATGTGACTTTGGTATATCTTTTCCATCTGCTTTGAAACCCCAACATTTATTGTTCGAGATGATTATTTATCAACAACGTTGATATCAATTTGTTACGTGTCTTGGTGTAGGATAGGGTTTAAGAATAAATGAATAATTAAATTTTAGAGGTGTTGGTTTAAGAATGATGAACTTTTGGCACCGATTAGAAAATGTTTGAGAAATATAGTATTGCATACACCTTTTTGTTCTCTATGGTGATACTTTGCAAGTTGATGTCTTGAGAGATGTCCCTTAGTGGACTGAGAGGGGGGAGTGTGGTGCTATGAACTGGACTGGGTCAAAAGGTGACTAGTGTCATATTTGAAAAGGGGTTCCTTCACGAGATTTTCTTTGAGATGAATCATGGATCCTCAACATCTATAGCAATAAATAAGGATGGCTAGGAGGGAAGCGCATAGTGTTGCTGCAAATTTCACCACAGTTGGAGCAGCTAGGTGAAGGGCTTGCAATGCAACTGCATGGAAATGTGATACTAGAGCTCTTGGATAAAGATGTGCAACATGGATGCCGTTGGCAGTGTGCTGATAGGGGAGACAATTAAAAACCGAGATGGGGACAGACGGGAGGGAGATAAATTGAGAAGAAATGGAGGATAGATTGTATATTCTTCAATGAACATTGTTTGAGCCTCACCCACTCTTTTATAGGGTTGATTACAAGTCTAATAGGTTGCATTTTACTCAAATGTAATTCTTGCTGGTTGTTTCCTTGCTAATCGATCAATTCCACACTCCCTTTCTGGTGCTTCTTCTCTTGCCCCACCCAGGGTTAAGCCTCATCACATCATATCAGTTTCATTTTAACTTTTTCTTACATGTGATTTTCTCCAAGTTCTTGTAATCTCTTACAATAATCTAGTTTGTCATGATGTATGAAATGCTAAACAAATTCCTTTAATCATTCATTTGAGATTCTTTTAGTTCATAGTAACACTTTTACCTCAAATTCGGAACCTTATGTTAATTTTAAAGCTCACTATTGATGTTTATTGATAATATGATGGTTACTATATTTGAGTTCTCATTCATAACCTTTCCCCTTGCCAATTTATATGAGAGTAGGCATACTTTGCCAATGGATTTTACATTTGTGAACTGATTTAAAGACATTTACTTCATTGTTCAATTAAGTCATCAAACCTTGGTTCTTTGACGATATCTGAGCACAAATCTCCATATTTTTATTCTAGTGGCATATTGTGGATGGTGATGAAGCCTTAGTTACTGATTTTGACATTATGGAATAGACAGATGAAACAAATGAAATACTACCATCTTCTTAGTCATAGTTCAGTATGAGGTCTAAGTTGGTAGCTGATAGCCAAAATAATGAGCATTTTAGTTTCCTTCATGATCTCTTTTTTAATTTCTATGTTGGTTTTTTGTTCTTCGTTAAATGGTTAGATTAGGTTCAGTAGTCATTTTGGTTTGTAATTAAACCTTGGAGACTATCCTTTGTGGCAACTAAATTAAGGTTCATGGCAAACATGGATCTTACTAGGAAGATTAGAAGTTTTGAGGACTCAGGTTTGTAAAAACTCATTAATTAATTTGTCATTCATATTGAACCATTTAATTTTATATTGATTTTGACTTTTTTTCCATGCCAAAGTTATCTTCTAATTATGTAGATACAGATACTAATTTTTTGCTTAACAAGGTTTTTCTGTATTATTAATAAAATTGTCAGTTGGCATGAACTTTTTAATTTTTTTTTCTTGAAGTTGATATCATCTCAGCAATAGAATTTGATAAATCTGGAGATCATCTTGCAACTGGAGATAGAGGAGGTCGCGTTGTTTTATTTGAGAGGACAGATGCTAGAACTGTATGTTGCTTGCTACTCCTTTTTTCTTTTTGGCTGAAATGCCTTTCAGTGTGATCTCCATGTGATGTGACTATTTGTTTTATAGCATGGCTCTCGGAAAGATCTGGAGAGGCAAGATTATCAATTTAGCAGGCATGCTGAGTTTCGGTACAAAACGGAATTTCAGAGCCATGAACCAGAGGTGTTGATCTCAATCACCAACCAGAATTTGATAGGCTACCTGGTGCTAACTTCTTTAATTGTATGTTTCAGTTTGACTATCTTAAAAGTTTGGAAATAGAGGAGAAGATCAATAAGGTTAGATGGTGTCAAGCAGCTAATGGTGCTCTATTCCTTCTCTCAACTAATGATAAAACAATAAAATACTGGAAGGTAAACTTTATGCTTCTGTTATCTTTATAAAAGTGTTTTTTTTTTTGTTATCATAAATTTATTTTTCACATGCTATCTTATATACTTGTTAAATAGGATCTAGCTGTGGAGAGAATCTATCATGCCATTGAATTTAGACATCTTTTACCTGTTCCAAGTTAGTTACTCCATATCTTTATAGGCGAGAAAATTCACACCGATGTACATATTTATACACACACCTATTGAATGTTCTTTATATACCATCTGAATGATCTCATCAATTGGCCACTCGGTCCTAAACCCTTGTATCATTGACAAACTTGTTTTTGTAAACCATGGATTGGAACAAGGATTGAAATCTCGAGCCGTGCCGCTCGAGATGGATGATTTTTACAATTCCAATGCGGGACCGAGCAAGGACAACAATTTTGGGTGTGTCATTATTGTGTGCGTTATGTGCGCGCAATAGAAGGGAGAAGGGATCAAGACTTGGAAGCATCCGATGAGAGATTAGCGGTGGTGAGGTGGAGGCGGCGGTGAGGCGAGGTGGCGAGGCGATGGTGAGGCGAGGCGGCGAGGCGACGGTGAGGCGGCGGAGAGAAAAATCATGAACAGGAAGAGAGGCGGATTGCGATCGACATGGAAAAGTTGGATTTTATTAAAAGTTTTAATTAAAATCATTATATTATATGTATAATTTCTAATTAATTATTATATTAATTTAAATTATTTAAATAAATTGTTAATTAATTAATATAATTATAATATATAATTTTATTTTAAAACTATAAAAAAATAAAGTAAAAAAAGATAATCTATATAATATATAGTTATATAATTTAAAATAATTTTAAAATCAAACTTTAAATTATTTTTATAGATTAAAAATGGATTAAAATTTTATAAAAATATTTAAAATAATTTTTAAAAATGAAAAGTAATTATAAAATTTTATGAATAATTCTAAAAAATTAATTATTAAATTTTTTTTAAATATATAATTTTTAAAATAAATTTGATTTTAAAATACAATATAAGCTATATATATATATAATTTAGAATATTTATAAAATATAATTATATAAATTAATAAATAAATAATTTATATAATTATTATATATAAATTAGGATTTTTGTGTTAATTTAAATAATTACTATAGTTAATAGTTTATTTATTTTTAATCTTAGAATCAATTTGAGATTTGAAATCATGAATATTAACATATTTTTTACGTCTAGGAAATACTTTAAATTAACTTCCTTTATTTCGGAAGTTTTGATAAAGATATGTTATCAAGTTATATAAAATTAATATACAACTTATTTTTAAATTTATATATATATATATATATATATATATCGGCACGACACAATACTAAGCAAACATGCATATTAAAATTTAGACCAGCAAGAAGGGGGGGGGTGAATTGCTTACACAATGAAATTCAACCATTTCTCGATCTTTGACTTGATTAGATTAGCACAATTAAAGTAAGCAAAAACAATTAACATAAAAGAAATAACAATTTAAAAGAGTAGGTAAAAAGTCAGAGTTTTACTTGGTTATAACTTAGGTGGTTGTTAATCCAAGGCATTTGAAAACTCACTAAAGAACTCCTTTGTTGAAGATAGAGAAACCTTTTACACACGTTGACAGCTCAGAAATGATTAGGAAAGTTAATACTCAAGTTGTTGTCTATTTTCTAGTTCCAGGGGTCTTTTTATGGCTTTGGAAAATTCTATCCAAAGCTTGAAAGCGCCTTCCATTAGGTTCATGGCGCCTTCAGTCAGCCAAGTTTTATCGTCGAAGATAAAACCTTATCTTCAGCCAACAGTCATCAGAATACGCCTTTGACACTGTTCATGGAAGGCACCTTCCTTGAGGCAGATCAGCTAAGATCAACTCCTTAGTTGATTTTCCTTCTCTTCGAGCAGGCTTCCACTTCGGCTTCTCATCCTTCAGAAATGTCGCGCGCGTCCTTCTCGCTCCACTAGGGTACTCTTACGCAGCTTCTCGTCCCTCGGATGCACCGAGCCTATCAACTCGTTTCCCGTGCTATCCTTCTCATCCGCCGCGTCTTCTGCTCGACTTCTTGCGTTCTTAAGTTCCCTGTATTCTCAAACACACGACATCAAATAACGCAAAGCCTAACTTAACTTGGTTGATCATATCAAAACTATTCCAGGGTACTAACAATTCTCCCCTTTTTTGATGTAATCAACCCAAGTTAAGTTAGGGTTAAAAAACAATAACATAACAGTTAAAATAATTACAATTTATAAACATGAAATAAATAGACAATATTAAAACAGTTAATATGCAAAAAAATGTACCTCCCCCTAGACTTAATCTAATGTTTTTCTCTTTGATCACGTTAAGAATAGGGGTAAAAATTTTAAGGGTTACACAAATGATGACTAACACTTAGAAAAATTTTGGAAATTATTTTTCGAAAAATTGAATTTTTGTAATTTAAGAACTAGTTTTAGAAGAAATAATTTTAAATGATTTTTAATCGTTGAAAAATTCTGAAAATTTTTGCAGTGATTAAACAAGCTTATCTAAAACAGTGATAAAATTTTCATGAATAAAAGAAAATAATATCAACAACAACAAATTATTTTCAACGGAAAGATAAATTTTAAAAAAATTCTTAACAAATAGATTTTGAGCTCATGTAAAAAAAAAAAGGGCAGCCCGGTACACAAATAGATTTTGAGCTCATGTAAAACAGAAATTATATCTTTAGAAAAATTAACTTTTCGAAGATTGACTTTTTGAGAATTTTTAATATTAAAAATTAGTATTTTGATAAAAAAAAATTCGTAGAAAATTAAATAATGGTTGAAAAATTTCGACAAAATTTCTTTTGACAAAGAACATGATGTTTTATCACATAAAAATAAAAATTTCAACCTTGCAAAATAATTTTAATTTCACAAATATGATTTTTTTTGTAAAATAATAAGGTGGTCAAAAAGGAAAATTTTCCTACAAATAAGTAATGAAATCCTTTTTCTCGGAAAAATCACGATCTAATTAATTTCGAACTGAAAGGTTACAAAACAATTAATTTAAAAAAAATAACTTGAAGCATGCAATTAAAATATTAACGCAAATAAAAATTAGAACATGAATGGAAATTTAACCTAAGCATGATTTTAGAACCCAATATAGGTTCTTACCTGGATTAATTAGAAATTTTTTAGGAACATATTTTTTTGACAATTTTCTAATTTGGCCTATATGATATTTAAAATATCAATTTAGTTCTTGATAATTTCTATCTTGTTGAACATGTGAGCATGCGTCATCCTTGTTTAATTTTTCTAATTGTTCTTTTAGCTTTTTATTTTTAATTTTCAAATTATCAAAATCTTCCGGTCTGCATGCATTTGCTATTGTTAACTTTAACTTTGCATTTTCTTTTTCTAATTTAACCATATTTCGAGTAAGCATTTTAATAATTTGGTATGATTGTTCAGAAGATAAAGCATGTACCTCACTTACCTCGTGCTCTGATGCTTCTTCATCGATGCTTTCTTCTGATGACGCTCCCCCTTCGTCGATGTTTTTTTTCTAACGATGCTCCCCCTTCGTCGATGCTAATCTCTAATGTACTTTCTTCATCCCAATGATGATTCACCACTAGTGCCAGTCCGGCATAGGCCTCGATCTCAGATTTGGAGGACGGTGATTCATCCCACGTAGCTTTTAAGTTCTTATGTTTCGTTCGTCTTGATTTTTTGTCTTTTTATTTTTCCTTCCTTTTTAGTTTAGGGCAGTCGTCCTTAATGTGCCTTTCTTCTTGGCAGTTGTAGTATCGAACCTTTCTTTTACTTCGAAGGTGTTTCTTTGTCTACGATTTGTGAAATTTGTTAGTTTTAAGAAATTTACTAAGGTTTCTTACCATTAGTGCTACTTCATTTTCATCGATGGAAGTTTCTGAATCTGGTGTCTATTTAAGGCAATGTTTTGATTCGGCTCCTGTTTTGCACATCTAGATTCATGAATTTCAAAGGTAGAAATTAATTACTTACCTCTAAGTCCCTAGAGATATAGTATGCATCTACTGAGGTTGACCATTCTGATGTTCTTGGAAAAACATTAAACGCATACCTTAGCGAATCTCGGTTGATTACTTTTCTCTGAGATTCGTGAGTTTGGTAATTAGCTCCTTTAGTTTGCAGTTAAGGGATTGTTTCACCTTCATTCAGTCGAAGATTTGTCAGTTGGTTCCGAAGTAGATCTCTTCTTGTGAGCTTGACTTCGGAGGATCTTTTGTGAAACTTCAGGAATTTTTCCCAAATATCTTTTGCAGACTTGTAGACTCCGATCCTGTTGACCTCTTGTCGTGGTAGTGCAGATAGAATTCTGCTTTTCCGCTTGTTCCTTCTTTGTCCAGTTGTCCTCTTTCTTTAGATCACCATTAGTTGTCGTTCGGTACTACTACAAAACCATTTTCAAAATTAGAAAAATATCGAAATCTGTTTTGAAGTATAACTCCATTTTCTTCTTCGAGTGGGCGAAGTCTTCCTCGAACTTAGGCGGGTGGATACTTGTTCCCGCCATCGTCTTCTGTGCTTTGGTCGACGGTTAATTCTTCTGCAGCAACCTTGCTCTGATACCAATTGTTGGGACCGTTGCCGCGGGTAAGAGGGGATGAATTGCCTACACAATAAAATTCAACCTTTTCTCGATCTTTGACTTGATTAGATTAGCACAATTAAATTAAGCAAAAATAATTAACATAAAAGAAATAACAACTTAAAAGAGTAGGTAAAATGCTAGAGTTTTACTTAGTTATAACATAGGTGGTTGTTAATCGTTTGAAAAGTTCACTAAAGAATTCATTCGTTGAAGGCGGAGAAGCCTTTTACACATGTTGATAGCTCATAAATGACTAGGAAAGTTAATACTCAAGTTGTTGTCTATTTCCTAGCTCCAGGGGTTCTTTTATAGCCCCTGGAAAATTCTATCAGAAACTTGAAGGCGCCTTCCATTGGGTTTAAGGCACCTTTAGTCAGCCAAGTTTTATCACCGAAGATAAAACCTTATCTTTGGCGAACGGTCATCCGAAGGCACCTTCAACAGGCTGGAAGGCTCCTGCGACACTGTTTATGGAAGGCGCCTTCCAAGCCTTTGAAGGTGCCTTCCCTGAGGTAGATCAACTCCTTAGTTGATCTTCCTTCTCTTCGAACAGGCTTCTACTCCGACTTCTCATCCCTTGGAAACGCCGCGCGCGTCCTCTTCCGCAGTTTCTCATCCCTCGAATGCACCGAGCCCTTCAACTCGTTTCCTGTGCTATCCTTCTCGTCCGCTGCGTCTTCCGCTCGATTTCTTGCGTTTCTAAGCCCTGCACACTCAGACGCAAGGCATCAAATAACGCAGACCCTAACTTGACTTGGTTGATCACATCAAAACCATCTCGAGGTATTAACACACTCAACTAGAAATAACCCAGTTGATTACTTGGGCAATTGTAGTCAATGAGCATGCAACTATTCCCTTGTAAATGGAATCATCATGTCACAATCAAATCTAGTTCTAGGCAGCCATAGCTCAAACAAAATTATTTTGTTCTCCTAACCCCGACATTTAGTTAACTCAGGAGTTGACTAAATTGCCCAATTGATTAAGGCTCAACTCCAATCGATTTAATTTGCTCAGAAATCCTTCACTCAACCTACACCCTCGGAAGCCTAAGTGAAATCTTGGTATTGGTTGAACTGATGACTTTCCTACAAGCTACTAGGTAGTCTAACCCCCTATCTAGTCATACAAACCATCTCTGATGATGTAGCCCAAAAATGAGAATCTTAAGATTATAATCACTCTTCATCTCTCACAACCTCGATAACTTACAAGTCTTTAACTACTCTATGCCCTTATTTTAGAGTCCACCTTACCAAAAGTTTCTAGTTCCTTGGATACATCAAGCCGTCCTTCTCTACTCACCTCTAAGTCCACTTTATTATGGATTTCTGACCATCAAACACAGACCACCTAACTTCAAGCTAACTTCAAGCATCATAACTTGACCATGTTGAATTATGACTTTTCCAAGCTCCATATTCACTTTGCCAAACTTCTATACGCTTGATAAATTTAACACTTTGCCAAATACATCAAAACAACTTGATCGGATTTGACTACTTAGGAGCATCATTGCACCATGTATATCATTAGTAAATCATGTGTGGGACTTTTGTTACTTGCATATGATAGATTTTCATATGTTGTTATGTTATGGTAAATATTTTACTATAGTTTTGATCAGAGTTCTTTGTCATTCGTATAGCTTATGGAGTTCATGGCAGGAAGATGAAACGAATTATTTTAAATGCTTACTCATAATCTCTTGTTATTGGTGCTTCCTTAATTTCTCATTCCTATTCTTCAAAATTGTTAATTTAGGTTATATGTGTTTTTTTTTCAACAATTACCAATACAGAAGTTTCACCTTAGGCTGGTACCTTATGTTGTTTTTTGGGTTGAATTCCAACAGGTACAAGAAAAGAAGGTGAAACAAGTTTCTGAGATGAATTTAGATGCTTCCATGATTGTGGGAAATGGTTGCAATGGTACCTCAACCACAAGTGGTCCTAGATTGGGTCTTTCTAATGGATGTGCTAGAAGCAATTTTAACTATTTGAGCAATGATTTGTCCTTCCCTCCAGGAGGATTTCCATCACTACGTTTACCAGTGGTAGTTGTACTAAAGACATTGATTATATCTTTTCACATGGATCAGAATTATAATATATAAAATAGATGTTCCCTCAATAAGTATCTCTTTGGATACAATATTATGTACATGTGTTTAGGTACTTGTAGGTATGTAGGTATATATGTATATGTGAATGTATGCATGTACTCAGGCATGTAGGTATATACATACATACATACTTGTATGTATGTATATGTATCTATGTAGTTCGTATCTAGGTAAACACATACATATGTTACATTATATTGCTGTTTATTCATTGTGGTCTGTTTTATGATGATCTTATTTCACTGGTACAATTTTGAAGCCAGGCAAATTGAATGAGTTGCTGTATTTGATGGGGTTAACTCATGCCCTGCAAATACTTATTTCTTATTTATAGGTAACTAGCCAAGAGAAGAGCCTTGTTGCTAGATGTGGAAGGATATACACTCATGCTCATGATTACCACATAAACTCCATTTCAAATAACAGGTTTATCCATCTCCAGCTCTTAGTGTCCTGGTTATTTATGCTGTTCCTTTTGTGCTTTATATTGTAATTTCAATATATGTTGCAACCTAATATCTTTATCTTTAATATTTCATATATGTCATTTCATGTGTGCATTGTCACAATTGGTATACTGGCATAAGCTCCATTTTTTGAACTCATAATTAGATAAATTGAGTGTTATGTCAAAGAAGTGTAAGTGGCAGTAGGGCGACAAAAAATTAATTAACATAAATAAAAGAGATCAATCATGATATTGCTAAACTTACCACTTAACTCTAGACTCATTAGTAGGATAAAATCCACGTAATGCATCACAAAGGCTGGACAGAAGATTTGACCTCGCCATCATTGTTCTCTGCTTATGGTTGTTATGTGCACTTCTACTTATTTACAGTTTTACCACATATGCATCCTGATGCTTGAGGTTCTTGGTCAGATTAGGCTTTATTGTTATTGCCTATTGTCTATGTTAGTTTTGATATTATTTTTTTTCTGAACTTATGGACTATTTTGCTCCACAGTGATGGTGAGACATTTATATCAGCAGATGATCTTCGAATCAATTTATGGAATTTGGAAATTAGCACCCAGAGCTTTAATATTGTTGATGTGAAACCAACAAATATGGAAGATTTGACTGGTATTTAGTCTATTCATGTGGGTCTTGTTTTAACAGTATAGTTGGAACTTGAAAGTACCCATGCTTTACCATGTTAAAAAAACAATTTTTCCTTGCTTGACTGAACTATCTCCTAGAGAATGCTGTTAGCACTTTAGCATGCTCGGTGTTGCCTATTCTGCATAGCCTGTCTTTGTTCTTATCTAAGGATTTTTCTGCTGATTATGTAGTTTTGTCATTTAGAATGATGCTGATTCTCTTTTCCTTCTTTTACTTAACAACCCATCCAAAGTTCCCAAGGAAGATTGTCTGTTGGTGTATTAATAATACCTATGACCCATGTAAGTATACAAAAATTTGTATCAGTTTTTAATATATTGAAAGTTAAATTTACATTTTGATATCAAAATTAACATTGTGTGATTTGGAGTTTAAACTAGTAAGGTTTTGTCCCCTTGTTTGAAAGGATTTTTTTTTCTCTTCAAAATATTATTATTAATTTTCTGATGCTCTAATAATGTGTTAATAGACAAATGACACCAAAAAAATAAACCTATGATCCATCTTGGAGATATGCATGCTATCTTAACCTTAACCGTTGGAACAATTTGTAATATATTACTGTCAAATATTAATGCAAATGATCCTTTAATTGATCTATACTTGTATCTAAAAATAAATAAATATAGAAACCGGATCAACATGGTGAGTTACCAAAATCGTTTCGTTCTGGTTAAAACTTGAAACTCTAGCATGCATTGAGATTTTAAATCTTAGGATACTCATCCACTTATTCTCTCTCTCCCTTTTTTTAGCAACAACCTCCCTTTGTAAATAGAGACAAGTTACATTTTACTCATTTACTACTATGGAAGTCGGTTGCCTGCGTTCCCTCTAGCTCAGGCAATCTCTGTTCATAATTACTTTTGTTTCTCCACTTTGAGTACCTTTGTTTATTAATTTTTGTGAGGAAGCATGATTTCCATAAATTATGCGCAATGATAGCATAGCTAGTTTCCATAATTTTTTTTTTTAGTTTTTTAGATAAGGCTGTACAAAAGTCTTAAAATGTCGGATAGAGTTTTTAGTATTTTTATTAAAAAAGTTTGCTATTTTATGAGAATAAGTTGTGATATAATTTTATAAAAAGGAGTTGGTATCCCATTTATTAGACAAGTTTTCAGTTAATATAATTTTCAATTTCAACATGGTATTAGGGTTTAGGTCTTAATACTAGTTATTCTTTAATTCACCATTATCCTTAACACGGCCATCATCCACTAATCATTCGTATTTCGATACCTAGCTTGGTTCCTTCTCTCGTTATTTTTCCCTTACATAAAAGAAGTTAATTCTTTCATATTGTATATGTTATTCCTAAATAGTTTCCTCTCTTAATCTTCATGTGCTCTTAATCTTATGTTCCTCTACTCTAGTCCTTCTACTATGTTTTGTCTATATTTTCTATTATGATTTCCTTATTTTGTCTGTCCTCTCTCTCTTTCTTGGATCGCTTGCTATCCCATATATATATAGGGAGGGTTTTATTAAAAGAAAATATAGGGGGTTGATTTGGTGCAACCCCCTATATCAGTGGTGCCGTCCACGCCACTGAGGGGGCGAGCCTCCCCTGATGACTTTCGAATGCCCTGACCTGTGAGGGTCGCGGACGACACCACATCATATCAACTCCCCTATATATATATATATATATATATAATCTTTCTGATTTGTGTGTAAAAAAAAGAGGTAAAAACACACACAAAAAAAAAATAGTATGAAATTTTTTCTCCAACCACTGATCACCTCATCTCAACTCAAGAACTTTAACACAATTCCCTTTCGGAGCTCACTTAAAGTAGAAAAGATAACTCTTAAACATTGGAAGTGATGACAGGAGCAAGAAATCCCCATCCTTTTCTTTTAGTATGGAATTCTCCCCTTGAAGATAAGGTATGGTGAAGTAGGATGCTTGTTCATTAAGTAATGTCTGCTGACACAATGCTTTTTTGATGGAGGATGATAGCACTTGTACCCTTTCTGAGTTGTGGAATAATACAAATATGCTAGAGACAATTATTTATAGTGTGAATGTTTGGATAGAATAATTAGAATGTTTCCATTGGACTCTTAAACTCCAAGAACCATCTTCTATGAAGGCGAGTAATAGAAGGTTTGTAACAGGGAAAATTTCTGACAATTTTCACTTCTTTCTTGTTTGGTAACTGACTGGTAAATCACATTGGTAATATATGCCTGCTCTTATTAGTTCTACTCTAAACTGAGAATTATTTGCATGTGCAACCCTGAGAACTTTAAGTTGACCTATGTGACTTTACAATGCCTTTGCCATGATTGATTTATTGAAATCCTGGTTTGAGTTACCCTTTGTCTTGCCTTGAACCTTACCTCAGCTGAATTAAGTTTAGTTGACCAAACTTCCACTTGTTGTGGTCGAGGTTCTTTCTTTTGATGGAACGATCATGACCCATTCATATTCATATTCATATTCATATTCATGTTTCCATATGATCAAGTCTGAAGAGGAGGAATTCAATTGGGAAGAGCTTTACCCAAACCTTCAATTATAGTTGAGGCCAAGCTTGGGAAGATAAGGACTGGGTACTGTGTTAAAGTCTTATTTACTTCATGCCGAATATAGGATGGGTAAGGCATTTGCTTTACCACCCAACCAATTAGTCTTCTTTCTCCTAATGGGCATAAAAGGGAAACCTGAATTAAGAATTTCCTTACCTATCAGGAGGAAAGAGGTGAGCCTGTGGACCATAAAAGACAAATCTGAATTAGAAAGTCGTATTCCCTTATTATCAAGAGAAAAAAAACTAACAATATCCTATGGTGACCTCTATTAAACTGATAGTCTGGGGATGCACTATACAGGTGAACTGCAATTGATTGCCATGGTTTGAACTTTGAGCAAGATTTCTTGTACTTGACAACTTGACACTTAAAAGTTGATTCCTATTATCAATTAACTAGAATTCTGAGTAGCCCGCAGCAGGTTGGTATGTCTTTCAATAAGAAATTTATATATATTTCTGGGATATGTTTGACCACGTTTACTTGTACCCACTTAGGAAAATGATTAACTTCCACAACCAGAGTCTGTCTGTCTTTTCTTTCTGGAACGGGTCCCAAATTCCAATATCAAATTGGTAAATGGCCAAGCACAGTCAAGAGGAGAGCTTCGTCATTGGCTAGTGGACGATCTTGCCAAATTTTATGTTACATAATCCTCTCTTAAAGTCTAGTGAGACATATTTTCTTAAATTGTCCTGTCATTCTATGTCAATGTGTGATGAGTTCTTGTTCATCTTGGCCTCTAATCCTCTAGACACATTGCTAATAATTTTTAGTGGGTGCACTAAGTGTAAGTTTGACAACTTGTAGTCGTTTAATGGAGGTTAAATTATATTAGTCAAAATGATTTTTAATATTGTCAACCAATAAATAAATATATTAGGGTCCATGCTTCCATTAAAAATACGAGCATCTTTCCTAACATGTGGTTCACAACAACTACTATTTTTTTTAAAAAATAATTAAATTCTTCTCTAAACATGAGATGGCATGTAAGTTGTCCATAAATTTAGCTGGGTCTGCAGAATAATCATGAGTCATTAAGATCATTATCCACATGAATATTAATGACAATAATGGAAAATAATCTCTAATTGATTTCAATCAATTGAGATTTATTATATTTGACATCACAATCAAGATCAACATGAATCAAATAACAAAAATAATATTTCTAAATCTATTATATTAGTATACTTATAATTATTACGATTGTATGTCATATTTAATCTTTCTATTATTGTTTGGACAACTTGTATAAATAAGCCTATTGACTTTAGTAATAATATGAAAAAGATTTATTCTCTATTCTATTTATTTTCTCTATCTATTAGTTTCTACATGGTATCAGAGCCATGTTCTCTTCCTCCCAATTTTCCTCTTTCAAATTTTTGTCTACATGTTGATTTGATATCATCAGCTATAGTGCGACAACCTCGGCAACTTCGACGATTACAACAACAGCTTTTCTTCATCTTTCATTAACAACTTTTTGTGTCGACGACAGTAGCTTCAACAACGTTAATCATAGCAAGGCAGAGTTGTTATTTGTTCGTTTTGTTTTATTTTTTTATCTGTTTTGTTTTTTTTTGCATTCGTTTTGTTCAAGAGAGAAAAAACAATTAAAATGAGAAAGAAAAAAATAGAGAAAAAAATAGAGGAAAAAAACGAGAAAGAAAAAAAAACAGAGAGAAAAAAAAGAAAAAAAATGTCTTCTTTCGATTCTGCTGAGAGATTCCTTTGCCATCACAAAATACCTCTTTCCCTATTCTTATGGTTCCTTTTTTTTTTCCGTTAAATTTAACCATGATAATTATTTACTATGGAAATTACAATTTCTTCCTTTACTTTGTGTTTATGATTTACTTGGTCATGTTGATGGGACTTCGTCCCCACTTCGCAAAGATGATTCATCCTATACTATTTGGTTTAAGAAGGATTAATTAGCCTTGACTTGGTTAATCTCATCAATTACTGAGTCTATACTTCCCATGCTCGTTGGGCTTAACACCTCGCGTTAGGTTTGGGAAGTTCTTGATTATTCTTTTGCATCCCACTCTCAAATGCGAGTTCTCCAACTTTGTTTACCATTATAGTCTGTGCAACAAGGAGATACCTTTATCAATGACTATATACAATCAGTCACCAACAACCTAGCGACAATTGGACATCTGGTCTCTGATCCAAAATTATTAATGCATGTTCTTGCAGGTTTAGGTCCTCAATATGATAACTTTGTTCCAGTGTGACGACTCGCATGGATTAAGTGTTATTAGAAATTCTTCATGGTATGTTACAAATACAATCTTAAAGGATGTTAGATTCTCTGTCTTTATCGGCATATATGATTAGCAAAGCTCCATAACTTGATCAACATAATCAACCTCCTCCCCAACATGGTCATTAAAATCAGATTGGAGGTTTTGGAGGCCGGAGCCAGGGTCTTGGTCGAGGTAGAGGACGCTGTCAGATTTGCTTTAATTATGGTTATCATGCTCAAAATTGTTATAAAAGATATGATTCAAATTTTCGAGGAGGACTTGTATCATCAAATTGACCCCCTCCCTCATCTTGGTAATTTAGTACTCAATCATCTCATTCTGGAGTATTCTCACTCTCCATCCCTTCTAATGCAACGTCATCAGTTCCTGAAATCCCAGGATGACATTCGGATTCTGGAGCAATTTATCATGTTACGTTGGAATATAATATTCTTACAGAAGATTCGTCTTATCATGGACCCGACATGGTACAAATAGACAATGTCTCAGGTTTGCAAATTGCTCAGATTGGAAACACATCCTTTCATTCTGGACGTACTTTTCGCATACACAACACTTTTTATATTTCTTTTATCATTGAAAATTTACTTTCTGTACGTCAATTTGCTCGTGATAATAATATGTTTTTTGAATTTCATCCTAATTATTGTCTTGTGAAAGATCCTGCTTGATAATAATGTGTTTTTTGAATTTCATCGTAATCATTGTCTTGTGAAGGATCTCACGACAGAACCTATTCTACTCCAAGGGGACACGATCTTTATCATCTTCAACCCACCTCTCTCAAAACCTTTGTTGGAGAATGCACAGACAAATTCTTTTGGCATGCACGTCTTGGTCATCCATCTCTATGTCTTGTTCAGGATATTATTAATCGTTTTAGTTTACCAATTTCTTTAGCATCATCATCTCATCTATGTGAAGCTTGTATGAAAGTAAAATATCATAAACTACCTTTTGTATTCTCTACTCGCAACTCTAGTTTTCTTTTGGAAATTATTCACTCTGATGTATGAGATCCTGCTCCTATTATTTCTAATTAAGGTTTTCTTTATTATTATGTTATTTTTATTAATAACTTTAGCAAGTTCACTTAGATTTTTCATTTGAAAAGAAAA
This sequence comes from Zingiber officinale, assembly GCF_018446385.1. NCBI lineage: Eukaryota > Viridiplantae > Streptophyta > Magnoliopsida > Zingiberales > Zingiberaceae > Zingiber > Zingiber officinale. Next base: position 102,614,833 of record NC_055998.1, read on the forward strand.
TTTGATCTCTTCGATATTTTTTTGTCATTTTCAAAAGTATGTTGAGCATTATTTTGATCGTAAAATACTCTCCCTTCATTTTGATTGTGGAGAAGAGTATCAAGCGCTTCATCGTCATCTTACTTCTTTTGACATCCTCCATCAAGTCTCCTGTCCCATACTCTTGAACAAAATGGATCCGCTGAGAGAAAATATCGTCATGTGATTGAAATTGCCGTAACTCTTCTTAATCATGCCTCAATTTCACTTGAATTTTGGGATGATGTTGTCAAAACTGCAGTCTACTTTATTAATCATTTACCCACTTCACTACTTGAAAACTAGTGTCCCTTGGAAAGATTTTATAATCATCCTCTAGATTGCTCTTTCTTCCATATCTTTAGTTACGCATGTTATCCTTGTCTACGACCTTACTCTAAACACAAGTTAAACCCTCGCTCTCAACAATGTGTTTTCCTTAGTTATAGTAATTTGTATTATGGGTACCGTTGCCTCCATATTTTAATCGAGCGGATATATATTTCTTGACATGTTACTTTTGATGAATCTCTGTTTCCGTTTGCAGTTGGTATCTCAGATCCTCCTCAGATAATCAAGGCACTTTTCTAATCACCGAGTAATATGCTATAATCCCCACAGATTGCTTCATCAGAACATATTGAAAGTACAAGGGGGGATGGTATCTTGGGTCTTGCTCTATCTCTACAAATTCTTGTAGATTCAGCGACTAGTGGTGATCCACTCTTTAGTTCTGATTCCCATCTGTCTGACCACTCATCTCCGAGTAGTTCTGATGATGATACTCCTCGGCGAATGCTTTTTCTAAGTGATATTTATGTACGATGTTAACCAGTTTCCACTCGTTATCCTTTTCCACGTGCTCTTATTGTTTCTTCAAATTTTGTTGAACCTACTAGCTTTACACAGGCAGTCAAAGATCCAAATTGGCGTGCTGCGATGACTACAAAGTTTGATGCTCTTCTTCGCAATGCAACCTGGAGCTTAGTTCCTCATTCTATCTATGAATATTGTGGGCTCTAAATGGGTTTACCGAATTAAGTATCGTGTATATGGATCTATTGAACGTTATAAAGCTTGCCTTGTTGCTAAAGGCTTTAATCAACAACCAGGTATTGACTTCAATGATACTTTTAGTCTAGTCGTCAAAATTATGACTATCAGATTGTTACTGTTTATAGCTGTTAGCTCCAATTGGTCGATACGACAATTAGATGTTTTTAATACTTTCCTTTATGGGCACCTTGAAGAAACTGTTATTATGAAGCAACCATGGATTCATCCATCCGCAACTTCCAACACATGTGTGTCAACTTTAGAAATCTATATATAGTCTTCGGCAAGCACCTCATGCATAATTTCATCGTCTATCTACTTGGCTTTATACTCAGGGATTTTCTAGCTCAAAAACCGACTCTTCCCTATTTTACAAATATAATGAGGAATTTTCAATATTTGTTCTGATTTATGTAGATGATATCTTAATAACTGGTAGTGATCAAAACGACATTACTACTTTACTCCATCTTCTTCATCAAGAGTTTCCTATTCAGGATCTTGGCAACGCTCGTTTTTTTCTTGACATTGAGTTTCTTTCACATTCTGAAGGTTGTCTTCTTTCTCAGAATAAATATATTATGGATGATGCACGTCCTGTATCCACACCAATCATTGAAGGTGGTTTCACTGTACCTTCATCCTCCTCTCCAATGGCTGGACCCCATATCTATCGAAGTATTGTTGGTGTCCTATAGTATGCCACCATTACATGACCTGATATTGCTTTCGCTATCAATTGTGCCTGTCAATTTATGCATGCTCTTACTAAATATCATTGAGAATGTGTTAAGAGAATTTTTCGATATCTCAAAGGCACTATTCTACCTGGTCTTCTTTTATATTGTTAGTCCTCACGAGAGTTGATTGTCTACAGTGATGCAAATTAAGCTAGATCTCTCAAAGATAGACGTTGTACTAGTATATATGCCATATTTCTTTGGCAAAGTCTTGTTTCTTAACTTTTAAAGAAGTAACCTACAGTCTCTCGCTCAAGCACTGAAGTTGAATATAAAGCTATAACTAATGCGACGTCAGAAATTATTTGACTATAATCTCTTCTTTTGGAATTAATTTTTTTTTTTCAATTGTTACGCCCAAAGTCTTGTGTGATAATATTGGTACAGCTTATCTTGCGACAATCATATTTTTCATGCTCGTACCAAGTATATAGAAATTGATTTTCATTTTGTTCACCAGCGTGTGACGACTCGACAACTTTCGATTTCTTACATCTCTACAGAAGATCAAATCACTGATATAAATTACGTTTCACCAAGTTAGTACTCAAACTCAACGTTCAAGCTTCTTAGGCCTTCCTTGCTGTTTATACCAAGTTAGGATCTGTCCTTTTGCTTCTCAAGGTTGCATAATACCAACATGCTTAAGTAACAAGAGTATGACAAGCTCTGATACCAAAGAAAATCCATCCATTGGTTTTGCTAAACCAAGTGATTATCAGGGCATAACACCTGGAATCACTTCTATAATTAAACAAAACAACACCCAGATCTATTTACTTGTCCAAATAGCTGAAACCCTAAAGGAAATTCAGCAAGACCTTCGAAAGCAAAATACCCCTTCTTTACCACCAGACCTAATTTCTAAACTTGAAAACCTATTGCTTAACCCCCCTAAACCTAAAGAGAAGCCTGGAAAGTTAAGAGTTTTTAAAGATCCATACAAAATCCTAAAACAAGAACAAGAAAAATTAAAGGGAGTATGGCCACCATCACCAGAATAGAACAACAAGTAGCAACAATTCCTTTATTTGAAGATCAAATAAGAAGCTACAGGAGAAATCAACGACGTCTTTATAACACTCAACAAGCAGCAAGAAGGATTGGACGTCAACTCACTGGTGGAACACCATCAAGATATACTCTTGAGCAACAACTGGAACCAGAAGTTCAGTTACAACTTTCAATGCAAGAACGGGCCGCTATAGTACCAGCAGAAGTACTATATCACTCCAGAAGGGATGATACACATCACAGAGTTTATGTGCACAGATCTGAAGAAGCAATATTGGTGACTGATAATCTCCAAGTTGATAGACATTTTATTCAAGAAGAAAGCTTTGCCCAGTTTCAAAGAAGCCGCATGCAGTACATCCACCTGGGAGTTCTTCAGGTACGAATTTAAATACTGCATAGGCAATATGAAGGCACAATGACACTAACTGTCTTCAGAGATAACCGATGGCAAGGAGACCAAGCTATTCTGGCAACAATGGAAGTTGACCTCACGCGTGGAAGCCAGATGATTTATGTTATTCAGAAGTCATGATGACTATTGGAGACTTTTACAGCAATATTCAGATCTCTATCCTTGCACGAGGATATGAGGCCTGGCAGAATAGTGAAGCAAACCTATTAGTCACCAGGGGAATGGTTGGTAGACTTTCTAATACACCTAATGTTGGGTTTATTTATGAAGTGCAGGAAGTGGTGGATTATTTGACCTCTCATGGGGTAAATGCTCTTCCTGGAAGAAGATTTTCCACAAGAAACCTGCAGGGACTAAATTGGGTCATAAATCCAACCCAGATCTCTATACCAATGCAACCTGCAGAAGTGAATAGCCAGACAATGATGGACGGACAAATCTCATTAAGTTTCAGCAATTATACTGCTGCACAACCATCAGAAGCGCCAAATTACAATAATAAAGATGAAGAAGTATATGAGACTTTGGCGGTTCTTATAGAAACTCAACCTGGAGTATTTATGAACTATGATGGAACGGCAGAAGAATATTATGAAGAGAATAATGAGGTCTATAAGGGAAAGCAGAATTCAAAATAGAAAACCGGAAGATGGGATACTCTGGGGCAACCAAGCGGAAAGTTTGATTATTATGTTAATTATGATATCCCGAAGATTCCTTTTGATTTAGAACTTCCCCCTCCATCTGGTTGGGGTGATGAGGAAGACAATAATCCAAAACAAATAGAAGATACGCCAAGTGAAAGGTATTCCTCAACAATAGAACCTCATATTCTAGTTAACAAAATCTCTCCATATGCAGTTACGCCCACAAGGCAAACCGAAGGATCTGCTGGCCTAAATATATTAGGCAGCCATGCAACAGTCATCGAACCATATGGTCGAGACTTAATTCATACTGGACTAAGAATTGAAATTCCCTATGGAAGGCTAGCATCTCGTTCAGGCATGGCATGGAAAACTGGTGTAGAAGTAGGAGCCGGTGTTATTGACTCCGACTACCGAGGTGAAGTACAAATTCTCTTATTTAATAGAACTAACCTCCCAGTTTATATTTCTCAACAGCAAAAGATTGCACAGCTAATACTTGAGAAAATAGTTGTTCCCATCAGTTCCCGACGACCTATATGAATGGCTGGTTATGCCATTTGGTCTCAAAAATGCACCTGCAATTTTCCAAAGGAAAATGAACTTATGTTTTAAGGGAACGGAAGATTTTATTGCAATATATATAGATGACATTTTGGTATTCTCTCCGGATGAGAAAAGCCATGAGCAACACCTCCAAAAGATGTTAAGTATATGCCAGAAGAATGGGTTAATTCTGAGTCCCACAAAAATGAAAATTGCGGTACCTGAAATTGAATTTTTGGGAGCTATTATTGGAAACTGTAGAATCAAGCTTCAGCCCCATGTGATTACAAAAATCGCTAATTTTAATGATAATGAGCTGAAAACAACCAAGGGAATGAGATCTTGGCTAGGGCTATTAAACTATGCAAGAAATTATATCCCGAATCTGGGAAAATTACTTGGGCCCTTATATGCTAAAGCATCCCCTAATGGAGAAAAGAGGTTAAACCAACAGGATTGGGATCTAATTCATCAGATCAAGACCATAGTAAAACAGTTGCCTGATCTTGAGCTACTCCCACCCGAGTGTTATATAATTTTAGAAGCAGACGGATGCATGGACGGATGGGGAGACATTTGCGAATGGAAGAAAAGAAAGTTTGATCCCATTTCTTCAGAAAAAATATGTGCTTATTCCAGCGGCAAATTTAATCCACCCAAATCAACAATTGATGCAGAGATCTATGCCGTCATGAATACCATGGAAGCCTTAAAAATCTATTTCTTGGATAAAACTGAGCTTCTTATCAGAACAGATTGCCAGACAATTATTAGTTTTTTCGGAAAAACGGCAAATCATAAACCTTCTAGAGTATGATGGATCTCTTTTACGGATTATATTACTGGGGCCGGACCAACAATACAATTCGAGCATATAGACGGGAAAAATAATCAGGTAGCTGACTCTTTATCTCGTTTAATTTCTGTGTTAATATTTTCAGAATGGTCGGAGCAGCATTTAGGCCAACTAGCCATATTGGCACCAGCCATCAAAGAAGTCAGGAGCCAGCCACATCCTCATGCTCAGGAGCTATTGAACAAGATGATGCAAACCCTCTTAGTTTCGCTGAGCAATACTAGAACAAGCTTGACACAAGGCATGGGAAGCCAGTCCCACTTGACGAATTCAACCAAATCTCAGAAGATTTACACACTATTGAACAAAGGACAGCCGCCCGAGCCATCAATGCCTTACAGCAACTCAGACTGATCCATTCCCTTAAGAAACAGGAATGTAATAAATGTCGAGGGAAGATAACTAGTGGAACGACTCCCGTTGAGGTTGTCGGGGTCATGACAATAATTGAAAATAATCTCTAATTGATTTCAATCAATTGAGATTTATTATATTTGACATCACAATCAAGATTGACATGAATCAAATAGTAAAAATAATATTTTCAAATCTATTATATTACTATGCTTATAATTATTACGATTATATGTCATATTTAATCTTTCCATTATTGTTTGGACAACTTGTATAAATAAGTCTATTGGCTTTAATAATAATATGAAAAAATATTTATTCTCTATTCTATTTTTTTTCTATCTATTAGTTTCTACAAATATAATGTGGTTGATATCTCTAGCTCCTATAATTTATATCTTGTATATGTTTAATAGTTATAGTAGTTCTATGGTTATAGTAGTTCTATTATCAAGTTAATAATGATAATTATAAAATAAAATAATATGATAAAATTTAAATGATGTTGAAAAATATAATAAATGGTTAACATAAGAGAATAATTAAAGTGATGATTTTGATGGATGATGACTAAACTAAATATGAAAATTTATTTGATGGATGATGACTAAACTAAATAGGAAATCTTTTTTTAATGGATAGTTACTAAACTAAATGAGTTTTTATGAATGATGACTAAACTAAATTGGTGACTAAATGATGTTATTTTTTTATTTTTACAAATAAGGTGATAATATAAATAAAATTGTGAAAAAAATTAATTAAATGCGAGCAATTTAAAATTACCAACTAAATAAACAAAAGTCATTTTTTAGGAAGAGGAAATGTATTTATATCCAGATGATGCGAGCTTCGCTGATATTGAAGTTGCTTGAATTCTGAGTTGGAGCAATGGATGAAGTTTGCTCATTCCGCTCTTTATTGGATTTAAAAGAAATAATAGCCATTTTCTTATAGACTGAAATTCAAAGCTCAATTAAATCGTTTAGTGATTCTATTGACTCTTAGTTGTGTCAGTGTATGTTGTTTTAGATCAGGTAGAGGTATGGTTACAGGCGACATGATTAGTTAGTTTTTGTGATGCCTTAGAGGGAACATACAGATTAATGCATCAAGATGGAGGCAACAATGATTTTGATGCAGATCGAAGCAAGGCATAGAGATGACAATGCAATTGTGCTACTGATTGATGTTGGAAAGAGGTGCTTATGGTGAAGAGTTGACAGCATAGTCCTAGTGGCACTAGTTAGCAACACGATGAGTAGTCGTCTGTTGGCAAGGCTCGACAGAGGTGTGTGATCTGAGGTGGATGCGATCAAGACTTGCTTTGACAAGCCGAAGGTAAGGTTAGTGGATCAGAAATGAAGTAGCCAAACAAAGATTATGGTGTGACATTTGTGAAAACAATGATGTCTTGACTCAGTTGATGGCACTGATGATCAAGGTGGAACCAAGCAATTGTTAATGATCTTGCCAAAGAAAGAGGCGTTAGGTGGAGATAGCAGATGACATTGGATAGGTGATATGAGTTGTATGACAGGGTGAAACTCATGTGGAGTAGTAAGGTGAAAGGGCAAGAACAGAGGCGACGAAGGTCTTCATGGCGGCAGGGCATTGATGCTCGTGGTGGTGATGTTGCAAAAACAACAACGTGGAAGTTACTGCACTATCTTTTTTTTTTTTTTGCAAAACTATTTCTCGCTTTTTAATTCTCTCCCTTTTTCTTTTGTATTTGTGCAATGTCTCCTGCTTTTTCTTCTTTTATACTACTACTACTACTACTACTACTACTACTACATACCTCTCCTTGTTTTTTACTCTCAACTTCTTTTTTTTCCTTCTCTCTCTTTTTTTTTTACCTATTTCTATAGTAACATTTTTTTAAAGGATAAATAACGGACAACTTGGTGCATGAAGCTCCCGCCAATATAGGATTCCGGGGAAGTCTATTGGATATAGCCTTATCTTGTATTGCAAGAAGCTATTTTCACGACTCTAACCCATGACCATTAGATCACATGATAACAACTTTACTGATGCGCAAGGCTCCCCTTCAAACTCTAAATAATAAAAAAATAAATAATAAGTTGGTTGTTGATGCTGCCTGAGGAAGAGAAGATGCTGGTTGACTCAAGCAAATCACTGTTGTGTAGTGAACGTGAGGAGACCTGTGGAGGCAAATTGAGCTTGAGTGGATTCAGTTAGTAGTGAGAAGGAAATCATGAGAGTTGGAGGTTAGTCAGAGATGGAGGTATAATACTTAATTTAGGATTCAACTCTTATACCAATTGATGCAACACAATAGAGAAAGAAGACACGATCCTCAAAAATTTCAAGACTTTGGACTCCTTTTATAGATTTGACTCGAGAATAAATATTTTAAATAAGAAAATATCCCAATTTTAATTGAGATTAATTGTCTATTTGTTACCAAATAGAAAATATCAATTACCAAATAACAAACAAATCAAAATTTTAATTTATTATAGTCATTTTATTCTTGAATATTCTTCAATTTATTTCTTTTATTACCGAAACACCAATCTGGAATTATCATCAATTTATGATCAATTATTACCTTTTGATGCTAATTTATTGCTTTTTAATAATGCAAAGAAGGAAATAAATTAACATAAAAAGACTATAATTGAAAAACATAAATTGAAGATATTTCTAGAGTGACGTTTTAGCAATAAAAGAAAATAAACTGAAGTCTATTTGATAATAAGGAAGCTACAAAGATTTGGATTGTTTTGTCATTTTAGTTATAACCCCTATTAAAATTATTTTATTTTCTTATTTAGAATATTTATTTCCATATATAATGTTGAGTTAAACGTATAAAAGGAGTCTAGAGTCTTGTAATAGAAGTTCCACTTTTCTTTTCTGCAGGAGAGTTTACTCTTTCACTAGATCGATCCTAGATCAGTCGACTGTCCAATCGACTCAGCCACGAATGTTTCTGTTCATTGGTGGAATTCAATATCTCATTTTGAGCAGGATGTTACCTCATTTCACTTCATCTATCTGATCACCAGTTTGAACAAAAGTAGCTTTTTACTACTATGATTTTAATAACCTTGTTACTTGCATAGATGATTCACTTTTGAAAATGTCATCTGATAGCTGTTAGAATGTTTTAAATAGTATAACGATGGTTCTGAAAAATTCTTGCCATTTTTTAAATATTCAAGTTGATTGCCATGTCAGTTCATAAATTTGTCTGACAATTCTTTACTCCATTTTCTCATTAGTGTCAACGTTTGTTGATCTTTTTTTTCTCTGATCATGTGACCAAAAGGTCATGAGTTCGAATCCTGAAAACAACCTCTTATAAAAAGCAGGGTAAGACTGCATACAATAAATCCTTTCCAGGGACCCCGCATGGCGGGAGCTTCGTGCACCGGGTTGTCCTTTTTTATGTTTCAGTGAACTTATGGTCTTTTCGACAGCTCTCACATTTATAGGTTCTAGCAGGCTTTCTTGCATTATTCTGTCTTCTTTTATATTCTATTTGTTCGATGCCCCATTATGTTGTGACCTTAAATAACTACTTTATATTATATTTCAGAGGTTATAACTTCTGCTGAATTTCATCCGATCCAGTGTAATATGCTGGCGTATAGTAGCTCAAAGGGATCAATTCGTCTTATAGACTTGCGTCAATCGGCCCTATGTGATAGTCATTCTAAGTTGTAAGGAAGCATGACCTCTCCTTTCAAGTTTAACATTTCTTGATAGAAAATAAGATAACATGAGTCAAGATTGTTCTCAAGTTTCATGCATTTTGTATATAACTGATGAGACATTCTTCTACACAGGTTTGAGAATCATGAGGCACCTGCTTCAAGGTCTTTTTTCACTGAGATTATTGCCTCAATTTCAGATGTCAAATTTGCCAAGGATGGAAGACATATCTTATCTCGGGATTACATGACTCTTAAGGTTCATCCTTGCTGATCACTGCTTCTTCACTTTTCATTTTTCTGGGGAATCTTCTACTGCAAGAAAAATATTTCTAAAAGATTGCCTTAGTTGAGCACCATGTCTATCCAGTTTTATATTAGCATAATGCATTGATAAATCATACATGAAAGGGGCATCTAGTAGGAAACTTGAAGTATACAATCTCCACATTACATATTCTTCTGTAGCTGATGTTTAACATGATTAAGCCATTTTTACTAAGGAAATCAGAACAATTTCTTTATCAATGTGGTGCTTGTAAAAGAAGCACCAATCTTTATCTTCTGTTGCAATGAGATAAACCCACGGTTGCATAGAAACATAAACAACGACAATCATGACTTAAAAGGTGTCCACTGAGAATATTACAAATAAATTGGATGCATTTTTTATTTCTTAAGCCTATAAGAGAATTGATCATCCTAACTAATTTGACATAGCACTAGTGCAGAGTTCCTGTGTACAAATCTTATAAAGGATAAAAGAGAAACTCTCCTCCCTGTTAAGTCAAGATGTCAGTACAAGTGTAGATTGATTTTTTTTAATGATCAAATAATCAAATCCCTGATTATTGGGATCAACTATATGATTCTTTTCCCCTATGTTTGTGAAGGTAATATTTTGTAATGAAGATATTATTCATCCATAAGTCATAAGTGAAAAAGGACGTAATACATTGTCAAATATATAATAACCTTTATGGAACTTGAAGTTCCTTCTATCAAAAGACTAACTACTATGTCAGTTCCTTTGCTCTATTATGATAAGTAGAAGACCCAGCGAAGAATAGTAGAGGCACTAAGTTAAATATTTCTATCTATTGTAACATGTCCAGAGATTTGCTTTTCTGGTTATTTTCCTTTATATATAGTTGCTTATCTTTTGTTCTCTATTCCATCTATTAGATTAGTACAGTTATTTCAATTATCCATCTCTAATATTTGGTTCAAGTAAAATGCTATAATAGAGATACAACATTTGTGTCTCTCTAACCTTTTAAGTCTCTTTCCTTGAATTTGTTTTCTTACAGCTTTGGGATATAAATATGGATTCAACTCCAGTTGCTACCTTTCAGGTTCATGAGTACTTGAGGCCAAAGGTGAATTGTCTCTTTTAAATACACATAGGAATAATTGCATCATGTGCATTGTAATATTTATGGATGAAATTTTGTTTCAACTATATATATTGACATGCAGTTATGTGATTTGTATGAGAATGACTCAATTTTTGACAAATTTGAGTGTTGTCTTAGTGGAGATGGGTTTCGTGTGGCAACTGGTTCTTACAGGTATTGCTCTAATTGGTCCTTCTGATGACTGATTTGTCTAGGATTCAATAATAATGTTGCATCCTTCATTTGCAGTAATCTTTTTCGTGTATTTGGCTGTGTTCCTGGAAGTGATGAAGCTACAATTTTGGAAGCCAGTAAAAATCCAATGAGGTGACGTCTCAATCTTCTCATTATCCTTATTACGTTTATCAAATGCATAATCGATCATGATTGAGGTTCTGATACACATTTTAGTCATCTTTTTTGAATTGGTCTTTTGAGGAAAAGAACGAGTGATTTTAAATGTCAGTAAACTTTTACATGCATTCAGCTAAAATAGTATGGAGAATGGGAGTATTTCATTCATTAATCCCTTAGAAAGTTACTTAAAACAGTGTGTACAAGTCAATATGTTTAAAATGACCAGAAAGATTAATGGCAGGAACAAAATCTAATAATGTGTTTTTTATGGAAAGAATGTAGGAAGGAAATAAGGTGACAAAAATTTCTCCAGTGATACTTTTTCTTCTCTTTCCTTTGGTGGATAGGAGGTAGGGAAGCAACAGCAAGGAAAATCTTTTTCTAGTTTTTTTTTTCCCTTTATTTCTTCTATCCGATTTAGGAGGAAACTCACTTTTGCATGCAATAGCCCTCAAATCTGAACTTTTACAAAATAAAATTATTTTTTATTTTCAAATTCATTTTTGATTAATGGTTTTAATTAATAAATTTTTAAAATTTTGGTTTTCCTCCCTCATCTCCTTCAACAGTGTGATAGAAAATATTTTATAGTCCTTTTTTTATGAATTTTCTTCTTCTACCCTTTTCTTTACCTAATTTTGCCTTCCTTTATAGGAAACCTATAGTAAGGTCAACCAAGTTTCTACTTTAGTTGAACCTCTAGCCCAATGACTCTTTTACCTTTTCCTTTTTACAGACTGCATCAGGCTAAACAAAAACTGCTATTAACTTCACAAACAAACTGTTGTAATGGATCATGCAGAAAGTCATTCTTGACGTTGAATCATGCTGTAGACATTTAATCTAGTACACCAAGTGGTGCTTAGTGAGTTATTGTTACAATCTGCAACTAATATTATTTGATATGTCAATACTGTCGCATATTGCTGCTTCTGAATCTAAGAAGTTGCTGTTCGAATCTCTGAAAGCAGATATCTATGGTTATGGCATTACTGCTTCTCTGACTTATTGCCTCGCCCTATGTATCACGAGCCTGCATTTTTTTTGTTCGTTTTTTAAGAAAAAGTGCTACTTTTTTCCGGGGAGAGGGGATCTGCAAATTCTCTCTCATTTGATCAATACAGATGCATATTTCTTAAGACTTACTCCTATCCTGGCCATTACTAACTTCCTTCTGATGGTTTAGCTTACCTTTGCATTTGCGTATATATAGGAAACAAGTGCAAAACCCTACAAGAACTTCCAGATCTCTTGGTAGCTTCACACGTGGCATGAGACGAGGTTAGTCATGCAAAAATCTAGTTTCCGTTGCTTGGCATCCAAGTAGTTTCTAATGTCATTTAAAGAGGCCCTTTGATTTATAACATCCCGTTGGGATCCATTTTCCACAGGAGCAGAAAACCCAAATGTTGATGCCAATGGAAACACATTTGACTCCACAACCAAATCACTTCATTTAGCTTGGCACCCAACGGAAAACTTGATAGCTTGTGCTGCTGCAAACAGCTTGTACATGTACTATGCCTGAAGATTTTATTTAAAGTACCTTACAGCGGCACCTATATTTCAGGTTGCTACTTGTGAAAGCCTGGGGGGCCTTTCAGCTGCAACCAACAAGGGGCAGTGGATTAATCTCACACGATATTGACTTGGGAGCACCAAGAGACTATGAAATCCACAAGGCAACTAAATTGTTGTTTACTTTGTCAGGCTCTAAGTATGGGGAATCTGTATTCATATTCTTTTATTTTGGGTAGAGATTGCACATCTATCTACCTTGTTGAGCATCAGAATCCCTGTTAACTATTAGCTCTCTTATGACTAATCTAGGGATGGGTGTGGGTAGTTTTAGTCTTCAGAGTTGTTATTCGCTTAACTCTACAATTACACTGTAAAGGGCATAGCTGATCAGGGCATGCAATAGTTCCTTTTATGAATGTTCTTCACCTTCCATTCTGACAAATTGACATTTTTTGATCCAATGTTTTACCACCTTTATCTTGTTCTAGTCAAACAGAGAAAATGCAAGATACCCTATTGGTTCTATGGTCATGGAAGGTTTGTGTTTCCTTCTTTTCAGAACGTGTTCTTGTATTATCTTGGGCAAATTTGTTTGATTCCAATACCCAAGAGGCCAAAATCTACCACATGGCTGATCTTTCAATGTGTGAAGTATACAGTCATTTAAAACTTTGGCCGTAAGAATAATTTATGTTCTCCTTAATTGAGTTACTTTATGTTGTCTAATTTGATGGTGGGAAAAATTATAGTGGCAGAGGGGAGGAATAAGCTGAACGCTCAAAATTGAACAATCTGAAATTTATAAAGATCAGTTAATTCGATTGGTTATCAAATTAATTGATGACATCATCAATTGATTAATGACATCCTCATTTCGATTGATATTGGGTATTATATCTTGATACACTAGACGATTGGTTACAAATAACATGAAGTTTTATTTAATCAGTTTTATTCATTTATGAATTTTAAAATTGAATTGAAAAAATTGATATTTTATTTAAAAAAAAAAATCAAACCAGTTTTAGTTAATCAGTTTAATCCATTTATGAATTTTAAAACTGAATTTTATTGAAAAAAATAATATTTTATTAAAAAATCAAACCAAACTTTTAAATTCAATTGATTAATTTGGTTTAATAAATCTTTTGCTCACTCCTAACTTAGATTGCTTCATTGGGGAATAGAATGTGGAGCAAAGGTATGAGGTCAAAATCTTATCAAATTGTTTCCACTGAAAATGAGGCAGAAGTGAAGATAAAATGACAGTAAGGAAAGAACATCCGTTACAATCTTTACCTATCACATATATAAACCTTCTCAGCATTTTGTTTTTTTTACTATTTCCTTCTTCGATTGAGCTTGTTGTGAAAGGCAACTATTAGTTCAGCACTCTTGTAGCATCACACCATTTTACATGATAAACGAGGTCATCGTTTGGGAGAAGAAGAGGGAAGCTGAAAAATGGAAGGAGAATGCTTGTGTTGATATACAAAGTGGAAGGCTAATTTCTTTCATTTCTTTCTTTGAAGTATACTAGAGAAGTCAATTTTTTGATTTCAACAATCTATTTGTTTTTCCCCACTCTCCTCCCCCACTAACTTGGATGAATTTACAACGAGAGGATAATTGAGAAACCTTGTCTCTTTTCCTCTAACATTGTTATGCTATAAAAAGATGGGAAGAGAAAAAATTTCATTACAAATTTGAAGATCACTTTCATATGTCGGACCATTGTCGCACCATCATCATCTTCGTTGATTGCTATAGGACCATTGTTGATCATGGTTGCTATTGAGACAACCATACAATCATCGACTCCCATTGATGATTGAACGATGGTCATAGTTGTTTGAGTCAAGCTCAATAGTCTCAAGGCCAACCAAAATATTGACCAAAGTAGATAAGGTAACGTGTAAAAATGTTAAAAATAAAAAACACTTGATTATTTACCTAATTAAAAATTCATAATGTACATATACATACATGAATGTTATCTGCCTAAACAAAAACTAGAATATAATATGAATATATAATTTGGTAATTGAAACAATAACATTACGAATGAATTTAGATAATTAAAAGCTAAATAAATTAGAAAATTTTAAGATCTCTTGCAACCTCTCTCGGAGGGTCTACCTCGACCATGCTAGGCATCATTGTCTTATTGTCTCATGACTCAAAAGCTTGCAAACAGTCCCGGTCCTAACAATCAGGAGGTTCGGGGTGAAACAATTAAAATAGACCTTTAATTTTCTTTCATAAAGTAAAAATTATTTATAATGACTTCTTTTAGCTTTTCTAGATGCAAAATCATCTATAATATTATTAATTTCAAGATTTTCTAAAATCTCTTTTTCAATAGATAAAATTGTTAATCCATGCAATCTCTCTTGTGATATTATTGATCTCATGTATATTCTTAACAATTTTAATTTCGAGAAACTCCTTTTAGTTGATCTTACGGTAACAGACATAGTTAACAATATTTTCTAAGCAATTGCAACATTTGGATAACAATCTATATTTTTCATAAAATTAAAAATATCAATTGCTGACATTATCTCATTCGGTAAAGTTACTTGTAATATTTTTAATTCCGTAAACAAATCATCTAACTCAACATCTAATAAATTTTCATGCGTAAAAGTGGATGTTAATACAATATTTTCTCAACTCATTATTATCTAATGATTTTAATGTTTTCGAATCAAACAAAAAATCAAATATATTTTCAAATATTATCATTTCACCAAATGTTTTCATTATAATAATTGTAAAACTATAATTTAAATAAACTGAATAAAACTATAATTTAAATCAATTAAAATAATTATACCTGGATGAAAAAGATGAGTAGATCTGTAGATGACAGTCTGCAACCGTCGCAACTCGCAAACCTCCGCACCGTAAGCTCAAAACCTCCAGGAGCAACGTGTCGGAGGTGGTGGTGCAGCTGTGTAAAGAAGTGGCAAAGTCACAGCCTCGCTGTGATGTCGTCGCGGTCTCATGGAGTCGCTAGTAGAAAAGAGAGCAAACAAAAATCAGACAACAGTTTACCCAACCTAATTCTTAAAACAATTAATATATATATAAATATATATATATATATATATATATATATATATATATATATATATATATATATATATATATATATATATATATATATATAACCATTTAAAAGTTAAAAGTTGTGGGCCCCTCCAAGAAGTTGAGGTGCAGCGGCGAAAGACAAGGTGCAACAGTGAAAAATTATAAAACTTAATTTTTAAAATAATATATATATATATATATATATATATATATATATATATATATATATATATATATATATATATATATATATATATATATATTATATAAATATTTAATATTTGTGGGCCCTCCCAAAGTTGGGGCCCTGGGCAATCGCCCAGGATGGCCCTGCCTCTGGGCCGAGCCTACTTGCAAATAAAACAGATCCTAGAACAGTCATGATTAGCACAATTTGTTTGACATCTTTTTACTGATCTTATTGCTATTTCCTAAGCTATGGTTAGATTAGTTTTGCTCGATTGATATATCCACAATATCACTATATATATATATATATATATATATATATATATATATATATATATATATATATATATATATATATATATATATATATATATATATATATATATATATATGGGCTTTCGATTGAAAGTGCAAATCCAAAATGAACAAGTTGGTCACGGCAAGACATCTAGTGCCATTAGTGATTCAAACTCTAGGGCCGTTTGGAAATGACCAATATAAAATTTGAACCTTAGTTGTAAGGGAATGAGTCTGGTCTCTTATCATCATACCATACCCATGGGTCCAAAATCATTTCTTATGCTTCAAGTGTCAGTAGCGGTTAATGTTATAATTTTACTCTTTAGTAAGAATTTTCTTATGTTTGATTCGATTTTGATTAATATGAGTTATAAAATAAAATCTATAGTCATGAAATTCTCATTTTTAATAAATTTGCATAACAAGTTATAAAATATAAATTTTAATTAAACTATTTTGTTAAAATTTCAACTTTATGGCACTATGAAATTCACTCATAACTTTAACTTATTGGAGAATCTTAGTATTTTCTTTTGTTACCAAAAAAAAAAAACAAGTGTGTATACAAAATAATTTAACTATACTTAGAAATTTAATTTATTTTTTCATTCAATAAATAAAAAAAGCCCATAGGGTGGATTTTATATAAGTATTTTAGGATTAACTCAATAAATAAATTTATTTAACCTTTACAAATTTTCTTAAATATATGACTTTCATTATAATTTTATTTTAATTATAGTTAATGCTAGGACATGATGAGCTAGGGTGAATAGCTCGCTTTGCTTCGCTTATTTGAATTTGAATGACAACGAAAAACTTGAAGTAAAACTATCAATCACTAGCATCTTTATGATTTTACTTGGTCTTCATCTCCTTGAGGTGACTAATCCAAGGGTCCACTCCTCTCTCATAGCTCCATTATGAAAATCTCCTTTCCAGAGGCGAAAAAAATCTCGTACAAACTTGATCACAAAAATACAGCAAGAAATAAAAGCAAACACAATGAATACAAACAACTTTATCTGAATCTTGCTTTGAACACTTTCTTGTTGCATGCAAATACCTCTTGATTGGTTAAAAATGCAGCAGCAATTCGCTTCTAACTTCACAAGTACTTGCTTATTGTTCTTTTCACAAAACCCCCTTTTCTAGGATTTCTCTCGGGCTGGAAAATCCCTCCCAATCGTTTGACTTTCCTCTCAATCAATTACTACGTTAGATCTACCATTCAAAACTTGCAAAATGACTCTTTTTCGCCCGTCCAATCGATTGGTAAGCTATACCAATTGATTGATAGCTTCTAATTGATTAACCAAATCAATTCAGAAACTTTTTGTTCTCACAAAAAGCACTTCAATCGATTGGAGATGCTGAATCAATTAAGTCAATCGATTCAACAATATTCTATTCTCTTTACGAAAACACAACCAATCGATTGCCCCAATCAATTTAGCAAACTTCCATTTGCTCGTGAGAAACCTTTAATCGATTGCAGGAATCGATTCAAGCAATGAACCCGTAAGTGCGGATTTAGAGTTTTCTAATCAATCACTAATCGATTGCTAACACTAATTTTAGCTTTCCACAACTGAAATTACATCTTGTTTGATATCGGGTTGACCTTAACCTACTAGGACTTCCTCTACCCAACATTCAGTTATTCATGACCTGTTAGGACTTTCCATTACCTAGCATCCGGTTATACTTGACCTACTAAGGCTTCTTCACCAAGTGTCCAATCCTCCTTAAACCACTTAGACTTTCCTTACCAACTTTCTGTTGGACTTCCAATCACCAAGTGTCTGGTCAACCTTTGATCCACTTGGACTTTCTCACAAAGTATCTGGTTCTCCTTAATCTACTTAGATTTTTTTATCAACCTTCTCGTTAGACTTCCCTTACTTAACTTCTAGTTAGGACTAGTCACTCGGTATACTTCTCATCCTTGGCTAACCTCGAGTTAGGATTAGTCACTTGGTAGACTTCTCACCCTTGCACCTCCAGCTAGGACTTTCCGAGTCAAGTATCCGGTCCTCCCTTGACTTACTTGACTTTTCACTCATATATTGCAAAACATCAAAACTCAAGATTGAGTCCATTCAAGTTTAGTCAATTTGGTCAACCTTGATCTGAAGACGATTGCACCAATAATCTCCCTCTTTTTGATGTTTGACAATATGCTTAAGTTAGGTTAATTCATTAACCCAACTTCATCCTATGCCAAAACATGAATGAGAGTTTCCTAACTTAAAACCTGCATTCTCCCGCTTTGATATATATCAAAATTCTTCTCCTAAGATTCATCTAACCATGACAATGAATGTTTCCTACCTTCCATTATTTCTAAATGCTCAACTTTGAGCATTTCTCAAAATTCCTCTTATCACAATGAGGTTCTCAACCTTCCATTATTTTCAATGCTCATCCTTGAACATATATCTATCATCCTTCTATAGATCTCCTTTCTTATCCAAATCATGACTTTAAGATAAAACTCCCCCTGAAGGCATGTTCTAACTTCTATTATTGCACCAATAATGATTTGAAGATCCTAAACCTTTAGAAAATCCCAAAATCATGAGGTTAAAAATTCAATCTAGAATCCAAACCTCCTTCTTAACTCTAAATTAGTCCAATTTAACAATTCTTTTTTCATTTTCGTTAAGAAAATTACCCTTAAATACTTATTAAAGCATTGTTAAGGTTAGAAATAGTTAAATTGACTAAATATAATTTAATGAACTAAAATCAAATCATTTTAGCCAAACATAACACTGTCAATGGATTGGTTTCAGTTACCAATCAATTCTGACTTGTGCTAATCGATTGGCGTAAGCTATAATAGATACTATATGTGCCAATCGATTGATAACAATTACTAATTGATTGAGGTTTCTGATTTTGAATTCAAATTTAGACCAAATTTCAGAAACTCATTAATAATTCTATGATATTCAAAAAATTATGAAATTTCATATAGACATTATTTATGTCATATACAATTAAAAAATAATAATTGTTTGTGAAAATTATATTTCATTTTCAAAGAATGATATAAAATTAGAAACCATTGAAAATTTCAATGTTTCACTCTAACTTTGTATGTAACTAGTCAATTATGGTGATTTCTATCAACAGATAGACTTTACCAAGGTTTTTTAAAATAATTTTGAAATGATTTTCAAAGATAATGTTTAATCATGATCTATGGGCTAAATGCACATAACTTGCATATTGACTTTCCTCATGATTGGACTTCATATAATCTATGTGTTTTGATGAAACCAAAGCTCAAATAGATGCACTAAATCAATATCTTGAGTTTTGTTTATCCTCCTAACATTTTACTTGTATTTAATGTATCTCAATACACATATAAATCAACTCTATGATTTTTGTGACATGTAAAAATTTGTTTTCCCTAAACTAAGGAATCATGCATTTGTATCTAGACAGTTGAACTTTGATCATCCTACCTACGATGTCAATTAATGTCATTATCCTTAATTTCAAGAAATTAGGAATTTATACATGTAAATGAATATAACATACATCGAATGAGTATTTTTTAAAAGAAAAATAGCTTAATGATGCATGCATGCATGCAATTGTAGATTTGCGTAGGTCGGTTAAAGAGGGGGTGAATAACCCTGAAAAATAAGTTATCAAATCTCTTGCTTTTGCTTATTAAGGATAGTCAAATTAATTAAGTACAAATAATTAACATAAAAAGTAATAACAAAAATAAAGTAAGAGGACAAAAGGATTTACCTAGTTACAACCTAAATGATTATTAATCCAAGATAGTTGAAAACTCCACTAAAAAAATCTCCTTTTTGTAGGCGAAATAGGCTCTTATAGACTTTGAATGCTTAGAAAAAGCTACGAAAAATGCATACAAAGGTTCTTGATTTATTTCTAGCACTAGGGGGCTTTTTATAGCCTCCTGGGATGATGTAACCGTTGGTTTACATTGCTTGAGGACACCTCCAAAGGGATCCAAGCCTCCTTTAAATGGATAAAACTTTATCCTCTTCACAATGATTACAGTGGCAACGGTCTTCTCTGTTTGAGGCGCGAGGAGCATTCGGATGCATTCCTCTACCAGAAAGGCACAAGGGCACCTCCAGTTGCCTTGAGGGCTCCTCAACCAGAAAAGTGAGAGGGTGCCTCCAATCCTTTTGGAGGTTCCTCGAATCCTGAAGTCAGCAGGTTCTCTATCACGCCTCCGGATGCTTTTCAGTCAGCTTTGAAGTTGACTTTCTTCATGTGGGTGATGCTGTGGTCGTCCGAAATTGAGCTCACCCAAACTCAATTCTAGTCTTCTCCTCGCGCAAGTTTCCTCCCTGTCTTCTCATCCCTTGAATGTCGCACATGTCCTTCTCGTTCACCGATGTACTCTTTTTCAGCTTCTCATCTATCAGATGCATCGAGCCTGTCAACTCACTTTCTATGCCATTATTCTCTCTAGCCACGTCTTTCGATCAACTTTTTGTGTTTCTAAATTCTTGTACACTTAGACACATGACATCAAATACAAACAGGACCGAACTTGAGTTGGTTAACAGTATCAAAATCAACCCAGGGTACTTATAGACATGATATATAGCATTTTCATAACAATATAAATGTAAAATATGATATCATACATGTGATAAAACACACAAAGATGGTAGTTATAGTGTAAATAAAAATGCCTATATTTACCATCTAAGTTTCAATAACTAATCATTATGTCAAGATTATAGTTTGACATAGAAGGTTCTATCTCCTTCAAATGTGCCAAAGCCCCAACTTAGAGCATCTATATTAGATACCCTAAATATACATTTTATCTTAAATTTTACATTTTACCTTAAAAAATCCCTTGTATAAGATACCTTACTAGTTCCCTAAATTTAGATTCTATGAACAGTACCTCTCTAAATTTAGGGAATGAAAATGCTACTCTAAACATTAAAATATTATTCTCATCCTCGTGATTGTCATTTCTTTTTCTTTGCTAGGTTTGTTGTTTCTTCTTCCCTCAACGCCTTTCTTCTTCTTGCTCAGGTTTGCCACTCTGCTCAATGGTTTGCCATTTCTTCTTCTCTCAACGCCTATTTCTTCTTCTCTCAACTCTCATTTTTTAAAACCTCTCACACTTTTTTTTCTTTGGATTTTACATATCGACAACCATTCGTGGAAGAGCATTCTAAGTTTTTATTTTCTCTCCTTAGGATTTTTGGGGCATTTATCAACATATTTCATATTCTGAGTTTGGGATCACTAGATCATTGATTGGGCACTTGTAAGTTTTCTCACGATCTTATTTTCTTTGTATTTATCTTGAAATTTTATCTTTGCTTGCTTCATTGTTGTTTTTGTATTAATAGTAGATTTTACAAGATTGTTTTTTGTTTTTGTATAGTTAATTGGCGTATCTGGTTCTTTTGCCATTTTCAGTCATTTTTGTCATGTTGTATCTTCTTCTTAAGAGGTGTTTGTGAGATATCTTGATTGCCTTGGTTTGTAAATGAATTGAAGTCGTTTAATGAGAATAATTAATATTTGTTGCACATCTGCAATTCTACATGTTCGTTTGCTTTTAGTGATTTTAACTTTTCTTTTTTCTGCTTGTTCCCATGTTTATATGTTTAATTTTGTAGTGGGGAGTTGGCTTAACTAAAAATCATAGGAATCGATCAAAGAATTAGTTGTGTGTGAGATCCAGTATGCTGCTTGTGGTATAGATTCTTTGAAACAATAGTATTTTCATCAGTAATGCCCCATGCAATGAGTATAAGGAACTAAATGATTTTGCTGTATGGAAAGTTTAACTTGAGAAATCAAGATCACCATCTACTATAAAATATTTTGGTCAACATATATATCACTAATTCTCTGGTTGGTAATTGTATCTGTACATGTTGATTGTATAACAATTGTTTAATTTTTTAGCACTATGGATCCTCAAAGTGGTGATGGAATCTTTACTCAACTTTTACAAGATAGAGATCCAAACCTTCTGAATGATTTTGTGATGACTATTCCGGCTCCTCAAACTACCATTGAAGACATTAGTAAAAAAAACTCAGTGAGGTGTGAATTTCACTCATGAAGAAGATAAAATATTAGTTAGTGGTTGGCTTAGTATGAGCTTAGATGCAATTGATGGGAATGATCAAAAATCCATTACATTTTGGAGTAGGGTACATCAATACTACCATGAATGCAAGAAGCCTAATTTTCAAGAATGAACCGTTCACTCACTAACGAATTGTTAGAGCACTATCCAACATTCAGTCAATAAGTTTTGTGCTTACTTGGCTCAAAATGAAAACTTGCATCAAAGTAGTCATAGTGAGAATGATAAGGTACATAATTTTTTGGTTCAGGTTATTTTGTTTGATATGCAAACACTTTTTAGTTTTTTTTTATTCAAGTTATTTTCTTTGATATGTAAACACTTTTGATCATGATAAATTTGTACTCTTTACATATTAAGCTTGCCAAAGTTAGCTACAAAGAGAATGAAAACAATGAATTCACATTTGAGCATTGTTGGGAAATATTAAGATATCAACCCAAATAGATATTGTAGAAAGAAGAAATCAAGGGGTAAAAAAGAAAAGTCACTTGTGCTTCTCCTTCTACCCCAGACACTATAAATTTGGGAGATGAAGACTTGTCTTCAATGTCCTCTCATTGAGAGAGACCACAGGGCAGGAAAGCTTAAAAAGATCAAGAGAAGAAAAAACATCACAAAGAAGAAAAATCGAAACAACTAGAAGCAGTGGTTGAGTGAATAACCAATGGCAAGAAGCAACTCCACGATGAAAAATGGCCAAAATAGATATGTTGGTAGAAATTGAAAAGGGAGAAGATTAAGCTGAAAATAGAAATTGAAAAAGAAAAGGTGAAGTAGAAAGACCATTTGATCACAATGGCTGAGGAAGAAAAAAATGAAAAGATTATGATGATGGATATTAATGGATTGGATGAAGTGCAACAAGAGTACATTATGAAACGATGATTACCAATTATTCAAAATATCAAGAATTGATATATTAGATTTTATACTTTTGGTATTGTGTTGTAAATATGCTACTGTATTATGTTTTTTGGAACAACAATCAAAATTTCATTATGATTTGTAAATATGCTACTTCATCATACAACATTACATTAAAACTAACTTAAATTCAAATGCAATAGCATTGTAAATAAAATGTAATATAAAAACACACATTTTGGTTGATATTGATTCACTCTTCACCTTGTAGCATCCATTGATGTTCAATAAGGTCAAATTGTAGTTGTGAATGAGTTTCTTTATTTCTAA
This sequence comes from Zingiber officinale, assembly GCF_018446385.1. Lineage (NCBI taxonomy): Eukaryota > Viridiplantae > Streptophyta > Magnoliopsida > Zingiberales > Zingiberaceae > Zingiber > Zingiber officinale. Next base: position 102,638,352 of record NC_055998.1, read on the forward strand.
TGCCCCAATGACATTGAAGGAAATCCACAAATTGAGAAGTGGGATAACGGGAAATTGGTTCTAGGTTTGTATCATCTTCATGGTCATAATCAAAGTCATATGCTCTAAGGTAAGAATCTCTTTCATCCTCAATGATCATGTTGTGTAATATTATGCATGCCATCATAATATCTTTCAGTACAGATTGACAAAAATATCATGTCGGCCATGAACAATTGCAAAGCGTGCTTGTAGAACTCCAAATGCTCGCTCGCATCCTTTCTCGCAGATTCTTCAGCTGATGCAAACAATTTCCTTTTACGACCTTGTGGTGTTGGAATGGTTTTGACAAATGTAGACCATGAAGGATAGATTCCATCTACAAGATAGTATCCCATAGTATAATCGTGGCCATTGATTGAGTAGTTAACTTTAGGAGCATGACCTTCAGCAAGTTTTGTAAATATATTAGATCTTTCTAGTACATTGATATCATTATGTGACCCAGGTAAATCAAAACATGCATGCCATATCCAAAGATCATAAGATGCCACTGTTTCCAAAATAATTGTTGGCTCATGTGCATGGCTAGTATACATACCTTTCCGTGCAGTCGAACAATTCTTCCATTTCCAGTGCATGTTGGGGTTGCAAGGTTGCAAATATAGTCCTATATTGGAAACACAAGGGAAAGATCATGAGTTTATAAGAGAAAAGATACTGCCAGAAGGTTTAACCGCTGACTGTGCACAAGAGCTATGGTCTGATTGAGCCATGTGGGTACAATATTAACCTTGAACAAAGAAAGTGGGGGCTCCTATGTTCGGATCAAGAGGACCAGACACCAGGCAGGAAGTCCTAGTTGCGACTAGGTAAGGAAGTCCTAGTAGGTCGGGTGGACCGAGGGGCAGGAAGACCTGGTGGGTCGAGGATCGGACGTGGGAAACTTATGGTCCTTTGTTTGAGGGGGGATTGTTGGGGTTGCAAGGTTGCAAACATAGTCCCATATTGGAAACACATGGGAAAGATCATGGGTTTATAAGAGAAAAGATATCTCCATTGGCATGAGGCCTTTTGGGGAGAGCCCAAGAGCAAAACCATGAGGGCTTAGGCCCAAAGTGGACAATATCATGCCCTTGTGGAGATATCTAAATTCTTTTCGATCCATCAGTGCATACAGTCAATACTCCCCAACATACTTGGAAATCCCCGTTTCTCACTAATTGCTAGCAATCTAGGAATGTCATTGCTATTTGGAGACCACAAGTACTCATCTCCAAAGATCGAGATTACCGCTTTGACAAAAAGTTTCATGCTCTTTATTGCTATGGTTTCTCCAATTCTTACATACTAATCCATGAGATCAGCTTGAACTCCATAAGCAAGGATCCTCAAGGCGGCAGTCACCTTTTGTAAAGAAGAAAGCCCAAGAGTTCCAATAACACTTCTTCTTTGAACGAAGTATGGCTCATGATTCTCCACATTGTTAAGAATTCGAAGAAAGAGGTCACGATTCATCCGAAACCTCCTCCTGAATATACTAGGAGGATATGCCGATGCATCAACAAAGTAGTCACTAAAGAGACGTATGTGACCCTCCAAAGGATTTCTCCTAATAAACGCACGTCGACGTCGTTGCTTGCCGAGAATGATTTGTGATCGCGAACCTTCTTCATCATCCAATGAATCTTCAATTGAAAAGGCAGTTACAATTGTTTCTAACTCATCATTAGAAGAAAGTAGACAATCATAATTACTAATGAAATGAGACATTATTGGAAATTTTTGGGAAAATTATAGTTGTTTGAGATTGATGATATGGATAGGTACTCATGATATTAATGTGATTTTATACTAAAAAAATATGGCCATTGGAGGAATATAGACGTTGGAATAGTTGGTGCAAAATCATTAACATAGATAATAATAATAAAAAATATAGAGGAGAGAGAAATAATAATAAATAAATAAAAATATGGTAAATTTTAGAGTAGCTGATGTAGTGTGTATTGAAAAGTGATTCTATAAATTTAATAAAGTAGATGGTTTACCTCAAATTTTAGAGATATTGATAGAAAAGTTGATGTGGATGCTTTTAAGGTCCTATCTCCCTCAAATGTGCCAAAGCCCCAACTTAAGGCCCTATCTTCCTCAAATGTGCCAAAGCCCCAACTTAGCACATTTTTGAGTTCTATCCTATTGGTACAAATTTAATTAATCTCAATACCTCAAATTTTATTAGCACATTATAAACTCTTTAACAATAAAAGTCAATTTTCATTTTTAAGATGTCACAATACCTTGAAAATACCCTAAAGTACCAACTTCACCATGGTTGAGTTAACTATCCTATCAAATAGAGTTGAGACACTCTAAATCTACTTAGTGCAATGAGAACACACTCTTAGGAACCCAATACCTATTGATGCTCCTTGGGAGTATTAGATACTAGGTAATCACTAGAGATAACTTTCCAAGATATTTTTCTAATGACTTTATTAGGTTTCTTAAAAGCCTTAGCTATACTAGTTATTGATGTAGTTAGCACTAATAATCAAATTTAGGTTTTGATAAATGATAAAAGGTAAAAGTTAGATGTTGTGTTTTAATTTATTTACCAAGTATGCAGAACTAAAAGATTTGATGAGACTTGACATCAGGTTGAAGTCTTGTTAGGAGGACCTGATAACTAGTAGGAAGCCCAAATATGTTGATATCTGATAGGAAGTTTAGTTGGGTCTACAGAACCTGACAACTGGCTAAAGTCCAGATGGGGCATATGGTAGCTAGATCTGGTGGGTCAAGAGATCAAAGTCAAGAAAGTCTGCAAATGGTAAGTGGAGGCAAGTATTGGAGGAGAGAGTTCTAGTGGGATTATAGGCGTTGATCCAAATTAGATCTATTCTGAAAATCTATGTTGAGACCATGACTAGATCCTGGTCTAGGTAAGATAGGATCTTACTTATAAATCTTATTTTGTTATGTGTTAACTCTATTTTGTAGGTTATTTTTTTGTTATTGGACTAACATATTTTTACATGAGTTAAGTGCAAAAAAAAACCCTCAGATGAATAGTGCTCCATGAGCCTCAAGTGCTTGGAAGTGCCTTAGCAAGGTGATGGAGGTGCCCTGAGCAGGTTGGAGGTGCCCCCGCGTAGATAAAATTCTAGATAGAATTCTAGGATGAAATTTCGTTGAATGGAGGAGCCTTAGAACTGACTAGAGGAACTTTAGAGTGGACTGGAGGTACCTTAGAGTTGATGGAGGCGCCTTCAAATGGATAGAGGTTGAAGATTTCAAATCAGATCAATGCCATTGGAGGCACCTCAGGCATTAGAGGCACCTCCAATGACTTATATAAGGCAGGTTCAGCCAAGAGCAAGTATACAAGTTTTCTACACACTTCCTCGATCATTCTGCTGCTCTGCCTTCATGCTACTACTGTCCTGCGACCCTGCCATACCCGACTACTACAGGCTGACCAACACCGACACCCGAGCTTAATCATTTATCTAGCATGTTGGGTAACACTTTTAAGTTAATTTAATTATTGCATAAGGAAGTGTAGGCTTGTTATACTTCCTTTCTTTTCTATACTTAATTACTCTACCGAAAGTTTATCGGTAGAGAATTTTAGTAGATTACCCATCAGGAAAAGTCCAAAGGGCCTAGGTCTTGAAATAGGAGTTGTCGAAGGCTTTGAACTAAATAAATACTTATGTGTTCATTTTCTGTCTTTTCATACTTATGTGTTCTTTTCATTTTTTGGCTTTGAACTATTATGGCTTACAAATATTGTGTGTGATTGGACCCTTGGACATATCAAGGGTATTTTATTGTGTGTGCATGATTGTAATATTAAATATAACAGGAACTGTATTAGTTATTAGGAATTTACATTTTTGTTTTGATCTAGATTATATGTACATTTCTTTGTGGAATATGGGATCGATATATGTAAAATTCTATTTTTGTCGTGGATCGTATCTTTGCAAAGCGTGGTACTATTGGAGGACCAGAAGCGCAGCGGAAAAAGGAAGCTTGATGGACCCGATGGCATGAACCCTAGGGCTGGCACCACGCGAAGGACAGTGATGGAAAATGGCATAATAGTTGGAAAATAATTTCTATATTTATTGCTTTTATTTACTGTTATGTGTGTGATGTGTGCTGACTAGGTTAAAATTCCTCACCTTAAATAACTAAATGGGAGAGGGATTTTTTAATAAATTTCACGGTCTCCATTACTGGTTTGTAAGTGATGCAAACAAACTTGCGCGTTGGCTCTGAGTGCCTTCCTCCATATCGGATGAGTTTGTTTGTGGATCACTAGATCAAACTTCCATTTTTGGATGACTATAGGAAATTAATTAGGAGCTTGTGATCTTCCCCATCGGAAGGGGCACAATCTTATTTAATGGACTAAGTGTCAAGTAATGGTATACACTTAAGCGCGTCTAATAGTATCCTCTCCATCGGAGTCACTGCTATTATTTGTGTGATTGAAGGAAAACCAACTATTAATTTTATTTGTCATAAAGTTAGGTTGACAAGAATAAAATTAATGGGTAAAACCTCCTCTTACAAATGTTTGATTTTGTATACGTCCACACTATCGTGGCATACAAAATTCACGGTGATTTGAGGTGTTAGTTAATTTAAATAATATTGTTTGAGGAATCAATATTATTTTAAATTTAGAGTCTTGACTAAAGTTTATTTTGTGATTTTTAGGATGACTTTCAACCCACTGGCCATCATTCTGCAAGAGAACAAACTTACTGGTCCCAATTATATAGATTAGAAAAGAAACCTGGACATTATCCTAACTGCTGAGGGCTATAAGTTTGTACTGTCAGAGGAGTGCCCTAATGTGCCTAATGGTGAGTCTACCCAAGAGGAGATTGAGAATCATAGGAAATGGGTAAAGGCAGATGAGATGGCGCGGTGTTACATTTTAGCTTCAATGTCAAATGTGCTGCAACATCAGCATCAGGATTTACCAACAGCTTATGATATAATGAACAATCTCAAGGATCTCTTTGGTCACCAGGATTGGGCCGCTAGGCAAGAAGCTATGAGAAAGTTAATGACAACCACCATGACAGAGGGGACTCCCGTAAGGGATCATATCCTAAAGATGATGACTTATTTGAACGAAATAAAAATCCTTGGAGGAGAAATCAATGGGGAAACCCAGATCGATATCATTCTCCAAACGCTACCCGGAAGTTTTGAGCATTTCCGCCTGAACTATAATATGAATAAGAGGATGTATTCATTGGCGGAACTATTGACAGAACTTCAAGCAACAGAAGGGCTATTTAGTCATAATTCTCAGATTCACTATGCTAAAAATGGTTCTACTTCTAAGTCGAAAGGTAAGAAGAAGAAGAAATAGGTTGTTTCAGCAAAGAAGGTGAATAAACCTCAAGGTACTGGACAAAAAGCTGGAATGAAGAAGCCGAAGGACAAGTGTTTCATTTGCAAGCAGTCAGGACATTGGAAGGCAGACTTTCCTCGTAGGAAAGAGAAGAATAAAGGTATATCTCATTCTCTAGTAGTTGAAACATGTTTAGCGGTGTTATCTACTAGCACCTGGTGTGTAGATACGGGAGCCACTGATCATGTCTGCAACTCTTTGTAGGGGTTCCAGGAAACCCGACGACTATTTGAAGGAGAAATAATTATCTACATGGGTAATGCTACTAAGGTGGCAGTTGTTGTAGTGAGAGATGTCTACTTATCTTTTGATAGGAATAGAAGTTTGGTTTTAAGAAATTGTCTTTATGTACCCAGTTTCAGAAAGAATTTCATTTCAGTTTCTAAATTGTATTTGGATGGATATTATGTTTCTTTTAATAGCAATGTGGTTATAAAGAAAAATAGGGTTATTATCTGTTCTGGTGCATTGGTTGACAATTTATATACTTTAAATCCAATTTCTTCCACAAATCAACAGATGAGAATTAATAACACATCTTCTAATTTCAATAAGAGAAAGGAACCTTCGGAGATGAACCAAACATATCTTTGGCATCTAAGACTTGGTCATATTAACTTAAGTAGGATTCAAAGGCTTATAGCTGATAGACTCTTGAGTTCATTAGTGGTGGAAAACTTTTCAACCTGTGAATCTTGCTTAGAAGGTAAAATGACCAAGAGGCCTTTTAAGGCCAAGGGGTATAGAGCCAAAGATGTGTTAGAACTGGTTTATTCTGATTTGTATGGTCCTATGTCTATCCAGGCGAGAGGTGGTTTCGAATACTTTGTCTCTTTTATAGACGATTATTCGAGATACGGATACATTTACTTGATGTGCTGCAAGTCTGAGTGCTTTGATAAGTTCAAAGAGTACAAGATTGATGTAGAGAAATGTCTTGGTAAAAGTATCAAGACACTACGGTCTGATCATGGTGGCGAATACCTCTTAGGAGAGTTTAGGAATTACTTATCAGAAGCTGGGATTCAATCCCAATTATCTGCACCTGGTACACCCCAACAGATTGGTGTAGCAGAATGAAGGAATAAGACTCTTATGGAGATGGTTAGATCGATGATGAGTTATTCAGAATTACCAAATTTGTTTTGGAGATACGCTCTGGAAACGGTAGTGCACATTCTGAACTTGGTACCTTCTAAATCAGTACCCTCTACTCTCACAAAATTATGGAATGGGCGAAAGCCTAGTCTGAGACATATTCAGATTTGGGGTAATCCAGCACATGTGCTGAAAGCAGATGTTGATAAGTTGGAATCTTGTACAGAAGTTCGCGTGTTTGTGGGGTATCCTAGAGGAACGAAAGGTGGTTTATTTTATAGTCCTAAAGATCAGAAGGTCATTGTTAGCACCAATGCCCAGTTTTTAGAAGAAAACTATATAATGAACTACAAGCTCAAAAGTAAAATTATTATAGAAGAAATAAGAGAGGACACGTCTACTTTAGTACCAACAATACAAGATGAAGTACCACAAGAAACTGCAACACGTGTTACAAATAATGCACAGTTACAGATAGTGCCTCGTTGTAGTGGGAGGGTTGTTAGGCAACCTGAAAAATTTATGCTTTTGGGAGAATCTTCGGACTTGATCTCGGGCAAACATGAACCTGATCCCCGGACGTATGATGAAGCACTCCAAGATAAAGATGTAGTATCTTGGCAAAAGGCGATGAATTCTGAAATAGAATTTATGTATTCTAATAAGGTCTAGGAGCTTGTAGAACCACCAAATGGTATAAAAGCCGTTGGATGTAAGTGGATCTACAAAAGGAAAAGAGGGGCAGATGGGAAGGTAGAAACCTTCAAAGCAATGCTTGTTGCGAAAGGGTACACTCAGAAAGAGGGAATCGATTATGAGGAGACCTTTTCATCGGTAGCTATGCTTAAGTCTATTCGGATACTCTTATCCATTGCTGCTCATATGGATTATGAGGTTTGGCAAATGGATGTCAAGACAGCTTTCCTTAACGGAAGTCTTGAAGAAAACATCCATATGAAGCAACCAGAGGGGTTCATTGAAAAAGGCAAAGAGCATCTAGTGTGCAAGCTCAATCGGTCTATTTATGGACTGAAGCAAGTTTCAAGATCTTGGAACATCTGGTTTAATGAAGTAATCCAGTTATATGACTTTATTCAGTGCCCGGATGAGTCTTGTGTATACAAGAAGTGTAACGGAAACGTGGTGGTATTTCTTGTACTATACGTAGATGACATTTTGTTAATTGGCAACAATGTCAAAGTGTTATCAGACATAAGAGCATGGTTGTCCAAACAATTCGATATGAAGGACTTACGAGAATGTGCACACATTCTTGGGATCAAAGTCATAAGGGATCGCAAGAAAAGGATATTGTGCCTATCTTAAGCTTCATATATAGATACAATCATTGCTCGTTTTAGCATGTAAAACTCCAAGAAAGGTTTCTTACCTTTTAGGCATGGAGTAGCTTTATCTAAAGAGATGTCTTCGAAGACATCAAAAGAGATAGAGGAGATGAAGGCAGTTCCTTATGCTTCGGCTGTGGGAAGCCTAATGTATGTAATGATGTGTATGAGACCGGATATCTGTTTTGCCGTGGGCATTGTTAGCAGATATCAAAGTAACCCTGGACAAGGACATTAGACTGTTGTAAAGCATATATTGAAGTACCTGAGAAGGACTAGAGATTATATGCTAGTTTACCAAGCAGATGACTTGCTCCTTGTGGGTTACACGGATTCAGATTTCCAATCAGATAGGGACAATAGTTAGTCTACATCATGCTATGTGTTTACTTTAGGAGGTGGATCCATTGCATGGAGGAGTGTTAAGCAGAAATGTGTTTCGGACTCAACCATGGAAGCTGAATATGTGGCAGCCTCTGAGGCCGCCAAAGAAGCTGTATGGCTTAGGAACTTCCTAATGGACTTAGATGTGATTCCTACTTTTCCCAAAATCATCACAATTTATTGTGATAATAGCGGTGCAGTTGCAAACTTGAAGGAACCACGAGCCCATAAGGTGAGTAAATATATAGAGTGCAAGTACCACCTGATACGAGACATCGTCAAGAGAGGATAAGTTGTTATCGCCAAGATTGCATCAGCAGATAACCTGCCAGATCCTTCCACTAAGGCCCTTCCGGCGAAAGCTTTTGATCGACATGTGGAGGGGATGGGAATCAGATGTATGGCAGTAGATATGTCAGCTTAGTCTTTTAGTATAAGTGGAAGATTGTTAGAATGTATACTAAAAGCCTAGCTTTTGTAAACATTTATTTTAAAATAAAGAATCACATTGGTCAAAAATATCTACATTTATATGCTAAATGTAGTTGTTCAATTAATTTATATTATAGATAACATGGTATGTGGTGTCACACATAGAAGATCATGTTATCAGTTACTTATAAATTATAAATAGTAGCTCACGACTGAGATGGAAAGGAACAAACCATCAGAACAGTCGTAGTGTAATTAGGTATTAGTTTATCTTGACTATATAATTACACTAGTATACTTAGAGTGTATTGAGTAAGACCATTGAGACAGTTTCTTTTTATACTGACTAAATAAAAGAACAAGATCTCGGTCATTATGCAAGTGTGTGCTCTTAATCTAATGACAAGCACATATATTTAATATTTATTTCTTTGACTTATCAAAGGGTGAGATTTAGTTCGATAAATCAAAATATCCGATAAGTTGGAAAATGATATTACTTATAGTGTGTGTTATTGATTATAGAAGGAAACTGTGTCCTAGTAATCTAGGTTGATAATGTCCCCAAGAGGAGCTCATAAGGATTGTCATGTTAAACCCTGCAGGTGGACTTAGTCCGACATGACGATAAGGTTGAGTGGTACTACTCTTGGACTAAGACATTAATTAAAATGAGTTGTCAGTAACTCAATTAATTAGTGGGCATCCGATATCTTAAACACAGGGAGATTAACACACTCATGATAAGAAGGAGCCCATAATGTAATTTGGGATTGGTGCGGTAGTACAATAATAACTCTCTAGTGAAATGAGTTATTATTAATGAACTTGAGTTGTGTGTTCGGGGCGAACACGAGATACTCGAGCTCGTCGGGACGCCAAAACCAATTTCTCCTCTAGGTCCCAGTCGTAGCCTCATTAATGCCTCATATCCACCCATGAAAAGCCCATCTAGGTGTCCAAGAGAGGGGTCGGCCCAAGGTTTGGTGACTAAGCCAAGGGTCGGCCACTACCTTCTCAAAGGAGGCTGACCACAAGTAATTTGAAGGGGGACCGACCACATAATTCAAAGTGTGAGGGGTGTTTTAAATTTTTAAAATCTTCTCTTTGTAGATATCTACAAGTTTTAAAAGAGAGATTTTAAAATTATAAAACTTTCCTTATTTGAATTAGGCCATGTGGTTTAAAAGAAAGATTTAAAAGTTTTAAAATTTTCCTTTTTTAACCATCCACATGGTTTTAAAAAAGAAAGTTTTAAATTTAAAACTTTCCTTTTTTGTAACCATGTTAAAAAAAGAAATTTTAAATGAGAAGTTTTAAATCTTAAAACTTGTTTTAAAATTTTCCTTTTTTAAAACATCCACATTAGGAAATTAAAAGAGAGCCTGTAAATTTTTATAAGAGCTTTCTTTCTTTGCTTATAAAATTTTTACAAGATTATTATTTCTTCTTTTAAGGGTCAGCCACCCTTGCTTGGTGCCCAAGTAAGGGGCCGACCATTCAATCAATTAAGAGGAGAAAAAGGAATTAAAAAGGTGGAAAGGAAAACAAGAGGAAGATTTTAATTTTTGTAAAAATCTTTCCTTATTTACCTTAGGCAAGTATTATAAAAGAAGGGGAGGAGAGGCCTCATGATATATCTGATCTGGCGATAAGAACAGGGGACCCTCGTTGTAAGGGGTCAACGCCACGTGGAAGTCAAAGAGCCGGGCGGTCCATCGAAGAAGGGCGGACCAACTAGGCCGACCGAAGAAAGGGGTCTGACCGACCGGGCGGCTGCCCGGTGTTTAGCCGATGGCAAAAGGCACCCCTATGGAAGTCGGGGTTCCGGCGCTCATTGAGCAAGATCGTAGGGTCGAGCGGACGGCACGCTCGGCCGAAGACATGAAACATACTGCTAACAGTCGCCACAAAACACATTACCGATAATTTCCCGAGTGGACCATCATATATGACCGGTCGGACGGAAGGTGGACGTGGGCCGGTCGGACTCCCGACAGGAGTTCGGGGAAAAAGACAAGGGACATCTTCTGACAGCTGGCATGCTTCGTGATATGGTCATACTCCAAATCATGTGACAGGGGGTTCCGCTGTCCCATCGAGGACATGCTTGGACTGTAGCAGTATGGGTCAGGTAAGCTCACTGACAAGCCCTTACTGGGGTATGGGCTATGGACACGTGTACACCTCGATATGTGTGCACTCGCTTCTCTGCTGCCCTATATAAAGGCCCTCATACTTCGCCGGAGGTACGCGTTCAAGACCTTTGGAGCCACTTATTTCATTACTTGCTTGCCTGACTTGAGCGTCGGAGGGTCGCCGCCGGGAACCCCTTCCCGGCCTGACTTTTGTGCAGGTTCACCGGAGGTTCGTACGACTAGCCGGAGGCCCACGTCATCGACTAGGAGAGCGCCACGTGCCCAGCGTCCGTCGATTCAGCATTCGGACAGGATCAAATTGGCGCCGTCTATGGGAACGCTCTTGCATCCGAACGGAAACAATGAACGAGGCTGGACGACAACACACGGTGATGCTCTCCACGAAGAAGCCCGACGCTCTAATCAAGGCAAGAGCAGCTAAGCTCGTGGAGCAACAGAGAGAGAATGCGCAAGCCGAGCGGCTGAGCAACAAGCGACATCAGCATCAGGGGGCCGAGCGGAAGCACTAACTGCCACAGTCCCATTTCCCTCAAAAGCAGATACTTCATCTCCCGAATTCAACTTATAGCAAGCCCCTCCTTCTGGAACCTCAAGAGCGGGAGTTTGATGTCAGGCGATGGATCGACCACATAGGAGGAAGCTGGGTGGACGAGCTGCCGATCGAATAAAGATGGATTGGGACTTGGATCAACCATGAAGCGCAAATTATCTCCAGCCTTTCCGAGGCAGGGTGAACGCCAATGTAATGTATGCTGTGTATTTTCCGTTTGGCTGTATATTCGAAATGCAGGAAGCAAAATGTTAAAAAAACGCAATTGGCATTATCGGCCGAGCGGCCTATCTCCATAATATATAAGATCCGAGCCACCGACTCAATGGCGAAGACCCCGTGCCGATCGGCCGGGCGTATAATTATACGAGCCAAATGCTCGAAGGAAAAGACCCCGTGCCGTTCGGCCGGGCATATAAATTACACGAGTCGAAGGCTCGATAAGACCCCGTACCATTCGGGCAGGGTGTATATTATTCGAAGCACGATCGAGGTCAAAGATCCCGCGCCATTCGGTCGGGAGTATGTTATCCGAGCCAAGCGCTCGATGACGAAGGCCCCGAGCCGTTCGGCCGGAGGTATAATATTCGAGCCAAGCGCTCGACGAAGAAGACCCCGAGGCGTTCGGCCGGGAGTACGTTATCCGAGTTGGGTGAAAGGTGCGCTAAATGTAAATTTATATATATTTCGGTCGCCTATGTCCTTGTAATGCAGGAAGCAAAATTATAAAGATGGCAAATATCGTCGCCGACCGGCTGTGTTAAAAGTAGCCTTAAAAGACCGTCGCGCTCCGACGTTAAATATCGAGAGACGAGCCGGCGTCTATAAACGTCCGAGCGGAAGACCGTCGAGCTCCGACGTTAAATATCGAGAGACGAGCCGGCGTCTATAAACGTCCGAGCGGAAGACCGTCGAGCTCCGACGTTAAATATCGAGAGACGAGCCGGCGTCTATAAACGTCCGAGCGGAAGACCGTCGAGCTCCGACGTTAAATATCGAGAGACGAGCCGGCGTCTATAAACGTCCGAGCGAAAGACCGTCGAGCTCCGACGTTAAATATCGAGAGACGAGCCGGCGTCTATAAACGTCCGAGCGGAAGATCGTCGAGCTCCGACGTTAAATATCGAGAGACGAGCCGACGTCTATAAACGTCCGAGCGGAAGACCGCCGAGCTCGACGTTAAATATCGAGACGAGCCGACGCTCTATAAACGCCCGAAGCGGAAGACCGCCGAGCTCGACGTTAAATATCGAGACGAGCCGACGTCTATAAACGTCCGAGCGGAAGACCGCCGAGCTCGGCGTTAAATATCGAGAGATGAGCCGGCGTCTATAAACGTCCGAGCGGAAGACCGCCGAGCCCGACGTTAAATATCGAGACGAGCCAACGCCTATAAACGCCCGAGCGGAAGACCGCTGAGCTCCGACGTTAAATATCGAGACGAGCCGGCGTCTAAACCGTCCAAGCGGAAGACCGCCGAGCTCCGACGTTAAATATCGAGACGAGCCGCATCTATAAACGGCCGCGCGGGACACCGCCGAGCCCCGCCGTTAAATATCGAGAGACGAGCCGGCGTCTATAAACGTCCGAGCGGAAGACCGTCGAGCTCCGACGTTAAATATCGAGAGACGAGCCGGCGTCTATAAACGTCCGAGCAGAAGACCGTCGAGCTCCGACGTTAAATATCGAGAGACGAGCCGGCGTCTATAAACGTCCGAGCGGAAGACCGTCGAGCTCCGACGTTAAATATCGAGAGACGAGCCAGCGTCTATAGACGTCCGAGCGGAAGACCATCGAGCTCCGACATTAAATATCGAGAGACGAGCCGGCGTCTATAAATCATCCGAGCAGAAGATGCCAATAAAAAGGCAATTGCCCCAGAAACTCGCCTTCAATATCGTTAGATCGTCTCTGCGTTCCGTTCGGCCCAGCACCCAAAGGTACTTCATCGGTATTTAGCGAACGATCTCTGCTATCGACGCGGAATATTAAGTAGTCGAAATATTACATATTAAGCCGAGCGGAAGGGCAATGCCAAATACCTAGTAATCTTTCGAATACCGGAGGGGTGATAATAGGCGAGCGGGCAACACACATATTCACCAGCGAAAGGACAGAGTACATAAAAGAAAAACCTTGCATTAAAATTAAAACTTTAGGCCGAGCGGCCTAAGTACAGAAAAGATCATTTTTTGGCCTAGCGGCCCAACTACATCTACCGACGTCTACTCAATGTAATCATAAAGGGTCTTGGGGATGCTATCCAGAAGCGCCACTTAATCGCCGGCCGGAATATTAGTGGACTCTGGAAGAAGGCCCTTGGACTTCAGATATGTCATGGTAGCGGTCATAGCCAAGTCGAAGGCTGTGTACATCCGCTCGCAAATTTTCTCCGAGAACTCGGGCGAGCGGATGTAGCCCTGTCTCAAGGCAGCGACTTGACTCGGCTCGGCATCTTGATATTCTTTGAAAGCCGCCTGAGAGCCAGCGAGGGCCTCGTTCAGATTCTGAAGCTTTTCCGCGTCGACCGAGCGGCCCGCCTTCTCTCTGTCGAGCTGCTCCATCAGCTCTTTTACCTTCAGCTCCAGGCCCCGAGCCTCCACGTTCTTTTTCTCCAGATCGGAGATGGCCGTATTTTTTCGAGTGGTGGCCAGGGTTAATTTTGTGTCGAGCGACTTGACTTGTCGCTCAGACTCGGCCAAGGCGTGGGCCTGATCGGCTGTTTTCTTATGCTCGGCCGCCAGCATATCCTGAGCCCTCTTAAGCTCCTTCTGCAGCTCGGAGTACGACGGGCCTTGAGAGCCGGACGGACCGCACGCCGCCTTCAGCTGCCTTAACTCCTCATCCACCATGGCTAGGCGGTTGGAGACTGCAATCTCCTCCACCCATCTCTGGCAAAAGAAAATTAGAGTTGTTAGCGGCCGATCGGAAAGAATGCATACAAAACTTCGGAGAGAGCGAACTTACCCCCGTGGCCTCCCGCATGTGGCTATTGGCCAAGTTTTGGAGGGGGATCAGCGCGGTGCGAGCCCGAGCATCGGCCCACATCTCAGCTAGGGGCCCCTTCAAGGTAATGGTGTGCTCGGGCGCGGTTGGTCGGTCGGCCTCTGGCAGCAGCTCTTCAGTCGGTAGATGAAGAGTGACCCGAATTGTGCGGCCATGACCGGGGGTCGTCCGACCGGCTGTCGGAAGGGGATCAGAAGCCGGCGCAGAAAACTGGGAATGAATGGTTGAGCGCTGGACTAAATGACGAGCGGGTGGAAGGGTACTGATCGGAGTAGCCTCAATTGGAGCAGCTGGCTCGTCCCATTCAGAAGGCGTCCGGTCGGACGAAATGGTTTCGGCCTCTGGCGCCTTGCCCCGAGCAGTCGCAGTGACCCGCTCGGATGGTTGGACCGCGGAGGTAGCCGACCGCAGGGGAGTCTCCACTCGGCGCCTCTTTTGTAGAGGCTGCTCCTCCTCCCGAGATGAACCTTCCTCGGGGGCAGTTGGTTCTCCAGGGGGGTGGCTCCGCTGGCCACGTTTTGTTGAGAAGCTTGAGCAGCCGACTCAGCCTGAGTCCCGCTCTCTCCTTCGTGGGATCCGACCGGCTGGATACCCAACGCTTCCATTTCTCTGGCCGCCGCGGCTTCTAGCGCTGCCGCCTTTCTCTTCAAAACGCCGGCCATCACCGAATCCATGACGATGTCCGCTGCAAGGGAAAGAAAAGAAATCAGTTAGCAATTAAAGTAAATGCCCAAGCAAAATTCTTACCGAAGTCGGTCGGAAGAGGAGTCCGTATGGGACTCAGGCCGAAGATGTGCATCACTCCTTCATGAAGAAGCTTATTGATGTCAAGTCGCAGACCGGCTAGTATATTTGCAACGTGGAGATAGTCCGGTCGGGTCTTGAATTTCTTCAGCTCGGGAGTGGGGGGCAAGCTGACCTGCCACTTGGTCGGGAAGTTGGCCTGATCGGGCATACGGATGTAGAAAAAATAATCCTTCCAATGTTTATTGGAAGTAGGTAGCTTGTTGAAGAAGACCAGACCGGGTCGAGATTGGAACATGAAGGTGCCCGGCTCGGCTTGCTTGGGGTAATAAAAATAAAAAAAGACCTCCGGTCGGAGGGGGATGTTGTGAATCTTGAATAAAACAACAACACCACAGAGGAGACGAAAGGTGTTGGGTACCAGACTGCCGAGCGGAACACCGAAAAAATTACAAACGTCTATGATGAAAGGATGTACAGGGAAACGCAGACCGGCGGTAAACTAGTCGCGGAAGACACAGAATGCTCCGCGCGGCGGTTTGTGTGGCCGAGCGGAAGGACCGGCTAGAAGAAGTTCAAAATCTTCGGGGATTTCGAAATTATCGGTTAGAATGTCAAAGTCACGCTGATCAAATCGTGACTGCATGGTAGTGTACCAAGGGCCGAGGGACTGGTCTTCGGGATGGGAAGAGCTAGCCATGGGCCGATCGGAAGGAATCGAAAAGGCAAAAAGGCAAAAGGAGGAAGACAGCGAATGAAAGGGTATCCCGAGGATGAAAATATGGAAAAGGAATGTAAGGAAAGCACCGGAAACAAGGAAAGATGGCCTTACGATGAGAAGGAGCGGAAAAGAGGTGCCGGAAATCGTCGGAAAGCAGAAGCGGAATCGCCGGAGCTCCAAAGCGCTGGGGGCAGGGGTCGAAATCGCGGAGGCAAATGAGAGAAAGAGAAGAAAACGAAGAATTTATAGGGTGGAGGCCGGGCGGCCTCCACTGTTGGATCCAGGTCACGAGAATCAAAGCGTGCATCGTGCCGTCCATTTCGAATCGCTTCGATCCCATCAAAGCACCATGCCACCGTCGCCATACGATGATGACAGTGCGCCACGTGGCATTCGACTATTCGAAGCATTTAATGAACGCATGCTCAGCCTTAATGTCGAAGATTGGCGCAGATTATGAGGAGATCCGATGAAGGCCACTGTTGATTCACTCAAGGCCATCTCTGAGGTAGGCCGATCGGAGGATACTAGCACGAAGGAGCCACCCGGCCAGACTCGCAATCCAGTCAGTCGGACTAATCGCCTCCTTCGACTAGACTTGAAGAGGAGGCAAGTGATCCGGCGGTAAGAATAGGGGACCCTCGTTGTAAGGGGTCAACGCCACGTGGAAGTCAAAGAGCCGGGCGGTCCATCGAAGAAGGGCGGACCAACTAGGCCGACCGGAGAAAGGGGTCTGATCGATCGGGCGGCCGCCCGGTGTTTAGCCGATGGCAAAAGGCACCCCTATGGAAGTCGGGGTTCCGGCGCTCATTGAGCAAGATCGTAGGGCCGAGCGGACGAGACGCTCGGCCGAAGACATGAAGCATACTGCTAACAGTCGCCACAAAACACATTACCGATAATTTCCCGAGTGGACCATCATATATGACCGGTCGGACGAAAGGTGGACGTGGGCCGGTCGGACTCCCGGCAGGAGTTCGGGGAAAAAGACAAGGGACATCTTCTGACAGCTGACATGCTTCGTGATATGGTCATACTCCAAATCATGTGACAGGGGATTCCGCTGTCCCATCGAGGACATGCTTGGACTGTAGCAGTATGGGTCAGGTAAGCTCACTTACAAGCCCTTACTGGGGTATGGGCTACGGACACGTGTGCACCTCGATATGTGTGCACTCCCTTCTCTGCTGCCCTATATAAAGACCCTCATACTTCGCCGGAGGTACGCGTTCAAGACCTTTGGAGCCACTTATTTCATTGCTTGCTTGCCTGACTTGAGCGTCGGAGGGTCGCTGCCGGGAACCCCTTCCCGGCCCGATTTCTGTGCAGGTTCACCGGAGGTTCGTACGACTAGTCGGAGGCCGACGTCATCGACTAGGAGAGCGCCACGTGCCCAGCGTCCGTCGATTCAGCATTCGGACAGGATCAGTATCAATTCTTATTCTCTTGCTTGTGCTCTCTCTTGTGGTCGGCCCTCTCCCCTTACCTTTCCCCTTGCTCTCTTTTGTTCCTTGGTGGTGGCTATGGCCAAAACTTAGAGAAGGAGGAGGAGCTTTTTGGTGGTGTTCATCTTGGAGGTTCGTCGCCCACACGACGTCCAAGAGGAGGCGAGGAATATGGAAGAAGATCAAGAGGTCATTGCATACAAAGAAAGGTATAACTAGTAATTATTTTTCGTATCATGCTAGTTTTTCTTTATATAAATTTCAAATACAAGAGGTATATGATTCTAGAGTTTCGAATTTGTAATTCGATTTTGTGTTTTTTTTTGTTTTTTGAATTTGTGATTCGATTGTTCTTTTTGATTAAACCTAGAGTTATATAAGGAAATTAAATATTAGATTTCCTTAAAAGGCTTTGTCTAGGTGGTGGTGGATGATCTCATACCCAAGAAGGACTAGTGCCTCGCCATGCAGTCCTAGAAGCTAATTTTGGAAATTAATATTTAATTAAATTTATAACATAGATGGATTTGGATCAATAATGTTAAACATCGTTTGCGATCCAAATCTAAACCATTAAGAACAGATAAGTTAAATTTGGAATCAATAATGTTAAGTTTCGTTTGTGATTCCTAATTTAATTTCTAAAGAACACAATGGGTTGTTTAGGAAAGATTTGACAGTTGTATAAAATTTTTGTACAGTGGAACCGGTACGATCTTCCTAGGACCAACCAACAGAATTAAGAACTAGTTATACCTTTCTTTGTAAACAAAGATCTCTTGATCTTCTGCTGTATTTCTCGCCTCCTCTTGGACGTCATGTGGGCGATGATCTACCAAGATGAAATCCACCCGAACCACTTCTTCTCCTCCAAGAAAATCCGGCCACCAAGGAATGCCAAAATAGGAAATTTTCTTCTCTTCTTCTTCCCCTCTAAGCAAACCGGCCACAAGAAGATCGAGCTTGATGTGCCACCGACCTTAAGAGAAGAAAACAAAGGGAGAAGGGAAAGAGAAAAGGGTCGGCCACCAAGGAATCAAAGAACCACCGACCACCAAGGATATATAAGGTAGAGTCCCTCCTTCTCTTCTTCTTCTCCTTCAAGCAATCGACCACCAATGGAATCAAAAGTGTGCTGCTGGCCCTAAGATTTAGAAGAAAAGAGAGGAGCCAGCCACCAAGGATAGAACAAGAGAGGAATCATGTAGATTATTATTCTTCCTCTACGGCACCATCTATACTCTTTTATAATCCTTGGTAATGGCTAAAAAGGAAAGTTTTAAACATAATTAAAACTTCCTTTTAATGCCAATCATGGAAAAAAAGAAAATTTTAATAATAATTAAAATCTCTCTCTTTTAAATTTCCTATTATGATGGCTACAAAAGGAAAGTTTTAAAATTAATCTCTCTCTTTTAAACAATGTAGAAAGCTACAAAAAAGGAAAGATTAAAATTAAAACTTTTCTTTTAAATCATGGTTACAAAAAAGGAAAATTTTGTCAAAATTAATATCTCTATTTTTAAATATTATAGATAACTACAAAAAAGGAAAGATTAAAATCTCTCTTTTAAAATTTTGTAGATAGCTATAAAAGGAAAGATTTTAAAATTTAAAACTCTCTTTTAAAACCATGTGGATGTCTATAAAAGGAAAGATTTATAATTAAAATCTCTCTTTTAAATCCCTTTAAGGATGACTATAAAAGGAAAGATTTTTACAATTAAAATATCTCTTTTAAATCCCTTTAATGATGGCTATAAAAGGAAAGATTTTAAAAACTAAAACTCCCTTTTAATTCCCTTGTGGCCGGCCCCTTGCTTGGGTACCAAGCAAGGCTTGGCCGGCCACATCTTGGACACCAAGATGTGCTTGGCCGGCCCTAACATGGACTAGAACATGGGCTTGGGTGGATACAAGGCTTTATATATAGAGGTTACAACAGGGATCGAGAGGAGGAATTGATTTTGGCCTCCTGATGAGCTTGAGCTTCCTGTGTTCAACCTGAACACCCAACTAAAGAGTCCATCAATAATAACTCATACCACTAAAGAGTTATTATTGAACTACTGCACCAATCCCATATTACTTTATGAGCTCCTTCTTATCATGAGTGCATTAATCTCCCTGTGTTTAAGATATCGAATGCCCATTAATTAAATGAGTTATTGGCAACTCACTTAATTAATATCTAGCTCCAAGAGTACAACTTCATTGTCATGTCGAACTAAGTCCACCTCTAGGGTTTACATGACAATCCTTATGAGCTCCTCAAGGGGATATCATCAACCTAGATAACTAGGACACAGTTTCCTTCTATAATCAACAACACACCATCTAAATAATATTATTTCCCAACTTATCAGTCCTATTGATTTAACGAATAAATCTCACCCATTGATAAATTAAAGAAATAAATACTAAGCATATGTGCTTGTTATTATATCGGGATCAAGAGTACGTACATCCATAATAACAGAAGTTATATTCTTTTATGCAGTTAGTATAAAAAGAAATAACCTCAAATGGTCCTGCTCAATACACACATACTGTACTAGTGTAATTTTATAGTCAAGATAAACTAATACCAAATTACACTACAACCATTCCAATGGTTTATCCCAATCCATCTTGGTTATGAGCTACTATTTATAATTTATAAGGAACTGATAACATGATCTTCTGTGTGACACCACACACCATATTATTTATAATATAAATTAAATAGACAACTATATTTTACTAAATGCAGACATTTGACCAATGTGATTTTTATTTCAAAATAAATGTTCATACAAAAAGCTAGGCTTTTAGTATACATCCTAACACATGCTTCCTATTTTCATGATAAATAATACTAAAACGATATGATTTATTTCTAACATGCTCTTTATCATGGTATAAAGAAGTACCATTAACTAATGATACCTTATCTTTGTTCTTAGAAACTTTCTCTTGATTTAAACTTCCTCCTTTGTTTATAGTCGGAATCCTCCCTCTTGGACATTGATTTTAATAATGCCCCTTTTTATTGCAAGAGAAGCACACAATGTGCTTTTTGCCCTTTCGTATCACGGGACCGACCTCTTTGACTTCTCCTTCATCTTGGATGTGACTTTATCCTTCTTCTTCTTAATTAATCTTGGACACTTTCTCTTATAATTCTCATTCTCCCTACACTCAAACACGTATGATATAATTTTTACTTTTATAAATGGAAATAGTTATACCTTCATGATTTATAGGGGTGGCATATGCTCCTTTATTGATTTCGAATGAAGATAGGGTCAGACCTTAGCATAGTCCCAAGAGGCACTTATCTCAGGGTCCATCATCTTAGGGGGCCCAAAAAAAAATACTCTATTATATATACATATATTTTATCTTGAGCTTTTGTGTTAAGTGGCCCAGGAAAAAAATATTCAGTCCTTTTATGTATTTTCTTAGTCAGCCCACATATGCAATATTCTGTTAATATAATTAACAAATTAAAATCTAAAATTCTTTTTAGCCCTAAACTTCAAGTCTCCAATTAAACGTTTTAACTTTCTATAGGATCGAGATGCGCTAGAGGGGGGGGGGGGGTTGAATAGCACTCGTGACTTTTTCACATTCGTTTAAAATCGATCGAGTAAAATGACAGTGGAATAAAGATAAAAAGAAAGAAAGAGACAACGCTAACACACCAAGAGTTACTTAGTTCAGAGCCTATGTGACTCCTACCCCAAGGCTCGCATATGAGAGTTCTTTCGATGGGCAAATACTAATCAATCCGATGATTACAAGAATAATTACAACTTTAGTACAAGTAATTTGGATAACAACAATACCAATGACTTGGAGAATCAAATCTTAAGCATAGTCATCATCGGAGCAGCTTTCAGGCATCGAGGAGGCATTTTCTGAGTAGCACATAGAAGCAGAAGTTGTCCAGAATGTTGTTGTTAAGGTGTTGGTTGAATATTCCTTTTATAGCCTATTTTGGGCTCTTGGACCCTTCCTAGGTGCTCCCACAGGGATGACGTGGTGTGCTCTCATCGAAACTTGGTCTACAAAAATTATCCATCTCCAGGCACCCAGACCACCCCAAGGTGCCCGAACCATGACGTAGGCCTGCTAATCATCGAGCTCCAGGTCACCGCGTAGATAGATTTTTGGCCGTCCGGGCACTTGGACCGTGAGGACACCTGGAGCAGCTCTAGGCGCCCGAAGTCCTTTCGAGTGCCCAGACCACCAATTTCTCAACTATGTCTTCTAGTAAAATTATGTTAGTTCAGACAAATAATATGTAAAGAATGACAATATTTGATAGCTTTCGCACTGTCCGATCCTGACTTTGAGTTTCGCTAAAACTCTAGGTTGGACCGACGTCTACTATTCCCTCTTCGCAGAACGTGTCTTCACCTACTCTTCTCAGGAGAAATTACTTTTTGCTATACCGGTCCTCCAGACTGTTTGGACTTTTGCTTAGCATCTGAGACTTCAGGTTTTCATGTTGAAAGTTCGATCCACGACCCGCCCAACCTTTCACTTGGTGTTTGTGACCCCCAGGATTTTCACTTAGAGTCCTTGACTCTAAGATTTCATCTAAAGTCCTCAACCCTCCAAGACTTAGCCCAGTCCTCTGGACCAGGACTTCGTTACCTAACCACAGCTAGGACTTTCCATTTGCCTAATCACAGCTAGGACTTTCCACCTGCCTAACCGTAGCTAGGATTTTTTTTTTCCTAAGATCACTTTAGACTTTCCTACACATTTAGCCACACTTGTTAGATCACAAGATAGCTTAACTTTGACCTCCTTTGCCATTATCAAAACATAGGTTCGATCGTCTAATACTTCATGCACCTACACTTTCAACTATCTCGTCTCTCGCCTCTAAGTATCTAAACATTGCAAATTTGCAATCAATGAGTGCGATTATGTTTTTCACATTGTGGATGACCGTCGAACTCAGACAATGAAGGACAAAACTCAAAGGTCAAGAGTGCTTAAAATTGTTAGTTTTAAGCCTTCAAGCTATAAATTTGGTAAATTGGAAGTATGGAATTATATGTAGAAGGTATGGCTGAAATCCTCTTCATTTCTTATTCAAAAACACCATTTTATATTTTGTGATGCACAAGCTATAGTTAATTTGATTTTTAGTTTGTGTTGAAATTTTCTTGTAGTTAATGTAATTCCCTAGAAAAATTGGGACAACATAAAATTGTAAGAGTTTTAATATTTTTATAATTCTTACATATTTTTTAGGTAAAGTATATAATTAATGGCTCCCAATCCCAAACATCTATCTGGCTATCAAAAAAGAAAGAGAAAGCAAAAGGAAGAAGCATTAATTCAAAGTCAAGCAGGAGGTATTGATAAATATCTTTCTAGGAACAAGAGAATGATGGTAGAAGAAACAATTGATAATCCAACGAATGTGGAACAAGAGAATGAAAATAACATTAATGTTGAAGAACTTGATCAATCTTTGGATGTAGAATTGATTCAAACCCTCAATGTAAATAAAACGAATGATGAAGATGATTTGGATGTGGTTAATAATCAATCTGAAAATCAAGAAACTTTGTTTCCACTTGATGATTCAGGAAATTGAGATAAGATTAGTCAAAATATTCGGGATTTTTTAGTTGAAAGGGGTCCAAATAGAATTGATGGTGTTTTGTTTCTTAAGGACAATAATGGTAGACATTTTAATGCATTACATTACAAGAGATTACTATCTAATGGCGAAAAAAATGATAGAAAGTGACTTGTGTATTCAATTTCTTCAGACAAAGCTAAGTATTTTTCTTTTGTTGCAAATTGTTCAAAATTCAAAGTACCATGTACAAAATTGGTCAATTGGCTAATAAAGGGTATAAAGATTGGCATAACTTGAGTTGTAGTATGAAAAATCATGAAGCAGGTAAGGAACACATTGATTGTATGATTAATTGGATTGAATTGGAGAAAATATTGAAAAACATAAGATAATTGATGATAACATACAAGTAGAAATCAACAAGGAGGAGCATTGGAGACAACTATTAAAGAGGATAATTGCTATTGTGCATAGATTGACAAAAAATAACTTGGCGTTTTGAGGAGATTATGAGAAAATTTATGTTGAAAACAATGATAACTTTTTGCAAATGATTGAAATGATAGATGAGTTTGATCCAATAATGAAAGAACACATTCATCGGATACAATCAAGTGAAACTCATTATACATATCTTGGCCCTAAAATCCAAAATGAGTTGATATAGATGCTAGCACATGAAGTGAAAAAAATCAATCATTGCAAAAGTTAAAAAAAGGCCAAATATTATGCAGTTATACTAGATTGTACTCCAGATGCAAGTCATGAGGAACAAATGTCCCTTATAATACGTTGTGTGAATGATTCAGCAAGCTCTGCAGTGATAGAAGAATATTGGGTTGAATTTTTGAAGGTAGATGATACATCAGGACATGGACTTTTTACTGAGTTAAAAATCGTGTTAAAAAATCTTGGACTAAATCTTGATGATATAAGAGGCCAAGATATGACAATGGATCAAAATATGAAAGGAAAGCATAATGAAGTTAAAAAGATTATTAAATATTAAACCTAGAGATTTCTATATTCTTTGTGGATGTCACAGCCTAAATTTGGCATTATGTGATATCGCGAATTGTTGTCCTTAAGCTATGTCATTTTTTGGAGTAATACAATGGATATATAAATTATTCTCATATTCTACCAAGCAATGGGAAATTTTCAAAGATCACATGGAAGGTTTAACACTTAAGCCATTGTCACAAACCTATTGGGGAAAGCCATGTTGAAAGTGGGAGACTAGTAAAAAAAACATATTTCAAAGAAAAGAGATGCTTTACTTGACTTAGCAGACATGGGTGATGATCCAATAGGAAAGAGTGAGGCTGAGTCTTTAGCAACACATGATCTTGAAAATTTTGAATTCTTGTTTGGGTTGGTAATTTGGTATAAGTTGTTGCATTTAGTAAACATTATCACTACAACAAAAATATTAAAGACAACGGGTAAAAATCGTTGTCGTAGGCTCTTTAAACCGTTGTAATTGGCAGTGTTGTTAAATGTGCAGTAAAAGACAACGATTTAAAACCGTTTTCTTTGACCACATTAGACAACAGTCATGCAACGGATTTAAAGCGTTGTCTTTTAATACCAAAGACAATAGTTCTGCAACATATAAAACCGTTGTAATTGCCAGTTTTGCAATAATTTGGATCGCATGCAGATATGCTTTTGACAACAAATACAGTACTATTGTCTTTCTTCCAAATTTAGTTTAAAAACCATTGATTCTTTGCATACTTTTCACAATAGTTAAAAAATTGTTGTCTATATACATTCACAAAACCGTATATACATTCACAAAAACCGTTGTCAACATAATTTTTTTACACACAAATTCTTGTACAATATATATATATACATTAGGAAAAACCGTTGTCAACATATATACATTAAGTTGTCTTTTATACATCTTGTCTCAACCAAAAACTGGTACAACATATATGTACATTCACTTAAGTTTATAAACTTCTACAATTACTACAAGCTATCCAAACATGACCACAAGTTCATGACCACCACAAAAGATGAGACCACAAAATTAAGTTTATCAGACAACAACCATGCAAATTAACTTGTCCTTTTTATGAATAGATCAAGTGATCAGGATGTGCAACAATCTTCACATACTGGTCCTTTTTCTGCATACAGAATTTCATAGACTTAGCTTGCAAACCCAACTTTATCCCTTTTCTGTAAATAAAATATAGTTAAAGCCATAGAAAAAAGTAGAAACATGCATGTATAAAATGATAAACATTGCAAACTGATAAGTGAAACAGATAATCTAATAAACCACTACAAACTAAAGTGATAATTGAAACAAACAAGCCCCAAAAGTAGTAAACTTATCAACATGTATAAACAATTATAAACTTGTAGTTTTGCATCTTTTGCACAGTATAAACCAAATTGTGAAGTACATAAATTTGGACCTTCTGAAATGTTGAAGTAAAAGAATGGTCAAATAAGCACGAGAAACGTTGTTGCTTCACATTTTCATGAGTAGTCAAGCAAGTGAGCATGAAAAAAGTTGATGAATATTATATAAACTTGACATTATATCTTGAACCATGTATATTATGTGAAAGCAGCTACAATAGCTAACAGCAGCAATAGAAAGATGGAATCATAGAGGATCGAAGTCATGTACCTTATGTCTCAACATTACAGCAGCAACACTCTAGTAAGATCTCAAAGCTTGAGGATGTGTAGTTTGCATAAAAACCACAAAGCAGTATATGAAACTAGTTTCAACATTATTTCTATAAAAAAGCAAGAACAAACTAATCCATTAAACCATCTAAATTGTTAATTACTTTATGCAATCCAGAATATGATTTTCTAAACTGATAATCACTATCACCTAAACTTACAATCACTACAAACTTAATTAACTGATAATCGCGAATAAATTAAAACTGATATTATAAGTCTTACTTATCCAACATTATGTGACACCAAAACTAGTTGATTTCTTGATGCTTGACTCAGCTTATCTACCATGACATTCATTGAGATAAATTAAGCACAACTTAAAACATTCATTGAATTTCACTATAGGCAACAAAGCCAATGAATAATATTATCACTTCATAAATCAAGTTTCAAGAAAATTCTAGATAGAAGAGACCATTTTAGGAATATATTCTACCATTTTCTATGTTTCTTGAGATAAATGGCTAACAAAGGTAACACCCAAGGAAAGAGCAGATAAATCACAAAGACCATAATATCTTAGCTAAAAAACCACCACATGTTGGATTAACGTCACTATTAGCAACCTCCCTTAAAAAAGATAATGCAATAATATTAAAAATTGTCTCAAGACAAGCATAAAAAAAATGACAAGCGGCTTACAAATTAGAAAAGAGTTTGCAGCAACAACGTTCACAGATTTGAAAACATTTCCATTTTAAAGACATACTAGAATAGTTCAAAGCAGCTGCCAATATTATGCAGTCAACCATACCAAAGAAATTCATGAAAAACTAACTAGTTGTAGATTCTAAATTATATTCAAATGCTTAAGTATAACTATTAAGAAGTATTAGTATTAATAGAATTATGGTGTGACAAGTTCAGTCCTGCATTGATATTTCAGTTTAGGATTGTATCCAACATTCTATGCATATCCATGTTAATATTTCAGTTTAGGATTATTGTGACATTTTTTGTACTCAGTGTGAGATACTTTCCAGTGCTTCATCAATTTTGTCTCAATTTTCAATGTAATTTGAGGGTTTGTTTTGTTATTGCATCAGTTAAGAATAAATAAGTTTATATATATGACCACAAAAGAATGTTGCTTAAAGTTGCAATTTCGAATTTCATTGTTGCAGATAACACAATGGCCAAAAACTATAATACTTGATTGAAATTCTAGACAACAGCACTCACACCTGAGATGACTTTAAATAAAAGATATATTTAGAGAACATAAAACAAAATAGTTGTTTCAAATATGGCAAATAAAGCAAACAAATACCAAGGAAAAATGAATTATGTGGCAGAAGCTTACATTTGCTCTAATTTTCCATTGTTTACAAAATATCCATTATGTTTTGTTGACATTTTGTTTACTTGAAAGTATTCATCCTGCAAAAAACAGCATATTCAATATAATCTTTCAATGTTAAACCAGCAAAAAGAAGAAAACATAATTAAAGGCATCATTAATCAAATGCAAGATGGAAGGCAATCTTTGATGCACCTTCTGATCCAGAACTTAAAAGGAACAAGCAATGCATACAAAAACAACTTGGCTGGCAGACGGTAGGTAGGTGCTAGCTCAATTTCTACTCAGGATATATGCTGCCAGTCAGGGCCTCCTAATAAATGGAAAGACAAACATGACTTGAAATATGCATAGCTTATCATTAAATGTCAATCTCAAGAAATGTTTCTGAAATCGACAAGCTACAGTTGTGGGCTAATGTTGCTGCCCATGTTCAGTGTACCATTTAAGCCATTGTCACTTAGCAATCTATCAAGGCGTCAAAGTTTCAACATTATGTGCCATTCAGTCAAGTATCCTCTGCTTTCACATCAAATAAAAACTCGCAAATCAGTACTCACACTTGTTGCAATTGAGGCAAGCTGAATAGCTCTGCCACAACATGAACTGTTAACAAAACCATATTATATTAGTAAAAAAATTAGTAATGAAGAAGAAAAATCAAATAAAGAAAATTATTTGAGAAACTTGAGCATATGTCAAATATTACCATTGAGAAAAGTGAATCCTTCTGGCTGGTAGCATTTCCTTCAATAATTTCTTTCATAAATTTCATCACATAAAATTCACATCATTTCACATCAGGTTGATAAGGACCCTATGTTAACAAAAAATTGTCAACGAATAATGCACATATAACTATTTTTTAATTAATCACAAGTAGACATATATGTGTATATATAATATAGAAACCTTTGGCAAAGAAATACATGTGCGCACTATAATTTTTTTTGGATCAGTGTTCATCCTATTAGTTCAAGCGAACAAACAGAAAGCATAGATGGATATACTTGAGCACAGAGAAGCTGTTAGTCATCCAAGAGGGTCTTTAACATTTATGAAGTGAAACTACAAACCATGTATCGACCATATATTTGTTAAGTCAACACAATATTTGTGTTCGGTAGGTATTTGGACAAAAACTAACAAAAGAATAATATGATTTGATGATGATGATTGCTTCTCAGTTCTCTTATCTATTGATTTTTTTTCACATTATTTCTAAAAGGGTGCCCAATTTCCATTAGGGTTCTTGAATCATTAGCTTAGGATTGACAATAAATAAATAAACACTGCTTAAAGCTAATCTTTTTATGTTGTACTCACCTCCCAACTCATGATTCTTCCCTTTCTCTTGCATCTCACAGACCAGATCCACAATTCTTTTTTGCTCGGCAGTGCTGAATACTCCAGTATGCAGCTCGAGGACATTGAGGATATTAACGATCTTATCATTGACCCTCTCCAGGCATATGAAATCCTTCTTCCTGACAACATTCCTAAAGTGTATTTCTTCCCTCTGCTCCCTTGACAATCCCGTCTCCTTCTTTGCAATCTCCCTTTTAATTCTTGTTGCTCCCTCAATCAAAGTTCTCCCTGACTCCTCCATCTTTTCCTCCTACGTCGCAACCTCCTTGAGCTTGTCTTCTTGAGCCATGTCGGCCCAAGACATCCGGATTTGAGGGGACTCTGGCGAAGACATCGGATCCGGGTCCTACCCAGTTGGTTGGCCATCGGGAAAGGGGGCAGCAAAGCTAGCAGAGGCATATGACGCCTGATCCTCCGTGGAAGTGGACCCGGAGGCATCCGCGTCGGCTTCGGTAGCAAACCCTAAAGAAGAGCACCACCCCAGCGAACTAAGTAATCTCGCATTCTTCCAAAGGGAAAGGGATCAACAAATCAAGAACCGAGAAAGGAAAGGCGATACTTGGGCGAAGGGAGTCGATGCGGCTTCAGACAGTGGTGGAGCAGCCGTCGCAGAGGGATCGCCAATTGGTGAGGAACTCAGCTACGATCTCCAAGTCTTTTAGATCGAACTGTTGGAGGAATAAATCATCGTCCTCCATGAGCAGCTGTCTTCTTTGTTCAACAAGACGAACAGGTTATGAATCGACGAAGGAGTGCCACCTTTGGCGAAGAAGCAGTAGTGGAAGGTCAAAGGGTTGAGGAGTGCCACCTTTGGCAAAGAAGCGGCAGTGGAAGGTAAAAGGGCCTCGTCGAGAGAGGAGAGCATGCAGTAGTGGATGGCGTGAAGAGATTATATGAGGAGAGGGAAAGAAAAATGGCTTAGAGATTGAGAATGCGAAGGGGAAAATAAGGCACCGAAAAAATTTGCCGAGAGAGAGAAAGTAAAATTGTGAGAGGGAAAATGATAGAACAAATAAAGTCAAAGACAACGGTTTTATCAAAACCGTTGTCGTAGCCCCTAAAAAAGTGCTTAAAGACAACGGTTTTAGATAACCGTTGTAAAATATGTTGTTGATTTAAAAAAAAATTACTCAACGACAACGGTTTTCATAAAACTGTTGTCTTTTGTATTTTATAGGAGCTCAAAGACAACGGTTTTTTCTAAAACCGTTGTCTTTTACCAAATTTACAACAGTTTCATCTAAAACCGTTGTCTTTGTGGTGTTGTCGTTGTAACGCCCCACCTCCTACTGACTAGGCTGTGAGGCCGGGGGTTACAATCCCTATGCTAAACTGAACTATAAAGTGCGAAAAACTGAACTAATTTATAACCCTTTGCTATTTGCTATCCAACCTGGAATTCTATGTTCAAAGTACATTTCTAAGGTTGTACACATACTAAGAAGGGAACCTAACTCCCTATTTGGTCAAAAACTAAAAGCGGACACTTCTGGCTGAAATCAGGCATTCCAATCGATCGGCTGATCAATTGGAGTTGTTTGATCGATCCACTGATCGATTCAACGTGCTACTGTGCACGGGAGTCCCGTCTGGATCGATCGGCTGATCGATCCAGTCTGACCAATCGATCCGGAGATCGATTCAGAAGCTCTCTATTCGTGGGATTTAAATTCCCAATCGATTGGCTAATCGATCCATGGCCGATCGATCAGCTGATCGACTCATCAGCTCTCTGTACTCTGCAGATCGCTTCCCAATCAATCGGCTGATCGATCGAGGGCTCATCAATTGATCAGCTGATCGATTCCATAGTGTTCTGTACGCGGGGACTTCTTCCAATCGATCGGCTGATCGATTGAGGACTGCTCAATGGATCGGCTGATTGATTGGGTTTCTGATTTCTGCAGAAATCAGACCCGACCTCGTACAGAATCTTCAGGAATGCACTACAAACACAACACTACCTCTAAACATGTCATTACTCATGGTTAGCTATCTAACATCCAAACAATAAGCAATTCAAGCATAACTTTCATGATTCAAGGCACTTAACATCCTAAACGGCAGAAAAGTAACAACATAAAGAAATGCTAAGTTTGAAGGTTTGCTAGTTTCTCCAAGATCTTCATTCCAAGTTCCTTCTCACACACATCTTTATCGCATTGCCCTCCAGCCTCCGCTAATCCATATTCCCTTTACCTTTATCTGTGGTATAAGGAAAAGGAAACTATAAGCTTGGGAGCTTAGTAAGAAACCATCTACCTCACAAAACATGCATTTGGTAAGATCATGCTTTCAAAAGATGCTATTTAAAATACATGCTGAAAATGCTAAAACATGGCATATAGACAATTAAATCATGCTAAGCAATTACTGAACAAAAGGCTACTCATTGTATCAACCAGAAACTAAACTGATATATATATATATATATATATATATATATATAAGCTAAGCTAATTGTTATCATAATAAGGACTAGACTGAAACTAAGCTGCATTCACATATTTGTTTGAAAACTATTTTCATAAATAGATAAAAATATTAAACATGCTGTTGATAGGCCCGACAACTATACTTGTTGTGTGCGCATCCCTAACTAGGCTTGAGGTAACAAGTCCCGAATCTAGTAGGGTACTAGGTTATCTAAACCTAGGGACGACTATCGGAGCCCAACCCAAGGACATCTGAAGTCCAATACAGTGCCACTGATAAAGTAAAATACTGTTTATAATTGATTTATCTTATCTTGCTTTTACTAGGTTATCTGAACCTAGAGCTAGGTTATTTGAACCTAGTGGCGACTGTGGGAGCCCACCCATTAGACCGTAGTCCCATATCACTGAAGCAAGGCTATGTACGCTATGTAAAATGCATCTAGGGCATTTAACTGAGCTATTAAAATGCCTACTGTAGCATTTAACTATACTAGGCATTTTATCGAGCACTTGGTGTGCTCTAAATCTGCATATGGCTAAACTGAGAACATAAATGCGAACTAAGGGCATAAAAACATACAATTAGCTACTTATATTGCAGGCGAGGGGTTACTTACTTCCTACGCTAGTTTTCTTACGAATCTGATCGCTAGTTTTCCAGAGAAGAAGATCTTCTCGACGATCTTCTTATGTCTATACTTTCTTCTCGCGAAGGGGAGCATCCTCGTGCCGGAATTGTTGCCGGAAGGTGCTCCTACGTTCCTAGGGATGAAACCCTAGATCTCCTTGGCCTTGGGCGGCGAGAGGTGAGGGAGAGAGGGTTTGGCGGTGAGGGTTTGAGGGAAAAGAGAATTGCCGATAAAAATATAACAACTCCCCACTTAATTCCCCTATTTATATTAAGTGATTAATACACCCCAACTAACCTTAAGTATAATTGTTCTCCTTTCCTTTCAGCACACCCCTGCTGGGCCCCTTGGTTACTAGAGTCATCTATAAGTCGTAAAGTCTAATAGGTCTCGGGTTCAATTCTCGCTTAGGTTGTTTTACGTCCTTTTTTTTTTTCTACTTCTGCTACTCCAAAAATTTCATAAAAATATTCTAAAATTCTAGAAAAATAATAGAATATTTCTAAAATTAATTTGAGAATTTTCGGGCGTTACAGTCATTTAACAATTTTGTTGTAGTGTGTGAGCAAGATTCTCCAAGCCGAAGATGTAGATATTGATGTTGCTATTAAACATATAAAGGGTCTTATGCTGAATTTTGAAGAATATAGAGAACGTGGATTTGAAAAGGCTATTAATGAAGCTAAACAAATGCAAATAAATTGGGAAGTGAAGCTTCAATCAAGGAAAAACTCATTATTAGAAGAAAAAAAAATAGTTTTATGAAAATATTACGGATGAGGTAACATAATTAGCGGAGGAATCTTTCATAGTTAACTACTTTCTCTTTGTGATTATCAAGGGTATTCTTCTTTACAAAGCCGATTTGAACAATTTAAAAAATATGAAGAAACTTCTAAGTTTTTATTAAGTTTGGAGAAATTAAAGTGTGCTGATGATGATAATTTGTTAAGATCTTGTGAAAATCTTGAACAATGTTTAAAGCATAATGATAATTCTGATATTGATGGACATGAGTTATTCATGGAGTTAACTCTCTTAAAGCATTCTTTACCAACAGAAGCAAAAAGAGCAATAGACGTGTTGAATCATCTCAAAGATGTGGATGACTGTTATCTGAATGCTTATGTTGCTTACAAAATTTTATTGAAGCATTCTTTACCAACAGAAGTAAAAAGAGCCATAGACGTGTTGAATCATCTCAAAGATGTGGATGACTTTTATCTGAATGCTTATGTTGCTTATAAAATTTTATTGACTATACAGTTACAATTGCATCTGCCAAAAGAAGTTTTTCGAAGTTGAAATTAATCAAAAATTATCTTCGATCAACTATGTCACAAAAAAGATTGAATGAGTTGGCCATATTATCAATTGAGAAGAAAATTGTGGAATATCTTGATTACTCGTGCTTAATTGATATTTTTATATCAAAAACAACAAGACGTGTTATATTTAAGTGAGTATTGGCAATATCTATAACTTATTATTGTTTAACTAAATTACATATATTGTATATATATGCAATTTCAAATTAGTATTTTGCTTTGTATTTTGTAGGTCTTAATGAAGAAGACTTATAATTAAGAAAATTAATCGCACAATGTGAGGGGGGCCAATTTTGGAAGCCTACGAAAACTCAAGTACATCCCTAAATGTAGACACTTCTTTTTGTTTTGGTATCAATGAACTACGCTCCCCCTCAATCCTTAAGGTGGATGCCTCTTTAATTTTATCCATAAATGTTGAACATCTCTCAAACTCTAAAACCTCTTGTTCTTGATACAATGAGTTTCCCACTTTAGATTTGACTTAATTTTGCATTGAGATAGGATGTTCATGAAGCTTTACCAACTTGTTCCACAGCTCCTTGGCATCTTGATATTCTCCTATCTTGCACAAGAAATTATTAGGCAACAAATTAACCAGCAATTTGGTTACCTTATCATTTATTTTGGATTTCTTTGGTTCATTTGTTCTTTTGAAGAGGTTCTCCTTTTTTATCATTGGGAGCTTCAAATCCTTCCATGAGAGCAAACTATTGCTCTATATCCATCATCAAGAAATTGTTCAATCTTGATTTCTAAAGATTGAAGCTTCCCATTCCAAATGATGGAGGTGCTCGAATGTTAAATCCTAATCTATCTCGAAAATCCATTTTCGAACATGAGCTCCTTTGATGATAAGTTTTTGACTTGTTGAAATTTAGGGCTCTTTTTTTGCTTCCTCTAGTTTTTTGCTCCTTTCGACGATTAGTCCGATGAAGAATAACCTCGTTCTGATACCACTTGTTAGGACATGTATGAGCTCCGCGGGGGGGCGCCAGGGGGGGGGGGGGGGGAATAGCTCGCTTCATTTCTTTGAACTTGAATGACAGCGAAAAAGTCAAAGCAAAACTTTCAATCACTAACACATTCAATTTTACTTGGCTTCTACCTCCTTGAGGTGGCAATCAAAGGGTTCACTCCTCTTTCACAACTCCACTATGAAAACCTTCTTTCTGGAGGCGGAGAAGCCTCATACAAACTCAAGCACGAGAATATAATAAGAAATGAAAGCAAATACAATGAATATAAATAACTTTACATGAATCTTACTTTGAACACTTTCTTGTCATTTGGAAATGCCTCTTGATCGGTTAGAAATACAGCAGCACTTCGCTTCTAACTTCACAAGTACTGGCTTATTGTTCTCTTCATGAAATCTCCTTTTCTAGGGTTTCTCTTGGGTTGAAAAATACCTCTCAATCAATTAGCCTTATCCCCAATCAATTACTACGTTAGACTGACCATTCAAAACCTACAGAGTGACTCTTTTTGCCCATCCAATTGATTAGTGTGTTATACCAATCGATTGGTAGCTTTTGATCGATTGACCCAATTAATTTAGAAACTTTCTGTTCTCTCGAAAAACACTCCAATCGATTAGGCCGATTGGAGCTACCGAATCGATTAAGCTAATCGATTCAACAACCTTTTGTTCTTTTCATGAAAACACAACTAATTGATTGGCTTGCTAAATTGATTATGTCAATCGATATCTTAAGTTTCTGTTCGCTCGCGAGAATCCTTCAATCGATTGCAACAATTGATTCAAGCAACAAATCCAAAATTTTAGGTTTAGAGTTTGCCAATCGATCATCAATCGATTGCTAACCCTAATTGCAGCCTTTCCACGACTAAAATTATGTCTTGTTTGATATTCTGTTGACTTAACCTATCAGTACTTCCTCTACCCAACATCTAGTCATCCGTGACCGGTTGAACTTCTTGTTATCTAGCATCTGGTTACCCTTGATCTGTCAGGACTTCTTCAACAAGTATTGGGTCCTCTTTGACTCACTTAAATTTTCCTTACCAACTTCCCATTGGACTTCCATCACCATGATAGGTTAATTTTCCTTATAATGTAACTCAATGGATTCATCACTATGGTAGGTTAATTAGTATGGTGATTGTCTTAACAATTAATGAAGTAGTTAGCGTGAAAAATAGATAAGACAAGGAGCGTGTATCCATAAAGAGACGGACAGGAAGCTAGAAGCCGACAGATGAGAGAGATTGGTGGCAAGGTCAGTACTTAGAGAATAAATATTTAGATTTATTCTAAAAAAAAAAAAAAACTCTCTCACTCTCCCCTTCTCCATTTTCATCTAAGTTCCCTTTTATAAAGATTTCATAATCGGTAGTAAGAATTGAAAGTTTCAATTATATAAAAATAATAATTACAACCCATCGACGCCTTGGGCAAAACTCATGCCCTCGCACATTGATTTAAAATTTTGACCTTTTGTTTTAATAAAAAAAATATGTTTGTTTATTTATTTGATTTGATTTCAATTTTAAATTTTAAAAATATCAATTGAAATATTATAATCAATTTATTGATTTTATCTTTATTCGATTTGATAGTTATATTTTAAACCGATTATTAGCACGTCTGTTCCGATGCCTCCCCCTCTATTCCCTTCTCTTGGGTTGGGGCAGGCGCATGCGCCGACACTCCCCAGCAGACATCGCATGCATCTCGCCCGACTCCCTTCGTTATTTTAATTCTCACACTGACTGACTGACTGACTGACTCTCAAACTTCAGCAGCAACAGAATTCAACAATATTATGCAAAAATTAAATTACAAGATTGAGAATGGAAAAAAAAAGAAAAAAAAAAACCAAACCGAACGATCATAATACAATCAATCAATAAGAAAATGGAGCAGAGCAAGAGATAGAATATATATCTATCGGATGCTCGAAATGAAAGAAAGATCACTCCTAATTTTGATTGTGTACACTTCTGTTCTTCGTCGCTAGATACTCCACTTCCAGATCTTGACCCGGACTTCGACTGCGCAGTCGCCGCCGGACGAGACCGCGGCCGGCTTCTTCCCTTTGGGCAACGCCACGCTGAGCCCCTCACACCTCACCTTCATCCCGACCCGCTTCGTCTTCAGCCCCCCAATCTTCACGCCGGCCTTCGTCTCCATCTCCACCACCACCGGCACGCCGCCGCCGCTGCTCCTCCTCAGCTCCGACGCCGTGGCAGAGTCCAGCGCCTGCCCCGCGCTCGAAGCAGCCGCGGAGAGCCGGGTCACGCTGCCGGAGTCCTGGGCGAACGCAGGGAAAGAGCCGTCGCCGATGTCGGCGCCGCCGGAGACGACGGAGATGCTGATGGGGTCGTAGAGGTAGGCGAGCTTCTTGTTGGGGTTGCGGGAGGTGACGTTGACTTCGAAGCGGGAGGTGACGTGGCCGGAAGAGGAGATGCTGAATGCGACGACACGGAAGCTGGTTACGGAGAAGGCGGGGCGGCGGGGGCGGTAGAGGGCGTAGAATATTCCCCCGGAAACAGTGGCCAGGACGAAGAGAACGGCCAGAAGCACGAAGAAACAGAGGCAGCAGGAGCAGCAGAAGCCGCGGCTGCTGCTGCGGCGGCTGGGACGTGCCTTGGCGGGGTGGGGGCGGTAGGCCAGGCGTGTGGCTCCGGTCGCCTGGGACTTGGTGGGCGGGAAGGAGTGTCCGCCAGGTCGGGGGGTGGTCTTGGAGGGAGGGTAGACGCCGTCGGCCATCTCCGCCTCACTTGTGCGCTTGTGATAGCTAGCCTAAGGAGGCGATCTACATGCCAATAAAGAGAAAGGAAGAGGAAGAGTAAGAGGAAGAGGGGAAGGTGAAGAAAAGAACACTTCACCGCCGAGCCGAGCGGATGGCGCCAACTCTCCTAACTTCTGCTAAAGTAATCTCTCCTTTTCTCCCTTTTAAGGAAGAAATAGCCTCTGGATTGCTATTGCACGATGGATCAGAAAATAAAATGGTAAAAGATGAATATGTTCGTCTTTAATATCTCTGTCAATCCACCCCAAAGTTAACACGGAGGAATTGATCAGAAAATATAATTGTAGCTAGGGTAGTAAGCGATCCAAATTAGCTAAATATTATGATATTAAAATTTATTTTAGTTGAGTCGAACTCAATCTAAAATGAATTAACCCGTTGAAATAGTTATTTAATTTTGACTTCGTTATGTTTTTACAAACTTAAATTTGGTTCATTTATATGTTATTGAACTTTCAGTTCAAATTTATTTGATTGTTTAGAATTTATGTATTTTAAAATTTGTTTAATTAATTATTGAGTTTGATAATACAAACTTATTTATTCATTTTGAAAGTTATAAGAGTTTTATTGATAAACATAATTTATAAATTTTGTTTGTCAATATTTTTTATGAACCATTCATAATATCTACTTATGAGTATTAATGAATTCAACACAAATGTGTTCAAGATTATTATTTAATTTGACATGAGTTATTTAATAAAACAATTCTCTCATTCGAGTACAAACTTAGCTATGCCCCTGAGACTAACACGAGTTATTTAAATTTATTGATTTAATTGATTTTATATGTATTAAACGAATATAAATAAATTCTTAACAAGTCGAATACTCTACTCACTAACTTTTGATTTATTTAGGACCTTAAAAAGTTTAAGTGATAAACTAGATTTAAATCGAATAAATGGAGAGAAAGAAATGTAGTTAGCCACTTGACAATCGGCTATAAGTTGATCTCATGATTTATCTTCTTTCAAATAACCTAGATATAGATTACGAAGAACATCTGGGATAAACATAATTATCTTTTGTTACATAAAAGAGAGATGCAATAAGTAGGAAATGATGCATATGATATGTGATAGATGCATTCCACCTCCAGCATTTTATATATGTAATATCATGCTTAGTTGGAAATTAAATGATTAGGCACTCGATACTCTTTTCAATCTCAAATCTAAATCATCATGTTTATAACATAGGTTTTTCATTTTATTTTATAGTTTCTCTATATTGATTTATTTTAAAAAAAAAATGTTTCCCTAAAAGATATCACTATTAATAATGATAAGACCTTTTGTTATATAGAGTAACTGTTGTGAATGATTAATCAGAGGAAAATTAAAATGATGGATGAAAGTTTTGTTCAAAATCAGTCTTTATAAGTAATTAGTCAAATAGACACACGATACACGAGCAAAATTCTTATTTCTTCCACTCTTTTTGTTTTTAAAGAATTCTAGTCAACTTGATTGTTGGAGGTTGTTTACATGTCAAACTTACAAACAATTATGAAACTAATTATTGAGGTTGGATTCTTTAATTGTGTATTGTTTCACGTGCGAGGCACTAAAATGTGACAAAAGAAAGAATGATGGATTCGGTGGGAAATCCATGAGAGATGCACATGGCAACCAACCCTGCCTGCCTTGGTTCAGAGATCACCATCAGATATGGGAAAAGATTGGCTCTCATGGCTTTGCTTCTTCTTCAATTCATACTTTTATGAAGGAACCAGATCTCTCTCTACTTCATCTATCACCATCAAGCTAGGTGATACCTTAAGCATAAACTTATAAATAAATAGTTTTTCAACAGTGTGTGTGATGTGCAGTGTTTGAAAGCATTCTGTCAAATAAACTTGGATTAGTTTTTATGCGCCTGTTATCGATTAACAGTTAGCAGGGCTTGGTTTAAGTTTAGGACACGCCTAACTCATAATTGAGCGATCTCAAATGACAATGTGGAAGAAGGTGGGTTGGAAGTTGCACAGATTTTCCCATGTAAAGATTTGAATTGTCGGAGAGACTGAATAAGAGAGGGAAGCTAAGTCAGCTTTCAAAATGGATTAATCACCTAGCCACTCACCTGTCCTGCCATAAATCAGAAACTTTTCCATCCCTTTCCTCCACTCTCAAGCTCACCATTAACATATCTAAGATCTTAAGTAAGTCCATGCAGGAGACCATCTGCTACACTAATTTTCAAGCTCGGTAAGTGTTAGCCTACCTCCAATAGGTAAATAGTTTGGCTTCAATAGCTTTGGGAATGAACTATGACTGTCTAGAACTCTTGATTGGAGCTTGTCCTCCCAAGTTGTGAACCCAGACAAACAAGGCTGAAATTTAGATCCAAAATAGCTGTAAAGCCATGGAGCTTAAGCATTTACAGTAGCTTATCCTAGTGAAGCCCAATAAGTCACACTGGACCTAAAGTAAATGAGCCCTGCCATGGCAAGCCCAACGTACTCTTATAGAGAAGTATACCCGAATTAGAAATAAGTCACACTCACCCGACTTGACATGAATTGAACCGGAGATAGCTCATGGGCCTAGTTTAAGCCACTTGTAGTACTTTGCATCGCCCGCACAGGCACACAGGCACCGCATGCATAGGCAACACAATACAGCTCGCGCAAAGCCAAGCCATTACAGTTGCCCACCGTGCAAGCATAGTGAACCTCATGCTCGGGCAGGCGAAGGGCATGTGGTTGTATGGCCATGCACGTATTTCATGTTGACATTCATATGGATAGTAGCGTTCGCATGACCGTGTGGACGGGATCCTGCTGCTGTACCGTTGCACAAATTCAGTTTGCCAATGCGTTTTCTCTATATCAAGTTTCTTTGATTAAATTGAGGATGATGGATGGGTCTTTATTATTATTTTTTTTTTTTTGAAAATTTTGTCTAAATTTCATCTGATTAATCTTGAAGAAAGACGTCTTCCCTCATGATTTGCGCCTACCAGATAAATCCGAAGCATAGTTTCAGGGCTGGTTTTGAGGTATATCACCGGGAGCGACGGCTAAGGGCCCCCGATTTTTAGGGCCCCCTAAATTTGACATGTATATATAATAAATATTATATATAATTAGATTCTTTTAATAAAAATCTAAAAATATATTTTATTGGATTATTTTACTAAAGGTCCAAAAAATATATATATATATATATACATTGTTGAATTATTTTAATAAATATATAGAAAGAATTCTAAAAAATAAAAGAAAGAAAGAAAAAACTAAGAAGGTAAATAATCTTTTTTTCTCTTTCCAAGATTTTATTTCTTGTATAACTCTTTTTTCATTAATTTATTTACATAAGTCATAAGACCATAAAGAGTAAAGTATGAATCACTAATTTCCTCCCTTCTTCTCCTTTGAATCTCTTCTAATTAAATTAGAAAAGTTTATTCTCTAATTAAAATTTTAATTTCATCAATATATAAACTTACAACTTAAGTAACCTACTTATCTATATTTTTTTTGTTGTAAATATTTAATATTAATTTTTAATATTGTATTGGAGTCAATATTTTATAATTTTTCTTACCGATTTGAAAGAGTTTAAATAAATTATCTCAATTTTAATTATCATAGAATAGATTATATCGATTGCTTCAAGCATAAACCAAGCTTTATTGTTTTTCGACTATTATTTTCACTGCTTGTACTTGTTTCATTGTTAGTTTTGTTGCTGGTTTTGTATGTTTTATTTTTACAATTAAAATTTATAATACAAACATATTTCCAAAAAAATATTAATCTTGGAGTAAAAAAAAAATAAGAAAAAAGTGGAACATATTATTAAAACTCACAAAAGTGTTTTTCGTAAGCTTTTTAAAGCTAACTCTTTAATTGAAGATTCAGTTGATGGATTACAAGAAGAACTAAATGATAATGTAACAAATGATTAACAACTGAGTAATCAAGAAGAATTAAATGATCATTCAATCAATGAGCGGGAAGAATTGAGAGAAAATGATGATCATAATCATGCAACAAATGAACAGGAAGAATTGAGAGAAAATGATGATAATGATTTGAATGCAAATGACTTGACAATTTTATGTATTGAAAATGAGGTGTTAGAAAAACTTGATTTTGAAGACCTTCTTGATAATTTTGCTTCTCAAAATGTTAGAAGATATAGATTTTTTTCAATGATTATTTCATACTTTTTTTTTTCTGTATTTGTAGATGTTACACTTTTTGGAGAAACTTAGGAACTATATTTTGTATGATGTTGCACTTTTTGAAGAATATTGAGAAATATATTTTGTATGAAGTTTACCGTATTTTAAATGAAATATATTCATTTTCAAGTTTCTCTATTAAACTATATTCAAATTCTACATTAGTATTTTTTTTCTTATAGAGGTCTCTTTTCTCTTTTCGTCCAAGGGCCCCCAAAAGTCAGGGCCGGCCTTGCATAGTTTATACACACTTAAAAACTAACTTTCAAAATATATATTTCTATCCCTAAGTGTTTTACCATTGCACCCCAAGGCGGAGCCACCCTTGGACTAGCGTGGGCTACAACCCCACTTTTTTTCTTTATAAAAAAATATTAATGACTTTTAATTTAATTTAATCTTTCAATTTTATCACAAACCCATTGACCATTCCCAAGTAGCTAGTACTAGATAATTTTAAATCCTAACTACACTCCTAATAGCACCTAGGGACAAATTCAAGAAAATAAGGTGGGTTAGGCTTTGGATATGGAAGGAGTGGTTTAAGTAAAAAAATTACAAAAAGAACCAATGTATAATAAATCTGATAGTGAAAATGTTAAGACATGTACAAGCTAGAGGGGGTGGGGTGAGGGTGAATAGCTTCTATGATATTAAGTAGCGGAAAACTTGAAGCGAAGTCAACAAAACAAAGCACAACTCTACCACACTTGATTTTACTTGGTTCACTGCCTCCCAAGGCAGTTACATCTAAGGACTAGTCTTAATGACTACCACAACTAAACTCTCTCCTTCTCAAATATACCTTTTGGAGGAGGAGAAACCTCTTAAAATTTTGTTTGTACAACAATACAAGAACAAAGTGAAGATACAAAGACAAATGAAAAAAAAATACTTTACAAGTGAAACTTTACTTTGGATGGTTCTTTGTCGCTTTATATTGCCTTTTGATGGTAGAAAATGCAATAATACTTCGTCTCCAAATCATCAAGAACGAGCAACTTCAAATCATCTCAAAACCTTCTTTTATAGGTTGCTGCTCAGGTTGATTTCCGCCTAGCAGTCAACTGCTAGACATCACAAATCAACTACCCCATTAAATTTGGCCATTGTACCTACAGAATAATTATTTTGACATAGTTTGACCACCATCAGTCAAATAGTAAACCCTAACAGTCAACTGATCATAGGCAA
Organism: Zingiber officinale; assembly: GCF_018446385.1. Lineage (NCBI taxonomy): Eukaryota > Viridiplantae > Streptophyta > Magnoliopsida > Zingiberales > Zingiberaceae > Zingiber > Zingiber officinale. The sequence goes on from NC_055998.1 coordinate 102,680,203, forward strand.
TTAAACTCTGTAGTCGAGCTCTAAACCTTCTGTACATGTGAACAATGCCTCCAATCGATTACTACAACTAAGTAGTTGATTGGTAGCCTCTGGTCAAACTGACCACTTAAGTTGAGAACATTATGTTCATTCAAACAATGTCTGCAGTCGATTGCTGGGTTGCAGCAAACGTTCCAACAAACCCTCTTTACTCCCTTGAACCCTGAATTTGGGGTTTAGAGTCTATTGATCTATCGATACATCATATCAATTGACTGATACTCCTGTCTAGCTTTTTCAAGGTTAAATTCTTGTCTTGTCTAGTAGCTGGTTGGCCTTAACCTACAAAAACTCCTTTTGCCCAACATCCGATTAATCCTTGACCTATCGGGACTTCACGTGTCTAACATCTGTCATCCTTGACCTATCAGGAATTTCATCCATATGCCAAGTGTTTGATACTCTACTATCTACTTGGACTTCATCCATCTCACGACAAGTGCCCGGTAAACCATGATCGACTTGGACTTCACTTCTCATGTCAAGTGGCTGACCCTTCATAATTCACTTGATTTTTCCTTCGCATGTCAAGTGTCTGATCAATTGTGACCTATTTAGACTTTTCATCTCATATCAATTCTCTTTTGGACTTTTGACCGCCAAGTGTTTGATTAACCGTGACCCACTTAGACTAATTCTCATCTCATGACAACTCCCTATTAGACTTACGACATTTAAGTGTTTGATTAATTATTGACTCACTTGGACTTTTCCATCATTAAGTATTCAGTCAACCTTGACCTACTTGATGTCTTACTCAATCAACTACCATATTGCTCACACACGCTCACATATCACTCGATCATTAAGTATCTTGTCAACTTTGACCTACTTGACATTGCACTTGGCCAATTAACATATTGATAAAACATCTAAATTCAACTCAAGTCAACTTATGCTCGATTAATCTGTACCAATAGATTTTTTGTTTACATTAGGTAATAATTTTTTTTTAAATTGGGCTAGAGCCCAAGACAACTTTTAAAAAGATTCGCCCCTGGTTGCACCACATCTCTGGCGAACAGGATAGATCTGTACTTGGTTTCTATTTCAGTGGGTTTATCCTTTTTGTTTGATTTGTCTAAATCCATGTTGTGATATACTATTGGGATTGTCATCCTAGTTGAAGTACATTGGCAAAACAGAATTAGCCAATCTAAGTTGTTTACTCCTCACTTGCAAGATGTTACATCAAATTTAAGTAACAAAGTTAAGGAACAAATATGACTTGTTAAGACACATTAGGCATGTCTCATACTTCATTCATTCAATTTGAACTCCCAAGGTAGCAAGGAGGTTGATGCGGGTTTGACAACACAATTTTTCAAAAGTCATAAATTTTGACTCGGGACTTGGAATGAGGCTCTGTCAGTATCCACACAGGTAGAATTCAAAGATCTACGTTTATTTTGAGGAACCCATAACATCTAAGTTTCGGGCCCAAAATCCACCGTTTAGGCCCTCAACCGAGACTCCGAACATATTTTTATTATTATTGATAATTTATATTTTTATTATTATTTAGGCCCTCAATCGTAACATCTAAGTTTCGGACCCAAAATCCATGTTGTTATATACTATTGGGATACTATGTTTGATATTTCTGGTATATATGGGTTAAAATTTGTCTATGTTAACGTCATGTTTTGTTAATTAAGATTTCTATTAATAAATTTTCTTTACTGATAAGATTTTATTTGAAAAAAAATAAGAATCGAGGTCCATATATGAGGATTTCTTTCATTTCTTCGAATCTTAGGGAATGTGATTTATATAAGTATCCTATTTTATGTTTGAGAACATGTTTTGATTAATGTTATTTTTAATCATCGTCTCCTCTTTAGAACATGATATTTTTCTTTTTTTTTTTTTGATATTTTCCTTCAAATCAATAAGTTGTAGAAAGTTACTTATAGTATTCATGTTAAAATCAACGGATTCAATGATCACTTTCGATATTTATATCTGAATCAATGAAACCGATAATGATATGCTACAAAACCGATAATTATCTGGTATGTGAGAGGTGCTAGCATTCAACATGTGAGAGGAAGTAGATGACTACTAGTTGGATTTTTCTTCTCTTTTTTGAAAAAAAAAAAAAATCTCCTCCTGTAGTTTTATCCCACTTCCCACGCGTGCTAACTGGCGATCACCACCTGTTATCTCCGTTACCATGCACGCCCTCCACGCATCGCCAACTGACTCTCCTCTTCTCCCTATGTCTTCCCTTTGTCTTCATCTCTACACTGCATCCACTGCAGCAGTAAGCCCTCCTCCTCCAGTCCTCCTCCTCCTCCTCCTCCTCCTCCTCCTCCTCCTCCTTTCTCTTCTCCGGCAACAAGCAGCAGCAACCACAACTCTTTTGCTGCCTTTCTTCTCCTCCAGCAGAGCAGCACCCCTAGCTACTCTCTCCTTCTTCCTCCTCCCAATAGTAGCATCTTGCTGCCTTCCGTCTTCTCCAACAACAGCCCTAGCTGCTATCCTTTTCGTGACAATAATTGATGAAGCTAACCGAGGCTGTCAACGATGAAGGAAAAGTAGTCCTAGCTACTACCCTCTCCTGAAGCACCTTGTTCCCTCATTTCTAGCCGTCGACAACTTCCATCTTTTCTTCCCAGCAACTTTTTCTTGTGCCAGGTAATAGCATCCTACTTTTCTTGCTTTCCTTAGCTTTCCCAACAACAAAGGCAACAATACACCCCCAACCAGTAGCAAGTTACGTTCTTTTATTCTTACAATTTGTGTGACCATCAAGTAAATGTGTGATTGTCTAGGGTTTCATATCACCGAAATCCTTTATTACTTCGTCGCTCAAAATAAAGTTACAAGGTATAGTCTATTTCAATCAATGAATTTCAGTTGGTTAATAATGTTGTTATTAGACAGTAGTGGATGTTTCATTTAGGGAAAATATGATCCATCGACTTTGTAGATAATGTTCAGAATTTATAGTCTTATTTTTTGTTGGGTATCATTTTGAGTATTTAATATATTTTCATATGATACTTGTACAGATGAGTTCATGCCACCAATGAGGTCTGAGGTTTGAATCTCAGTAAAATTGAGGTAAATGCTTTCTTTATGTGCTAGTCACTATTCCAAAAGCTAGTAGTCACCCGTGATTTACCTTCTCTGTGTTGGCGCTAGGACGGATTGGCGGGGGCACTGGGGGCACCACCAATTGTACAGATGAGTTCAAGTTGAGCACGATGATTTGTTGACACTCAAAGTTTTTGCTCTAGATAAAAGTGGGTAAATTCTATCTTCTGACTCATTTTCATTTTCTTATGCATGAATAAATAGATAAATTAAATTATGTCGATACTTGTCTTATTATTATTATTTTTAAAAGGATTAAAATAATATTAAAAATAGTGAAATGGGTATTAAAATAATTAAATCAATAGAGGGTACAAATAATTGATATTAGCCATTACGCACACACGTTGTATGTGTAATATAATATATGAATATGTGTAAATTAGTACCCTAGTCCACAAATTAGACTTGGTAAGGGTGTTCTAGATCCATGCAGTAGTACAATGCAAAGACGATGCTGGAGAACCCAGCAGCAAGCTACTGTAATGTGTCGGACCAGGTAGGCCGGATGGAGGGGAGGTGAACTGGCTATTAAGAAAAATCTTCCTCGACTTTCAACTCAGATTAGTAGTGCAAAAAAAGAAAAAAAACAGAATAAATGAACAACAAAAAAAACTATGCCAAAAAAATTACTTGGTTACAACTTAGGAGGTTATTAATCCAAGGCAAGTAAACGTACTAAAGATTTCCTTCTTTGAAGACGTGAAGCCTTTTACACTTGTTGGAAGCTCAGAAACTAGCTAGGAAATGAATACAGAGGTTGTTGCATATTTCCTAGGTCCAGGGGTCTTTTTATACCCCTTATAGAATCTTATCCGTAACTTGAAGGAGCCTTCCATAGGGTTGGAAGGTGCCTCCAGCGAGGTGCCAAAGAATAAAGGTTTATCCTTCGGCAACGGCTAAAATAAGCCTGGTCGAACGCGTCTTCCATGGAGCTGGAAGGTGCATTCCATGGTTGGTTGAAGGCGCCTTCTGTCTGAAGGTCGCGAGGCGCCTTCCACTCCTATTGGAAGCATCTCCAGCAGCTCTATAGCTCCATTTTAGCTCTTTCGCTGCTCCAATCTGTTGGGTGATTTTGGCCAACCGAAATAGGGCTCACTTGAACTAAATTTCCGGCCTTCTTCCTTGAACAGGCTTTCGCTTTTGCTTCTCATCCCTCAAACCTCCACGCGCGTCCTTCTCATCCGTCGATGTACTCTTCCGCAACTCCTCGTTCCTCAGATGCACCGAGCCCGTCGACTTTCTCCTGTGCCGTTTTTCTTGCTAGCCACGTCTTCCGCTCGACTTTCTGTGCTCCGAAGCTCCTGCACATTTAGACATAGGGTTAAACACTAACAAGACCTAATCAAACACATCAAAATTATCATGGGGTACCAACAATCTCTCCCTTTTTAATGTGATCAAATCCAAGTTAAGTTAGGGTAATAAAAAAAAAATCTCATTTTTGAAAGTAAAAAAAAAATTGCAAGTAAGCAAAAAAAATTTCTAAGCAAAATTTGCTACAATTTTTTTTTAAAAAAAATTCAAAGTAAATTTTTTTTTAAACCTTTTTGTAAAAAAATTTTGCAAGCATCCTCTAGACTTGTTCTTCCCTACTCTCCTATTGATCATATTAAAAATAGAGTTCATTTAAAAGTCTAAGAGTAAAAAAAATCTAATTGTTTTAAAAAGGCGAGAATTAATTAAAAAATTATTTAATTAATTTTTAACAAAAAATTAAGGTATTTTTATTGCTTTTCAATGCTCAACAGTTAGTCAATTAAATAATTATTTCAATAATTGGCTTCCAGATTGTGGCGAGGTACTAGGTTTTCTTGGATATTGGAATAATAACCACTCTTAGACAAAGCCTCTTAAAAAAATTTAATATTTAATTTACTCTGAAAGTCATAATTTAAAAACATTCAGTCCAAATATGATTTTGAAATCCAATATAGGTTCCTTTCTACTGGGTTAATTAAAAATTTCTTAGGTACGTATTTCTTTAAAAAAATTTTAATTTGGCCCTTATAGTATTTAAGGTACAAATTCAATCCACTATATTTTTTAATATGTTGAATATTTGAGCATGCATGATTTTTCAATGTTTATATCTCTTTTTGTAATTTTTCATTCTCAATTTTAATTTTATCATAGTATTCTAATCGACAAAATTTAGCTAATATTGATTATAATTTCTTAACTTCTTTTTATAATTTACAGTAATTTTTTGTTAATAATTTAATAAATTGAAATAACTTGTCAGGAGGAAGAAATCGTACCTGACTTATCTTATCTATATCGTGATCCGAAGCTTCCCCTGAAGTACTGCTTCCTTCCGACGTCGCTCCCCCTTCATCAATGCTTTTGATGCTCATTTCGGATGAGCTTGCTTCATCTCCTTCTTCTTGGTGACTTGCCACTAGCGCGAGTCCGACGATGACTTCAATTTCCGATTCGGACAGCGTTTTATCTCACATCGCCTTCATATTCTTGTACTTGTTCACTTGGGTCGACTTCTTGTTCTTGCTCTTGTTCTTGTCTTTCAATTTAGGGAAGTTATCTTTCATATGCCCTTTTTCATTGTAGTTGTAGCATCTTATCCTTCTTTTTCTACCCTGCACTTGATTAAATCTTTTAGTTTAAATAATTTTTTAAATTTACGTACCATCAATGTTGTTTCATTATCATCAAGAGAAGATTTTGAGTCTTGTTCGTCCATCTTTGCCTTTAAGGCAATGTTATGCTCCTTCTTCAGACCTGCACATCTCGTTTCATGGACTTCAAAAGTTGAAAATAATATTTCTAAAGTAGTTGAATCTAGATCCTTAGATATATAATAAGCATCTACGAATGATTCCCATTCAGTATTTCTCGAGAATGCGTTAAGAGCGTACCTATGTGAATCTCGGTTACTTACCTTTTCTCTGAGATTCATGAGTCCAGTGATGAGCTCCTTGATCCTTGAGTGAAGGTGTGTGACAGTTTTGCCTTCTTCCAATTTGATGTTGCTGATACGATTTCTGAGTAGATCCTGTTTTGCGAGTTTCGCCTCTGAGCTTCTTTCATGTAGTTCCAGGAATTTCTCTCAGAGTTCTTTTGTAAACTCGTAGGCCTCGATCCGGTTGACTTCTTGTGGCGATAAGATGCTTAGCAGATGGAACTCTGCTTTGCCATTTGCCATGAAATCGGTCTACTCCTTTTTGATCTAGTGGTATTTTTCTTTGCATTCGGGTACTACAAAACAAAATTCCATTATTAAAAACAAATCGAAATCAGTTTTAAAAAATACCTCCATCTTCTTCTTCCAGTTGGCGAAATCCCCCTCAAACTTCGGTGGGTAGATGTTTGATCCGACCATCTTGTGTGCTTTGTTCAACGGTTAGTCCTCCTAAAGTAAATTTGGCTCTGATACCACTTGTTGGCTCAGGTAGGCCAGAAGGAGGGGAGGTGAACTGACTGCTAAGAAAAACCTTCCTCTACTTTTAACTCAGATTAGTAGTGCAAAAAAAAGAAAAAAAAATAGAATAAACGAACAACAAAAAGAAACGAGGTCAAAAAAATTACTTGATTATAACCGGAGAAGTTGTTAATCCAAGACAAGTAAACGCACTAAAGATCTTCTTATTTGAAGGCAGAGAAGCTTCTTACACTTGTTGGAAGTTCATAAAGTAGCTAGGAAATGAATGCAGAGGTTGTTACATATTTCCTAGGTCCAAAGGTCTTTTTATAGCCTCTGTAGAATCTTATCCACAGCTTGAAGACGCCTTCCATAGGGCTAGAAGGTGCCTCTAACGAGGCGCCAAAGGATAAAACTTTATCTTTCCACAACGGCTAAAATCAGCCTAGTCGAAGGTGCTTTCCATGGGGCTGGAAGGCACCTTCCATGGTTAGTTGAAGGCACCTTCCGCCTGAAGGTCGTGGAGGCATCTTCCACTCCTGTTGAAGGCGCCTCCAATAGCTCCATAGCTACATTTTAGCTCTTCCGCTGCTTCGATCTCCTAGGTGATTTCGGCTAACCGAAATAGGGCTCATTCGAACCCAATTTTTGACTTCTTCCTCGAGTAGGCTTTCGCTCCAGCTTCTCGTCCCTCGGACCGCTGCACGCGTCCTTTTCGTTCGCCAGTGTACTTTTCTGCAGCACCTCGTCCCTCAGACGCACCGAGCCCGTCGGCTCTCTCCCGTGTCGTGCTTCTCACTAGCCACATCTTCCACTCGACTTCTTGTGCTCCTAAGTTCTTACACACTTAGATACAGGGTTAGACACTAACAGGACCTAACCGGACTTAGTTGATCACATCAAAAACTACCACGGGATACCAATATAACGGACTCTCCCTCATAAAAATTTAATTTAGTTTTTTTTATATCAGATATTAAATTGATAAGAACGGATACTATACTTGATCTTAGCCAAAAGTTTGAGAATGATATACTTTCTAATGTTGCCGATCCAAGGTATTATAAAAGCTTCTCCACTCGCAGTGTTACCAATTCTAAGACGTGGGACTCATGATAGTGCATATTTTTATATAAAAAATAACTAAAGAAAATTACTAATAAGTCTTAAAATTATTTTCAGTGTGAAAAGAAAAAAAGATATTAACATAATTTCATTTTAGGTTTCATCAAAATTAGTTATAAAGTGTCCAGACTCTTAATAAAATAGTAATATTATGTTATATCCACAAATGAGTTACATATGGGAATGAAATTGAAAAAGAATGTTTTAGAAATAAAATTAATGTTTCGAATCACTCTTTCGTTCATATTTTTAGATTTACTTGGCCTTTCATAGTTTCCTCTATTGATATTGCATATTGTTGATACTTGCATCTTCATATTTATAATATTATTATAATATTGTAATGAATTATCATGTGGCAAATGATATGATTCATAGGAAAGTCGATTTAAGTAGGTCGTGCAGACTAACCAATAACAATGATGGAAAAAAGGATTAAAGTAAAATAATAAAGATGATAATATAAAATCTTTAAATAAAAATTCTAAGTCTAGTTTTATACTAGAATATCTTAAGTTATATATAAATAATATAGCCCCCGGTCAGTCTTGATTTATGCGATGGCACTTTATTATTATAGTCCACCAGTATGGGCTTTTAGCCAATACATTGGATAACCTATGACATCATTACACTGATAATATTGACTTTAGTGATTTATTTTTAATTAATTTATCATATTGAGACCATTTTACATATATACATACTGATACTCACAGAATCTATATATGATATTAATTCATGTTGAGAATATACTGTTAATGACTTGTATATTTGTTTATACATTTATATATAAATTGAGAACATGAAGAACTTAAAGTTGACATAATAGATTGTGATCTACTTTATTTCTTTAAACTACTAAATAAGATTAAATTTATGTACATTAATTCTGATTATCTACTTAGCTATTTAACTTTGTTTTATTTGTCCTCTAGTTTTGTATGCACAGATATCATTTTGATATTATAATTGATTTTAGTTTGTACATAGAGTTGCTTATTTCGACCTACTAATTCCCGATTTAGCTTATTTTGATTTCATTGTATTCCTGTTTTATTTGACCGGTTTTATTTTTACAATTTTTGTTGTATAGAAAGAAAATGCTATAAATAAATTTAAGAAGTTTCTTGATAATCCTGTCCATATAGTGTCTGTCTTTTTTTTTTTTAATACATTATCACCAAGAGGGATATCGAAAATTACACCCCGGAGCATGACTTAACCAAGTTTTGACGATGATTCCTTCAGTATGATTTGTGAAGTTCACACAAGAGGGAGATGAAGCTTAGCTACTTAAAACAACTTTTCTTATTTTTCATCTCTACCAAAACTATATATTTATAGCCAATTGAAAAAAAAAATAGCTATTGGATTAAAATTTAGTTATAAATCTAATCTCAACCAATTATAACTCAATCCAATATTTTTTGAAGAGTATTAAATTAAATCCAATTTAGTTTATTCTCATATAAATTAACTTTAAGAAATTATAAAAAAAATTTAATTATAATAATAATTTTACAATCGCTATAAATTTGTTCTAAAATTTTGCTTCACACCAATTAATTCTTACAACACCTATAAAATAAATTTGAGCAAAATACATCAAATTAATATCACACATTAATAAACTATTAATTTTACAATATTTTCTCTGAATTTAATTGAATAAATTAACCATTAATCTATTGCAATAAAATTCCTCATAAATCTAATTAATTTATGACTTAATTATTTAAAATTATCAATTTTGAAATTAATCAGAAAAAAAAATCTGATATCTAAAATATTTGTTTAAAAAAAAATGCCTTGCTAGTCTATCAATTAACTTCGAAAGTAGAAAGAGATTTTGAAAGCAAAGAAGCAGTTTTGGCGGGGCTGGAGGAAAGTTCCAGATTTGTAGGCATGATTGACGTCCCAAATTGAATGCTGCACGTTTTCTTGACTGCGTCAGTGTCCTCACTGTCTCCACTCAAGTTGGCCCATAACTAAATCTCACACCACTCCTTCGGACCATCTCCAATTATAACACTTATTTTAATATATTTTCAACACTAATTTGATATTTTTTCAATACTAAATAATAAATATTTTAAATATTACTTATTTAAATTAATAACTAATATAAACTTCTAATATATGAAATTTATATAATAAATTCAATTAAATTAAATAATATTAATTTATAATATTTAAGAATATTTTAAATATAAATTTAATATTATAATATATTATATTAAAAAAAAAAAAGCCCTTGCACCATCTTAGTACTACAATTTTCACTTGCACTAAAATGATACAAATTTAAAATTTCCATTGGAATGTATTTGGTATCCTTTTTACATCAAAATAGTATAAAAAGATATAGGTTAGAGATGGTTTTAAGCCACTTTCCATTAGATTCATTATTATCTTTAACATTTTATCGAATTATCTCTTTATCGTATCATCTAAGTAAATTTTTAAAATTATTATATCATGTAGGATAAATTTAAAATTATTAAATTATATATTTATTTTTTTATTTTTTATTATCGGTCGGTTGATGTTTTAAAATAATTAAATCGATTTGACTCTATACCGAAAGGTCAGAATTTTAATCAAATAAATCGATTGATTTTTTTTAAAAAAAAATTAGTCGACTGATTTACTTTTGTTTTTCTAATCAAAATTGATTTTAGATAAAATCAATTGATACACCAAACAATCTCGGATTGATACAAAATTAGTTCTTATTTGTTTATCTATCTCTCTAGATTATATTTATGCCCTCAAATGTCAATTTGACATTTGGTACATCAGCTGATTTTACCTAAAATTGGATGATTGACCAAATGATCTCGGATTGACACGAAACTAGTTTCTGTGTTCCTCTACCTGTCCTGATTATATCCATGTCCTCAAACATCAACTTGACTCAATATATTGAAAACATTGATTTTTTGAACACGAATATGTTTAAAAATTTTAATTCGTGTTCAAAAAATTTAGTTATGGACTAAACAACCTTGGATTGTCATGACACTAGATCCTATGTTTTCAGCTAGTTCACCTGAGAATATACATGCCCTCAAACTTTAATTTGACATAATATATTGAGAGCAATGATTTTTTAAATATGAATTAAATTTTTTAAATATATTAATGTTTAAAAAATTATTACTCTCGGTATAATGGGTCAAATTAAAGTTTGAGGGCATGGATATAATAAGGAGAGGCAGACGAACTGTTGGTTGCTACTTGGAAAGCCTAGAGATTTCACTGTACAAAAATTTTGTACAAAGGTCTGAACCTTTTCCTAGCTACCATGTGTTCTTTTAAATTAAATTTTGGATCGCCTGCGGAATTTAACACGTTTGATCCAAAACTTAATTTAGTCGTTCTTTTAGGTTTTGACTTGGGTCTCCTGCGGAACTTAACACATTCGACCCAAATCACCTTAAGTTATTAATTCCATTAAATATTAATTTCCATAATTGGTTCCCAGTACTGACGTGGCGAGGCACACGACCTTCTTGGATATGGGAGCAACCACCACCGACTAGACAAAACCTTTTATGGAAAGCTAATATTTAATTTCCTAAAATAACTTTAGGTTAACCGAAAAGAACAATCAAATCACCAGGGAAAGAAAAACAAAAGAACACTATATCGAAAACAAATTCGAAACTCTAGAATCGTATGCCTCTTGTATTTAGTATTATTTCCAAAAATAACTAGTATGATGCGGAAAGAAAAAATACTAGTTATACCTTCTAGAAAGACCTCTTGATCTTCTACCGTATTCCTCTTCTAACCTCGAACGTTGTGTGGGCAACGATCTTCCGAGATGAGAACCACCAAACACCTTCTTCTTCCTTCTAGGTTTCGGCCACCAAAATTCTCCAAGAGAAATAGAGGTCCGGCCACCACCACCAAGCTCCAAGGGATGCAAGAAACAAAACCTCCTTTCTCTCTTTCTTCTCCTAGCTAGAACCGGCCACCATCAAGAGCTCCAAGAGGGATTGCCGCCGGCCACAAGAAGAAGAGAAGAGAAAGAAGCTAGGGCCGGCCACCAAGGAGGAAAAGAGAGGAAGAATAGAATAGAGTTATTCACCATGAAGTCTTCTCTACCCCCTCTTTTATAATCCTTGGTCTTGGCAAATAAGGAAATTTAATTAAAAACTTCCTTAATTATTTTGCCATGAAAAAGAAAATTTTATTTAATTAAAAATAATTTCCTTTTTACAAATACAATGGCCGGCCACACCATTCCACAAATCAAGGAAATTTTAATTCACACAAGAATTAAAACTTCCTAATTTGCTTTTGGAAATTTATAAAAATTTCTCAAATAATTTTTCCCTTCATGGTGGTTAATAAAAAGGAAATTTTATAAATTAAAATATTTCTTTTAAACATGTGGATAAAAAGAAAGTTATCTCTAAAAATTAAAATCTCTTTTAATCTACAAATAAGGAAAGATATCAAATCTTTTCTTAATCTTTTGTAGAAACTTATAAAAGAGAATATTTAATTTTAAACTCTCTTTTAAATCATGAACATGATTAAAATTGAAAGTTTTCTTAAAATTTAAAATCCTCCTTTAATCAACAAATAAGGAAAGATTTCAAATTTTAAACTCTCTTTTAAACATGTAGATGATTTACAAATAAGAAAGTTTTACCAAAATTAAAACCATCCTTTTAATCTACAAATAAGGAAAGAGATTAATCTCTTCTCTTAATCTTTTGTAGAAAGCTATAAAAGGAAATTTTTAATTTTTAAATCATGATATCCACATAAGAAATAATTTTAATAAAAATCCTTTTTAATATTCTAGTGGTCGGCCACCTAAGCTTGGGACCCAAGCTTTGGCCGGCCACCTACATGACTCATCCACTTGATCTTGGCCGGCCCTAGCTTGGGTTCCAAGCTAGCTTGGTCGGCCCCATTGGATGGGTAAGAAGGTGGGTATGCGGTGGGTATAAATCTCTATATACTAGAGGCTACGATAGGGACCGAGAGGAGGAATTGGTTTTGGTCTCCCGATGAAATTAAGCATCCCGTGTTCGCCCCGAACACACAACTTAATTTCATCAATAATAATTCATTCCACTAAAGAACTATTATTGAACTACCGCACCAATCCCAAATTACATTTTGGGCTCCTTCTTATTATGAGTGTGTTAGTCTCCCTGTGTTTAAGATAACAAATGTCCACTAATTAAGTAAGTTACTGACAACTCACTTAATTAATATCTAGCTCCAAGAGTAGTACCACTCAACTTCATCGTCATGTCGGACTAAGTCCACCTGCAGGGTTTAACATGACAATCCTTATGAGCTCCTCTTGGGGACATTCTCAACCTAGATTACTAGGACACAGTTTCCTTCTATAATCAACAACACACACTATAAGTGATATCATTTCCCAACTTATCAAGCTTATTGATTCATCGAACTAAATCTCACCCATTGATAAATTAAAGAAATAAATATCAAATATATGTGCTTGTTATTATATTAGGATTAAGAGCACACACTTCCATAATAACTGAGGTCTTTGTTTCTTTATAAAGTCAGTATAAAAGAAACAACCTCTAATGGTCTTACTCAATACACTCTAAGTGTACTAGTGTAATTATATAGTTAAGATAAACTAATACCTAATTACACTACGACCTTCCAATGGTTTGTTCCTTTCCATTATGGTCGTGAGCTACTGTTTATAATTTATAAGGTACTGATAACATGATCTTTTGTGTGTGACATCACACACCATGTTATCTACAATATAAATTAATTGAACAACTACATTTATCATAAATGTAGACATTTGACCAATGTGATTCTTATTTCTAGATAAAAGTTTATACCAAAAGCTAGGCTTTTAGTATACACTCTAACAATCTCCCACTTATACTAAAAGACTAAGCTGTCATATCTGCTGCCATACATCTGATTCCCAACCCTTCAACATGCCCATCAAAAGCTCTTGCCTTAAGGACCTTAGTGAAAGGATCTATAGGTCATCACCTGATGCAATCTGGGCGGCAACAACTTCTCCTCGTTTATACTATTTCTCGTATTGGGTGGTACTTGCGCTCTATTGTGTTTACTTGCCTTATAAACTTATGGTTTCTTTGAGTTTGCTACTGCACCAACATTATTACAATAAATTGTAATAATCTTTGGACAAACCAGAAATCATATCTAAGTCTATCTTGAGGTTATTGAGTCATTCAGCTTTTATGGCTGCCTCAGAGGCTTGTCATATACTAAACTTCTATGGTGGAGTCCAGAAAAACACCTATGCTTATCACTCTTCCATAGTTATGACTTTACCTCTTAAAGTAAACACAAAACCCCGAGGTTGACTTATTATTGTCCCTATCCGATTGGAAATCAAAATCTATGTAACCCACAAGGACCAAATTAACTGCCTTGTAAGCTAGCATATAATCTCTAGTACCTCTAGGGTACTTCAATATATACTTTACTGCAGTCCACTGTCCTTGTCTAGAGTTACTTTGATATCTGCTAACTATGCCCTTGGCAAAACAGATTTCTGATCTCGTGCATAGCATACATTAGGCTTCTGTCAGCCGAAGCATAAAGAACTGCCTTTATTTCCTTTATCTCCTTTGATGTCTACAGAGACATCTTTAGATAAAGTTACTCTATCCTGAAAAGGTAAGAAACCTTTCTTGGAGTTTTGTATGCTTAAAACGAGCAAGGTTTTTTTCGATGTATGAAGCTTGGGATAAGTAAAATATTCTTTTCTTGCGATCCCTTATTACTTTGATCTCAAGAATATTTACATTCCTTCATATCGAATTGTTTGGACGACCATACCCTTACTTCTGACAACACTTTGATATTGTTTCCAACTACCAAAAATGTTATCTACGTATAGTACAAGAAATACCACCACGTTTCTATCACGCCTTTTGTATACACAAGACTTATCCGGTTACTAAATAAATCCATAGACTTTAATAAACCGGATGTTCTAAGACCTTGAAGCTTTGCCTCAGTCCATAGACTGATTGAGCTTGCACACAAGATGCTCTTAGCCCTTTGCAATGAACCCTTCTGGTTGCTTTATATGGATGCTTTCTTCAAGACTTCCATTAAGGAATGTTGTCTTGACATCCACTTGCCAAATAGATAAAAGAATCCGGATAGACTTAAGCATGGCTACCAGTGAAAAAGTTTCCTTTTTCATCAAGCCTTGCCTTGAAAGTTTCTACCTTCCTGTCTATCCTTCTTTTCCTATTATAGACCTTTTACACCCAAAGGCTTTTACACCACTTGGTGGTTTTACAAGCTTCCAGATTTTATTAGAATACATATATTCTAATTCTATTATTCATTACTCTTTGCCAAGATGCTGCATATTTATCTTGGAGTGCTTCGTCACATGTCCGGAGATCAGGTTCATGTCCTTCAGGGATCGAGTCCAAAAACTCTCCCAAAACATGAATCTTTTAAGGTTGCTTAACAACCCTCCCACTACGACAAGACATTTTTTTAATTGTGTATCATTTGTGATACGTGTTGCAGTTTTCCTTGTGGTATCTCATCTTGTACAGTTGGTACTAGATTAGACATGTCTTTTATTATTTCCTTAAGAACAAATTTACTTATGAGCACGTGGTTCATTATATAGTCCTTTTCTAAAAAACAGTCATTGATGCTAACAATGACCTTCTGATTTTTAAGACTATAAACCTACTTTTGTTCATCTAGGATAACTGACAAACAAGTGAACTCCTATCCAACTTATCATTATCTCTCATATGTGCTGGATTACCCGAATCCGAATATGCTTCAAAATAGGCTTACGCCTATTCAGCAACTCTATATGAGTAGAGAGTTATGACTTTGGAAGGTACTACGTTCACTTCCGTTTCCAGAGCATATCCTTAAAACAAATTTGGTAATTTTCTGAATAACTCATCACCTATCTAATTATTCCATAAGAGTCCTATACCTTCTTTCTACTACATCATTCTGTTGGGGTGTACCAGATGCAGTTAGTTGGGATTGAAATCCAACTTCTGATAAGTGACTCCTAAATTCTCCCAAGAGGTACTTGCCACTACGATCTTACCATAGTGACTTTTACTTTAACATTTCTCCGCATCAGCCTTGTACTCTTTGAACTAATCAAAGTACTTAGTCTTGCGGCACATTAAGTAAATTTATTTGTATCTTGAATAGTTGTCTATAAAATAGACAAAATATTCAATACTACCTCTTGTCTGGATAGTCATAGGATCACACAAATCAGAATGAACCAATTTCAACATATATTTGACTCTATACCCCAAAAACTTGGTTATTTTCTTTCTAAGTAAGACTCGCAGGTTGGAAAGATTTCCACTACCAATGAACCCAAAAGTTCATCAGCTACCAATGAATCCTACTCAAGTATAACCTAGCTTTTAGACGCCAAAGATATAATTGGTTCTTTTCTGAAGGTTGCTTTCTCTTAAAATTAGAAGATGTGTTACTAATTTCCATTTGTTGCATCGTGGGAGTTATTGGATTATAAATTGTCAACCATCATACCAGAATAGATAATTTCCTTATTTTTCTTGATAACATCTTTGTTATCAAAATAGACACAATATCTATAATAGTTTAGAAACTGAAATCAGGTTCTTTCTAAACTTGGTACGTAAAGACAATTACTTAAAATCCATATTTTATTCTTACCAAAGGATAAACATCTCCCACTGCAACAACTACCACTTTTACAATAGTGCTCATGTGGACGGTGATTTACCTTTCATTTAGTTGTCGGGTTTCCTGGAACCCTGAATTGCAGACATGATTAATGGCATCTTGTATCTACACTCCAGGTTCTGGTAGATAACACCACTAGACATGTTTCAACTAATGAATTAAATACACCTAAATTGTTCTTAGTTCTAAGAAGACAGTCTACCTTAATGTCCAAGTCCTATTTCCAATCATTACAATTGGGACTACTAAGTCTTTTTCTATAGTATGACTACTAGGGATTGACAAACATCCTAAGAATCACAAAAATATTTGGTCAAGATCAACTCCTTAAAATCTCCATGAATTTTGTATATACAAAATCGAAGAGGAGATTTTATTCATTAATTTTATTATCTCGTCAACTTTACTTTATAACGAATAAAATTAATAGTTGATCTGTCTTTGATCAAATATTTGGTCAAAACTCTTTGAATTTAAAATAACATTGATTCCTCAAACAATATTATTTAAATTCACCAACACCTCAAACACCGTGAATTTTGCATGCCACGTTAGTGTGGACGTATACAAAATTTAAACATTTGTAAGAGGAGGGTTTTACTCATCTTGTCAATAAATCTTTATGACAAATAAAATTACCTCAAACACCGTGAATTTTGTATGCCACGTTAGTGTGGACGTATACAAAATCAAACATTTGTAAGAGGGGTTTTTAATTTTATTATCTTGTCAACCTTTTTATTTGACAAATTAATAGTTGGTTTTCTTCGGTCACACAAATAATAGCAGTGACTCCGATGGGGAGGATACTATTAGACATGCCTAAGTGTATACCATTACTTGACACTAAGTCCATTAATAAGATTATGCCCCTTCCGTTGGGGAAGATTACACGCTCTTAATTAACTTCCTATAGTCATCCAAAATTGGAAGTATGTTCTAGTGATCCACAAACAAGCTCATCCGTTATGGAGGAAGGCACTCAGAGCCAACGCGCAAGCTTGTTTGCATCACTTACAAACCAGTAATGGAGACCATGGGATTTATTAAAAAATCCCTCTCCCACTTAGTTATTTATAAACGAGGAATTTTTAACTATACTAGTCTATGTATACTAACATGCACACACAGTACAATATAAAAGCAATAAATAGAAAATCTAATTTTCAACTATTATGGCTTTTATCTATTGTTGTCCTCCGTGTGTCACCAACCCTAGCTGCTGCCTTCTTTGGCCACTGCCACCGGGTCTAGTTGTCGCATCCATCTTGCTCCTTGTTCCGCTGCGCCTCTGGTCCTCAAAAAGTTCCACGCCTTGCAAGATTCGATTCGCGACATATATAGAATTTTTATATTTTTCGATCCTATATTCCTCGAAGGAATGTACATGTATCTAGATCAAAAAATAAAATCCTAATAAAACTAAATACAGCTCCTGCTGTATTTTATAATACAATCATGCACACACAATAAAATGCCCTTGACATGTCCAAGGGTCCAATCACACACATAATAACAATAAGCCATAATAGTTGGATCCTACATCCACAAAGTTAGCACATCCTACTATTAACCTGCCTAAATTATGTATGACATGTGCATAATTAAACTAATACCAAATACACAGAGGCAAATCCCTAGCTCTGATACCAATTGTTGGTTGCTACTCGGAAAGCCTAGAGGTTCCACTGTACAAAAATTTTGTACAAAGGTCTGAACCTTTTCCTAGCTACCATGTGTTCTTTTAAATTAAATTTTGGATCGCCTGCGGAACTTAACACGTTTGATCCAAAACTTAATCTAGTCGTTCTTTTAGGTTTTGACTTGGGTCTCCTGCGGAACTTAACACATTCGACCCAAATCACCTTAAGTTATTAATTCCATTAAATATTAATTTCCATAATTGGTTCCCAGTACTGACGTGGCGAGGCACACGGCCTTCTTGGATATGGGAGCAACCACCACCGACTAGACAAAACCTTTTATGGAAAGCTAATATTTAATTTCCTAAAATAACTTTAGGTTAACCGAAAAGAACAATCAAATCCCAAGGAAAAAAAAACAAAAGAACACTATATCGAAAACAAATTCGAAACTCTAGAATCGTATGCCTCTTGTATTTAGTATTATTTCCAAAAATAACTAGTATGATGCGGAAAGAAAAAATACTAGTTATACCTTCTAGAAAGACCTCTTGATCTTCTACCGTATTCCTCTTCTAACCTCGAACGTTGTGTGGGCAACGATCTTCCGAGATGAGAACCACCAAACACCTTCTTCTTCCTTCTAGGTTTCGGCCACCAAAATTCTCCAAGAGAAATAGAGGTCCGGCCACCACCACCAAGCTCCAAGGGATGCAAGAAACAAAACCTCCTTTCTCTCTTTCTTCTCCTAGCTAGAACCGGCCACCATCAAGAGCTCCAAGAGGGATTGCCGCCGGCCACAAGAAGAAGAGAAGAGAAAGAAGCTAGGGCCGGCCACCAAGGAGGAAAAGAGAGGAAGAATAGAATAGAGTTATTCACCATGAAGCCTTCTCTACCTCCTCTTTTATAATCCTTGGTCTTGGCAAATAAGGAAATTTAATTAAAAACTTCCTTAATTATTTTACCATGAAAAAGAAAATTTTATTTAATTAAAAATAATTTCCTTTTTACAAATACAATGGCCGGCCACACCATTCCACAAATCAAGGAAATTTTAATTCACACAAGAATTAAAACTTCCTAATTTGCTTTCGGAAATTTATAAAAATTTCTCAAATAATTTTTCCCTTCATGGTGGTTAATAAAAAGGAAATTTTATAAATTAAAATATTTCTTTTAAACATGTGGATAAAAAGAAAGTTATCTCTAAAAATTAAAATCTCTTTTAATCTACAAATAAGGAAAGATATCAAATCTTTTCTTAATCTTTTGTAGAAACTTATAAAAGAGAATATTTAATTTTAAACTCTCTTTTAAATCATGAACATGATTAAAATTGAAGTTTTCTTAAAATTTAAAATCCTCCTTTAATCAACAAATAAGGAAAGATTTCAAATTTTAAACTCTCTTTAAACATGTAGATGATTTACAAATAAGGAAAGTTTTACCAAAATTAAAACCATCCTTTTAATCTACAAATAAGGAAAGAGATTAATCTCTTCTCTTAATCTTTTGTAGAAAGTTATAAAAGGAATTTTTAATTTTTAAACTCTCTTTTAAAATCATGATCTCCACATAAGAAATAATTTTAATAAAAATCCTTTTAATATTCTAGTGGCCGGCCACCTAAGCTTGGGACCCAAGCTTTGGCCGGCCACCTACATGGCTCATCCACTTGGACTTGGCCGGCCCTAGCTTGGGTTCCAAGCTAGCTTGGCCGGCCCCATTGGATGGGTAAGAAGGTGGGTATGCGGTGGGTATAAATCTCTATATACTAGAGGCTACGATAGGGACCGAGAGGAGGAATTGGTTTTGGTCTCCCGATGAAATTAAGCATCCCGTGTTCGCCCCGAACACACAACTTAATTTCATCAATAATAATTCATTCCACTAAAGAACTATTATTGAACTACCGCACCAATCTCAAATTACATTTTTGGGCTCCTTCTTATTATGAGTGTGTTAGTCTCCCTGTGTTTAAGATAACAAATGTCCACTAATTAAGTAAGTTACTGACAACTCACTTAATTAATATCTAGCTCCAAGAGTAGTACCACTCAACTTCATCGTCATGTCGGACTAAGTCCACCTGCAAGGTTTAACATGACAATCCTTATGAGCTCCTCTTGGGGACATTCTCAACCTAGATCACTAGGACACAGTTTCCTTCTATAATCAACAATACACACTATAAGTGATATCATTTCCCAACTTATCGGGCTTATTGATTCATCGAACTAAATCTCACCCATTGATAAATTAAAGAAATAAATATCAAATATATGTGCTTGTTATTATATTAGGATTAAGAGCACACATGTAACAACCCAATTTTCCCTATTTCGAGTTCTAAAAGCCCTTAAAAATATTTAGAAATGTCATAGAAATATTCTAGAGATTTTTAGAAATTTTTAGAGTATTTTTATGCAATTTTTGGAGTTCATTTGGTATTTTCACCAAGGAGAATAAGTTTTAAATATAAACTAAAATAAAGAAAAAAAAAATTTAAGTTTGTAGAAGCTGGGGTTCGAACCCAGCTCCTCGGCCCGAGCAGAATCCGGCCCAGCCAGCTGAGCTACACGGACTTTGTCAATCCAATATGGAGAAAATTGATATTAAAGCATAGTTGTGATTAAAGCCGAGTATAAGAAAGGGAGTTAGGTTTTGATTTTCCAAAAAACCAAAACAATTCCTCCCGAAAACCCCTCTTCGCTCTTCTCCCTCGCGACGGCGCAATCTCGGCGGAAAACCTAGAGACAGCTAGGTCTTGAGATCCCGGCGCCGGCGAAGCTTCCCTCCGGCTAGTCTTCATCCACGGTGGTTGTCTCGAAGAAGAGAAGCTCGGGAACACAAAGGGTTGCCGAGAGGATCCGCCCGAACCCTAAAAAGTTCCCCTTTCCTTCTTCTCGGTAGTAAGTGCAAGAAACTCTAGGTGAGTTGCTACTCACCTGCAGTAGGATAGTTTCGATTCCTTGTTCCTTTTCATCTCGAATTTCCTGTGAAGATTGGGGTTTAGGGCTTACTGCCGTGAGTTGTTAAGAAAGAGGGAAATGGTTTTGTTTTTATATTGGATTAGATTCTGAACCTTGCTTATTCCTGTTTTCAGATTATACTGTGAAGTTTTGTTTAGCACAGCAATTCATTTCTTTTGAAATTTTTGCTGCGAGTTCGAAGGTTAGGCATATGAATTCGGTTTAGTTTGAGTTCTCCAAGTTGTAGCATAGTTCTAGCATTCTGGATAAATAAGATGAGTTACTGGTTTATAGATTGCCCTGTATAGGTTCAAGTCATGTATCAGTTTCATATAGGATTCTGTTCTGAACTTTCAGCAAGCTTAATTTGGTTAGTTGGAAGGGATACAAGCCTTAGATTCCTGCTGCTAGGCTATGAATAAGAAAAGTTCAGTTTAATTAGCATGTAGTTCTGTTTTTGGTGGATTTCTGCCGAAGGGTTATGCTTTTGTTCCCTTACCGTAGCACTAAATAGAGAATGCTTGGGTTCGGTTGTGTTATGTAATAGGTGTGAACAACTTTAGTTATGGAAACATTCAAATGGATTTTAGTAGCTATATTAGACCCTCCTTTGTCAATTCTGTAACATGAGGGTAGACTTGGTGTTATTAATGTTGTTTTGACATGCAGATTTAGATTCCTTTGCAGTGCAGATTTTAGTTTAGTATTTCAGCTTCAGCTTCAATCTGCAGGTTTAGATTTCAGTAGAACAGCCCTCCTCCTTGTGTAGTTTTCCATGTTTCATTTAGTTCCTTAATAATAGCCTATGTTAGCTTTGCAGAATAGGTTTGTATGCCATTAACTGGACATGAACAACATATGCTTTAGTATATCATGTGGTAACTTTTGATTGTAGCAGAAATCATCCTTTCCTTATGTTCCACTTTGTTGGGATTAATTAGAATGAGCAGATTTCTTTTACATTGCTAATAGAAGAACAGTTTTCTTTTTCTAGCTTTTCCTTAGCTATTTGTAAACATGAGCATACTTCTTTTCTATTGCTATTAGATATACAGTTTCCTATTTGCTATTGGAATAACATGAGCAGTCCTATTTTTATAGCATGCAGATTTTAGATAAGCTTAGTATGCAGATTTTGATAGGCTTAATATACAGATTTTTGTTAAGCTTTGCATGCAGATTTATGTTAGGCTTTGTATACAGATTTTCAGCACGTAGGGTGTGTTCTAGTGCACACCAAGTGCTTGATAAAATGCTTAGCTCAATATAATGCTACAGTAGGCATTTTAATAGCTCAGTGAATGCATTAGAAGCATTTAAAATAACTTATTTAGTCTTGCTTCAGCTTATATGGGACTACGGTCCAATGGGTGGGCTCCCACAGTCGCCTCTAGGTTCAGATAACCTAGTTCTAGGTTCAGATAACCTAGTAAAAGCAAGATAAGAAAATTAGCTATGAAATCAGTATTTTATTTTCAGCAGTGGCACTGTACTGGATTAGATATCCATTGGGTTGGGCTCCCACAGTCGTCCCTAGGTTTAGATAACCTAGTAAACCCTACTAGACTCGGAACTTGCAATCCCGGGTTTAGTTAGGGATGCGCGCACAGCAAGTACAGTTGCCGGGCCCATCAGCAGCATGATTACTATTTTTATCTATTATGTAAATAGTTTTCAAAACTTCACAAATTAGTTATGTGAATACAAGTTAGACTCAGTTTAGCATTAATTAGTTCAGCTTAGGTATTAGTTCAGTTTCTTATTGATACACATGATAGTTCCATGATTAGCTATACATGTTTAGCATTTCAGTTAGTATGACTCCTTTATTGCTATATATGAGCATGATTAGCTATACATGTTTAGTATTTCAGTTAGTATGTTTCCTTTGCTATTTATGAGCATGATTAGCTATACATGTTTAGTATTTCAGTTAGTTAGATTCCTTTGCTAGTTATGAGCATGAGTAGCTATACATGTTAGCTTTTCAGTTAGTTGATTTCTTTGCTATTTATGAGCATGAGTAGTTTTACATGTTAGCTTTCAGTTTTAGCATGTTCTTATTTATATACATGCATATCGAGTTTTTGTGAGTAGGATAGCACTCACTAAGCTTTTAGCTTATAGATACTATTTTCCTCCTACTGCAGATAAAGGAAAAGCTAAAGTATGAGGAAGAAGGCGACAAGGAGATGCTGTGACGGTGTGTGATGTGTGGACTATGGAGATCCTTGAGACTTAGCTAAAGAACGCACTTAGTTTAAGATTTGTTATGTTTCCTTTTCTTTTCTCCTTAATGCTATGATGAGGTTGAGATTGTAATTGAGTTTATTTCCGCATTTGTAGTTTGATACCTCCTATTGTTGGAGTGATATGGTTGTTTGCCATTGCTAGAGTAGTTTCATATTTGTATTGTGCTATTATACTGCGTGGTTGTGAAATTATATGTTCCAGCCGCCTGTGGCTGAGTATACATGTTATGTATCCCAGTTTGGGGTCACCGGTACAGGGGAGACTCTGCCGAAATTTTTCGGTAGAGTTTCTATGTGATTTTTAATCATACCGGTTAAGTAGAGTTAGCAGTTAAGTAAGCGTCCACCTTTAGAGAATAGTAGTAGTGTAGAAAGGTGGGTCGTTACAACACACTTCCATAATAACTGAGGTCTTTGTTTCTTTATAAAGTCAGTATAAAAGAAACAACCTCTAATGGTCCTACTCAATACACTCTAAGTGTACTAGTGTAATTATATAGTTAAGATAAACTAATACCTAATTACACTACGACCTTCCAATGGTTTGTTCCTTTCCATTATGGTCGTGAGCTACTGTTTATAATTTATAAGGTACTGATAACATGATCTTCTGTGTGTGACACCACACACCATGTTATCTACAATATAAATTAATTGAACAACTACATTTATCATAAATGTAGACATTTGACCAATGTGATTCTTATTTCTAGATAAAAGTTTATACCAAAAGCTAGGCATTTAGTATACACTCTAACACGAACATATAGGAACTATTTTCATGTCAATCCGAGGTCATTTGATCCATCAGCCGATTTTGCTTAAAATCGGTTGATGGGCCAAATGACCTCGAATTGATATGAAATTAGATTCTATATGTTTAACTAGTTCACCTAATTATATCCACGCACTTAAATATCAATTTAAACTCAATATATTGAGAGTAATGATTTTTTAACATGAATATTTTTGAAAAATTCAATTCATGATCAAAAAATCATTACTCTCAATATGTTAAGTCAAATTGATGTTTGAGGGCATAGATATAATCAAGAGATGAAGAAGAACAAATAAGAACTAGTTTCATGTTAATAGATCATTTAGTCATCATCCAATTTTGGACAAAATCAGTTGATGGACTAAACGACCTTAGATTGATATAAAACTAGATTCTATGTATTCAACTAGTTCTCATGATTATATCCATATTCTCAAATATCAATTTGACTCTATATATTGAGAGCGATGATTTTTTGAACACGAATATATTTTAAAAAAATTAATTCATGTTAAAAAAATCATTGCTCTCAATATATAGAGTCAAATTGATATTTGTTGGTATGGATATAATTAGGAGAACTAGCCAAACTCATACGATATAGTTTCTTGTCAATCTGAGATCATTTGGTGCATTAATCAGATTTTTTAAACACGAATTAAAATTTTCAAATATTTTTATGCTTAAAAAATTATTGCACTCAATATATTGAGTCAAATTGTTATTTGAGGGCATAAATATAATTAGGAGAGGTAGGCAAACACATAGAAACTATTTTCATGTCAATCCGAGATTGTTTGATCCATCAACCGATTTTGCCTAAAATCGACTGATACCAAACGACCTTAGATTGACATGAAACTAGATCTAATGTGCTTGGTTAGTTCTCCTGATTATATTCATACCCTCAAACTTTAATTTGACAAAATATATTGAGAGTAATGATTTTTTGAACATAAATTAAATTTTTTAAATATATTTTCAAAAAATTATTGCTCTAAATATATTGAGTCAAATTGAAGTTTGAGGGTATAAATATAATCAGAAGAGGTAGATGAACATATAAGAACTTATTTTATATCAATCCGAGGTCATTGGTCCATCAATCAATTTTGGACAAATCGGTTGATGGATCAAACGACCTCGGATTGACATGAAATAGTTCCTATATGTTTGTCTACCTCTTCTTATTATATTCATGTCCTCAAACTTCAATTTGAGCCAATATATTGAGAGTAATAATTTTTTAAACACAAATATATTTAAAAAATTTAATTCATATTCAAAAAATCATTGCTCTCAATACATTGGGTTAAATTAAAGTTTGAGGGTATGGATATAATCAAGAGAACTAGTCGAACATATAATATCTAGTTTCATATCAATCCGAAGTTATTTGGTACATCAGTCGGATTTTTTGAACATAAATTGAAAATTTTAAACATTTTATGTTCAAAAAATGATTACTCTCAATATATTGAATCAAATTAACATTCGAAAGCATGAACATAATGAAGAGAGATAAAGAAATACATAGAAATTAATTTCATATCAATCCGAAGTCATTTGATTAATCAGCAAATTTTAATTATTATTATTATTATTATTATTATTATTATTATTATTATTATTATTATTATTATTATTATCGTCTTCTTTTTCTTTTTTTAGTGATAGAGATCCTGATGAGTTCCAATTGTGGTGGTGAAGGGAGTGATAGGCAGAGATCTACGAGCCGAAGCTTTAGCTATATATGGGTGGTAGTTCTTTATGTTGAAGTTCTACCACAAGCAATGCATGTGCGTCCATACGAAGCATCACCGTTGTCCTTGAGCTGCTACTTACGAATTGAAATTAATGTGAGCGAAATACATAGTGTCATCGATTCATTCACTTCAATCATCTCTAATTTACTTTGGCGAAGTTGCTGTAGAAAGAACTGTTGGGAATCTGGTTTCTTAACGGCATGAATTCTAAATAAGATGAACTCATGAAAGAAAACAAGATACGTGTAAGGATCTAGTTTCACCAATATTTTATTATAGAAAATAATTCTACAAAAATATAGACAAAAAAATCTAAATGCAACGGAGTCGTCGTATTAGAAAGCCTCGTTCCAAGTTTTGAAATCCTACGAAGAAGAGAAACAAGCTGGAGGGCTAATCTTCCGGAAGAATTGGATTGATGGCCCTATATGAAAATTGACAATAGACTTTAGATATTATCCGAAGTAATAGATAGATAATTATCGAAGTAAACACACGTGAAGTAAAAAAGGTCAATTTATTACTTCGCCACATAATTATCGAAGTCTATCAATGGTTCAAAACTGATTCAAAATCAGACCGTTTTCGAAGTAAAAAGACTATTATTTCATTGAGATTAGTAAAAGTACCGAAGTGGTGATGATATATTATTTCATAGGTTACCTTGATTGACGAAGCAAACTTTATATACGACTTCACAATTTTTATATTATGTTGTAGTAAATGTTTAATTTTATTTCTACATAATTTGGCTTGGTCGAAGTATTTTTTTATTATATTACTTCATTGTAGTATAGAAGTAATAGAGGATATATAATTTACTACAACAACAAAATTCAATTTCGCGAATTAATTTATATGAACGACTTCACAAATTTGATTAATGACAAAATAATTTCTTTAACTAAGCCACTATTTAAATTTATCGAAGTTTTTTGTGTTGTATTATTTCATCATTTATCTATAGTGGCAAAGTAATTGATCATATTTTATTACAATACAATGTTAATTTACAAAAGTGTATATCATAATATTTTACTATAACACAATATTTTTCACCACTAAATTGAACAAATATATTACAAATATCTATCAAATATAGCTCAAAAGTGTATTCATAAAAGACATGTTTAATCATAACACCAAAGATTTTGTATCCATAAATCTCTAAATACAATTAATCCAAAATTTATATCATAGCCTATACTTAAGCATCCATATAGAAGTAGACGAATTCATTCTATTTACTTCTAACTTCATCATACTGAGATTGATTATAATACTGTTTATTTTTTGATGCTACAAACTGAAGCATTAAAAGAAGTTTGAGGGTCAATGCAAAAATGAATCAGTATTTCATAAAGAAGAAATTCACCTTCCTCTCCAATTGTAAATATTCATCTAAGATTATCTCATTTATGTACCACATTACACAATATCCATATTCAACACCACCATTTTGTTTTAGATTACCCTAAGGAAAATGAAAATGTCATGTAATAAGTCACCATCCAAATAATAAGAATTATTAATTAATGTCTAAATACATAGTTATAGTACATACCGTCAATTGTTTAAAACCTGATCATTTTAAAATACCCCTTAATCATTGTATATCTAACCCCACTACATTGTAAAAAATAGAAAGTTATTTTTTCAACCTCTAATTAATTGAATGCTTTCACAAATAATCTACTACCTACTTGGTCACAATTGTTTTTCCAAGCATGGTCTCGATTCCTGTTACTTAATGAGCCCGATAAATATATCATATTCTTATCTTCATTAATTATAGTTAGGATCCAATGGTACCTGTACAAATGAAAATATAATATTGAATAGTATGTAATAGGAATTAATAAATAATTAAAATCTTACCAGTGTTGTATGGAATGAAGTAGATGCTATCTCTGTTCAATGCTCCCAACTGAGCAGTAATACATTGTGACAATTTACTCAAGTATGTATATGACCAGGATCCATAAATGAGATATACTCAGCTCTATTTTCTTTTTTCAAGTATTTATAAAGGTAACTGCAAGGTAATTGCAAGGTAATGACACAATAATGGCAAATCTAAATATATCCCATGTAAACCAAAGCAAAATCACATGAACAAATATTATGAACAAAGCATAGCATGCAAACAAATATTGTATTTAAGACATAACATATCCCATGTAAACCAAAATTTACTTAGCACCTATCTCTTTCATTTCCATAAAGCGCAAGATATCTTCTCTTAGCAACCATACACTTTTAGGATGTCCAAACATGCTTCATCAACTTCTATATGTATGCTCTCATCTTCAGCATCAATTTGATAACATATCAATTTCCTTGTACTTGTCCTGATGACCATGAATATCTAAAAGAGCAAATGATTGATGTTACACATTCTTCTATAATATTTAAAAATATTCATATGAGCATTCAAATGATAATTGAGGTTTTTTTTTTCAAATACTAACTTTTCATAAAAATTGAAAATACCTTCTTGGTTGGTAAAATTACCAACTCTTTAGGCCAAGGAACAATCGTTCCAACATCATCATTGATGATTGTTGGTCCAGACCAAATTGGGATTGGAAGCTCTACTCATTCATCTAAAACAACATCAATAGATACCTTTAAATCTCCTTCCCTAAGTGGAACATGATGAATCAGTATATTTGGGCCTCCTTCTAATAGTATTGTGCCATACACTATCACATTTTTATGTTATTTCACAGCCAAATTACATTTTTCCCTTTAAGAACAATAAAAAATTGTATATAAATATTTGAATTTGAAAAAAGGAATTAATTTTACATAAAATTGAGAAATATAGAACCTCCAAGTTTAAAGTGTCGCATTCATAAACCTCCACATCATCTTGTTGGGACCGATTATGTAGCTAGAGTTGGGGAGGGGGGTGAATAGCTCGGCACGATCCTCGTGCTTGACGTTGCTTATTTCTTCAAAGATATGCAGCGAAAATACAAGAAACAAAACATACAATGCTAACTCAAGGATTTACTTGGTATCCACCTCACAAGAGGTGACTAATCCAAGGATCCATACACTCACGCACCCTCCACTATGAAAAACACTCCTTTATGGTAACTACCAAAGGCGGAGAAGCCCTACAAGTTCACACTACAAGAAGAAAGGGAAAGGGAACAAAATACAAGCTAAAAGCTTACAAGTTAGCACAAGAAAACCCTAACCCTAGATTTATTCTTCTTGCTGTAGATCCGCCTCTTGACTTGTAAATGCCTCCAAGAATCCTCAAGATCTGGCGGTGAGAACTTTGTGGAGTTGCTGTGAAGATCACTGAAGAGAAGAATCGAAGCCATAGAAGTTCTACCGAGAGAACAGCTCGCCAGCAGCTAAATACAACGCCAACGGTCGGATCCCGATCGATTGGATTGCTCCCAATCGATCGGGGAGGCTTTGAATCGATCGGTCGATCGATCCAGAGCACCTCTGTGCTCTCAGGAATTGCCTGGATTGATCGGCTGATCGATCCAGAGCTTATCGTGCGAAATCGCCCCTCCCAATCGATCGCCCGATCGATTGGGGGCTCTGGATCGATCAGCCGATCGATCCAGAGTTCTTTTGTTCGCGTGACACTTCTCCCAAATCGATCTACTGATCGATTGGGAGAAAGCTTGTCGCGGGGACTCACCTAATCGATCGGTCGATCGATTGGGCCTGTGCCAATCGATCGACTGATCGATCTAGCTTCTTGTTTTTGCCCAAAAACAAGTCCAAAGTCCCCTAAACCAACATCTGGTCAACCATGACGTATTGGTACATCATGCCTAGCATCTGGTTACCCTTGACCTGCTAGAACTCTCTCATCAAGTGTCCGGTCAATCCCTTTGACCCACTTGAACTTATCTTCACCAGGTGTCTGATTAACCTTGATCCACCTGGATTTCCCGTGCCAAGCATCCGGTCAATCCCTTTGACCTACTTAGGCTTCCCAACACCAGATGTCTGATCAAACTTGATCCATCTGGATTTCCTGTGTCTGGCTTCACTCACCAGGACTTTCCTTCCGCCTAGCTTCACTCACTAGGACTTCCCATACTGCCTAGCTTCACTCACTAGGTCTTTCACCTGGCTTCACTCACCAGGATTTTCCATATTGCCTAACTTCACTCACTGGGTCTTTCACCTGGCTTCACTCACCAGGATTTTCCAACTGCCCGACTTCACTCACCGGGACTTTCACCTAGCTTCACTCACCGGGACTTTCACCTAGCTTCACTCACTAGGGGTTTTCCTTCTGCCTGGCTTCACTCACCAGGACTTTCAGTCTGCCTAACCTGTAAAATCTGACCATTTAAGAATAAGGGTTATTAAAGTAATAACCTAGTAGGATTTTTTAGAAATTTTTAGATATTTTTCTGGATTTATTTGGAAATCGTATCGTAGAGTTTGAGGGGATGAAATTATGAGCTTAATAAGGTAATGGAAGTTATCATTTGAAAGGGGCTTAAAAGGGAATTTATGCTAAGTGGAGAAATTTAAACCCTACTATTTACGATAATTTATCAAATCACGCACCTAGATATCTTAATTGACCGAAAGACGTATGCTACTTTGGTATTTACCAAAGGACGCACTTTTTCAAGTGCACTTCCCTTTTTATCCTTCTGACCAATCAGACTTTTTTTTTTGTCGTTTTTCTTTTCTCCCTCTTTTTTTTCCTATCTCCTCTTTCATCAACGACATTTAAAATTTAGTTAATTTTTTGATAACATTTTAATACATTTAGATAAGCTAAAATAAACTATGAATAACAAATTTGAACTCCTTGCAACATCAGGAATCTACAAGAACTGAAATGGGTGTAATCTGAGGTCTCTAGGTCCATCAGTGGATTTCGGTCAAAACCCACTGATGGACCTAGAGAACTCCGATTGTACCCATTTCAGTTTCTATGGATTCCTGGTATTGCAAGGAGTTCAAATTTGCTATCCATTATTTATTTTGACTTTTAGAAGGTGTTAAAATACAAGAAGAAAGAATCAACAAAAAAATTCATATCAGGCCCACGTTGGGCTTGATATTAATCATATCATGCCCACGTTGGGCCTGATATGGAATCATATCAGGCCCAACGTGGGCCTGATATGATTCATATCAGGCCTAATGTGGAGCCTTTTTGCTGATTCTTTCTTCTTATATTTTAACACCTTCTAAAAGTCAAAATAAACAATGGATAGCAAATTTGAACTCCTTGCAACATCAGGAATCTACAAGAACTAAAATGGGTGTAATCTGAGGTGTCTAGGTCCATCAGTGGGTTTCGGTCAAAACTCACTAATGGACCTAGAGAGCTCTGATTGCACCCATTTCAGTTTCTATGGATTCCTGGTGTTGCAAGGAGTTCAAATTTGCTATTCATTATTTATTTTGACTTTTAGAAGGTGTTAAAATATAAGAATAAAGAATCAGCAAAAAGGCTCCACGTTAGGCCTGATATGAATTATTTTTGCTGATTCTTTATTCTTGTATTTTAACACCTTCTAAAAGTCAAAATAAATAATGGATAGTAAATTTGAACTCCTTGCAACACCAGGAATCCATAGAAACTGAAATGGGTGCAATCGGAGCTCTCTAGGTCCATTAGTGGATTTTGACCGAAATCCACTGATGGACCTAGAGACCTTAGATTACACCCATTTCAGTTCCTGTAGATTCCTGATGTCGCAAGGAGTTTAAATTTGCTATCCATTGTTTATTTTGACTTTTAGAAGGTGTTAAAATATAAGAAGAAAAAATCAGCAAAAAGGCTCTACGTTAGGCTTGATATGAATCATATCAGGCCCACGTTGGGCCTGATATGATTCCGTATCAGGCCCAATGTAGATCTCACTCTATTAAGAATGCTCAATTGTTTTAGGAACTCTTCATTTCCAATGTAGCATTTTATTTTGACTTAAATCTTAGTTCATGATGTATGTCTTTGTTGGGGATTTGAAAAATTATGCGGAAAAACCTTAACTGCTGAATACCTCTTCAAATATGCTGGATTGGATATTGAAGAGTAATGATTTTTGCAATTCCTCTACCTTTTGCTTGGTATCTTTTTCCCATTTAAATAATTGACACACTTTTCTTTCAGCCTTCAGAATTTGAAGTGGTGTCTCTTTGTCCTTTTCCTTTATTTCTTGTAAGTGATCTTATTTTCTGGATTAATTTTCTTTTACAAAGAAAGAAGAAATAAGTGAGTCATGACTTATTTGTAGTTACATGCTAATAGAAGAATTAGGTCTATCTGGTATTGTGTCAATTCCATTTATTGGAATTATACGTATCTTCTCTTTTTTCAATAACAATACTATGACTATTTGTTCTAAGTGTTTGCATATGTATTTCTTATAGGTAATGAAACATTATACATTCTCTAATTTGTCAGAGAACTCTCAACGTTTTTCTACTGCCTTTTTCCACTTGATTTCATCACTAGCTGAAACGTTTATGTAGGAGGATATGCATTGATGCCCTTATTTATTTTTCTACTTAGAGCAATCATAAACACATCCATTATGAAATGAAGAGTTCCTAAAATAGTTGAGCATTCCTAATAGAGTGAGATCCACATTGGGTCTGATATGGAATCATATCAGGCCCAACGTGGGCTTGAAATGATTCATATCAGGTCTAACGTGGAGTCTTTTTGCTGATTCTTTCTTCTTATATTTTAACACATTCTAAAAGTTAAAATAAACAATGGATAGTATATTTGAACTCCTTGCAACATCAGGAATTCACAGGAACTGAAATGGGTGTAATCTGAGGTCTCTAGGTCCATCAGTGGGTTTCGGTCAAAACCCACTGATGGACCTAGAGAACTCCGATTGCACCCATTTCAGTTTCTGTGGATTCCTGATGTTGCAAGGAGTTCAAATATACTATCTATTATTTATTTTGACTTTAGAAGGTGTTAAAATATAAGAAGAAAGAATCAGCAAAAAGGCTCCACGTTAGGCCTGATATGAGTCATATCAGGCCCACGTTGGGCCTGATATAATTCCATATCAGGCCCAACATGGGCCTGATATGAATTTTTTTTGTTGATTCTTTTTTTTTTGTATTTTAATACCTTCTAAAAGTCAAAATAAATAATGGATAGCAAATTTGAACTCCTTGCAACACCAGGAATCCATAGAAACTGAAATGGGTGCAATCGGAGCTCTCTAGGCCCATCAGTGGGTTTTGACCGAAACCCACTGATGGACCTAGAGACCTCAGATTACACCCATTTAAGTTCCTATAGATTCCTGATGTTGCAAGGAATTCAAATTTGCTATTCATAGTTTATTTTGGCTTATCTAAATGTATTAAAATGTTATCAAAAAATTAACTAAATTTTAAATGTCGTTGATGAAAGTGGAGATAGGAAAGAGAAGAGGGAGAAAAGAAAAATGATAAAAAAAAAGTTTGATTGGTCAGAAGGATAAAATGGGAAGTGCACTTGAAAAAGTGCGTCCTTTTGTAAATACCAAAGTAGCATACGCCTTTTGGTCAATTAAGATATCTAGGTGCGTGATTTGGTAAATTGTTGTACTATTTATATGGAAGCTACAGTAGCCCTAAGTTATCGTCGTCTCTTTTCCTTTACCCCCCTTTCGCCCGATCTCCGCCAACCCATCCTCGTGACGGCGCCTCCACACCCGAGCTCACGGCGACAATGAGTCCGTCGGTCGGTGAAACCTCCTAGGCCTCTAACTCTCGACGACAGCGTCACCAGAGCTTCTTCCTCTCCTCGGATTTCAGCTGCACACGGGGAATCTTCAGTCGAGAGGACTAAATCTGAGCTCCGGTGACTCCGAGGGAAGTAACGCCTGTTCCAGAGCTTGATAGGGACGAGGACTTATACCTCAGGCAGTTTCCTCATCTTCCCGAGGCTGGAGCCGAGTGGATCGGGTCGGGTTTCTCTCCGCCGATTGTGGAGGTCTTCGGCAGCAAGGTAAGTGGAGGTATTGTGTACAATTAGAGTTCCTTGGATACGGAAGATCTGTGATTTGATGTCAGGTTGGGAGGATCGGCTGATTGAGATTGGGTGTTGGCAGGGGGCTCACAGTGAAGGTTCGGCCAAAACCTCCAGTAGCAAGTTATCACTGGTGGGTCTTCTCAGCAAGGTTGTCTGGCCGTAAAACAATAGGTAAAGCTTCTACAATTGCACATATGAGGTTTGTAGAATAAGGTGTTGAATTCGGTTGGGGTTGTGTGCTGATTAGGGAAATTTCAATTGTTAGTAGCCTTGTAGAAGTGTGGTTGTGCTTCTGAGGTAGCGAGCAACATCTTTGTGTTTGTGCTGGTGAATTCCATCTCCAGGCAGTGAGTCAACAGAGGTGAGTTCACTGTTGGGTAAAGATTTGGATTTGTTGGATACTTAGTTTAGTTGAGTATGAATTTATGCATTGGTATTTAGGGAACAAATGCATGATTGGAAATCCAAATTGTCATAGTGTGTGTGCTGGAATGGTGAGAATGGAAAATGTAAATTAGAAGTTTGGATTTGGTTTGGGTAGATCAGTGTGGGTTTAGTTGGGTAATGAATGAGCCAGATTAATTATCCATTTTGTATGTTGGATCAACTAAAAGTGATACCTTGATGCAGGACTTTGATCAAGGCGGTTGTCGTGACGAGATTGACGTCGGATTCAGCCTACATTTACAGGCGAGTACTTCTTGACTTGATTCTTTAGTTATTGTTCTTGGTGCATGAGTAGTTCGGATAGAGTAGAGATTTACCTTGACTCCACTCGTATTATGTCTTGTGCTTGATACTTTATCCACTCAATAATCTTCGAGATGCTCACATTCGTATCTATACAGTCTCCCGTTGTTATTCTTGATAATTAGCAGATACTAGATACCATGTTACCTGTTTGGACTACTGTTTGTTTATGCCTTGTATTGAGCATGTGACTTCATGTAGCATACCTGATTTTGTATATATGATGACTGTTGCATTGTTCGCATCATGTCATTACATGTATCACCGATGACCTTGGCTCCCTTGTGGTTGAGACGGTCATTGGCTTGGGCCGCACGCTCGGCCACTCATGGGTAGTGGTAGCTTGGAGCGTGCCGCATGTCCCGTCGTGCCCCCCACTCGCACACTTATTGGGTAGTGATAGTTGGCGTCGGGGGCAGCAGGGACCCCCGCCGTAGACGTAGCTATTCAGCTACTATGCAACTGTCCATCCGGTCACTCGAGAGTAGTGGCGGCCTTTGGGTGTACAGTCTGTCATTGACCCGGCCTCTCGTCCATACTGGGGTCATGGTACTTGAGGGGTGTGCGGGAGTGACCATCCGTGCATACGCTATTTCTCTGTTATTTCTGATTATGTTGTTATATGCTTACTTGTTCAGTTTCTGCTATCATATACCTGTTTATATGCTTAGACACTGATTACTGTGACAGTATACCTTATCTATGATCTTGGTAGTTATGAGCAGTACTGTAGCAGTTTATGTTACCTCAGACCTTATACTACTAGCTTAGGATATGGTATCAGGTATGGATATATATATACTTTGTTTACACAGTAGTATCTGCTATTTATCTTCCCGAGACTGTATCCTGTTGTACTCTTAGCTATTTATGTTACTCATGCACTATCTATTCTTTACTTGCTGAGTTTTATACTCACCACCTAATATTGGTAATTTCACCAGGTAGTCGATAGTGATGCTAGTACACTTGGAGGGATCTCGACTACCAGTCCCACGTCGCTTCCGAGGACGGATTTCCGGTTTTGTTTAGATTTCTAGTTGTGAGTTGAACTTTTGAATTTGGTATTGTAATAACCCTTCTTGGGACTTGATGTTATCCTGTGATTTGTTTTGTTTTGTCGAGGAGTCAAGCCGGGTCGGCCCACGATGGGTTCTTTTGGTATTTTGGTACTTGTTATTTCATTTACCGCTGTGTTTGATTTATCAGCCGAGTGGGCTGCTTATTATCTGTGTGGTTGTGTTTGTTTCTAGCCGTGTTGGCTATATTTGAGTATGTATATCTGTTGGTTATGTATACTGGTTTCATTTGTCACCGCTACAGGGGAGGTGCTGTCCGATTTTCGTCGGACAACCTTACTCTCGGGGCGTGACATAACCTCCCAGTTAGGACTTTCACCTGGCTTCACTCACCAGGATTTTTCATTCAAGTATCCAGTCAACCTTGACCTACTTGACTCTCCTTCACAATCTCACCACATGAACAATTGCACCTGCAATCTCCATGTCTTATCTCCATGTATTGTCAAACATCGAAACCCAAACATCAAGACTCGAGCTTGAACCAATTCAAGCTTAGTCAACCAGTTCAACCTTGACCTAGGGAATATTACACCAACACATCTCTCCATTTTGGGTCATTCATGTTTGAGGACTTGTTTGATATCACAGCCTCACAAGTTTAATCATTAATGATCTGAGCAAGCTGAGTCTTCAATTTTTCTACTTCAGCCTTCAAGCTCTTATTCTCCTCCAAATGTTCTTTGAAGTTGTCAGTCGAACCCTTTGGGACTGATTCCCTATCCTTTCTTGGAGTTTCAAAGTCGAGTTGGGATTTTACACATCCTCCCACACCTGTAACTCGTCCATAGTGTTCCTAATTTCCTAAGGTAGTACTTAACACATCATTCATCCTAGAAGATTTGAATTCTCCTTTGACCTTCTTTTCCAACAAGTCATCCTACAATAAGTGATGTAACAAAGCAATCCAAAATTTTCAATATTATTTAGCTAGTCAATATGATAATTAGATAAAACTAAATATTTATAATTTTTTTCAGCGACTTCTGCTATCACCATATTTATTATGTTGCCAAATTTATCCTCACGGGCTTTACGTCAAAGCATCGATCTATCAACTTCCTCATTTTCTACAATTAATTTTTTCTCCCTATGCAATTCCAAAATTGATCAATTAAATAATATTAAGTACTTGCTTGAAAATGACAAATAAAATACTCTATAACTTACCAATTCAACCTCCAAGTCGATGTACCCCTTACGAGATAGTCTATAATGATATTTATAATGCATCGTCCATTGTTTTTTTTATTTTCACGAATAACCTACATCATTATATTCTTGAATTAAGTATAGAAATAATCTTGAAAGTAAAAGATTAACACCATTATATAAATCAAGATAAAAGAATACTAATAGCACAAGATAAAGATAAAAAAATGACGTACAAAGATAAAGGCGTACAAGAGAAAGACATACTAATTGTAGCAAATAATCTTTAGTATAACTTGCTACAATTTTTCCTTATTTATAACTTACTTTAAAATGCAAACACAGAAATTGGTATAGGCGTACAAATCTTGAATGATATTTCAAAGACTGGCAAATGCAAACGAACAAACAACACCATACAATCTGTATATGTAGAGACTTGCAAATGCAAATGAACAAACAACTCCATACTTTCAAAGACTTGCTACAATCCTTAACACCATTATGTACAGACTTACAAATGCAAACAAACAACACCATACAAATCTATAAGTTATACCACAAGTTATATAAGAAAAATTTGTCAATGAGATATTTCAAAGATTTGCAGCTAACACCATATGAGTACGTACCTCCCGTGATGGATGAATTCTCTCATATACAAATGCTTCTAAACTACTTTTGGGATCTGATATTGACCCAGTGAAGAACTCAATTTTTTAGGATTGCCTTTATTTGGCCAAACAAATCTGCTAGTAAGTTTGTTTCTGAAATCTCTCCATTTTTGAGATGTTGAATTCATAACAGCCGCCTCACTTTGTGCTGCTAATTCGAACTCATTCTGCAACACAAAATATTAGTTGGTGTTGGGGTTGCAAGGTTGCAAACATAGTCCCACATTGAAAACACATGGGAAAGATTATGAGTTTATAAGAGAAAAAGATATCTCCATTGGTATGAGGCCTTTTGGAGAGAGCTCAAGAGCAAAACCATGAGGGCTTAGGCCCAAAGTGGACAATATCATGTCATTGTGGAGATATCTAAATTCTTTTCGATCCAACAAATGGTATCAGAGCCTGGACTGACAGAAGGTTTAACCACCGACTATGCACAAATGCTATGGTCTGATTGAGCCATGTGGGTACAATATTGACCTCGAACAAAGAAAGTGGGGGCTCCTATGTTCGGATCAAGAGGACCATACACCAGGTAGGAAGTCCTAGTTGCGGCTAGGCAAGGAAGTCCTAGTAGGTCGGGTGGACCGAGGGGCAGGAAGACTTGGTGGGTCGAGGATCGGACGTGGGAAGCCTGTGGTCCTTTGTTTGAGGGAGGGATTGTTAGGGTTGCAAGGTTGCAAACATAGCCCCACATTGAAAACACATGGGAAAGATCATGGGTTTATAAGAGAAAAAAGATATCTCCATTGGCATGAGACCTTTTGGGGAGAGCCCAAGAGTAAAACCATGAGGGCTTAGGCCCAAAGTGGACAATATCATGTCATTGTGGAGATATCTAAATTCTTTTCGATCCAACAAATGGTATATTGTTGGTGCGGTTAGCACTAACGGTCGAACCCAGGTTTTGATGAATGACAAAATAGGTTAAGTTAGTTTTGCTGATAATCTAACACTCTGATTGAGTGTGCAAGAGAAGTCCAGATAGGTCGATGGGCTGGCCGGATGTCTGGCACGAAGGCCAGCTAGGTCGAAGGGCTGACCTAATAGCTGGCACGAAGTACAAATGGGTCGATGGGCTGACCGGACATTTGGCACGAAGTCTAGCTAGGTCGACGGGCTGACCGGATAGCTGGCACGAAGTCTAGACGGGTCGAAGGGCTGACCGGACGTTTGGCAGGTAAGTGGAGATAAGTCACTGGAGGGGAGTGACTGTGAGGACGCGTTCCCGGGAAGGGAATTTAGGCGCCGATCTGACTTAGAACCATCTCGGAACTATAAGTCGAGATCTTGACTAGATTCTGATCTCGGAGAGATGGAATCTAATTACTATTTTTCTTATCTATAAAATTATGCTAACAATTTGTGTTGCAGGGTATAATTGCCTCGGACTAAAGTTTTTCTTGCAG
The DNA here is from genome assembly GCF_018446385.1 of Zingiber officinale. Classification (NCBI taxonomy): domain Eukaryota; kingdom Viridiplantae; phylum Streptophyta; class Magnoliopsida; order Zingiberales; family Zingiberaceae; genus Zingiber; species Zingiber officinale. The sequence goes on from NC_055998.1 coordinate 102,719,055, forward strand.
GAAGGCGTTTGCTGGAAAACTTAGTTCCGGGCGCTAGGGAGGTACCCAAGCGCCCGGAGGTCCGAGCGCCCGGGAGGTACCCGAGCGCCCGGAGGTAAATTCTATCATCTTCGCGTCGCCGCCACATAGAGCCTCCTAGTTGGGTCGGCTACGATCCAACAAGTGGTATCAGAGCAGGTACTGTTCTGATTTGGTGTAACCACCAATCAGGCAAAGGGGGTACGCCTTTCATTTTTTCCCTCCAAATATGTTTTTAAAAATACATCGTCATCTTTTCACCATTATTTAGTATTGATAAAATATTATATTTTCAAAAATTTGAAATAAGATTTTTTTAATATTTTATTATTTTTTTCAAAAATAGTCAAATACTATATTTTTCTCCAACACTGCTAATGCAAGACCAAGTCTTGGGACTTTTTTTCTGTTTCCTTGTGTGCAAGACCAATGTCTCTTCAAGAAGGACAGAATCCCCACGAATCACCACCATACGATCAAGATTTCAACTACTGAAAGCGATTAATAGAATTCTTCTTAGGAAGCTCAGATTTTGATAATGTGCTAATATTGAGAAAACCTTCTCAGGACTCGGAACTGAACAAAAATGTAAGTAAAATTATTTGTGATGTTTTACCTAACAATGTTTTATGCAGACTAGAAAAGTACAAGAATGCATATGAGCTTTGGACCCAGTTGATCAAACTTCACGAGGAGCCGTTGGAGTTAGACGATCAAGTCAAAATCGAATCCAAACTTGAGTTAGATCCAACAGAAAAGCCTACTGAATTAGGGGTTTCGCTCAAGGTTTGTAATTACCAAAATACCCCTGCTAATAGTAGTTTAAAGAATATGCATGTTAATTTGGATATTTCTGGAAATATCTGTGCAAATAGTGTAGCTAACAATACTTACAAAAATACCCCTAGGATATTTTCTGATAAAACAAATCCAATTAATTTAAAAAATTTAGAAAATCTGAAAATAATTAATAACCCTAAAAATTCAAATTTAAACCTAAATAAATCTGAAAATTCAAATAACAATGATGATAAGGTCAATATTGATCTGGATAAAATTAATAACTTGTTTAATAATCTAGACATTATCAATGAAAAATCCTATCCAAACCTAAGATAATTTAATTAACAAAAAATTAAGTTTTAAAGATAAGACTTATCTAATAAATTCAACTAATCATATCAACTTAAAAGGTAAAGAAAATATAAGGATAAAATCAAACATTTTGATAGGATAAAATCAAATATTTTGATAAAATCAAAACTAAATTTAACAGACTTAAAACTAAATGTTAAAGATAACATATTAAACAAACATAATCTAGAAAATTCAAAATTAACAATTAATGAAAGGATAAAAGATAAACCTTTAAGGAAATATAATTCAAATAATTTAATTAATTCAAATTTAAAAATTAATAAAAATTTAAACATTAATAATAATCTATTAAAGAAAGATAATTCAATTAACTTAATAAAATTAAAATTGAAAGAAAAATTAAATATTAAATATGCTCATTTAAAGAAAGATAATTTGACCAATTTAATTAATTCAAAATTAAAAACTTAAATTTAAATTACAAATTAAACATTAAATCTTAACTGAAACTAACTTCAATCATACAAAAATCTTAAAAGGAAAGTCAATAATTCAGGGGGAGGCTCCAGAATAGCTGACACCTCCAAAACTAACTTACCCGACAGGGTAATCCAAGCAAACCTACTTGGTAGGGTAATTAGGACTAGTTAAAAAGGGTCCAAGTTTAACTTGACCCATGATACTGGTGAAGTTTTGAATGATAGTACATTAGGGAAGCTTAGTCTATGCATGTCTAGGAAGATATGACTTCGACATGGTGCATTTGGCTAAGTGGAACTAGCCGAAGCTACCCCTTACGGATCCTAACTAGTTAGACCAAGATTTTGTACTAAGTTCCGTGGATAGGACTATTTGGAAAACCTCGAAGGCATGGTTACTCTAATGATGTCCAGGTGACTCACCATGGCTCAGAAGTTTATCCGAAAATACCTACTTGTTGAGCCCAAAGCTAAATCTGAATCTAACACAAACTTAAACCAAAACCAATAATTTAATCTAATTCATCTCACAAAATCATAGGATTCCCTGATTGATAATTTAGATCGGGTGAGATGATTAAATGATCAAATTAAAAAAAGTTAAATTAAATTAAATTAAATTAAATTTAAACATTTATTTTTTTAATTAAACTTATTTTTTTATTAAAAATTAATTTTAAAGTTAAAAATTATGATAAAAAATTAACTTTAAAAAATTCATTTTTAACTTAAAAAAATTTACTTTAAAAATTCATTTTAAACTTAAAAAATATTTAAAAATCATTTTAAAAATCCTTTAAAAATTCTTTTAAAAATTAGTTTAAAAATTCATTTAAAATTCATTTAAAAATCATTTTAAAAATCCTTTTAAAAATTATTTGAAAAGATTTTCAAAATCATTTTAAAAAATTCTTTTAAAAATTCTTTTAAAAACTTTTAAAAATCATTTTAAAAAATTCTTTTAAAAACTTTTAAAAATTCTTTTAAAAAATTATTTTAAAATTTTTTAAAAATCATTTTAAAAATCCCTATTTTGTTTAAAAAAACTTTTAAAATAATTTTAAAAATTCTTTTAAAAACGTTTAAAAATCATTTTTTAAAATTCTTTTAAAAATTATTTTAAAACTTTTAAAAATCATTTTAAAAAATTCTTTTAGAAATCATTTTAAAAATTCTTTTAAAAAATAATTTAAATTTTTTAAAAAATTATTAAAAAAAACTATGACATTTAAGTTATGTAAAAAACTTTAAAATTAAATTTAAAACTTATGTTAATACTTAACATTAAAATTTTAAAGTTAATTTAAGTTTAAGACTTTAAATTTAAAGTGAATTTAAAATTTACAATTAAAATTAAACTTAAATTGTCTTCAAAAATTATATTAAAAATCCTTTTTAACTTAAAAAAATTATTTTTAACTTAAATTATTTTTAAAAAAATATTTTAATTTAAAAAAACATTTCAAGTAAACTTAAAGTTAAATAAAATAAAATAAAATAAAATAATTAAATTCAAATTACATTAAAATATGTCAAACTAAACCTAGATGATTTATTAATAAATAATTAAAATTTGATTAACTTAAGATTATAAGCTTAATTAAATACTTAATAAGTGAATAATTGAAGTAAGAACTTCAAAAATTAACTTTAACTTACACTAAATAGTTAATTAATTCTTAACCTTAATTTAACTCAATAAATCTTAATTTTAACGTTAATCAAAATCTTAATTTCACTATAATTAAATCATAATTTATCATTATTAACGATTGATTCAAATTGAACCTTAACTATGTTTAATAACTTTAATAAATTTAACTTCGAATTAATGCTAACTTTAAACTAAGTTAATCCTACTTAAAAGAATGTAAATGAATAGTTAAAATTATAACCAGCACTTTCATTAAATCAACTCAATCAATTAATATGAAATTTAAATTATTTTAATAAGTATTAAATTATTGAATCAAGTAAAATTTAATCGATAAATTATTGATAATAATTAATTGTTATTGAATTAATAACAAGTTATCTTATTTAACCTTAAACTAAAGTTTAAGGACCTGAATCTAAAATTAATTAATTTTAGAATAATTGATTAATTAAACTTAAATAAACAATTATACCAAGTATATAGAGATACTTATATAAATAAAAAGGTGTTAAGGCTTTGAACATTAATATACCCAAACCTTAGTGTTAACTTAAAGGGGAGAAATAAATTAAGGAGAATAATAAAGTCAAGGGTAGTATCAAATTTAGGGGGAGGAATTAATTAAATATCTATTTTTCCTTTATTAAAAATAACTTAATTTGTTTTTGAAAAATGTTGAAGAAGTGCTTCAAGTTCCAACCTAGGTTGAAAATTAAATACAAATTAATTTTGAAATTTGACTTGAAAATTTTACGTTTGCCTTTATAAAACTTATAATGTTTTAAACTTGCAAAAAACTTCTTTATGAAAATTTGATCAATTCTAAAAAGCTTATCTTTAATTTTTTTTTTTACAAAACTATTTTTCAAAATTATCTTACTAAAGTTGGATTTACTTAAAAAATTATGTCAGGTTCAGGGGGAGAATCAATTGATTTCGTACTTATTTTTCCTTTATTCTGAAATTAGCTTTGTGAAAATATTTTCTTAAAAATATTTTCAATGTGTTTGAAAAATCTAACTTATTTTTGCAAATCTAATTTGATAAACCTATATTTAAAAACTAACTCTTATAAAAACTAAGTTATTTTTAAAAGACTTAGATCTTAAAAAGTTGTTTTTTTTACTTAGTTTTAAAAAATTGAATTTGAAAATCAAATTTTACAAACTTAGTCTTGAAAATTGGATCTAACTTAGTTGGATCTAACTTAGTTTTAAAAATTGACTTTGACAATTAGATCTTAACTTAGTTTTGAAAAGTTAATTTGAAAGTTAAACTCTACCAACTCAATTTTTAAAGAGTTATCTCTGAAAAACTATCTTTTATAAAACAAAGGTTTACATGATTTGGATCTTAAAAACTTTTTACTTGGTTTTAAAAGTTAAACTTGAACAGTGGGTCTAACTTAGAGTTAAAAATTGATCATTAATTCAAAACTTAATTTGATAATTAGATTTTTACTTAAACTTTGAAAAGTTAAAAGCTAAATTTTCTAAAATTAGTTTTGAAAATTGGATTCAGCTTAAAGTTTTACTTAACTTTACTATCAATTTGGATTTTTGCAAAATGAGTTTTATAAATTACTATCAACCTAGTTTCAAAAATCTTACTTTTATAAAATTATCTTTGTAACACTTATGTTTGAAAAGTATGTTTCAAAACTTAGCTATTTTACAAAATTAGCTATTTTTTCATAACTTAGCTATTTTGAAAAGGTTCAGAGATATTTTTAAAAGCAAAATCTTTAATTATTTAAACTCTCCCAAGTTAATCTGACTTATGCTTGTATTTTTTTGTATTTATGATTACTTGATCCATACTTGTATTTGATGAATGCTAAAGGGGGAGGGTTAGGTGGTTAAGTTAGCTAAAATAAATCGAAAATACAAACTAACTTAAAAACCTGTTAATGCTTGTTTTAACTTTCATTTTACACTAACTTAACCAAGTTGTCATTCCATCAAAAAAGGGGAGATTGTTGGTGCGGTTAGCACTAACGGTCGAACCCAGGTTTTGATGAATGATAAAATAGATTAAGTTAGTTTTGTTGTTGATCTAACACTCTGACCGAGTGTGCAAGAGAAGTCTAGACAGGTCGATGTGCTGACCAGATGTTTGGCACGAAGCCCAACTTGTAACGACCCGACCCTTTGGCCTCTTGGGCGGCCCTTGTGGCAGCCCAACTAGTGGTCCTTATGTCGTCGGCCCATTTGGCGACCTCTCATGTCGTCGAGCCAGTGGATTTTTGCCTCCCCCAGGATTCGAACTCTAGACCTCCAGGCTTGAGTACTAGAGTTTATGAATCCTGGTAACCAAGTGAGATCATCTCACTTGGTTACGAGATTCATAAAGTTCGAATCCTGGGGGAGGCAAAAATCCACTGGCCAGGGGTGGAAAGTCCTAGTGAGTAACGACACGACCAAAGGTCGTCGGTCGACGACATGAGAGGTTGCCAAATGGGCCGACGACATAAGGGCCGACGGTCGACGACCCGAGGGTCGCCAAATGGGCCGTCAAATGGGCCAAGAGGGCCGGGTCGTTACACAACTAGGTCGACGGGCCGACCGGATAGCTAGCACAAAGTTCAAATGGGTCGACGGGTTGACCGGACGTTTGGCACGAAGTCCAGCTAGGTCGACGGGATGACCGGATAGCTGGCAGGAAGTCCAGACGGGTCGAAGGGCTGACCGAACTGTTAGAATGTATACTAAAAGCCTAGTTTTTTGTATAAACATTTACGCAGAAATAAGAATTATATTGGTTTAATATCTACATTTATAAGTTAAGTGTAGTTGTTTAATTAATTTATATTGTAGATAACATAGTATATGGTGTCACACACAGAAGATCATGTTATTAGTTCTTTATAAATTATAAACAGTAGCTCACGACTAAGATGGAAAGGAACAAACCATTGGAATAGTCGTAGTGTAATTTGATATTAGTTTATCTTAACTATAAAATTACACTAGTACACTCTGAGTGTATTGAGCAGGACCATTTAAGGTAAGTTCTTTTTGTACAGACTTAATAAAAGAACAAGACCTTAGTTATTATGGAAGTGTGTGCTCTTAATCCTAATATAATAACAAGCACATATATTTAGTATTTATTTCTTTAACTTATCAAAGGGTGAGATTTAACTCGATAAATCAATAGGCTCGATATGTAACAACCCAATTTCCTCATTTCGGGTCCTAATAGTAATTAGAAATATTTAGAAATGCTTTAGAAATATTCTAGAGATTTTTAGAAATTTTTAGAATATTTTTATGTAATTTTTGGAGTTCGTTTGGTATTTTTACCAAACGAAACAAGTTGCAAAAAAAATAAAGAAATTAAGCCGAGGTTCGAACCGGAGACCTCCGGTTAAGTAAAGCCTTTAGATGTCTCGGCTGACCAGGAACCCAGCAGGGCCGTGCTTATTAAAGAAGGAGTGGAAATATTTTAAGTAGTAGTAGTAGATAGAAAATAATTAGGAATAAAAAGGTTTCGGCTAAGATTCGAACCCACGACCTCTGACCCGACCCGAATCTTAAGCGGAGCGCAATAGCCAAGTGCCCAAGTGGGCGGTGCTGTTTAGAAAAGATAGCGGAAATATTTTAAGTAGTAGTAGTTAAACAGAAAATATTAAGTATAAAAGAGTTGCGGCCAAGATTTGAACCCGCAGCCTTCGACCCGGTCCACGCCTTAAGCAAAGCGCAATGACCAAGCGCCCAAGCGGGCGGTGCTGAGCAAATATTGAGCGGAAATAATTTAAAGGATAGTTAGTTAACAGAATATGGGAGTTATAAAAAGGGGATAAGTTGGGGTGATGTTGCCGTGACCTAAACCTTTTCCCAATCTTCCTCTCGCGTGGCGTCGGTCCCAGCTCGGGCGAAAGCGCAAGGAGGAGTTAAGGCATCATCTCCGGTGGTCGACCAAGGTTCAATCCGAGGGATTCTTCATGCAGTTGTGACTCTCTCGGCAAGGTGAACGCGTAGGCACAAGAAGCGGTCGAAAAGCTCGAGCTAACCGGAAACCCTAGAAGCTCCCCTTTGGTTGTAAGTCCAAGAACTCCAAGAATAAGTAAGTGCTTCTCACCTGCGGTAGGAGTAGCTTTTGGAAGTTGATTCTTCTTGTTTTTTTTTTTTCCTGAAGTATGATATAGGGAGCAAAGTACTTGATGATCTGCCGTGAGTTTCATTAAGGATACAAAGGAGGAATTGTTTAGGTTTGATATGTAGTTATCTTCTGCTATTAGTTCCTAATACATGATGAAGTAGTTCCTCCTTGCTTTGCTGTTTGTGAGCATGAGTAGTTTCCCATTAGCTATTATTTGAGCATGTGTAATTTCCTTTGCTGTAGATGTGCACGAGCAGATATACATGATGAAGTAGTTCCTCTTTGTTTGTGAGCACGTGCAGCTTTCAGTTGCCATGAAATTTAGTTGAAATTGTTTAGAGTTTAGAGTAACATTTCAGCAAGTTTAACTTGGTATTGTGCAATGGAAAAGAAAGTAAAAGCAGCTCCTTTTAAAGTTCTGTGGATTTCGGATGGTGCTATAAAGGGGGCACGGATAGTTTTCCTTTAGGGTTTATAATGCAGATTTTTGGTGAATCTTGTAGTGCAGATTTTTGGTGGAATTTATAGTGTAGATTTTTGGTGGATCTTGTAGTGCAGATTTTTTGGTGGAACTTATAGTGCAGTTTTTTAAAAAAAGATTATAGTGCAGTTTGGTTAAGTATTATAGTGTAAAATTTATGTTTGCATAGTATGCAGAAATTGTGTAGCATAGAATGCAGAATCTTGATTAGTAGAGTATGCAGATTTAGTTTTCAGTTTGTGATTTTGGCTTAGTATTCCAGTTTAGATCATGTTGTAACATCCTTTAAGATCTCTATTGCTCTATAAAAGTATAAGCTTTACATAGGTATCAAGCTTTAACAGATTTTTAGTGTGGAATAGCTATGTGTAGCATTACAGATTTTGAATTGTTTAGCATTGCAGTTTTGATGGTTTAGCATTGGAAGATCCAATTAGATCTCTAGTAGCTTAATTAGATATGCAGATTTTATTAAGCTTACAAGTGCAGATTTTATTAAGTTTACAATTGCAGATTTTATTAAGCTTACAAGTGCAGAATTTATTAAGCTTACAAGTGTAGAATTTTGTTAGTATAGTATGCAGAATTTTGATTAGCATAGTATGCAGATTTTTGTTTATACATTTCAAAATTAGAATTTGTTTAAACATTTCAGTTTTTAAAGGAGCATTCTTTTATTAGAGGTATTAACAAGTATAATAAAGATAAAGAAAAGAAAGAAAAAGGCCAAGGCCTTAAGTAGATCCCAAAGTCAAGACTTTAGGGATTTTGGCACACAAGGTGCTTGTTAAATGCCAAGACATTTAAAGAAGAAGTAATTAAGATAAATCAGCTTATGAATCAGTATTTTACTTTTATCAGTGGCACTGTGCTGGACTCTTAGTTGTCCTTAGGTTGGGCTCCCATAGTCGTCCCTAGGTTTAGATAACCTAGTAAACCCTACTAGATTCGGGACTAGCTACCTCGGGTCTAGTTAGGGATGCACGCATAGCAAGTACAGTTGTCAGGTCCATCAGTAGCATGATTATTATTTTTATCTATTATGAAAATAGTTTTCAAAACTTCACAAATCAGTTACGTGAATACAGTTCAGATTCAGCATTAGCCTAGCATCAGTTTAGCTCAGCTTATGTATCAGTTCAGTTAAACTTATTATTCTGAAGTATAAAAGTATAAGTTTTGAACAAGTGAAATAGCTTTACATGTTTAGCATTTCAGCATGTCTTGTTTCTTTTGCTATTAGATGAGCATGTGTAGTATTTCCTTTAAAGCATTCAGTTTTAGATTTATTTTATTCACATGCATATCCGAGTTGTGTGAGTTAGATAGCGCTTACTAAGCAATTTTGCTTATAGTTGCATTTCCTCTTACTGCAGATAAAGGAAACGAAAAGTTATAGCAAAGGAAGGCGACAAGGAGGTGCGGATGGATGTGTGATGCCTGGACTATAGAAGCCTTGAGATTTAGCATAAGAATTTATGAAGATTGCCATGTATTTAGAATTCTTTCATTTAAATTGTTATGCACATTAGACCTATTATCTGAGTTGTGCAATGGTTGCATGTATGTTCAGATTAATACATATATTTCAGCATGTTTAGATTGATGTATAGTTTTAGTTGTGTATACATGCTAGAGTAGAATGTAGGGATAAGTTATTCATGTTTCCGCTGTCATTAATTGCATGTTTAGAGAGTTTTATGTATTGATATTCACATGTGTGCAATGTTAGTTAAGATAAGTTAGTAGTCCAGTAGCGCTCCGCCCTCACAGACTAGTAGTGAGGAGGGTGGGGTGTTACACGATAAGTTAGGAAATGATATTACTTATAGTGTGTGTTGTTGATTATAGAAGGAAACTGTGCTCTAGTAATCTAGATTGATAATGTCCCCAAGAGGAGCTCATAAGGATTGTCATGTTAAACCCTGCAGGTACACTTAGTCCGACATGACGATAAGGTTGAGTGGTACTACTCTTGAACTAAGACATTAATTAAAATGAGTTGTCAGTAACTCAATTAATTAGTGGGCATTCGATAACTTAAACATAGGGAGACTAACACACTCATAATAAGAAGGAGCCCAAAATGTAATTTGGGATTGGTGCGGTAGTTCAATAATAATTCTTTAGTGGAATGAATTATTATTGATGAAATTAAGTTGGGTGTTCGGGGCGAACACGGGAAGCTTAATTTCATCGGAAGACCAAAACTAATTCCTCCTCTTGGTCCCTATCGTAGCCTCTTATTTATAAAGTATTATACCTACATATACCCACCTTTATACTCATCCTAAGGTGGTCGGCCAAGCCTTGCTTGGAGCCCAAGCAAGGGGCCGACCAAGTTAATCCTTGGATGAACCAAGTGGTGGTCGGCCCTAGCTTGAGTCCAAGCTTAGGTGCCCGACCACAATAAAATTAAAAGGATTTTATTTTTTAAAATTTTTCTTATGTGGATTCTATGGTTTTAAAAGAGAGTTTAAAATTTAAATCTTTACTTTTATAACTTTCTACAAAAGATTAAGAAAAGATTTGATATCTTTCCTTATTTGCAGATTGAAAGGAAGATTTTAATTTTGATAAAACTTTCTTTTTTTGTAACCATGTTCATGATTTAAAAAGAGAGCTTAAAATTAAATATTTCCTTTTATAAGTTTCTACAAAAGATTAAGAAAAGATTTGATATCTTTCCTTATTTGTAGATTGTAAGGAGATTTTAATTTTAAAGATAACTTTACTTTTTGGAAATTATCCACATGTTTTAATAGAGAAATTTTAATTTATATATTTCCTTTTATAACCAACCATGAAGGGATAAATTATTAGAGAAATTTTTATTTTAAAATTTCCGGAAACAAATTAGGAAGTTTTAATTCTTGTTAAAACTTTCCTTGTTTGGGATTATGAGGTGGCCGACCACTTGATTTAAGAAAAGGAAATTATTTTTAATTAATTAAATTTTCCTTTTCATGGCAAAGAAATTAAGGAAAGTTTTATTTAAATTTTCTTAATTTTCCAAGACCAAAGATTATAAAAGAGAGGATAGGGGTGCCTTCATTGCTAACAACTCTATTCTATTTTTCCTCCCTCTCTTCCTTGGTGGTGTGGCCGACCCTTCTTAGTTTTCCCTTCTCTTTTTCTTTCTTCTTCTTGGCTGAAACTCTTCATCCTTTGGAGCTTGGAAGGTGGCCGGATATTGCTTGGGGAAGAAGGAGAGAAAGGAGGCTTTGTTTCTAGCATCCCTTGGAGCTTGGTGGTGATGGAACCTCACATCTCTTGAAGTTTTTTGTGGTGGCCGAAACTAGCCTGGAGAAGAAGGAGCTTGGGTGGTTCTCATCTCAGTAGATCGTCGCCCACACGACGTCCGAGATAAGAAGAGGAATACGGTAGAAGATCAAGAGATCGTTGCATACAAAGAAAGATATAACTAGTAATTATTTTCCGCATCATACTAGTTTTTCTTTATATGAATTCCAAACACAAGAGACATATGATTCTAGATTTTCAGATTAGATATTCGAAGTTGTGTTTTTTTTTAATTTTTTTGATCTTGTGATTCGATTGTTCTTTTTTGTTAAACCTAATGTTATTTTAGGAAATTAAATATTGAATTTCGTTAAGAGGCTTTGTCGAGACAGTGGTGGATGCTCCCATACCCAAGAATGTCATGTGCCTCGCCATGTTTGACCTGGGAGCCAATTTCTGAAATAGATATTTAATTGAATTTGTAACATAGGTAGATTTAGATCAATAGTGTTAAGTTCCGCTTGCGATCCAAGTCTAAACCATTAAGAACAGAGAAGTTAAATTTGAAATCAATAATGTTAAGTTCCGTTTGCGATTCCGAATTTAATTTCTAAAGAACACAATAGGTTGTTTGGAAAGATTCGACACTTGTACAAAATTTTTATACAGTGGAACCAGTACGATCTTCCTAGGACCAACCAACACGGACGTCTGGCAGGTAAGTGGAGACAAGTCACTAGAGGGGAGTGACTGTGAAGACGCGTTCCTGGGAAAGGAGCTTAGGCGCCGATCCGACTTAGAACCATCTCGGAACTCTAAGTCGAGATCTTGACTAGATTCCGGTCTCGGAGAGACGGAATCTAATTACTATTTTTCTTATTTATAAAACTGTGCTAACAATATGTGTTGCAGGGTATAATTGCCTCGGACTAAAGTTTTTCTTACAGGAAGGTGTTTGCTGGAAAACTTAGTTCCGGGCGCTAGGGAGGTACCCAGGCGCCCGGAGGTCCGAGCGCTCGGGAGGTACCCGAGCGCCCGGAGGCAAATTCTATCATCTTCGCGTCGCCGCCACGTGGAGCCTCCTGGTTGGGTCGGCTACGTCATGGTCGAGGCGCCCTGAAGGTTCCAGGCGCCCCGAGACTCCTATATAAGGAGGGTCAAAAGCGGAGCTCCAATAACAACCGACAATCAGATCTTCAATGCTCCTATGATGCTGCCAAAAGCTCACCAACAAGTTTCTTTTTTTTTCTGTCTTAGTTTTCATAATTGTCGGTATTTTTTTTACTAATAATTCCTATACTTTCATTGTAATTGTCATTTCGAATTATTAGTGATTGCCCACCTAAAGCACCATTGTGTGCGGGCCTTGGAGTAGGAGTTGACACAGGCTCCGAACTAAGTAAAAATTACTTGTGTCATCTCTCTTTACTTTACTTTTTCCGCTGCGTATTCTCGTTAATTTTTAAATCGATATTCACCCCCCCCCCCTTCTATCGACTTTCACGATCCAATAGTTAGTACTATTAATAGAGAAGTTGAATAGGAATAAGAAAAAAAAAATCAACATACAAGCTAGATAATTATACAACTAATATGACAAGAATGAATTAAAGAAGACAATGACAGTATAGAGTTGGAAAGCTAACTTGATTTGGGATTGTATTTATATATTAATCTTACCAAGATCTCTTCCCATAATTTTTGTTTTATATTTTCTAGAATAGTTAGCCAAGACTTTATGTTGATTGACACCATGATTCTAGCAATAGAGCCAATGGAAAGACATTACAATCGTACATTTGCATTGTATAATGGTCACCCCATGTCATCATAATCAATCTTTGCTTTTTTCCCCCATCTTGCAGCTACAGTGAGTTTACACATTGATGTAGGGCCTTGCTTGTTCTTCTACACATCTACAGAACGTTCTTCTCCTTTAGTAACTCCATGTATCTCCGTATCCGCTACTCCATGTAGCTCTACATCAACTACTCCATGTATCTCCTCAACTATTACTCCTTTTTTTTTATGACCCATCAATTATTGTCCACATAAGAACATAAATAATAGTAACATAAACATGACATACATAATTACAATAACTCAAACATAAATAAATAACAACACAAGCATAAACATGACATAAAATTCATAACATAATTTTTTTAAAGTGCATAAAGCATCCTTTCTTTTTCATAACATAAACATTACATAAAAATGAAAAACATCATTTTTTTTTCTTTTTCATGACCCAAACACCCTCAATTTCTGATCTAAAGTATCTTTCATGAGCAGGAATGTAATGAATATCAACATCATTAATTGGTCGAGAGTTTGGAATACTGCTCCAATCATCATCATCTCCCTCATAACATTTATTTGGAACTGGGAGCACAATTGATCACCCCTTTTTTAATGGGTCATCAATATAAAAGATTTGGTTGACTTAAGTTGCAAGCACAAATTCATCATTCGTGTGTCCTCGTTTGTTTAAATTGACCAAGGTGAAGCAATCGTTGTTGATTATTCCTTTGTCATTTGCAACCCATGCACACTTGAAAAGAGGAACATGAACTTGATGATGGTCTAATTCCCATATTTCTTCAATCACTCCGTAGAAAGACACATCATCTAGCAAGGGATTCTTATCTTTAGGGCTACAGACAAGCATGGTGTTAGCAACAAAAGAAATCCCACTATTTTGACAAACTTTGGCGCCTTTGTTTGGTATAAATTGTCATTTATCACATACTTATTATACTTAAGGATTTGCACACGTGGTCCATGGGCCATGTTAATGTTGATGCCATTCCACCATTGTAATTGTTAATTTCAGCAGCCACCTGACATGTATTCAATTTGAATATGGTGATTAAAAATACTAGCAACAAGTTGTTCACCGCAAATGATAGTAAAAATTGATAAATCTAATATAAACCTTTCCACGAAACCAGTCAATAAACCTCTTGCGAGCATCTTGTATCCACCTTTCATCTTTCACTTTTTTGAGAAACATTGATTTCAAGAAGATTATATGTTCACTGTATAAGTATTAATATATAAATTTGTATGAGACATTAGATAATCTCTTTTAGTATGCAGAATTATAAATAATACAATACACTTACATTATATAGGGAGATACTTTTTTCATATTTTCTAGCACAGTCATGCAGATCAACTTGTTGCACTATAATTGGTGCGTTCCATGCTTGGAAGCCAGAAACATTTGCTTTTGGGTCTTGAATTGATTGAGGGACCCCAATAGGATCAATGTCATTGAAGTATTTAGAACAAAACTCAATTCCTTTTTCTGCTAAATATCTCTGAATAATGCAACATTTAGGATGTTTTCGATTGCCTACATAACTCTTAAGCACCTTCATGCATTTTTCAAATGGATATATCCATATGAAGTAAACTGGTCCACATAATCAGACTTCTCGAACAAGATAGACTGTTAAGTGAAGCATGGCATCTAAGAAAGATGGGAAAAAATATTGCTCCAATAAGTAGAGTGTAACAACCAAGTCAGATTGCAGCTTATCTAACTTGGCTACATCTATAACCTTGCAACAAATATCTTTGAAGAAGAAGCATAATCTTATGATGACATATATAACATGTTTTAGCAACGTATCACGTATGACTATTGGTAGAAAATGCTACATTAAAATATGTCAATCATGAGATTTCAAGGAAGTAAACTTTAGCTGATCCATGCACACAATATTGTTCATGTTTGAAGTTACAGAACTTTTATATCCTTTAACGACTTGTACACTTGTAACTTTTATTTTTTTGTGAATGAGCATGCAACAAGAGAAAGATATGTTCTCTTCTTCGTGACTATAGGCGTTAATTCAGGTCTAATTCCCATCTAAACCATATCCAACCTAACTGCCACTTTATCCTTGGTTTTTCCTTTAACATTCATCAAAGTATTAATAAGATATTTGAATACATTTTTCTCAATGTATATAACATCGAGACAATGTCTAACATGCAGGTGTTCCCAGTAAGGAATATTAAAAAATATTGACTTCTTCCAACATTTTCTGAAATTTACTACTCCTAAATCTTCTTCATCTATATTAACTTCCAACTTATTAGCCTTTGCATTATATTTTTCCCCTCTCACACTTATCTTCTTTCCAAACTCACACCTTGTGTCAAAAAGTTTGTCAAACAACTTAATCCTAGATAATGGTCGAACTGCTTCTCCAAGTTCCTCCATGCCATTAAACTTCTTTATTTGCCTATGATGAGGAGGAAACTGTGAGAAGAATTGTTTATGACCAGTAAATGACATTTTCTTCCCATTTTCCAAGTACTTTGCATAAGTATCTTCTCTGCATACTAGACATGCATAATAATCATATGTAGTACATCCACTAAGGTTACCGTAGGCAAGAAAGTCATTGATGGTCCACAATAAGACTATTTTAAAAGTGAAGAACTATCTTCAATAAGCATCATAGACTCCATCAACTCCTTCCCACAATCGTTGCAAATCTTCAACTAGCACCTCCAAATAGACATCTATATCGTTTCCAGGATGCTTAGGCCTTGAAATGAGCATAGTTAGCATGATGCATTTCCTCTTCATGCACATATTTAGAGGTAGATTATATTTGACCAACATGATTGCTAGCAGCTGTACTGCTACTAAGGTTGCTATGAGGACTAATGCCATCAGTTGCAAGTACTAGGCGAAAATTTCTTGACTCACTTTTGAAGTTGGGCCACATATGATCCACCAACTTCCACGATGGTGAATCAATTGGATGGCGTAACTGACCAACAACTCTTGTAGAATCTACATGTCATGTTAAATTTCTTAAGGTCTCTAAAGATTTAAACATGCGCTTAAATCTTGGTATAGGAGGGAAATACCAAACTACCTTAGCAGGAACACCTTTCTTCTCAACCTTGCTTTTGGTTAGCTTCCTCCATGACAAGCCACATCTAGGGCAACTTACGCAGTTTTTATATTGCTTCCTATAAAGAATATAATACAATTATTGGAACAAGCATGAATCTTTTCATGAGTCAATGCCAAACAACTCAACATCTTTTTTACATCATACATTGAGGATGGTAGATTGTGATTATTTGACAACATATCCCCAAAATTTAACAGTAGATATGAAAATAGAGCATTACTCATTCCATGCCTTTCTTTTGTATTGTAAAGTTTCACAAGTACACTCAACTTTGTATAATGTTGACATCTCTTGTACAATGGTTTCTCTGATTCCTCCAAAAACTTCATAAATGCTTCAAGATTTTCTATATAGTTATCATACGCTGTCTTACACATATGAACGATTTCAAAGTTATCATAATAATTATTAATTGGCTCCTGGTTGACCCTCCATTTTACTTTATTATCTTTGGCATGTTTATCATGTCAAATCCAATTCACATAATTTTGATTAAAATCATGAAAATAAAGATGCTCTAAAATAGACTTAACCGGTCCCTTTTTAAGATTGATACATTTGCAACAAGGACAATGAATGTCATTGTGTCAATATTGGGATTTTGTAAAAGATTTCTAATGAACTATTCTACACTCTCCTCATACTGTTTGGACCTTCTATCCAAGTATATTCAGGATTTATTCATTTCAATCTAGCAAAATTCCCAAACAAATTAGGACACAATTTGAAGATATTAAAGTAAATATACAAAAGTTAAAAAAATACAGTTCAAAATGTAAAATCCATGGAACTTCAATTTGAAAAATCTAATACAAGAAGTAAGAAGAGACACTTCAAAGAGGTAGCTGTGTGGTATGAAAAAAATTTTTATTAACAATATTAACATACTAATTTCTAATGGTATTAAGTTATTTGTAATATGAGTTAGTTAACAAAAGAGTTAGTAGTTTCATAATTGCATTATAAATAACAATATAGATTTGTAAATACATTATTGCATTATAGAGAACTACAAAATGGACAACCTACATTGCACAACATTTCTCTAATGGTTAACATGTGGCTTTAAATGAATTTTCTACAATGACACTCAACAATCATGACACTCAATTCTTAAATTGTACAAGTGTTAGAAGAACTATATCAGTATATCCTATGTATGCATTTGTAATCTGAGACAAAATTCATTTTCATATAAGTAGACTTATGAGTTGATGTTACAAATGAAGTTTTGAACACTAAAAGGGTTCAACAATAGTCCAGTCTTGTACTAAATTCACAAGTTAAATGATTTAGGAAGATATTCCAGTCAATGGAAACAAAGGTCTAGTCTTGATCATAATCCGGTTGTAAAACTACGTAAATGGTTTAGGCAAGACAAGAAACATCAGTAATTGATCTAACATCCAAAATGTCAATTGAGTGATAGATTTACGGAAAGATAGAAGAAAACATAGGGAGGAGATACCATAAACTATAGGGAAGAAGATGCCCTAGGGTAGGAGATGCCAGAAACCATAGGGCAGAAAACCAACTTGGTTGACGAACTGATCGAGCTGCAGGATTTGATCGGTTAAAGATGACGACCTCAAACTCAAACTCCTAGAAAACACTTGCCCCTTCTTCCCGTGGCCAGGAAACCTCAAAGAGGAAGACATGACGCTCTAGGGAAAGGAAAGAAGGGGGTGGGAGAGGGAAGGCGCGCGCGGCCAAAAGGAAGGGAAGATGAAAAGGTGATGATGAAATCTCGCGCGCGCTCGGTTGAGTCGGGTGAAGACTTTTTCATAAAAAATTGCTAAGTTATTAGGATTTTATCAAAGGATTAGTTTAAAAATAATAAACTGATTAATTTATTAATAAATTAAAAAAAAAATTTAATTGGTTCAGACATATTACTTCAACATATAAACATATGAATTTTATTTTGTGATTTATTATTTCATCAACTACCTATTATGAAGTAAAATATCAATAAAAATTAATAGTGAGGTCATAATTTTAAATCTATAAAATCTAAAATGAAATTTACTTCGAATTCATTTTTGAAGTTATTATCATATATTATTTTGTAATTATAAATCACCGAAGTAACATGTGACAAAATCTATATCCAATTATCACATAGTGCGGCACTATAGTTACTTTATAAATGGAGAGTAAAAAGATCTATCAAAATACCTAATCCAACATGGCCAAATCCAATATATATACGATGGATTCATATCTGCTATCAGTCCATACGTATGAATTCTACACATACAAATTTCACATTAAATAATACAAACTTCATAACCATTAATTAAATCACAAAATAGGTGGTCCATCTTTTAGCGACATAGATCCATATGATACAAATCATATCAAAATGGATAAAATCCAACAGAAACTTCATTGATTTTCTTACCCTACTGCTAAATGCCAACTTCGAGCGAGTCGAGCCTAGAGTAGCATCAGTTACAGCTAGAACGGCATCAATTTCAATGTTATCCCGTATATCATCTACACATATATCATATCTTTGATAATTTCAGTTTTTCATATGAGTTTTCCCGTATATCATATGTTATCCTGCATTCCTGCTGTATGTTTTATTGCTGTCAACGATCGGGATTAAATATGTTTAGATCGGACGGCAAAAAAGAAGGTGCCATTGTGTATTGTATTCGATACATCGCCGTAACTCATGTTTCTTTGTCGCCGTCTGCACGTGCCACGTGCAGCAGCTATAGAACCGCCTTGTGATAAGCGTTAAATGTTTTCCCCACTCCTCAGTTGCTCACCCAGTCGCCTCTCCTCTCCTCTCCTCTCCCCTCCCATTACTCCGATCCCCAAATCGGCAAACCCTAGAAGAGATCAGGAATCACAATGTTGGATCAGTGGCTGCCATCGACTTTGGCCTCCATATTTGGCTGGTTCACGCCCACCGTCCTCTTCGTCCTTGTCAACCTCGTCATCGGCACCATCGCCATCGCCTCCAAGTTCTCCTCCCACCACCACCACCACCACCACCACAACCACAACCAGGCGTCCGCCCCGGCGCTCGATGAGGTCGCGGCAGCCTATCCCGGGGGCTACCTCTTCCGCTCCCTTTCCCGTTCCCCATCCCTCGTCCTCGACCGCCTCCGCTCCTTCAACCTCAACCGCCACGTCGTCGAGCTCTCCCCTCCCCTAGAGGCGGACCAGGCGCCGCATTTGGGCGCCAAGGAGAAGGAGGAAGAGGCGGACGACGAGCACCAGCTGCATCTGGATCGCAGCCAGTCCGACGCGCATCCGACGGGCGGGGAGATGCCGCCGAAGCTGGCGGTGAGAATAAAGAAGTCGGCCAGCGAGAAGTCGCCGTTCGCACACTTCGAGGAGACGGAGATCGAGAATGCAGCTGCAGCCTCGAGGGAGGCCGCCGATCAGGTGGAAAACGACGGCGTCGGCGGCGGCGAGGTGGACGCGCGGGCGGACGACTTCATTAACCGGTTCCGGCAGCAACTGAAGCTGCAGCGCCTGGACTCAATCTTAAGGTACAAGGAGATGCTTGGCCGTGGATCCACCTAGAGAACAAGATTACTACTAGAATGAGTACTAGAATTAGCGTCTGTCGATTTCGTTGTGCCTCCTGTTGCTCAGAACGGCCTTGCGATGCATTAGTTTTAGGTTTGTCTGATGCATTTGGTATTTTTATTTCTAGTGTCGTTTATTATTATTGTTGTTATTATTATCAAAAGTTTTTGTGCTTCATCATGCCATGGGTTCCCAATTCGATCCGATTGGATGGTTGTGATTCCAACTACTACTGGCCGGCGCATCGTATCTATTTTGTTCTGTAATCAACCGCTGTGCAATAATGATTGATAGTTCCTCACGTGTGTTAGGGTCTAAGCATGGTTTAAATGTTTTGATATGGGTGGTGGTGGTGTAAAATGAGCTGCACCGCGGCCCTACCTGACAGGACGCGACGAAGGGGCTCGGCTCGTGGGTTAGACCAGACACTATAAGGACCTAGACGACTCGGCAAAACGAGGTCAAGAGAGTTGTGTCATCCTTTACCTTCTGCAAGGAATCTTAGAACTACGACTAGTTGCAAAGTGAGTAGATATATGAGGCGGAAGGTCCAAACCCCTTAGTTCTTGGATTTGTTAGAAGTTGAAAAGTTATACTTGAATGCATGAACGATACTAAATGTTTAATATATATATATATATATATATATATATATATATATATATATATATATATATATATATATATATATATATATATATATATTTATATTTATATTTATATATATTTATTTATTGATTCGGTTTGAAAATCAAGAATACGGAAATGTCGGAATGAAGACGTGGATGGAATGTTGATCAAGTCACGGTGTCTCGGAGGGGGATGTGCTGAGATGACTTCTGTGTTGATCAAGTCTTCATAAGTTCTCTGGTCAACACTACTTGCAGCCAGTGACCGAGTCGTCTCGGTCTTTGGTATCCCGATGCTCGAGGCAGATCCAACGAATGTATAAGTAATAGACTAATACTATAATAATCAAATGAATGAGAAGTGAGTACGGAAACGTACCCTAACCCAGGGGGCGCCCTCGGATGGGACGCTGCTCAAGTTGTTATGTCTTGGAAGAGCAAACGATCAAGAGCAAGCTGAAGAGCTGGATGAACGCAGTGGTCTGGAACCGGAAACGACCTCGACACACAGTCCAGGTTATGATATCGGCATGCGGGTCGGGATAAGATATCGGCATGCAGATCGGGATAAGATATCGACACGTAGGCCGGGACAAGATATCAGCACGTAGTCTAGAATACAGCGTCAGTACACAGACAAGAATACAACATAAGCACATAAGTCGAAATACACCAACGACGCAAAGGCCGAAACACGATAGTGAGGTATGATCTGATCAGATGGCGGCGATAACTGGCGCGGGGCAATGATGTGTATTGGTTGTTGGTGAAAGGTGTTGCGGCGCGTTGTGGCTACCGACATGGGATGATGGCGGTAGCGGCCGGATCGGAGAAGAGCGACACTAATCCAGAGGCGCTGGTGAATAGGCGGCAGAAGGGGATGCGGCGCATGGGTAGATCTGGTGGAAAAAGGAGAGATCACTGGAACTGGGGATTCGCACGAGGAAAAGAAAGTGGCGACCATAGCATGAAGCTGCGATGTGCGAAGGGAAGGACCGACGACACCGGAGGCTGCTTGATCCAGTAGACGGTGAAGGCAACGAGAGGGGCCATGGGCTGTGGTATCCCGAGCGAATGGAGAGGGGAGCCAGCGCTCCCACCGGAGATCAGCGGGGTCATCAGCAAGGAGGCGCCAGATGAAGAAGTTGGCAAGGTGTTAGTGAGAGCCTTCGACGAAGCGATGTCGATCGGAGATGGTAGCGTGTCTTACTTTGCCCCTTCGGTTGCTGATTACGGCGCAGGAGAAAAAACCTCCCTTCTTGTGGTGTGGTGACGGCTTGTGTGAAGGTCCGGCCAGCGGCGACGGGGGAGGCGACGCGATGGTGTCGGCATGGAGAAGGCTGCTCAGAGGAGCTGCGGCGAGTCTGTTCAGTGGCTGCTTCGCGAGGAGGAAGAAGAAGAGGAGAGGTGGTCGTCACCAGCGTCACGAGGAGAAGGAAGAAGAGGAGAGACGGTTGTCACCAGCGTCGCGAGGAGAAGGAGGGAGAGGAGAGGCGGTCGTTGCCGGTGGCCGTCACTTGAGGGCGGCAACGGCGAGAGAGAGAGAAGCCTCTCTTCCTCCCTGTAGTTGGCGGCGACCAAGCCCAGCCGAAGGAAACCTCTTTCTCCTTTAATGCCCTACCCCGTGAAAGATTGAAATACCCTTCCTTCTTACCATAATTCCTTCTCTACCCTTTATCTATATCCGTATCACAAGCCTCCCTTCCAAGTCTAGTCGAAGGAGACACAAATCCGACTGACTAGACCAAGCACAAAACAAACTCGCTACTAGAATCAGATCGCTAGGCTCGTCTGTCACGTCGAACGAGTAGCGATGGTGATGCCGAGTTGAACAGGGGATAAAAAGTCGAGAAAGCAACCGAGCGAATGCTTAAGGAGCACTCGATCGCATAAAAGTGTGTCAAGCTTAATAACGTATGGAATGTCAAGCTGAGCGACATAAGAAATAGTATAAAACGCATGCCAAGTAAGCAATTGACCGAATACCGAGGGAACCCGAGTGATATAGAGAAGATGATCAAACGATGCTGAGTAGAACGATCGGGCGATTATGTAAATGCCAAGCGAGAGATAAAAAATAAGTGCCGACCGGACGATGGATGAGGAGCAAAGCGACGAGTGAGACACAAGCAGCGGGTGCATGACCGAGCGACGAACAAGAAACGGACGACTAGTGCAAAGGGGGAACGGCGAGTGAGTCGCGAGCTATGAATGTCAACCAGGCTGAGTGTCGAATAGAACGACAACCATCCCAGAATTTGACCGAACATCTGAATGGTACTTGGGCGGTAGGATGACTGCCTAGTGGGTCGGAAGACGATGGGTGAGCGATGTCAAGCGCGCGACCGAGAAAATGTCATCTGAGCGACCAGACAATAGAGAGACTGATGGACGAGTAAAGCCGTGAGCATGACCAAGAAAGGCTGACTAGGCAACCGAGCAAAAAAGACAATGTGCAAGCGATGCTAAGCGCACGACCGAGAAAATATCAACCAATAAATCGAGAGAACGTCGATTAAGTAGCCATAAGCATGTCAAGCGACAAAAATGAGTGGCCGAGCGGACAATTAGGTGAGCAGTGGATACAGAGCGATCAATCGGGATAATGCCGAGCGGGCGAATGTCGAGCGGGCAAATGTCAAGTGGCCAAATGTCAAATGGGCAAATGCCAAGTGGGTGAATACTGAACAGACGAGCGCTAAGCAATGAATACCAAACGGATGCCAAGCAGGCGATCAAACGAATGTCGATCGTGTGATAGGGCGAATGCTAAGTGAGCGACCCAAAGAATGTCGAGTGGTGCAAAGCGAACGCCCAAGCAGTGCCGAGCACATGATGCGAATGGAAAGACGCTGGACAATCGGTGTTAAGCACGTGATCGAAAAAATGCCAACCGGATAATTGAGAGATCACCGGGCGAGTGAATGCTCAGCGACCGGTTGAGGAAATGTCGAGCGGGCGAATGCTGAGTGAAGAATGTCGAGCGACGAATGCTAATCGATCACTAGGGGAAAGCTCGGGCGGACGAATGCCAAGTGAAAAATGCCAAAGCGGCGAATGTGTATAGATCGCTCGAAGTAATCTCGATCGAGAGAATGTCGAGCGAAAAAGGCCGAGCGTCGAATGTCGATCGGCTATTGCCAACCGATCACTCGGGATAAGCTCGGGCGGGCGAGTGCCGAGTGACAAATGCCAAGCGGCGAATGTGTATCAGTTGCTCGAAGCAATCTCGATCGGGAGAATGTCGAGCGAAGAAGGTCAAGCACCAAATGTCGAGCGGCTAATGCCGACTGGTCACTCGGGGTAAGCTCGGGCGGGCGAGTGCCGAGCGACAAATGCCAAGCGGTGAATGTGTATCAGTTCCTCAAAGCAATCTCGATCGAGAGAATGTCGAGCGAAGAATGCCAAAGTGACGAATGTTTATCGGTCGCTCGAAGTAATCTCGATCAGGAGAATGCCGAGCGTCAAATGTCGATTGGCTATTGCTAACCGGTTGCTCGGGGTAAGCTCGGGCGGGCGAATGCTGGGCGAAAAATACCAAAGTGGCGAATGTGTATCGGTCGCTCGAATCAATCTCGATCGGGAGAATGTCGAGCAAAGAATGCCGAGCGTCAAATGTCGATCGGCTATTGCTGACTGGTCGCTCGGGGTAAGCTCGGGCAAGCGAATGCCGAGCAAAAAATACCAAAGTGACAAATGTGTATCGGTTGCTCGAAGCAATCTCGATCGGGAGAATGTCGAGCAAAGAAGGTCGAGCATCAAATGCCGAGCGGCTAATGCCGACCGGTTGCTCGAGGTAAGCTCGGGCGGGCGATGTCGAGCGGCAAATGCTAAGCGGCGAATGTATATCAGTCGCTCGAAGCAATCTCGATCGAGAGAATGTCGAGCTAAAAAGGTGGAGCGTCAAATGTCGAGCGGATAATGCCGATCGGTCACTCGGGGTGAGCTCGGGGTCGCTCAACTGTTAGGGGTTTAAAGTCTCCGGTTCCCCTTAAGGAAGTCAGGTCGGTCACTCATTAAGGTCTCCAATCGACTAGATGTTGAGCGGAGGAAGCACGCTCGAAAGTTTATAGTCGCTGCTCGATTATTAGGGTTTTAAAGTCTCCGATTCCCCTTAAGGAAGCCAGGCTGGTCACTCTTTAAGGTCCCCGGTCGACTAGATGCTGAGCGGAGGAAGCACGCTCGAAAGTTTATAGTCGCTACTCAACTGTTAGGGGTTTAAAGTCTCTGGTTCTTCTTAAGGAAGCCAGGCCGGTCATTCCTTAAGGTCCCCGATCAACTAGTGATGAGCGGAGGAAGCATGCTCGAAAGTTTATAGTCACTGCTCGACTGTTTATACTGAAATTTAAAGTCGTTGGCTATTTTAAGTTTTAAAGTTGATGTTCGGCTATTTTAAATTTAAAGTCAACGTTCGACTGTTAGCCTATGATCGGAGAGCTAAGTCCCAGGACCTTGATCAAGGAGATGTACTGCTAGTCCTTGCTCGGGGAGCTATACCCTCAGTGCCTGATTGCGGGGTTGTACTAAATCTTACGACCGAAAGAGAATATATAATGGAAAAAATGACTTGTTGATCAACCGCGGATTTGACTCGGCAAGTGAGGAGAATCGAAATCCACCGGGGTCATGATAATGATATAGTTCGCCGATGTCGTCCATCTTCACGTTACGTTCCAGATCAGGCGAGAGTTCCCACAGATGGCGCCAAATTTGATCCTGTCTGAAAACTAATAATAAGGAACTGCTGGAATGATGACATGGATGGAATGTTGACCGAGTCACGGTGTCCGGGAGGGGGGGTGTGCTGAGATGGCTCCTGTGTTGACCAAATCTTCAGAAAGTCCTCTGGTCAATGCTACTTGTAGCAAGTGACCGGGTCGCCCTGGTCTCTGGTATCACGATGCTTGACGCAGATCCAACGAATGTATAAGTAATAGACTAATACTAGAGTAATCAAATGAATGGAGGAGTGAGTACGAAAACATACCCTGGCACAGGGGGCGCCTTCGGATGGGGAGTTGCTCGAGTTGTTATGTCCTGGAAGAGCAAACGACCATGAGCAGGCTGAAGAGTTGGATGAACGCGGTGGCTCGAAATCGGATACGACCTGGCACGCAGTCCGGGTAATGATATCGGCACGCAGGCTGGGATAAGATATCAGCACGCAGGCCGAGATAAGATATCGACACGCAGGCCCAGACAAGATATCGGCACGTAGGCCGAAATACAGCGTCACTACACAGATAAGAATACAACATAAGCACATAAGTCGAAATACACCAACGGCGCGAAGCCAGAACACGATAGTGAGGTATGATCAGATCGGATGGCGGCGATAACTGGCGCGGGGCAATGATGCGTATTGGTTGTTGGTGAAAAGTGTTGCGGCGCGTGCGCTGCCGACATGGGATGATGGCGGTAGCGGCCGGATCGAAGAAGAGCGACACTAATCTAGAGGCGCTGGTGAATAAGTGGCAGAAGGGGATGCGACGCATGGGCAGATATGGTGGAAAAAGGAGAGATCCCTAGAACTGGAGCTTCGCACGAGGAAAAGAAAGCGGCGACCATAGCATGAAGCTGTCGATGTGCGAAGGGAAGGGCCGGTGACACCGGAGGCGGCTTGATCCAGTAGATGGCGAAGGCAACGAGAGGGGCCATGGGCTGTGGTATCCCGAGCGAATGGAGAGGGGAGCCAGCGCTCCCGCCGGAGATCAGCGGGGTCATCAGCAAGGAGGCGCCAGATGAAGAAGTTGGCAAGGTGTTGGTGAGAGCCTCCAGCGAAGCGATGTCGATCGGAGATGGTAGCGTGCCTTACTCCGCCCCTCCGGTTGCTGATTGCGGTGCAGGAGAAAAAACCTCCCTTCTTGTAGTGTGGTGACGGCTTGCGTGAAGGTCCGGCTAGCGGTGATGGGGGAGGCGTTGTGATGGTGTCGGCGTGGAGAAGGCTGCTCAGAGGAGCTGCGACAAGTCTATTTAGTGGCTGCGACACTAGGAGGAGGAAGAAGAGGAGAGGCGGTCGTCGTTGGCGTCCCGAGGAAAAGGAAGAAGAGGAGAGGCGGTCGTCGCGAGGAGAAGGAGGGAGAGGAGAGGCAGTCGTTGCCGATGATCGTCACTCGAGGGCAACAGCGGCGAGAGAGGGAGAAGCGTCTTTTCCTCCTTGTAGTTAGCGACGGCCAAGCCCAGCCCTAAAGAAACCTCCCTCCCCTTTTTCTCTTTAGTTGCACAACCTCTTTCTCCTTTAATGTCCTACCCCATGAAAAGATCGAAATATCCTTCATTCTTACCATAATTCCTTATATATATATAGTCAAGAGGATGTCACAATCAAAATGAAAGTGATAAGGCGGTTAAAGTCAAGGAAGAGAGCATTTCCTATCTAACTTTGTTATTCGTCCAGTGCTAAGGCTCTCATGGCCAACCCGATCGGATTATAAGTTGTTCAGAGGAAGGTCAATCGACTTTTAAGCCGGTCGAACATAAGTGGTTTAGTGTTTTATCCTTGAATGGGGAAGATAGCATGTCCAATCATTCAATAGCTGACTGAGTTGCAAGAATGTCTAACCCACCACACAATCAATCAGCTATAGGTCTGGTCAGCATAAGGGCCAACCTTCTCAATTCTTATAAATCTCTCTGCACACATCCGGTCGATCCTATTATTGGTCATCCCTATAGGCTTCCACACGATAATATGCCTGTGTATTCACACAGTAATAGAACCGATTGGATTTATATGGCTCCATACCCTTCCCTTATATGCACGAGTGTAAGGTATCTCTTTTTATAAATCCGGTCAGAATTCCAAATCTCTGGCTCACTTTTCCTATACCTTATAATACTGATGATTGTTTTAAAGTACCGATCGAACCTCTCAGAACGTAGCTCTATTTCTCTGGGTAGCTCATTACATGCTCGGTCGGATACAAGATCGACCAGACCTAAGACACTTAACTTCATATTGCTTATCGGATGAATTTCTTGCACGCCTAATGCATACGGATTACTAACACCATTCAGTACATAACCAAATAGCTTAATATGAGGACAAACATAAATATGGTTGGCCTAATAGGCTGGCTAAGATGTACTCAGCAGACAACATAAGCAAAGAATTCTAACAGCATGTCAGGATAATGACCATATCTCAGAGAATATTCTTCTGGAATATTCTCTGAAGATTATCATGTCTCTCATCAGCCGACCACTTATGACAGTATATTACTTTAACTGCATGATCAATGATATAAGCTATAAATGACAAAGGAAGTCCACATGTGGGTAAGGAAAGATTTCTCGAATAATTATTGCACAGGTTGTACAATTTCTGTTACCCGACAACCTTGACAGTCTTTGCCACATCATGATTACAGAAGTTATGATAGGTGGTATATAAAGGAGGGATCCTCTCCATTGAGAAGGTACATTTTTCAACATCTCAGGCTTATTCTCGTGCGCACGTTCTCTACTATTCTTTATTTACCTGTTCAGAATTCGTACTAAACTTGAGCATTGGAGGGTCTTCGCCAGAGACTCCCCTTAGTTTCTGGGCACTGACATTTTCTTTGCTCGTCTTAGTGTGCGCATGACCGAAAGAAAACCTTTCCTTGGGGTAAAAAGTTTTATTCCAGTCTACAACCAAGCCACCATTGACAATGTGCCATCTCTTCAGTTTTCAGGCAGGATCATTGACACTGTCTATAGGAAACTTCTTTGCCTGAATCTGAAGCTTAGAGATGGAAGAGGTTGGATGATGCACCACTGTCACATTAACTCAAGAAGAGTTGGAAATGCTAATTAACGTCCAAGCACAAAAATTGTTACAGCAGCAATAACAAGTACCTACTAGTGGTACTATACCACCACCTAATCCTGTCGCGTCGACAACAACATATCAAAGGGAAAGAGGAGCTCGGGAGGGAGGCCCGATGGATCATCAACCCATTCCACCAACGGTCGTCATAGACCTTATTGTCCGCCAGCCCATTTGCCTCCTGCACCTCACTCACCAATCTCGGACCATCGAGCACTCTTCCGTACGCCACCTAAGTACGTGAGGTAAGTCTAGACATATACGTCATAGACATAATTCCATTAGACAACTACTCTCAATAGGAATTATCATTTTTGACTATGTGAGGTCAAAGGATAACCTAGCTGATGCGCTAACCAAAGGGTTAAATCGAGAGTTAGTTGCGAGCTCATCAGAAGGAATGAGCTTGATGTCGTTTTCAGCGTTCAGTGCAGAGGACACCCAACCTATGCTGACTGGAGATCCCAAAAACTAGGTTCAAAGGGATAACTAATTTGCACTAACTAGACACACTGTGGGGGATAACCCAATGAAATAGTGACTAGACCAGGGTAAGTTGATGGACTTTTAATGATCAAGAAGAGTAGATGACAACTCTTGAGGGATCACCTATGTGAGAAAGAAGTGAGGCCGCTTCAAAGAGAATTGGAGGCACAATTCTTAGAGCTTCTAACATAACCAGGCGTATTCATGGCCAAGAACGAACACATTCATGAGAACTGAGTTGTATCAGATAGAGTCTTGGGTCAGATTTGTCACTGCTAACATAAACGATAATATAGTTCAAGGACATTGTGTTTACTATCAACCAGTAACCAACCAGATCTTCACAAGAGAAGGTTCAAAGGATAAAACCTATCTATCCTATACTTGACTCAACTGCTGAATGTTATCACATACTCTATCTCCATTCATGTGGGGGATTGTTGAATAGAAGTAAATGGAGAAGAGGTGGAAGAGGAAAGAGACTCCATTGTGAATGAGACTTTAGTCCTATATTGGGACTTTCATGGCATGATGGTTGGTTTAATGGTTGGTTTATATTGATTCACATGCATTGAGGATGTGAACAAATACATGGGGAGAGACTCTCTATCACGCGTGGGTGTGCAGGGGGTGCAAATCCAGGGCTCGGATTGAATTGAACCATGTTGACTCGCGTGCGGGCACGACCTGTGCGCCGAATGCCGGACTGGTCGGGGAAAAATTAGCCCAAGGAGAACAACCAACTTTTTCCATGTAAACCTTTTTGCTGCTATCTAACTGATGCATTAAAGTCGAGATTAATGTAGAATCAAAGCAATCGAGCGATAATAAGTGAAATGGTGGGTGTTTCACTGCTCGCCAAAGTAATGATCATTAATCAACCATTTATTGGTTGATACTCAGAATATCGTACCGATTCCCTTGTACAAAATTTTGTACAAGTCCTGAACCATTCCCAACAATCTATTGTGTTCTTTAGAAATTAAATTTGAAATCACAAACGGAACTTAACATTATTGATTCCAAATTCAACTTATATGTTCTTAGTGGTTTAGACTTGGATCGCAAACGATGCTTAACATTATTGATCCAAATCCACTCATGTTACAAATTCAATTGAATATTAATTTCAGAGATCGGCTTTTAGGTTAAACATGGCGAGGCACTAGACCTTCTTGGGTATGGGAGCATCCACCACTTCCTAGACAAAGTCTTTCAACGAAATTTAATATTTAATTTCCTTATAGTAACCCTAGGTTTAACCAAAAAGAACAATCGAATCACAAGTTCGAAAAACAAAAGAAACATAAAATCGAAAACATAAATTCAATTACCTAGATTCATTAGTCTCTTGTGTTTGGTATTTCAAGATTTAAATAAATGGATGAACTAGTTATGATGTGGAAACTAATAACTAGTTATACCTTTTATAGCTTATAGACCTCACGATCTTCTACCGTATTCCTCTTCTTATCTCGGACGTCGTGTGGGTGACGATCTACCGAGACAAGAATCCACCCAAGCCTCCTTCTTCTCCTTGCAAGTTTCGGCCACCAAGCATCTCCTAGAGATGAAGGTCTTCGACCACCAACCAAGCTCCAAGGGATGCAAAGAAACAAAGCCTCCTTTCTCTACTTCTTCTCCAAGCAAAATCCGGCCACCAACAAGCTCCTTGAGAGTTGATGCCGCCGACCACCAATGAAGAAGAAAAGGAGGAGAGGAAGAAGATGAGGGCCGACCACCACAAGGAAGAGAAGAGAGGAATACTAGGTGTATGTTCTTATGAGGTGAGGCACCTCTACCCTCTTTTTTATATTCCTTGGTCTTGACAAATAAGGAAAGTTTTAATAAAAACTTTCTTATTTTCCTTGCCATTGAAAAGGAAAATTTAACTAATTAAAAATAAATTCCTTTTCTCTATTAATGTGGCCGACCATATCTAATCCTCTAAGGAAGGAAAGTTTTAAACACAAAATTAAAACTTCCTAATTTATTTTCAAAAATTTTTTAAATAAAAATTTCTCTTTTAAAAATTCCCTTCATGGTTGGTTATAAAAAGAAACTTTTATAAATTAAAATCTCTCTATTAAAATATATGGATAATTTACAAAAAAGGAAAATTTTCTCTAAAATTAAAATCTTCCTATCAATTTACAAATAAGGAAAGATATCAAATCTTTTCTTAATATTTTGTAGAAACTATAAAAAGAAAGATTTAAATTTTAAAACTCTCCTTTAAAATCATGAGGATGGTTACAAAAAAGGAAAGTTTTATCAAAAATTAAAATCTTACTTTTAACTACAGATAATGAAAGATATCAAACATTTCTCTTAATCTTTTGTAGAAAATCATAAAAGGAAAGATTTAAATTTTAAACTCTCTTTTGAAATCATGGCTTCCACATAAGAAAAATTTTAAAAACTAAAATCCTTTTAATTTATTGTGGCCGGCCACCTAAGCTTGGGTTCAAGCTAGGGTCGACCACCTACTTGCTCCATCAAGACTTGATCTTGGCCAGCCACTAGCTTGGGCTCCAAGCTTGGCTTGACCGACCACCTTAAGATTGGTAAGAAGGTGGGTATGGGTGGGTATAACACTTTATAAATAAGAGGCTACGACAGAGACCGAGAGAAGGAATTGGTTTTGGTCTCCCGATGAACTTGAGCTTCCCGTGTTCGCCCGGAACACCCAACTCGTGTTCATCAATAATATCTCATTCCAATAAAGAGTTATTATTGAACTATTGCACCAATCCCATATTACTATATGAGCTCCTTCTTATCATGAGTGTGTTAGTCTCTCTATGTTTAAAATATAGAATGTCCACTAATTAAATGAGTTACTAACAACTCACTTAATTAATATCTAGCTCCAAGAGTAGTATCACTCAACTTCATCATCATGTCAGACTAAGTCCACCTGCAGAGTTTACATGATAATCCTTATGAGCTCCTCTTGGGGACATTATCAACCTAGATTACTAGGACACAGTTTTATTGTATAATCAATAACACACCATATAAATAATACCATTTCCCAACTTATCGGGCCTATTGATTTATCGAGTTAAATCACACCCTTTGATAAATTAAAGAAATGAATATTAAGTATATGTGCTTGTTATTATATCATGATTAAGAGCACACACTTCCATAATAGCAAAGGTCTTATTCTTTTATGCAGTAAGTATAAAAAGAACTTACCTTAAATGGTCCTGCTCAATACACTCAGAGTGTACTAATGTAATTTTATAGTTAAGATAAACTAATACCAAATTACACTACGACTATTCCAATGGTTTGTTCCTTTCCATCTTAGTTGTGAGCTACTGTTTATAATTTATAAGGAATTGATAACATGATCTTCTGTATGTGACACCACACACCATATTATCTATAATATAAATTAATTGAACAACTACACTTAGCATATAAATGTAGACATTTGACCAATGTGATTTTTTATTTCAAAATGTTTACAAAAAACTAGGCTTTTAGTATATACTCTAATAATCTCCTACTTATTCTAAAAGACTATGTGATGGATCGAAAGCGCTAGAGGGGGGGGGTGAATAACGCTCGTGGCTATTTCGTTTTTCGAAATATCGGAATCGTAAAATTAAGTAACGCAGCGGAAAAAGTAAAGCAAGCACAGAACGACACAGATGTTTTACTTCGTTCAGAGCCTATGGCGACTCCTACTCGAAGGCCCGCGGTCCTTGACCGCTTTCGGTGGGCAACAACTATAATATCGAAAAGATTACAATTTGAATTACAATTAATGCAATAAGTAAACTGATACCGACAACAAAAGATCGAAGAGTCTGAGCTTCGGGTCGTCGACGTCAAGTAGTAGCACTTCAAGGTCGTCTCGTTGGCAGCACTTCACAGAAGAAAGCTTAGAATTTTTTGTTGTTCTTTGGCTGCACCCTCGACCCTCATTTTATATGACATTCCGGGCGCCTAGATCCCTTCCGGGCGCCTGGAGTGTGACGTGGCCAACCAACCAGGATGCTCCACGTGGCGAAGTCGCGGCAGGGATAAAACTTGGTCCCGGGCACCCGGACCTGTTCCGGGCGCCCGGACCACCTTTTTCCAGCAGGTCCTCTCCTGCAAAACAAGGTTAGTCCGAGCAAATACCCTGCAAGACAGTGTTAGAATATGATAAAACATAGTAAAGAAGAACTGACAGTCTTCGGACTCTCCGAGTCTGACTTCGGATTCCCAACCGGAAACCCTAGGTCGACGCGACGTCTACTGTTCCCTCTACGGGGAACGCGTCCTCACCTGTTCCCCTCAGGAGAGATTACCTGATGCCAGTCCGGTCCTCCAGACCAACTGGACTTTCTGACTAGGGTTACCACCTCCTAGGACCTAGGGTTACCGCCCCCTAGGGTTTTTCTCCACCTAGGGTTGCCACCCCCTAGGACCTAAGGTTGCCGCCCCTTAGGGTTTTCCTTCACCTAGGGTTACCGCCCCCTAGGACCTAAGGTCGCCGCCCCTTAGGGGTTTTCCCTCACCTAGGGTTACCGCCCCCTAGGACCTAAGGTTGCCGCCCCTTAGGGTTTTCCCTCACCTAGGGTTACCGCCCCCTAGGACCTAAGGTTACCACCCCTTAGGATTTTCCCTTTGCCTAACCGCAGCTAGGACTTTCCTGAAACACTTATTCAACATGTTAGATCACCACAAACCTTAACTTTGAATCCTTTGCCATTATCAAAACTTAGGTTCGATCATCGGATGTTTCCCGTACCAACAATCTCCCCCTTTTTGATTATGGCAATCGAAATTCAAAGTTAAGTAATAATATGCAGTAAGGTATAAGTACAAGGAAAAAAATAGCATTACAAACTCCCCCTTAATATAACCTCCCCTTTGGATTTTTGTTCTCTTTGAATTTCTCTACTTTGAATTTCTCTACTCTCCCCCTTTGCCATATATAAAAAATATGCTAGTTTTGAAAAAACTTAACTTTTCAAGACAAAACTTAGCAGAATTTGTTTAAAAATCTTAAGTTAGGCAAGAGGCAAATAAAGGTAAGTGAAAAGCAACATCGTAGAATTGGTTTTAATAGCAACATTTTTGAAAGAAAATTTTGCTAAGGAAATTAGTTTAAGTGCAAAAAGAACTTTAAACCATTGAGTTTGCTAGAGGAGATTTTTCTTTGTGATATATTCAGCTCTTTTTAACTTAGTGAATTTTCTAACAGAATTAAAAAAAAATTTAACTAGAAGAGACTTGAAAGTCTTAAATTTGTAAAAGTTTTTGAAAAGCTGTTTAAGATAAATGAATTTCAAAGATACTTAAGGTAAAGGAGAAGCGTTAACCTTAGTGTTTAATAGTTTACAAATTTTGTTTTAGTAAGGTATTAGAGCCCTAAGGTCCAAGCATGAGTTAAGATTTGTTTTGATCAGGTATCAGATCCCTTAAGTACAAGCATGCTTAAAGTTATTATTTCCTTTACCAACTGTCTAACCTTTAGCTACTTGCTGATTGCCTATACAGCAACAGTCTTCACTTGGTTAGTCAAGTCAAGTCAATTGATCCAGTTAGATTTGACTAGGGCTGGAAGACTTGATTTGATTACTGTTAATAAAGTATTTAACGCCCAGACTCATATTGATGCACAAAAATAAACATTCTTGAGTCCAGGCTTTACCCTATGCATCTCACACCGTTCTATGTTTTACAAACACAATCAAGTTAAACCTAGGTGTTTGTGAGATGCTCTGGCTGAGTCCTGGGGGAACATGATTTCTAGGGGAAAAGCCTAGGCTAAGTCCAAATTTAGAAAGTCTAGTAAAGTGGGGATTTTGAAAAATTTTGCCTAGAATTTTAGAAATGTAATGTTAAACCAAAAAACATTAAGAGGACTAATTTGAAGATACTTATTCTACCCAACACATTCCTATTTGTCTTCTGAGTGTACTGAACTCAAGTTCAGGTAAGGGTTTTGTAAAGATGTCAGCTAGGTTTGATTTGGACTCAACATAGTTGAGTACAATATCACCCTTAGCTACATGATCCCTTACAAAGTGGTGCTTCACTTCTATATGTTTAGTCCTTGAGTGATGAATTGAGTTTTTTGTTAGATTTATTGAACTTATGTTATCAATTGAGATTTTTATTTTTTGATATTCAAGTTGATAGTCTTTAAGGATATGCATCATCCATAGTAACTGTGATGTGCATTCACCTAGTGCTATATATTCAGCTTCAGTGGTAGATAAGGCAACATAGTGTTGCTTTCTACTTGACCAACTTACTAGGCAGTGCCCTAAAAATTGACAACTGCCACTTGTGCTTTTTCTATCTAGCTTGCATCTGGCATAGTCAGAGTCAGAGTAGCCGGTTAGATCAAGGGTGCACGATCTAGGGTACCAAAGTCCTACATTTAGGGTTCCCTTAACATACCTAAGGATTCTTTTTACTAGGGTTAAGTGAGATTCTTTTGCACAAGATTGGTATCTTGCACATATACCTACTGCAAAGATGATGTCTGGTCGACTTGCAGTTAGGTACAGTAGACTTCCTATCGCACTTCGATAGTATTTCAAGTCTACTGGTTTACCTTCTAAGTCTGAGTCAATTTTAACATTAGTAGCCATTGGTGTATTAATGATTTTTGAGTTTTCCATTCCAAATTTACTAATTAATTCCTTAGCATATTTGGTTTAATAAATATAAATTTCATCTTTGGTTTGCTTAATTTGTAACCCTAAAAAGAAATTAAGTTCACCTACTAGACTCATTTCAAATTCATTTTCCATTAGTTTGGTAAACTCTTTTAGAAATTTTGAGTTGGTTGATCCAAAAATAATGTCGTCAACGTAAATTTGGGCTATGAAGATGTCGTTTTCAAAGGTTTTTACAAAAAGAGTTGGGTCTATTTGACCTTGGTTGAACCCTTTTGATATTAGATAGTTGGACAGTCGTTCATACCAAGCCCTAGGTGCTTGTTTTAGTCCGTACAGGGTCTTTTTTAGTCTAAAGACATAATTTGGATGTTCTATGTCCTCAAATCATGGGGGTTGACCTACGTATACTTCTTCTTTAATAAATCCGTTTAAGAATGCGGATTTTACATCCATTTGGAATAGCTTGAATCCTTTGTGTGCTGCATAGGCCAACAGCATCCTAATGGATTCAAGCCTTGCTACAGGAGCATAGGTCTCATCATAGTCTAGCCCTTCTATTTGATTGAATCCTTTGGCTACTAACCTGGCTTTATTTCTGACTATTTCACCTTGATCACTTAACTTGTTTCTAAAAACCCATTTAGTGTCAATTATGGTTTTGTTAATGGGTTTAGGCACTAATTCCCATACCTGATTTCTTTCAAATTGGGCCAATTCTTCTTGCATTGCTATAGTCCAATCTGGGTCTGGTAGGACTTCTTCTATAGTTTTGGGTTCAATTTTTGAAATTAGGGCTATTTGACTCTGGTTTCTATAGGATGACCTAGTTCTGACTCCTACAGTTGGATCACCCAAGATTTGGTTAGATGGGTGATTTGTACTTGTTCTGGTTGGTCGTGTGTCATTTGAATTAGTGATTTGTTCTTCAGATTCAATAGGTTCAAGTTGAATTTCGTCATCTTCTTTGTTTATTGGATTAGCATTTTTTGTATTTTCAGTTTCATTTATAGTGTCTTCATCAAATTTTATATTTGTTGTTTCTTCTACTTTTAGGGTATTTTTGTTATATACTCTATATGCTCTACTAGTGGTTGAGTACCCTAAAAATATTCCCGGGGTTATTTTTGATGTAAATTTTCCTAAGTAGTCTTTAGTGTTTAAAATGAAAACTTTGCACCCAAATACCTTCAAATAGTTTAAGTTAGGAATTTTATTATAATAAATTTCATAGGGTGTTTTATTTTGAAATTTGTTAATTAAAATCCTATTTTGAATGTAGCATGCTGTACTAACTGCTTTAGCCCAGAATTGATTAGATAGTTTATATTCATTTAACATGGTTCTAGCAGCTTCTTGTAGGATTCTGTTTTTACGTTCTACTAAACCATTTTGTTGGGGGGTTCTAGGGCAGGAGTATTCATGTTTGTACCCATTTATTTTACAAAATTTAGTGAAGTTGTGATTCTCAAATTCTCCTCCATGGTCACTCCTTATTCTTTTGATTTTGGTATCTTTTTCATTTTCTGCTAATTTACAAAAATTGCTAAATATTTCAAAGGTTTCATCTTTTGTTTTTAGAAACTTTACCCAGGTGAACCTGGAGTAGTCATCGATTATGACTAAGCAATACTGGTTCTTGCTTAGTGACTTGGCTCCATGTGAGTCAAATAGATCTAGGTGAAGGAGCTCAAGTAGATAGGTAGTTCTAACTGAATTTGTTGACTTGTGGGTGGACTTGGTTTGTTTTCCTTGTTGACATGCATTACAGATTGAGTTTTCAATAACTTTTAATTTGGGCAACCCTCTAACTAGTCCATTTTGACTCATTTTTTAAATGAGTTTTGTGTGAGTGTGACCGAGTCTTCTGTGCCACAGCTTAGTTTCCTCTTGTTGTGTTAAAAAATACTTTATTGAGGATGTTGGTAGATAAACGGTGTAGACATTATCTTTCCTAGTACCCTTAAGTACGATTTTTGGATTATCAACATGTTTGACTATACATTTGGACTTGGTAAAATTGACTGAGTAACCAGTATCGCATAATTGACTTATACTTAATAAATTGAAATTAAAATCTTCAACTAATAATACTTTTTGAATAATGAAATCAGAGTTAAGTTCGATATTACCTTTTCCGATTACTTTCAGTTTTCCATCATTGTCGAATGCAACTGATCCTAGGTTCTTTAGTTTTAGCTTAGTGAACTTCAACATATCTCCAATCATATGTCTGGAGCATCCACTGTCCAACATCCATTGATCCAATTCCTACACATAAAGTAGTTGATGGATCAAAAGACAGTTTGATTGAAGTAAGTCCCTAATTTTGCATCTTACCCAATCTGAGTTAATTCTATTGGTGTTTGTATGGTGATTTGATGTTTAATTGAGGGATATTTAAGTTTGATTTTGATTTTGAAAATATTTAAATTTTAATTTGCTTAGTCATCTCACCCGATCTATGTTTTCAATCAGGGGATCCTATCATTTTGTGAGATGAATTAGTTCAATTTTTAGGGTTTAGTTTAACTTTATGTTAGATTTGGGTTTAGCTTTGGGTTCAACAAGTAAGCATTCTTTGGATAAACTTCTGGGCTATGGTGAGTCACAAGGAGCTCATTAAAGTAACCATGCCTTTGAGGTTTTCCAAATAGTCCTACCCATTGAACTTAATACTGAACCTTGGTCTAACTAGTTAGGATCCATTTAAGGGTAGATTCGGTTAGTTCCACTTGGCCAAATGCACCAGGTCGAAGCCATATCTTCCTAGACATGCGATGCCCAAGCTTCCCCAACGTACTATCATCCAAAAACTTCACCAGTATTGTGTTTCAAGTTAAATCTAACCCTTTTAATCTATCCTTACTTACCCTGTCGGGTAATCTATTCTTGTTTACCCATTTCGGGTAGATTAAGTTCGGTTACCCAGTCGGGTAAATAGGTTTCGGAGTTGCCAGCTATTCTGGACCCTCCTTCTATTTTGATTTTTGAATTTTTGAATTAATTTTGAATTTTTGAAATTGAATTTTAATAATTGATTTCGAATTTTGAATTTTGAATAATTAATTTCGAATTTGAATTTTGAATTTTAATAATTAATTACGAATTTGAATTTTGAATTTTAATAATTAATTTCGAATTTTAATAATTTTGAATTTTAAGTTTAATAATTAATTTCGAATTTTAATTTTGAATTTTAATAATTAATTTCGAATTTGAATTATTGAATTTTAATAATTAATTTCGAGTTTGAATTTTGAATTTTAATAATTAATTTCGAATTTGAATTTTGAATTTTAATAATTAATTTCGAATTTGAATTTTGAATAATTAATAATTAATTTCGAATTTGAATTTTGAATTTTGAATTTTAATAATTAATTACGAATTTGAATTTTGAATAATTAATAATTAATTTCAAATTTGAATTTTGAATAATTAATAATTAATTTCGAATTTGAATTTTGAATAACTAATAATTAATTTCGAATTTTTATTGTTTTAGCTCCCCCTGGATCATAGCCTCGATAAGATCTATTGAGGTAATATATTTGATCCTTAGGGACCCAATACTGTCCAAGTCCAACTTGATTTATCAGGTTGGACTTGGCAACCCATGCTTGAACCATTTTTCTATTTGTTCTTTGTATGAGAGATAGGTATGACCTATATTTGTTTTTCGTTTTGTATCCTAGTCCAGTTCTATTGTAGATTGCCCTTTGTGTTCCAAGAATCAAGTTAAGATTCTTGGATCCCAAGGAAAATCGTTCTACGGTTGTCTTCAAATCCTTGACTTGATTTTTCAGGTTGGAATTCTCTTTCTCAAGTTTTTGAACTTGAGTTGAGGTTCCAGTCTGAACTGGATCAGTCAAGGATTCGTTATTAGTCGTCTCATTAAGGAGTGTTACCTCCTTTAGAAGCGACTTGATTCGAATTTTGGACTTAGCTACTTTATGCATTAAATAATTAATTATGCAATATAACCTATTTTGACTTACAGAGGGGTTTGGCCCTTCGGAAACAGATGCGGATCCGTGGCTTCTCTCGGACTCGGCTTCCGATTCGTCCTCGCTTCCGGATTCGTTGGTGTAGTCCCGGGCTGTCAATGCGAGAAAGTTAGTCTGCTCTAGTTCTTCGTCGTCAGATTCCTCGGAGGAAGACTCGTCTCATGTTGCCTTCAATGCCTTCTTTCTCTTTGGTTTCTTTGGATCCTTCTGGTTCGGGCAGTTAGCCTTGATGTGCCCTTTCTGATTGCACCCGTAGCAGGTCACTTTGAATTTAACCTTCGAGCTTGGTTGGGCTTCTTTAGACTGGATGGCCTTTCTGACATCCTTTTTGTTGAAGCCCTTCTTTTTGCAGAGCTTCTTTACCAAGTTGACTATTTCGGTTGTAAGTTCATCGTCGTCTTCCGATTCTGGTTCTTCTTCTGACTCAGGTTCGGTTCTGCGCTTGATTTTTGATTCGCGCGTTCTCCCTGTTCCTGCAACCAAAGCCAACCCTTTCTCGGTCGGGCGTGCATTAGTCTGTTCGTGAAGTTCAAATTCTGCAAAAAGTTCATCTAACTTAATGGTAGACAAGTCCTTGGAGACCTTGTAGGCATCTACCATGGATACCCACAAGGAGTTCCTTGGAAAAGCATTTAAAGAATACCTTATGATGTCCGATTATCTACCTTCTGTCCAATTGCATGAAGACCATTGAGCAGATCTTGAATCCGAGCATGGAGTTGGGCAGCTGATTCACCTTCTTGCAATTTGATGTTAAATAATTTATTGAAAATTAAGTCTCTTTTACTTACTTTGGTGTCGGATGTCCCTTCGTGACGTTCAATGAGCTTCTCCCACAACTCTTTGGCACTGTTGAAGGGGCCAACGCGGTTGAGTTCTTCTTTTGATAGGCCGCACTGGAGGGTGCAGGTTGTCTTGGCATTAGCTTCCACCTTTTTAATCAGAGATGCGTCCCAATCCTCGTATGGTAGTGGTTTGCTGGCGTTATCAGTTGGTAGTTGGAGTCCGATTTTGACAATCATCTAGACTTCAAAGTGAGTCTGGAGATATGCCTCCATCCGACCCTTCCAGTACCCAAAGTCGTCTCCTGTGAATAGCGGAGGGCGGGCTATATTGTAGCATTCTTGAAGGGCCATTTCAGATCAACCTAAAAAAGAAAACAACTAAAAAAAAATGTTCCAGGACTTGGTCCTGGCTTAGTAGTGCGGAAAGAAGAAAATGGATTACGAACTCGGGTGGTGCTGCACCAACTACGAGCAGAAAGCCGATTCGAAAAAAAATTAGAATCTAGCTATGAAGCTAAATTCTAATCGACTCCGAAAAATCTGAAAATACCACGAAAAGTATTTTAAATGGTGGTTGCACCGATTCAAAATGACCCCGCTCTGATACCAATTGATGGATCGAAAGCGCTAGAGGGGGGGGTGAATAGCACTCGTGGCTATTTCGTTTTTCGAAATATCGGAATCGTAAAATTAAGTAACGCAGCGGAAAAAGTAAAGAAAGCACAGAACGACGCAGATGTTTTACTTCGTTCGGAGCCTATGGCGACTCCTACTCGAAGGCTCGCGGTCCTTGACCGCTTTTGGTGGGCAACAACTATAATATCGGAAAGATTACAATTTGAATTACAATTAATGCAATAAGTAAACTGATACCGACAACAAAAGATTGAAGAGTCTGAGCTTCGGGTCGTCGACGTCAAGTAGTAGCACTTCAAGGTCGTCTCGTTGGCAGCACTTCACAGAAGAAAGCTTAGAATTTTTTGTTGTTCTTTAGCTGCACCCTCAACCCTCTTTTTATATGACATTCCGGGCGCCTGGATCCCTTCCGAGCGCCTGGAGTGTGACGTTGCCAACCAACCAGGATGCTCCACGTGGCGAAGTCGCGGCAGGGATAAAACTTGGTCCCGAGCGCCCGGACCTGTTCCGGGCGCCTGGACCTCCGGGCGCCCGGATCCATCCCGGGCACCCGGACCACCTTTTTCCAGCAGGTTCCTCTCCTGCAAAACAAGGTTAGTCCAAGCAAATACCCTGCAAGACACTGTTAGAATCTGATAAAACATAGTACAAAAGAACTGATAGTCTTCGGACTCTCCGAGTCTGACTTCGGATTCCCAACCGGAAACCCTAGGTCGACCCGACGCCTACTGTTCCCTCTACGGGGAACGCGTCCTCACCTACTCCCCTCAGGAGAGATTACCTGATGCCAATCCGGTCCTCCAGACCAACTGGACTTTCCGCCTAGGGTTACCACCCCCTAGGACCTAGGGTTACCGCCCCCTAGGGTTTTTCTCCACCTAGGGTTGTCACCTCCTAGGACCTAAGGTTGCCGCCCCTTAGGGTTTTCCTTCACCTAGGGTTACCGCCCCCTAGGACCTAAGGTTGCCTCCCCTTAGGGTTTTCCCTCACCTAGGGTTACCGCCCCCTAGGACCTAAGGTTGCCGCCCCTTAGGGTTTTCCCTCACCTAGGGTTACCGCCCCCTAGGACCTAAGGTTGTCGCCCCTTAGGGTTTTCCCTCACCTAGGGTTACCGCCCCCTAGGACCTAAGGTTGCCGCCCCTTAGGGTTTTCCCTCACCTAGGGTTACCGCCCCCTAGGACCTAAGGTTACCACCCCTTAGGATTTTCCCTTTGCCTAACCGCAGCTAGGACTTTCCTGAAACACTTATTCAACATGTTAGATCACCACAAACCTTAACTTTGAATCCTTTGCCATTATCAAAACTTAGGTTCGATCGTCGGATGCTTCCCGCACCAACACTATACTGTCATAAACGCTGTCATACATCTGATTTCCATTCCTTCAACATATTGATCAAAAGCTTTCGCTGGAAGGGCTTTTAAATTTTAAAACTCTTTTAAAATCATGAGGATGGTTACAAAAAGGAAAGTTTTATCAAAAATTAAAATCTTTATTTTAACTAAAATAAGGAAAGATATCAAACCTTTCTCTTAATCTTTTGTAGAAAACTATAAAAGGAAAGATTTAAATTTTAAACTCTCTTTTAAAACCATGACTTCCACATAAGAAAGATTTTAAAAAATAAAATCCTTTTAATTTATTATGTCCGGCCACCTAAGCTTGGGTTCAAGCTAGGGCCGGCCACCTACTTGCTCTATCAAGACTTGATCTTGGCCGACCCCTAGCATTGGCTTGGCCGACCACCTTAAGATGGGTAAGAAAGTGGGTATGAGTGGGTATAACACTTTATAAATAAGAGGCTACGACAGGGACCGAGAGGAGGAATTGGTTTTGATCTCCCAATGAACTTGAGCTTCCCGTGTTCGCCCTGAACACCCAACTCGTGTTCATCAATAATATCTCATTCCACTAAAGAGTTATTATTGAACTACTGCACCAATCACATATTACTATATGGGTTCCTTCTTATTATGAGTGTGTTAGTCTCCCTGTGTTTAAGATATAGAATGTCCACTAATTAAATGAGTTACCAACAACTCACTTAATTAATATCTAGCTTCAAGAGTAGTACCATTTAACTTCATCATCATGTCGGACTAAGTCTACCTGCAGGGTTTACATAACAATCCTTAGGAGCTCTTCTTGGGGACATTATCAACCTAGATTACTAGGACACAGTTTCATTCTATAATCAACAACACACAATATAAATAATACAATTTCCCAACTTATCGGGTCAATTGATTTATTGAACTAAATCACACCCTTTGATAAATTAAAAAAATGAATATTAAGTGTTTGTGCTTGTTATTATATCATGATTAAAAGCACACACTTCCATAATAACAAAGGTCTTCTTTTTTTATGCAGTCAGTATAAAAAGAACTTACCTTAAATGATCCTACTCAATACACTCAGAGTGTACTAGTGTAATTTTATAGCTAAGATAAACAAATACAAATTACATTACAACTATTCCAATGGTTTGTTCCTTTTCATCTTAGTCGTGAGCTACTGTTTATAATTTATAAGGAATTGATAACATGATCTTCTGTATGTGACACCACACACCATGTTATCTACAATATAAATTAATTGAACAACTACGCTTAGCATATAATTGTAGACATTTGACCAAAGTGATAATTTATTTCAAAATATTTACAAAAAGCTAGGCTTTTAGTATACACTCTAACACTATTAACGCTGTCATTGATCTGAGCTCCTATATAAGGAGGATGCGATCACAGGCAAAAGACACACAGCAACACAAGCTTCTCTCCACCTTCATTCCCTCATTCTCTGTTGTGCAACTCCTGCTCGACCAGAGTGCCCGTGATAGCATTCGGGTGCCTCTCAGTTCGCCATGACTACTAGTACTTGGTGGAATCACGGTCAACCGTTGTATCTTGGGAAACAGACGACCCGAGTAAACCTCGAAGCACTGCCGAATGTGGGGCGAATCTTTTTCAAGGAAACTGCATTAGTCGCAGACCTCGGTCAGTTTTCTCGGTCGGTCTCTTCATCCTCCCGATTGGTCTCTTAATCTGCACGGTCAATCTCTTCATCCGCCCAGTCTGCCTGTTTCGCTTGGTCGGCCTGTCTGCTCGCCCGGCGGGCTAGTCTGTTCGCCAGACCTGTCTGCTCGATCGCTCGATCTGCTTTTCGCCAGACCTGTCTGCCTCTCGCTAGACCTGTCTACTCGCCCGGTCTACCTTTCGCCAGACCTGTCTGTCTCTTGCTAGACCTGTCTACTCGCTCGGTCTGCCTTTCGCTAGACCTGTCTGTCCACCCAGTCTGCCTCTCACTCGGCCGGTCTGCTTCGCCCGACTTGCCTGTCCAGATCTGTCTGTCCGCCCAGTCTGCCTCTCGGTCGGCCGGTCTGCTTCGCCCGACCTGCCTTTCTGTCCGCCTGATACCAGATCGTCCCGCTTGCCTCTCACTAGACCTGTTTGCCCGCTCGATCAACCTTTCTGCCCTCTCAGTTAGCCTTTCTGCCCGGTTGAATTTTTTGATCTACTGCACCCGCTCATGCTGCTCGGCCGATCAACCCGTTTTGTCAACACTGTACAGACTGTCTTCATCATCTGATAATAATCAACTCTTATTGGTAGTCTGAGATTATCCACTCAGATCATTTCTATTATAAATTAAATTTAAATTTTATATAATTTTAAATTCAACTAACAATGTATTATTTTCTCCAATAACTCTGACATAACGTTAGGCACAGAGAGTTCACTCTTCCTGTTCTTCATTTATATTTTTACCATAACTCTTTTACCATAATTGTTTAATGCTCTATGATGATTTAACACCGTTATTGTGGTGCCAAAGATAAAATAAAAGAAAACAAAATAAAAGAAAACTTGTCATGCCCGAAGTTTGGTGATCGGTCTAGGAATGCGATATGCATCGAGAGGCCTCGATGAAAAAAAGCGTTATCGGTTGACTCTATCTCCCCGCTTTAGGCGATTTAATGCGTGCGGTGCTCCTCCCGTCTCGGGGTCAACCTCCTCGTCGTGGTCCGCGGCCTTCCACCCTCTACCAAAGAATCCTTGGCGCACACCTCTATATATTGCAGGTCCCCAGCCGGAGTTGTATCCTCGGGGTACGCCAAGTACCTTTAACTATCGGAGGAGGTGGAAAGAATCCTTAGCCGCT
The DNA here is from genome assembly GCF_018446385.1 of Zingiber officinale. Lineage (NCBI taxonomy): Eukaryota > Viridiplantae > Streptophyta > Magnoliopsida > Zingiberales > Zingiberaceae > Zingiber > Zingiber officinale. Next base: position 102,763,791 of record NC_055998.1, read on the forward strand.
AGCTCCAAAAAAAAAAAGGAAAAAAACAAGAAAAAAAAAAAGAAAAAAGGAAAAAAAAAAGAAAAAAAAAAAATGGAGTTCGGCGTCAAATACTTCTTCTTCTACCTCCTCTTCCTAGCCAACGCTGTGCTTTTGTCTACCGCCCACATCGCCTTCTACGACGATTACTGGCAGAAAAAGGCCGAGGAGGCACGCAATAACACGCTCAACGCCTATGTGACCGACCCCAGCACCGTTGTCAACCACTTCAACTCCGCGCCTCTTTTGTCAGTCCCAATTCCATCATTTGCTCTGTTTGAGAGATCTCATTAATTTTATCTATCTATATATAATTATATCATGCCACATGATTCATTTGCAGTGATCATAATAGCACGAGGAGAGGGCTGGGGCACCGTGCGAAGGTGAAGGGCTGCTTGGCCACCAACCCCATCGATCGGTGCTGGAGGTGCCAACCGAACTGGGTTAACAACCGCAAGAAGCTGGCCCTGTGCGCAAAGGGGTTCGGCCACGACGCCATCGGCGGACTCCACGGAAAAATCTACGTGGTCACGGACACCTCCGACGACAACCTGCTCGACCCTCGTCCCGGCACGCTCCGCTACGGAGTCACCCGCGACGCCCCCCTCTGGATCGTCTTCGCCCGCGACATGGTCATCCGTCTCCAGCAGGAGCTGATGATCAACAGCTACAAGACCATCGACGGCCGCGGCGCCAACGTGCACATCGCCTACGGCGCCGGCCTCACCATCCAGTTCGTCAGTCACGTCATCGTCCACAACCTGCACATCCACGACATCAAGCCCAGCTCCGGCGGTAACATCCGCGACTCCGAGACCCACTGGGGCGTCCGCACCCGGAGCGACGGCGACGGCGTCAGCATCTTTGGCTCCTCCCACATCTGGGTCGACCACCTCTCCCTGTCCAACTGCGCCGACGGCATCATCGACGCCATCGAAGGCTCCACCGCCATCACCATCTCCAACTGCCACCTCACCCGCCACAACGACGTAATTAATTATATATAATCATAAACATAAATCTCCGTCGATCGGTAATCACATCCCCTGATTAATTAATCTGGATCAGGTGATCTTATTGGGCGCCAGCGACTCCTACTCCGACGACGCTAAAATGCAGGTCACCGTGGCCTACAACCACTTCGGCAGAGGCCTCGTGCAGAGGATGCCCAGGTGCCGATGGGGCTTTTTCCACGTCGTGAACAACGACTACACCCACTGGCTGATGTACGCCATCGGCGGCAGCATGCATCCCACCATCATCAGCCAAGGCAACCGATTCATGGGCCCGCCAAATCAAGCTGCCAAGGAGGTACGACGTCGATCGAGAAGGATTTCGATAGTAGTTAATTAATTACATATATCTATATATATTAAGAAGATTTGGATGATGGCGCGCGATTATATATACAGGTGACGCACAGGGAGTACGGAACGGAAGCAGAGTACGCTAAATGGAATTGGAGGTCGGAGAACGATCAGTACCTGAACGGAGCGGTCTTCACCCAGACAGGGCATAAAGTGTCGACGAAATACTCGAAGCTCGACTACATCAAGGCGAAGCCCGGGAGTTGGGTGGCGAGGTTGACTCGCTTCTCAGGATGCCTCAATTGCAAGGCGAACAGTCCATGTTGATGCGAATTGGGAGCTAGAAGATGGATGATGAGTGCGTGCATGGGGCGACTACTGGAGCAATAAAATCAGTAGATCGAATTTCATTGGAATATGTGTTGTCAAAATTATTCTGTTTCTATGTCGTCGTGGGCTCCTGACTTCTTTACAAGATGCCGCCAGTAATCGTTGGAAATTCTTTTTGATTGCTTTCTTTCTCTACTGATGAATTTTAGCAACTCGAACTTGCCCTCCAGTCCAGTCCAGGCATATTCTCTACGCACATTTATTTTTTCGTTTAACAAAAAAAAAAAAAAAAAATCCGAGGACCCGAAAGCTCAAGTATTATCCTGGCCCACCTCTTAGCCGAGCATACAAATAAATTAAATTAATTGTAGGGATTTTAATATTTTTTTATGGATTGACCGTCTAATTAGCAACCCACTTTGGAATGAGTTTGGCTAAAGTATTAAATATAATGGTTGAGGAAGCCAATACCTCTAAGTTCAGTTGAATCGACTTTTCATATGCAAGAGTATTTCTATGATTTCAGAATTTATATTTGAAACTTTTTAGTCAGATACGATACTCATCGATTGTATTCGACCTCCAATCCACTAGAACTAAGTTAGTTCGCTTTCAAAGCCTGAGTTGATATAAGTCAACAAAATATGACTGGGGCTAGTAGTTAGAGGCCTTATAAGATATAAGTCATATATGGCATCAAACTTCACGAGATTCCTCTATGAGGTTCGACCCATAACATCTAAACATCAATCCATCAAGTGGCCTAGATTCACTCGAACTTTAAAGTTGATTATTTAATTTCCCATTGTAAATATTTTTGGTGAAGCAAAATTGTTATAGTTTTCCAAAGATTTTGACAACTTTGTTGAGCATATTTTAGTTGACCAAAAGCTATGTAGTTCATGCAAAATGCTTCTTTGGAGCAATATTTTTAGTGGTGTTTATGAAGTTGTTTAGGGTCACATTACTTGTTATTTCAAAATTATTTATGTTTATGTTAGGGCAAAAATTAAAAGGGTGCCCATTATTTGTATTTTTCGTCAAATGAGCATTTTTTTTTTTAAAAAAAAGGGTCAAATGAGTGACCCGTTACGCCCCTTTTAAAGTGATTTGTCCAAAATACCTCTGCATTATTTGATTATTCAACCGTATAGAAACTAACAACTAACTTCTACAGTTATAGAAGCTAACATCTAGTTTCTACAATGTAAAGAAGCTAGCAACTAGTTTACATTATTTGATTATTCAACCGTGTGGAAGCTAAAAGCTACCTTCTACAATTATAGAAGCTAGTTGCTACCTTCTATAACGATAATTTTATATCAGTTTGATTTTGATTTTCTAAGTGATAACCTAGTTAAAATAATATTTCAACGAATAAACCAAATAATAGGGACTCCATGAAACTCAATACATTGCATGCATGTCAAAATTAGTATATAACTTTTACAATATGTAGCAACTACTAACTAGTTTCTACACGTTATAGAAGCTAGCCGATAGCTACTACAACAACGCTGAATTTAGGGGGTATTTTTGAGATAAGGGACGATCATTTGTTCAAAGGGGTGCTCATTTGACTTTTTTTTTTTAAAAAAAAAAAGAAGTGCCCATCTAATGTGGCAAAAGGCGATTCGCTTGTCCGGAGCACCTCCGCCAACTCGTCCCTAGGCCAACATAGAGAAGATAAATTACGAATGGCTATTAGCCATTAGTATCGGTGGTAAGACATGGGGGAGGTATGCTTGGACATGTAAAGTTTTAACTCCAAGACCTCATATGTCAATACTCTATACCTTAACCACCGCATCACTCCGAGAAGACAAAAGTGCCCATCTAATCGAAGTTTTATCCTAGTGGAGTCTATCCTGTCCCAAGCGCTTGAATGCCAACGTGCGCCGACCAATCAGTGGCTGCCACCTCATCCTGGTGCAAGCTAAGGTGATTAAGGTGTCTGGATCATTTCTAGGTGCTTGGATTAGCTTAGGGCCTCTGGATCCCTTCTAGGCGACTGGATCAACACTTTTAGGTTTTTAACTTTTACATCACAGAGTTAACATAGAAAACAAATAATATGGAAATAAAGTAGTTTAACAATCTATGGACTATTCGGTCCTGACTTTCGGATTTCGCTGAAATCCTATGTTAGATCTAATAGGACCTTTGCGTCCGTCTAGAGGGGGGTGAATAGCTTTTCTTCGATTTTCACCTACAACTTGTTAGCGGAAGCAAATAGAATAGAATAGAAATAGTGAAATACTAAGAAAACAATGCTAACTCCTCGATTTACTTGGTCTCCACCTCCTTGAGGTGACTAATCCAAGACACACACCCACACGATCAAGCTTCACTAAGACTTTCTCCTTTTCGAACTAAGAACGAAGGTGGAGAAACCTTTACATGATTATCTCTTCCTCTTAGAAGATGAGAACTAAGCTTGGGAGGAGGAGACTGAGATTCTGTCAGCTTAGGAATCACTTGGAGAGCACTTTCGATTAGAACAGTAACATCTTTCTCCAAGCTCCAAGAATTATTTTTATAATTTTTCCTGACATCAGTCGACTGATGTACCAATCAGTCAACTGATAGACTTCAATGGTACTTAAGATTTGGTGAGATTTTCTACCGTCATTCCATAACGATCACTTACCAGTCGATTGGTACTGGGTTGCAATCCGTCTGGTTGCTCTCTGTTCATTTTGTTACCTAGTATCAGTCGACTGGTATAGATATCAGTCGACTGGTACCTTATAACTTGAGATTTACAACATTTTACAACCTAAGATTTACAACCCTTTACATATTTCTTTTTTACACTTAAACCATTCCCTTAGCTTAGACTTTATGCCTCCAAGCATCTTAAATCATCCTTCCACCCTTAGAATGCTTCCGTTTCCACGGCTCCTCATCCTTGCGCTTGCCTTCAAGTGCTACCTTTAGCTTTGTCATGCTGAGTCTCCTTTTACTAGGAGGCCGTACCTCTGGGACTTCATCCGCCAAGACTATCTTCTTGGACTTGCCTTGCCAAGTCTTCATACTTTTCTTTGTACCTGCTTACTCAACATTTATTTTAGATCACAAATAATGCCTAACTTAAACTTATTTAACCAAACATCAACAATGAGCAATGTCTAGAGCAAGATTACTCTAACAATCTGTCCCTTTTTTATGTTTGGCAAATTGTTTAAGTTAGATCTTTAAATATGCAACAACCATAAAGCATAGTAATATGGTGATATCCATGAAGTATAGTAATATGGTAATATCCATAAAGCATAGGCATAATGAAGTATCTATCCATATCTCCCCCTTTGACATACAACAAAAAGATATAGAAAACATACTCCAGCATGAATCTAAACTCCCTCTTAATCCAAAAGTTCTTCCAAGATCAAGATTCAGAAAATGCAAAAAATTAGAAAACAACCAAATAAGTTATATCCTGAAATAGATGTACTTATCAATAAGCAAGAAGGAAAGACATAGATAACCATAGGCAAATGATAAGAACTACTGCAATGCATAGCTGTGATACAATGTCATAGGAGGCAACTAACATACAACTAGCACAGTCATGAAAAATAACAAACTAGAATAGTGACATTAGTGTTCAAGATAAACAAGAGAGAAATATGTCTATGCCAAAATCAATCTCAACATCAACTGGAACCTAGGCAGCATGCCTAAAAATCATCACTAGAAGGAGGTGGAGGGGCCTGGTAAGCCAAATCCCAGCACTGCATCATCTCATACATCTCTGTTTGACGATGCCGAGAGGCAGCCCAATCCTGTTGGAAACCATGAAACTCTTGAAATCCCTGACACACTATCTCCTCCAACCGAGTCAACTGATCCTCGATGGTCATAGGAACAGGAGCTGGTGCTAGTGATGGAGTAGGAACATCCGCCTCCTCCTTGTCATCAGACTCCTCTGCAGCCTGACTACTCTAGACCATCACTCCGTGGTGTCTCTCAATCCCTGCTAGAGATAGCTGTCGGGACCCGATCTGATCATAATCCTTAGATAACTGATGTTGTTGGCCCCTAGTGACATCTATACCTCTAGATGCAAAAAAATGAAGTCAAGATGTGGCAAAATGACATGTATAACTTCCCTTGGATAGGGCTAGAGAAATGCAATATGGACTCAAAGACCTGTAGAGAAATGTCGATATTGATCCTTCTCTCTAAGGTATACATCAAGACCAGATGGGGTAGCCTAATCTTGGCATGTCCTCTAGTGACAATAGGTAAGATACATGCAATGACAATTTTGTAGGGAATGTTACTGTGGGCGGACATACATGTGACATCAAAGATGCACCTCAGTGGAGCCCTAGGAGAATTGAAGTAATACTGATGGATCACCTCGATCGACAGATGAGAAAACAAATCAGTAAAAGGCTCAACAACAGTAGGAAAGCATGTGAATGTGCTATGTGAACCCCTACACCCTAAGAATGACTGAAGAATGCTAGGAGTAAACTCAATGTCTACCCCTCCAACACGAGACACCCATGTCGTACTAGTGCTAGAATGCAGGTTATTATAGAATTCCCTGCACAGATCCAAATTCACTGTATACGTGCAATTAACCAGCCTATCTAACTCAAAGTACATAATGGTCTCCATGATATCAGGAACTATCTCAGTAAAATATGTTTGGTTTAGATACCGACAATTCATCATAGAAAAGTCAGTATTTCAGCCTCAGAACGAAATTGATCTGTTGAAGGAACCGGGGCGGACTGCCGGGAGGTTCCCTCGCCAGCCCTGCACTTTTGCCTAACCCTAGTCATGTGAATGCAATGCAAATGTGTGCCATATGAACCCAATCAGAGAAGGAAAATAGGAAAGACACATACAGAGGAAGGATTAGTCTTAAATCACAACTAAACTTGAGAGATATTTGTTAGAAAATGTTACCTTCGTTCCATTTCCATCGAATTTGAAGGATGAGCGAAGAAGAGATGAGTTAACTACAAAAAAAAAAAAAAAATCGTAGCCGTAGTGTCTCGGATGCTTATGGCACTGAGAAGCAAAACAGGAAGCCAAACTCGACAAAGAAGGAAATAGGAGTAGATCGAGGAAGTACAGGGGTTTTAGGTGGCTGGAGGTGACTGGAGGCGATGAGGTGACACTCTAGGTTGCGGGCGACGACAGGTGGCTAGTGGAACTAGGGTTTCCATTGAGCCGCCTGTCGCGTAGAAGATTATAAAACCACGATTCTCAGTCGACTGATGTAACTATCAGTCGATTGGTACCCGAAACAAAAATGCACAGAGCCCTCTATTTGTAAAAATCACTGTTACTAGTCGATTGATATCTGCACTAATCGAATGGTACCCTATTTCAGCCTAATTCTGCAAAATGGAAACGATTTCAAAAACCTACCAAGAATTTTATGGACCTCCAAAAACCGCCAAACTTTGTGGAGAGGTCTGTTTTAGCAGTGTCTGCTTGAAAATTATATATGTAAAAATATATAAATCATGGATCCCAATCTTTACACAATGTTTCAAAGCTAGCAAAGTGATGTAGGATATTCTTGAGCAAAAGTCCTAATTCATACTTCCTTATAATGTCTCCATTTATACTGGAGGAAAATGCATTCCTTGCATTTGTTTGTATGGTATTTATGCATCTCATCCTAATTCACATGCATGAAACTTGTGCCATTGAGGTAAATTTCCAATCATATTCAAGGAGCTATGTACATATTAATTTTGCGCAAGCCTTCCCAATGATTGGTTCAATTAAGGATTAATGATACTAGATGTCATATTGGCTCAAGGTAATGTATCATAACGAACATGATGAGCCAAATGCATCATCCTAACATCTCACATAATGTCTAAGTGAAGAAATACAAAATCAAGGCTTCCTAGGTCATTTGTGAGATGCATTGAGGTATATATTCTTGATGTTATATGGGATCATGCAATGCTAAACCCATTATTCTACAAAGCACATACGAAGTTCTCTCCTAAGAGAGGTGAACTTCGGCAAGATTTGACTTAGAGTCAACATAATTTAGTACAATGTCTCCTCTTACCACATAATCTCTAATAAAGTGATGTTTCACTTCAATGTGCTTTGTCCTAGAATGGTGGACCAGAATTTTGGTTAAGTTGATGGTGCTTACATTATCACATAACACTTTAACTTTGGAGTAGTGAAGCTCATATTCTTCTAAAGTATGCATCATCCAAAGTAATTGGGCTACACAACTACCCATAGCTACATATTCGACCTCGGTGGTAGATAAGACAACACAAGGTTGTTTTTTACTACTCCAACTTACTAAGGAGGATCCAAGAAAATTGACATCCACCACTAGTACTTTTCCTATCTAATTTGAAACCCTCATAATCAGAATCAGTGTACCCAATCAAGTCAAAATTCCAAGCCCTAGGGTACCAAAGTCCGACATTAAGAGTGTTCTTGATGTATCTCAAGATTCTCTTTACCGCTACTAAGTGAGATTCTTTGGCACAAGATTGGTATCTTGCACACATACCTACCGCAAATAGTATATCCGGTCTACTAGTGGTTAGGTATAACAAACTATCAATCATACTCCTATATTGCTTTGGGTCTACTAATTTTCCTTCTTGATCACTATCTATCTTGGTATTAGTTCCCATAGGAGTAGATGCTCCTTTAACATTTTCCAACCCAAATTTCTTGATAAGTTCTTTAGCAAATTTGATTTGGTAGACATGGGTTCCTTCTCTAGTTTGTTTGACTTGTAATCTTAAAAAGAAACTCAATTCTTCAACTAGATTCATTTCAAATTCACTTTCCATATGTTTAATGAAATCATGAAGAAGTTCATTATTTGTTAAACCAAAAATGATGTCATCAACATAAACTTGTGTAACAAAAATATCTTCATCCTTAGATTATAAAAATAAAGTTGAGTCAATTGTTCCTCTTCTAAAGTCCTTGGAAATTAAGAAAGATGAGAGTCTTTCATACCAAGCCCGGGGAGCTTGTTTTAACCCATATAAGGCTTTCTTAAGTTTATAAACATGATTTGGGCAAGCTATGGTGTCAAACCCAGGTGGTTGTTCTACATAGACTTCCTCCTTAATAAACTCATTAAGGAATTCCGATTTCACATCCATTTGATAAAGTTTGAAACTCATATGAGCGGCATATGCTAATAGGATCCGGATGGACTCTAATCAAGCAACCGGAGCATAGGTTTCATCATAATCAAGTCCTTCAATTTGATTGAAACTCCTAACTACTAACCTAGCCTTGTTTCTAGTAACTTTTCCTTGATCATCCAATTTATTTTTAAAAACCTATTTTGTTGTAATAATTGTACTATCATTGGGTCTTAGAACTAATTCTCATATGTTACTTCTTTCAAATTGTTTCAACTCTTCTTACATTACTAGAATCCAATCCGTATCAAATAAGGCTTCATCAATTATTTTTGGTTCAAATTGTGATATTAGAGCAATTTGATTAGTATGATCTCTAAAGTAGGATCTAGTGCTTACCCCTTGCGTAACATCTCTAACTACTTGATCAATAGTGTGATCTTGATGATGCCTTAAGGTCTTAGAAATTATGGGATCAACACCTTCATGATGTTTATTGTTTCCATTGCTTCTTTCATCATCCGAAACATTTCTTCCTCCTCCTGAATCAATACCCTCTAAATGTAGGTCATGTATTCCTTGAGTAATGTTTTGATTTTGTTCAATTATATCCTTATCAATAGATGATTTCCTAGGATAAGTGCTAGTAGACTTATCAAATTCAACATTGGATGATTTCTCAACTGTTTGAGTCCTTTTGTTGTATACTCTATATCCTCTACTAGTAGATGAGTATCCAACTAGGATTCTCTCATTTGATTTGGCCTCAAATTTTCCTAAGTCATCTTTGGTATTAAGAATATAGACCTTACAACCAAAGACTTTGAAATAATGAATTGTAGGAATTGTTCCATTCCATAATTCAAAGGGTGTTTTTCCTAAAAATTTATGAATCAAGACATGATTTTGGATATAACAAGTGGTATTAACCACTTCAGCCCACAAGTAGCTAGGTAAGGAGTATGCATTAAGCATGGTCTTAGCCACCTCTTGTAAAGCCCTATTTTTCCTTTCCACTATCCCATTTTGTTGAGGTGTTCTTGGACAAGAGAATTCATGCTTATAGCAATTTTCTAAACAAAACTTAGAGAAGTTCAAATTCTCAAACTCTCCACTATGATCACTCCGAATTCTATCAATTTTTAGGTTCTTTTTGTTTTCTACCCTCTTGATAGATCCTATGATTGTTTCTAAAGTTTCTCCCTTATATTTCAAGAAATAAACCCAAGTATATCTTGAGTAATCATCAACTATCACCAAACAATATTTATTACTTATCAAGGAAGGTGTTCTATGACAATCAAAAATATCCAAGTGCAATAATTTTAATAATAATGAAGTACTAGTTAAAGTTTTACCTTTATGTGATAACCTTGATTGCTTACCCTCTTGGCATGCATCACACAATTTGTCCTTGATGTACTTGATTTTTGGTAGTCCCTTTACTAGCTCTATCCTGGCTACCTTGGCTACGTTCTTCATATTGAGATGTCCAAGTCTTCTATGCCATAGTCATCCTTCCTCTTCTTTTGATATCAAACACTTAATAGAAGGGTTAGAAACATATGAAAGGTCAACATAATAGAGATTTGTTCTTCTATATCCTTTTAACACAATATTTTCAAGACTCTTGTGCTTAACTAAGCACTTATCAGGGTGAAACTCTACATTGTATCTGGTATCACATAATTGACTAATACTAAGCAAATTAAATTCTATATTTTTAACCAATAGGACTTTATGAATGATAATTATATATAATACCCCAATTATACCTTTACCTATAATCTTGAGCTTTCCATTATTCCCAAATGATATCGTTCATTTCTTTATATAATTTATTGTAGAGACCTTGCTCACATCATTGATCATATGTCTTGAGCAACCACTATCCACAATCCACATACTTGCATCCTTCTTCTCTTCTACCTAAGCAACTCTTTGGTACCCATGCACTTGATTTTGAAATGTCATTCAAATATTTCTTAGGCACCCAAACTTGTTTTACCTTGCCTTTAAGATTCTTCTTGACTTTGTTTCTAAGTGCATCATTTCTAGTACCAATGATTAGAGACATGCATGCAACTTCCTTTTCCTTAGGTCTATATCCTATTTTGTCTTTGTTATAAATGGCTCTTTGGTCTCTAATGATTATATCTAGATATTTGGATCCATTTGTGAATTTCTCTAAACATGCTCTTAGTTCAATCACGCCATTCTTCAATTTTTCATTTTCTCTCTTGAGCACACTTAACTCACTAGATGTACATGCATCATTTCTAATAGACTTAAGTTTTCCTTTGAAGGTCTTCACCTTAGATTGTGGTTTAACAAAAGCATTCTTGAGATGAGCAATAATTTTATAAAAAAATTCTACTTTGAGAGATTCTTTTACCTCATTGCCACTTGATGATGATCCATCACTTGACTCCTCTTCATTTGATGAATTATCTTCACTTGACACTTCCTCTTGGCTTGATCCTTCTTTGTCATCTTCAAACGCCATAAATGCCATATGTCAGGTAACATGACATAGCTCATCTTCATCTGATGAGTCAATGCTTGGTGTATCCCATGTAGCTTGGGCCACCATGGCTTCCTTCTTCCTTTTCTCCTTCTTCTTCTTTTCCTTTTCTTCTTTCTTCTTCAATTCCGGGCAATTTGGCTTGATGTATCCTTTCTTATTACATCCATAACAGATGACATTAGTGTTATAACTTGAACTTTGACTGCTTTTACCTTTTGAGGGTTGAAACATCTTCTTCACATCCTTTCTTGTGAATCTTCTTGTTCTTCCCATCACTTTCTTAACATAATGAGCCACTTGCCGACATTTCATCATTACTATCTGCTGGCTCTTGCTCAGATTTGGATGATCAGGATTCCACCTTCTTTTCTTTCTTCTTTTTCTTCGCCTTCTTTTCTACAATGAGAGCTATACCCTTCTCTTTCGAAGACACATTAGCTTGTTCGTGAAGTTTAAATTTGCAAAATAATTCATCAAGCTTAACTAAAGAAAGATCTCTAGAAACCTTATACACATCAACCATTGATGTCCATAAGGTGGTTTTAGGAAAAGATTGAAGAACATACCTTACTAAGTCTCGATTGTCAATTTTCTCGCCTATTACATGAAGCTCATTTACTATCTCCTTGAATCTACCATGCAGTTGACTCACGGTCTCATTGGTCTCCATGGTGAAGGTTTGAAGTTTCCCCAACAAGAGATCTCTCTTGGCCCTCCTTGATTTACTTGATCCTTCATTTAACTCAATAAGTTTTTCTCAAAGCTCTTTGGCAGAGTTGAATAGTTCTACTTTGCTTAATTGCTCATTTGAGAGTCCACATTGTAGGGTTGTTGTGGCCTTTGCATTTGCTTGGGCCTTCTTTGCCATCTATTTTATCCAATACTTGGTTGGAAGAGGTGCTCCCGACCCATCTTTTGGGTTCTCAAATCCATCTACAACACTAAACTAATTTTCAATATCATTCATTAAGTAATACTCCATCCTACCTTTCCAATATGCCAAGTCGTTGCCATCAAAGAAAGGTGGTCGAGCGGTGCTATATCCCTCTTGAAATGTCATCTTGATGCTTCAGTTGACGATGAGTTCTTCCAATATGATCCGGGCTCTAATACCAATTGATAGGACCTTTGCGTCCGGCTAGAGGAGGGTGAATAGCTTTTCTTCAATTTTCACCTACAATTTGTTAGCGAAAGCAAATAGAATAGAATAGAAATAGTGAAATACTAAGAAAATAATGATAACTCCCCAATTTACTTGGGTTCCACCTCCTTGAGGTGACTAATCGAAGGCACACGCCCATACGATCAAGGTTCACTAATACTTTCTCCTTTTTGAACTAAGAACGAAGGTGGATAAACCTTTACACGATTATCTCTTCCTCTTACATTATGAGAGCTAAGCTTAGGAGGAGGAGACTGAGATTATGTCAGCTTAGGAATCACTTGGAGAGCACTTTTGATTAGAATAGTAACATCTTTCTCCAAGTTCCAAGAATTGCTTTTATAGTTTTTTCTGACATCAGTCGACTGATGTACCAATTAGTCGACTGATGGGCTTCAACGGTACTTAAGATTTTTTGAGATTTTCTCTGTCGTCATTCCATAACGATCACTTACTAGTCGACTGGTACTGGTACCGGTCGACTGGTACTGGGTTGCAATCCGTTTGACTGCTCTTTGTTCGCTTTATTACCTGGTACCAGTCAACTAGTATAGATACCAGTCGACTGGTACCTTATAGCTTAAGATTTATAGCATTTTACAACCTAAGATTTACAACAATTTACATATTTATTTTTTACACTTAAACCATTCCCTTAGCTTAGACTTTATGCCTCCAAGCATCTTCCCTCAGCATTGTGCCCTTAGGATGCTTCCATTTCCGTGGCTCCTCATCCTTGCGCTTGCCTTCAAGTGCTACCTGTTGGATCATGGAAGTCGTTAGAGGAGGGGGGGGGGGTGTGAATAGCAATCAAAAATTTCGAATCGAGTACGCAGCGAAAAAATAAACGACACAATGCTAACACTAATTTTACTTAGTTCAGAGCCATAGTCGACTCCTATTCCAAGGCCTTCACTCATTGAGTGCTTTCATTGGACAATTCACTAGAAGTTCGCAAAAGATTACAGAATTAAGTACAAGAATTCTTTAAAGGAAATACCAACAACAACTGAAAATAAACTTGAGACGCAAGTTGTCGGAGAAGCTTCGCAGTGTAGCAAGAGCGTCTTGGAAGCAGCGCGCACGAGAGCAATAGTGGAAAAAAGTTGTAGTGCTCAACTCTAGAGGTAGGCTCCTTTTATAGGAGTGCTCCGGGCACCTGGATCCCTTCCGGGCACCCGGATCGTGACGTTGGCCCGGCCAATCAGAGAGCTCCATGTCTGCAATGAGATATAATTTGCCTTCCGGGCACCCGGATCCCTTCCGGGTGCCTGGACCGCCATTTTTCAGAAAACTCATTTTCTTGTAAGAAAATATTAGTCCAAAGCAAAATAAAAGTTATACTACCCTGTAAAATAAAGTGTTAGTTTAATTATAGTCAAGAATAGATAGAGTAATTAGATTCTATCTCATCGAGACCAGAATCTAGTCACGATCTGAACTTAGACTTTCGAAATGGATCTAAGTTGGATCGACGCCTAAGTTTCCTAACCAGGAACGCGTCCTCACCAAGTCACCCCCTTCCAGTGACTTACTTTAACTTACCTGCCAGACATCCAATCAGCCCGTCGACCTATCTGGACTTTGTGCCAACTATCAAGTCAACCCGTCGAGCTAGCTGGACTTCGTGCCAAACATCCGGTCAGCCCATCGACCTGTCTGGACTTTGTGCCAGTTATCTGGTTGGCCCGTCGACCTAGCTGGGCTTCTCCTACACACTTGATCAAGGTATTAGATCACAACGAAACTAATTTAACCTTACTTTGTCATTCATCAAAACTTAAGTTAGACCATTAGTGCTAACCGCACTAACAATTTCTTCCTTTTTTATGCAATGACAAGCTGGGTTAAGTTAGTAAAAAAAAGCAAAAAGTAAGCAATTAAGAGCAACGACATGATTTTTTAAGTTGGCCTCATTTTATGTTTGGTATTTTGTTGCTAACTAACTTAAACCACCTAACCCTCCCTATTTGGTATTCATCAAAAAAAAAAAAAAACATAGACAAGTAAAGAAATAATTGGTTAGGTAAAAGAATACAAATTTGACAATAGAAAATTTTGATAAAATTTTCAGGTTGACCTGGGGGAGTTAACTTAGAAAATAAGTTAATGAAAATTTTTTGAAAAAGTCGTTTAAGACAAAAATATAAACTTTAAACTTTCGATATCAGAAATAATTTTCAACATATTCTAACTTTTTTAAAATGGCTAAGATTTGAAAAATAACACATATTTAAAAACTAAATTTTTGTAACTGTTAAAATGGGGTAGTTTTTAAGTTTACCAAAAAAAATATTTTGTAAAATAATTTTGCAAAATATTAAGGTAAAAATTGACTATCTTTGTAAGTTAAAATAAGTTTGCATAATTGAAAATATTTTTTTTTAAAAAAACAAGCTTGTAAAATTTTTTAAAACTAATTTTCAAAAATAATTTTATAAAAGCCAATTTTCAAAAATAATTTTATAAAAGCCAATTTTCAAAAATAAGTTCGTACAATTAAATAAAATTTTTAAAAACATTTATTAAAAATAAGTTTATAAAATCCAATTTTCAAAAATAAGTATGTAAAATTAAAGCAATTTAAAAATAATTATGCTCAAAAATAATTTTTACAAAACAATTTTATAGAAGAGAAAATAATTTTGTTATAAATAGTTTTACTAAGTATGAAAACAATTTGAATTAATCTTCCCCTTGAACTTGACAAAACAAAAAAACTTCAATTTTCTAATCAATTAGCTACTTACTAACTATCAGAGAATAGCTGTTTTCACTGGGCTAGTTAGGTTAAGTTAATTGTATTCAGTTTGTGTTTGACTAAGCTGAAATACTTAACCTAACTAATATTTGTTTAGTATTTAATGCCCAGATTTATGTCGATGCACTGATATAAGCATCTTAAGTCCATGCAATCTGCCTATACATCTCACCCCTTTCTAAGTTTATCAATTCACAAATAAGGTAGTCCTAGTGTGTTGGTGAAATGCTCAAGTTCTAGACCTATGGGAGCATGCTTTCTAAGGGATTGATCTAGGCTAAGGCTGAAATTGATTTATAAAATTCTAAAAATAGGGAATTTAAAAAAATATATAAAAAGTTTTATCCTAGAATTTTAAAGATAATTTTTTGAAAATAATTATGCAATTTAAGAATCCTAGTCTATTAAGCACATTCCTAATTGTTGACGTAGATTACTAAACTCACTTTCAGGGAAGGGTTTAGTGAATATGTCAGCTAAATTAGACTTAGACTCAATGTACTTGAGTTCAATATCTCCTTTAGTGACACGATCCTTGATAAAGTGGTGCCTAATTTCAATGTGTTTGATTTGTGAGTAGCTTTTGTTTATTTTCTTTGTTGACAAGCATTACAGATTGCTGAGTCTAAGTCAGGTAATTTTGGTAATCCTCTAACTAATCCATTTAATTTGCTTATATTTCTGAAATTAGTGTGTGACATTCTTCTATGTCATAACCATGTTTCTTCTTTTTGTGTTAAGTAACACTTAAATGAAGAAGTAGTTAGGTTAATTGCATAGATGTTGTCTTGTATAAACCCTTTTAGACTTATAGTAGGGTTATCTAAGTACCTGATTGAGGATTCTAAAGATAAAAACCTAACCTTATATCCAGTGTCACATAATTGACTAATACTAAGAAGAATGTGCATGAAATTTTCAACAAGTAATACTTTTGTAATAATAAAGTCAATTTTAAGTTTAATATTACCTATACCAATTACCTTGAGTTTGTCATTATTCTCAAAGGCAACTGTTCCTAAGCTCTTGTAGGTTAGTTGAGTGAATTTGGTGTGATCTCCAGTCATATGTTTGGAGCAACCACTGTTCAAGATCCACTTGGATTTCTACAATAGGTAGGAGTTAGGATTAGTTTAAGTTTATGTTATAATTTTAATAAAAATGTTTTCTAAGTTTAATTATTTGATTAAAAATAATTCTTAATTTAATTTTTTTTCCTTTTTTTAAAATTAAAAGAATTTTTAAAAGAATTTTTTTAAGTTAAAAGAATTTTTAAGTTAAAATAATTTTTAAAATAATTATTAAGTTAAACTAATTTTAAAAAGAATTTTTAAGTTAAAATAATTTTTAAAATAATTATTAAGTTAAACTAATTTTTAAAAGAATTTTTAAGTTAAAATGATTTTAAAAATAATTTTTAACTTAAAATGATTTTTAAAGGAATTTATAAGTTAAAATCATTTTTAAAATAATTTTTTAAGTTAAAATATTTTTTTAAAAAAAATTAAGTTAAAATAATTTTTAAGAAAATTTTTAAGTTTTTAAGAAAATTTTAAGTTAAAATATTATTTTTTAAAAATATTATTTTTTAAAAATATTATTTTTTAAAAATATTATTTTTTAAAAATATTTTTTTTAAATAAAATTTTTAAATTTAAAATAATAAATTTAAAAAGTTAAAATAATTTCTAAAGTTAACATAATTTTTTAAAATAAAATTTTAAAGTTAACATAATTTTTTTAAAATAAAATTTTAAAGTTAACATAATTTTTTTAAGAAAATTTTAAAAAGTTAAAATAAATTTAATTTAATTTTATTCAATTCAATTCAATTCAATTCAATTTAATTTAATTTAATTTAGTTTAGTTTAATTTAATTTAATTTTAATTTAATTTAATTTAGTTCAATTTAATTTGATTTAATTTGATTTGATTTGATTTGATTCGATTCGATTCGATTTAATTTTAATTTAATTTAATTCGATTCGATTCGATTTGATTTGATTTGATTTTAATTTAATTTAATTTAATATAATTTTCATTTGATCCTTAGTCATCTTATCTGATCTAAATTTTTAATTAGGGAATACTATAATTTTTGTGAGATGAGTTAGATTCATTTATAGGGTTTGGTTTAACTTTGTGTTAGATTCAGGTTTAGCTTTGGGCTTAGCAAACAGGCATTCTTTGGATAAACTTCTGGGCTATAGTGAGTCACCGAAACATTATTAGAGTAACCATGCCTTCGAAGTTTTTCAAATAGTCCTATCTACTGAACTTAGTACAAAACCTTGGTCTAACTAATTAGAATCCGTAAGAGCTAGCTTCAGTTAGTTCCACTAAGCCAAATGTACCAGATTGAAGTCATATCTTCCTAGATATACATAGACAGAGTTTCCCTAACGTATTATCATCCAAAACTTCACTAGTACCGTAGTTCAAGTTAAACTTTTGTTCCTTTTTAACTAGTCCTAATTACCCTACAGGGTAGGTTAGTTTTGGAGGTACCAGCTATTTTGGAGTCTCCTCCTGAATTATTGATCTGTATTTTTAAGTTTTAGTTTTGGGTTTATGTCGATTACTTTTATAATTAAAATTGACTTGATGATAGTCTGATGTTGGGTAGGTTCTAAAATAGTTTGATTTTGGTTTAGTTGGTCTAGGTTTGTGTTTTAGCTTTTGATTTGGTTTATCTGATTTTACATAATATATTTTATCCTTGGATAAATAATATTGGTTAATACCTACTTGCGTGGTTAAGCACGCTTTCGGAACCCAATCTTTAGTTTGTTGTTTGTGTTGTGTTATTAGTGATATAAATGATTTATTTGAATTTGACTTGTATCCAAGTCCAGATGTATTGTAAATAGCCTTTTGACTGTTTAGGATAAGATTTAAATTTTTAGATCTAGTTGTAAATTTTTCAAAAAGCCCTTTTAGTTTTTTAATTTTAGCTTTTAGTGTTGAATTTTCCTCCTCAAGTGTTAGAACTTGATTTGGATATGATTTTTCAATTTGTTCCTTGAGTTGTTGGTTTCCCTCAAGGATCATTTTATTTTGATTTTCTTGTTTGGTTAATTTTCTATTCAAACATGAAATAACCTTAAAAAACTTTTTGCTTAAATTAAAATTTACCTCATTGGGACCTTCGGAAATGAGTACAGACTCGTGGCTCGATTCAAGTTTGGACCTATCTTCCGATTCATCCTTCGATTCTGATTCGCGAGCCATCAGCATGAGGTGGCTTTGGTGCTTCTGCTCTTTGGCTTCTGATTCCTCTGAAGATAAATCATCCCAAGTCACTTTGAGTGCCTTCTTCTTGGTTGTCTTTGACTTGCCGTTCTTCAATTTTAGGCACTCGTTCTTGTAGTGACTCTTCTTGTTGTATCCAAAGCAGGTCAGGTTTCTTGGTTCAATTGTGGAGTTGATCTTCTATAGGTCTTTTCTACTGAAGTTCTTCTTTCTCCTGGTGAACATCTTTCTTACCAAGTTCACCAGGTACTCTTCATCTTCTAAATCTTGGTCAGACTCATCTTCAGATTTATGCTTGGTCTTTGTCTTTTCCTTGGAGGAACCTGCAAACAGAGTGATACCTTTCTCGGTTCTAGCGTTAGTTTGCTCGTGTAGCTCAAGTTCACAAATAGTTCATCTAACTTTAACTTAGAAAGGTTCTTCGAAATCTTGTAGGCATCCACGATGGATGCCCACAATGCATTTCGAGGAAACGAATTTAGAGCATACCTGATTAAATTGCGGTTCTCTATTTGGTGGCTAGTGTGAAGTCCGTTGAGGATGTCTTTGATCCTCGCGTGGAGCTGACTTTCCATTTCTCCTTTCTGCATTTTAATATTAAATAATTTATTTAAAAGAAGGTCTCATTTAGTTACCTTGGCGTCACTGGTTCCCTCATGTAGTTCGACGAGCTTGTCCCATAGTTCTTTTGCATTTTGGTGTGGTCCCACTCGGTTCAGCTATTCCTTTGTCAACCCACATTGCAGTGTGTTGAGGGCTTTGAAATCCGTCTGGGCTTTCTTCTTCATGTCTGGATTCCACTGTTCTGGGTCTAATGGATTTCCAGAGTTATCGACAGGTGCCTTGTAGCCGCTGGTGACGCTAAACCACTAGTCGAAGTCGGTCTTCAGATAGACCTCCATTCACTTCTTCCAATAGGGAAAGTTGTCACCATTGAACAGAGGGGGATGAACTGTGCTGAAACCTTCGATCTGAGACATTGATCTTGCACACAAGGAAATAAGAAAAAAAATCCCAAGACTTGGTCTTGGATTAGTAGTGTGGGAGAAAAAGGAAATTTAAGACTGAATTGGTGTTGCACCAATTCAGTTTAATTTACTACGAAAAAATTCCAAAAAGGTAATAATACCAGTTTGGATTGTATCGAAAAACTTAAAGTCAAAAAAATGAAAATGAATTTCACCCCTTCTGTCTGGTTGGTGGTTGCACCAAATCAGAGTGATACCTGCTCTGATACCACTTGTTAGATCATGGAAGTCGCTAGAGGGGGTTGAATAGTGATCGAAAAATTTAAATTGAGTACACAGCAGAAAAATAAATGACACAATGCTAACACAAACTAATTTTACTTGGTTCGGAGCCTTTGTCGACTCCTACTCCAAGGCCCGCATTCGTTGAGTGCTTTTGTTGGACAATTCACTAGCAGTTCACAAAAGATTACAGAATTAAGTACAAGAATTCTTTAAAAGAAATACCGACAACAATTGAAAATAAACTTGAGCCGCAAGTTGTTGGAGAAGCTTCGCAGCGTAGCAAGAGTGTCTTGGAAGCAGCGCGCATGAGAGCAATCATGGGAAAAAGTTATAGTGCTCAGCTCCGAAGGTTGGCTCCTTTTATAGGAGTGCTCCGGGCGCCAGAACCGTGATGTTGGTCCGGCCAATCAGAGCCCTCCATGTCTGCGACGAGATAGAATTTGCCTTCCGAGCGCCCGGACCACCATTTTTCGAAAAACTCATTTTCCTGCAAGAAAATGTTAGTTCAAAGTAAAATAAAATTTATATTACCCTGCAAAACAAAGTGTTAGTTCAATTACAGTCAAGAGTAGATAGAGTAACTATATTTTGTCTCATCGAGACCAGAATCTAATAATGATCTCAACTTAGACTTCCGAAATAGATCTAAGTTGGATTGACACCTAAGTTCCCTAACTGGAAACGTCCTCACTAAGTCACTCTCCTCCAGTGACTTACCTTAACTTACCTGCCAGACATCTGATCAGCCCGTCAACCTGTCTGGACTTCGTGCCAGATATCAGGTCAGCCCGTTGAGCTAGATAGACTTCGTGTCAGATATCCGGTTAGCCCGTCGACCTGTTTGGAATTCATGCTAGCTATCCAGTCAGCCCGTCGACCTAGCTGGGCTTCGTGCCAGCTATCCGGTCGACCCATCAACCTAGTTAGGCCTCTCCTGCACACTTGATCAAGGTGTTAGATCATAACGAAACTAACTTAACCTTACTTTGTCTTCATCAAAACTTAAGTTAGACCGTTAGTGCTAACTATACCAACACTACTTTCGGCTTTGTCATGCTAAGTCTCCTTTTGCCAGGAGACCGCACCTCCGGGACTTCATCTGCCAAGACTATCTTCTTAGACTTTTCTTGCAAAGTCTTCATACTTTTCTTCATACTTGCTTACTCAAAATTTATGTTAGATAACAAATAATGCCTAACTTAAAGTTATTTAACCAAACATCAACAGTGAGCAATGTCTAGAGCAAGATTGCTCCAACAAGATTGACACCTACTATTCCCTCAATGGGGAACATATCCTCACCTACTTCTCTCAGGAGAGTTTACCTGTTGTCAAACATTCAATCCTCCTAACCTATTTAGACTTTTGTTCAGCATCCGATTTTGACCTCCGGGACTTCTTGCTAGACGTTTGGTCCTCGACCTACCTAAACTTCTGCCTGCTATTCGCGACCACAAGGCTTCCCGCCTAGTGTCCTCGATCCCTTAGGACTTCTGCCCAATGTCCTTGATCTTCCAAAACTTCTACCAATCCATTCGACCAGGACTTCTTTGCCTAGTCCATTTGACCAGGACTTCTTTGCCTAGCCTCAACTAACTTTCTTACACACTTGTCAACTTTGTTAGATCACAATAATGCTAAATTTTGAACCTTTGCCAATATGAAAACTCAAGTTTGATTAACTAGTACTTTCAACACCAACAAACTCTTTTCTGAATATAAATTACATGAGCAAACTAATACATGCCATGATGAGAAAGGTATTGCTTTGATTATAGGAAAAATCAAGATGAAGGAGCCAAAACATAAGTCCCGAATTGAGCCCAAATCTGAAGATGAATCAGATTCAAAAGATGACAATGAGATTATTGTCATACTAGTCAATCTAGTTTAGAATCTATACAAATAAAGGGGTTCACCAAATGTGATATCAAGACGGTGATCTAAACAAAGTCTAAGCAGTCAAGTCTAAACCTAACCATGAAAGTCAAGTCAGAAGTGACGTGCTACAAATGCAACAAAAAGGGCACTAAAAGTCGAAATATCTAAATCTAAAAGAAACCAAGAAGCAAAGAAGAAAGAAGACACTAAAAGCAACATGAAAAGAATCTTTATCGAAAGACTTGGACAAAGAAGAAAAAGCTCAAACAAGTTTCCTTGCACTACTGACATGAGAATGATTGGTAAAAATCTAGTCTAAGCCAGAATCCAAATCTAAATTCGAAGCTAAGTTTGAGACAAGCCATGAATCTGTATCTATTTCAGACAAATCCAAAAATAAGGTAGACTCTCATAGAGTTAGTAAATTGTATTCAATGCTTTTTGATATAACTCGAGAATTAGCTAAATTGAATGTCTGGGTCAAGTTATTCTAAAAGGAGGTAACAACCCTTTTGGAAAAGATTAACCTACGTTCTTTGTAGAACTTCAACTCAAGTCCAACAACTTAAGGAAGAAAATTCTACTTTAAAGTTCAAATCAAAGAACTTAAAGAATCATTGGAATCATCCATTAATTGAGCTCCAAGTACCTTTATATGATACTTGGTAAATAAAAGGTCATACACAAGTGATCTAGACTTAGATTCAAAACTAAGACCCAATTTAAATTATATCTATCTATTGTAAATTGAATTGCTAGAAATCAAGTCCAAGTATGCGTCCCTAAATTAAGCTTGATTAGTGAAGTTGGACCAAACCAATATTGGATCCCCAAGGGTTAAATTCATTACCTAAATAGACATTATCGAGGTTATGATATAGGGGAGCTAATAGAAGAACTATTTTTCTTATAAGATAAATTTGTATACTTGATTGATTTACTGCTTTATTTTATTATCTGTTTGACTTAAAACGGTTAGATAAGAACTTAAGCTTGATTAATACTTGCCCAACCTAGAACCAGGATAGGTGATAGTACATTGGAAAAACTTGGTCGCACTAATTAGATAGGGTAAAGAGTATCCTACTTGGTTTGCTTAACTAAGTGAAACTAACTAAAGCTACCTCGCCATATCCTAGACTAGTTAGACTAAGGTTTTTCAAGAAGTAGGTTAAATATATAATTTCTTTAAAAAACTTTGTCTAGAAAGTGGTCATTCCTCTCAATACCTAAGAACACTTCTATGACTCGTCACGACCTGAAAGCTGATTTTTGAAATGTGCACTTAACAGACTGACGACTAAACTTAAATCTAACACAAGGTCAACTAATTCTTAGAAATCAAAATAATTTTTATTAAAAAAATAAAATTAACAACCATCTCACAAAATCTATAAGGTCCTTGATTAACAAATCTAAAACTAGGTAAGATGGATTTAGGACGTAATTAAAAATTAGTTTAACTAATATAATTCACTCAATTAATCAATTTACATAACGTTATTAATCTAACTCTAATATAAAATTAATTAATTAAATTTATTTATTAAACTAATTAATTAAAACTTAATTATCACAAAAATAATCTAATTCATTTAATTAAACTAATCAATTCACAAAACTAACTTAAGTAAAAGGCTAAATTTAAAATTAATTAACTTAATTTACTCAATTAATCGATTTAATTGAAACTTAATTAAAAAATTCATAATTTCACTTAATACACTTAAACTTAAGTTTAATCTAAAATCAACTTAAATTAAATTCAAAATTAAATTAAAAGCCTAATTAATTCAAAATCAATTAACTAAATGTGATTAATAAAATCTAAATTAAATAATCAAATTTAATTCATAAATCCAACTTAGGTTAATTTAAACTTAGCCCAAAATAATTAATTTGAAATTTAAACTAACTAAGAAATGTTATCCTAACTAAAATTTTCAATTAAACCTAAAACTAAATTAAATTTTAAATAATCTAACTAATAATTACTAATCCGAAAGGAATCAATTAATCAATCCAAAACTGATTAATTAACTAATTAATCAAAAATCCATTTAATTAATCCAATTTAATTAATTCTAAACTAGTTATGTTAACTATTCTATATTGAATTTGAAATAAAATTAAATTTTCATCAATTAAATCTTAATTAGCTTAATTTTAACTTAATTAATAGTTTAAAATTATTTCACAAAGCTAACTTAAGTATAAGGCTTAATTAAAAATAGGTTTAACTAATCTAATTCACTCAAGTTAATCAAACTTAATTAAAATTTTGTAATTATCCTTGATGAACTCAATTTTAATTCACTCAAAATTAATCAATTCAATCTAATTATTACATATCTTTTCAATTTAGACTTAACCTGAAGTTTAATTTGAGTAACTTTATAACTTACAACTTAATTAATCCACCTAAACTTAATAATTAAACTTAATGTTTCTAATCCAAAATTAACACTAAAATCTTAATCAATTAAACTTAACCAATTAAACTTAACTTAATTCAAACTTAATCATACTAATAACACTAAAGAACTCTAACTTAAATCAATTTAATCAAATCTAATTGATTGTACATTAGTATTTGAGCATGCTCTGAGGTCCTCAAGACTAACTCGTCGGTGCACTGGCAAAGGAGTAGAATATTACAATAGCGAGGAGTAGATAATAGAGTTTTTCCAATGAAGAACAGAAGAAAATTCTAGGTCCTTTTCTTTTTTTCTATTACTATCCTTTTATATACTTCTCCCTCAAACCTTTCATCTTCCACATTAATGAGGATATATTCATTGCAAGAGAGTAATGAACCAATTATTGGTTCATTAATTACAAGAAAACTTTCATCTTCTTTCAAACTTTTAATGAGACTATGATTGATGAGAACATAATAAATGCACATGATTAATAATTTGATTCCTCTGTCTATTCCCCTTTCTCACGTATTTATAAGCCCATAATAAATACTAAAAATAAGGGGTGTTAGACATTTAATATAAACCTCCATGACGTATAGATTTAATGCAACCATTATACCGAGCAGTGACTTGTTAGTTTGCCTCCCGAGCTGGCAGGATGGCCATGCCTCTCGAGCTGGCATGATGTCCTAGCTATGACACAATTTCTCAAAACATAGAAAGAATATTGGAGTGTCGAGCGGTGACTCTGACTCTAAACCCACTTGGTAAAACTTAGAAACGATAAGGCTTTTCTAGTGAGTAAATTACCCACTCTTGATTGATTTTTATCATTATCCCGAGTGGTGTATCCCACTTCCTCGCTCTTGACCTTGATTGCCACCTCACTTGCTACATTGATTTCTTGACTACACATGGCACCTTATGATATGGACCACCACATCACAAGCCTCCCCCCTTTAGTTTAGTCGAAGGAAGTGTACAACTAATTGACCGGAGATATGACTTAGTAAAAACCTGATTATCGCTGCCACATGGAGAGAAAAAGAAAAGGAAGCCTTCTACATTCATTTATTGCAAAAGAATTCAAGAGATTTGTACATTTATGAGTCATGGTGCCCATTAATGAGGCCTGCCATGTTTGGTGACGTGCCATCCTCAACGAACCAATAACCTTACGAGTCGTCATTTAGAGAAGTGAGGTCGCATCATGGTCACATCAATTGATGTGACTATTAGTAATTCCAAAGTGCTAACACAGATGAGTATACTCTGCGCACTTCTTAAAGTTTGCACTACATCTGATGATGTCAATTAAATCCTAGCCCTGTAGCAATTTTTGATCTGACGACCTGCGTTAAAGAAGCAATGGTATATTAGGGTTTTTAAACACCGCGTATCCTTATCGCCTCTGTCTGAGTCTCCAATGCCTTTCTTCATCACCCATACATCTATAAGCTCATGTAAGTCCGCAGTCTCCTTTGGTTCCCTTTTGTTTCTTAAGTCTCTTTCTCTAAAACTTCCAATAGCTTTCATTCTATGGTATGAGACCATGCATTCCTTTATGATCGAGGAGTTGAGGGGGGAACTTAGGTTAGACTATGGCATTCCTCCTGACTATGTGATTCAGGTAACGAGAGGGGGCCAAGTACCCTCAATGCCTCCTCCCGATTTCACCATCTTCTTTTACTGCTAGGTAGAGTGTGGCCTTCAATTTCCTATTCTAGAGTTTTTTAAAGACGTGTGTAGGTATTTCGAGATTTCCCTTCACCAATTGAGACCAAATGCTATTCGAATTCTATGTAGGGTGTTGTGATTTTTAGGTTATATGACATCCCGCTCACTCCTATTTTCTTCCACTATTTCTTTCATCTGAAATGAATTGAGTTAGGAGCCTTTCATTTTATGTTTCGAGCTGGATGTAAGTTTCTAGAAGGCAGCCCCTTGTCTCACAAAGGCTAGAAGAACAAGTTTTCTATTAGAAATCGCCGCCCCTTTCAACTTCCTGACCGGCTAGAGAGGAGAGCTTCTAGAACCACCTCTGTACGAGAAGTATAAGAAGAACTCCAAATATCAATGGGCATTAGAGACACTATTCAGCATGTGCTTCAACTGCACTGCCATCATCTAAAATGAAGGTCTTCTCTATCGGGCTCGCTTTAGTCCTTCCGCAGTCAATCTAGGGAAGTCGCTCGGTAAGTGTTTCCTAGTCTTCATCTTTTGTGAGAACTAACTTATTTCTCTTATCAACTTGTAGAGGATACAATGTTGGGCTCCTTCCGAAGGCTAACCGAGTAGATTTTCAAGCTTTGGCAACTCTGGAAGTTTCATTGGTTGCCACTAATACTGCTTCAGGTGAGGCTGACCTACCTTCCCCGCGAGAGCCTCTGGGCATGGGCGCGGAGATTGCCTCATCCAAACGAGAGGCTAGCACCTCTGAGGCTACTTCTAAAACACTCCCACCATTAACCAAACGAATGGAAAACATTGTTCACTCGGTTCCTCAACTAGCCTTTGATTCAGCGCCTTGCCAAATCACCAGAGTGGCTCTTCCCCCAATCGATGAGGAGATTATCTTGATTGATAAGGAAATCAAAACACCGGCTTCCCCTCTAAGAATTAGGAGGAGGGGCAAGTACCCCGAGCCTCCTAGCAAAGCGGCGACCTCACATGAGAGACCTTCCTCCCGACCGAGAACAAGTATCACAATTAGGGAGCCTTCTGGTAAACCCCTAGTTAGTTCTCCAGCCACCAACTCTGTGCCCTTTACATCTGAGACACTACCTACTGCTCCAGCAAACCCAATCAGAAGTGACCCCGTACCCGAGCTAGAAGCTTCCTCAAGCCCTATCTTCCCTCAGAATCTTCCGAGTCCTTGCCACTCGGAAGAGATGACTCACCAAGCCAGCATGTTGTAGCTATTGAAGACTGGTGAGTATGCCAAGTCCTTAGAGAAAATGGACCTGCTAGAAGTTAGCCGCCCAACTAATGGTACCATGCTTAAGGTACATGTTTTACATTTGTTGCTTTCACTTCTTTACGTAATCAATTAAGGTAGATAGAAATTCTTTATGTAGCAATGGTCAGAACACATGCACGTCCACAACCGCATTCTTGGCCTGGTTAAACAAATCGATCAACTATTGCAATAAATCACTGATCTAGAAGTGTGTATTGAAGCACCTACCCGAGCGACCGAAGAGGATAAAGAAAAAGCCACTCAGGCAAAAGAAGAATACCTCCTCCAAAGAAACTTGGTTGCTAGGCTCTGCAAGGAGCTCGAACTTTCCAGTGAACAAGTATTTTCCCTCGAAGCTGGTCTGGATGAAGAAATTCAAAGAAAAAGAACATCATAGTCCAAAGTTATCTCACTGGAGGTTGGTCGGGTCGAGCTTACCTCCAGACTCACTGAACAAAAGGTCTGACTCACTACCTTGGATAAACAAGTAGAGGATCTACAAGGTTAACTAACCCAAGCTGATGGGAAGGCCACCACCTTGCACGAACAGATGGCTAACACCATTTAGAGTGAGGAAAAATGGTGGCTCTGTTAGAGGACGCTCAATCAGAGATAGCTTCTTACAAAGTCTAAGAAGAAGAGCACCGAGCGACTTTCAAAGCAGATTTCTTAAAATCTGAGGAATATTCTGATTTGCTAGCCGCTCATATTTTGAAGAGACTGAAGCAAAGCTTTGAAGAAGCTTCCCAACAATTCTTTAAGGCGGGATTGGTTCCCTCAGGCACCAAGTTAGATTTTCTAGACTTAGAAAAAGTGTGGGAGAAGTTACCTGAATCTGAAAAAACTCTATGAGTAGGGTAATTTGTAGCTTGGTTAATCTTTGTACAACTTTTGAGCTTTCAAAATCTTTGGAACTTATATAAATCTTTGCCTTACTTAATCTATAAAAACTGGTGTCCCTAAGCTTCTATATGGTTGTTGTTTAATAGAGGAGGGAATAATGCATGTTGCAAATAGTTTGCAATTGCCTTCCTGAGAGCATAACTCTTAGAAAATTTTGCAGCCTGCATAACTCTAACTTCTACTCGGGAAGGTTGAGCCCAAATTTAGAGGATATATTTAGCTAGCTTTCGCTTAGAAAGATTGATCTCTCGTTTAGAGGATGTCTTTGATTATATTCCGCTCGAGAAATCGTTTACAGGATATCTTTGGTTAGCTTCTGCTTGGGAAGGTTGAACCCTCATTTAGAGGATATCTTTGATTAGCTTCCGCTCGAGAAGGTTGAACCCTTGTTTAGAGGATATCTTTAGTTAGATTCTGCTCGGGAAGGTTAAACCCTCGTTTAGATGATATCTTTGATTAGCTTCTGCTCAGGAAGGTTAAACCCTCGTTTAGAGGATCTTTGGTTAGCTTCTACTCGGGAAGGTTGAACCCTCATTTAGAGGATATCTTTGGTTAACTTCCGCTTAGGAAGGTTGAACTCTCGTTTAGAGGATGCCTTTGGTTAGCTTCCGCTCAACTTCCTCTTGAGAAGATTGAACCCTCGTTTAGAGGATATCTTTGGTTAGCTTCCACTTGGGAAGGTTGAACCCTCATTTAGAAGATGTCTTTGGTTAACTTCCTCTTGGGAAGATTAAACCCTCGTTTAGAGGATGTCTTTGGTTAGCTTCCGCTCGGGAAGGTTAACCCCTCGTTTAGAGGATATCTTTGGTTAGCTTTCGTTCAAGAAAATTGAGCCCTCGTTTAGAGGATGTCTTAGGTTATTGCAACAGGAAGGATGAGCAGTAATAAATTTTTATTTCTCAAAGAAGCATATATTTATATTTAAACAACATGGAGAATATAAGCTTCATTAACTTTTATAGGGCTAAAAATGGTTGGCATTCCATGGCCGAGGTAGCTTTTTCCCACTGAGTTCTTCCAGATAATAACTCCTCGAATTTTATTTGATGATTACCTAATAAGGGCCTCCCAATGTGGATCCAATTTGTTAACATCTTTGACTGATTTAATTCTTCGCCATACTAAGTCCTCATCTTGAAACGATCAAGGGATTACCTTCTTGTCATATGCCTATTTCATCTATTGTCGATATGTAGTAAGCCGAGCAGCCACTTTTTCCCGAACTTCAGTATCCAAGTCTAGATCAATGAAGCACTGCTCGACGTTATTTCTTTTTCATAGTTCTACCAACAAATTGATTCTTCTCCTATCTCGAATGGCACCACTGCTTCCGCTCCACAAACTAGATGAAAAGGAGTTTCACTAGTGCTTTCTCTTGGAGTTGTTCGTTAAGCCCACAATATGCTCAGTAGTTCTTCAGCCTAACTATCTTTCATGTGGTCTAGCTTGATCTTAAGGTCATGAATAATTTCTCTATTAACAACTTCTGCTTGCCTATTATTACTTTGAGGATAAACTACAAAAGCAAAAGCTTGTTGAATACCAAGTCTTTCACACCATTCTCAAAGCTTACGCCCTTGAAATTATCGACCGTTATCAGATACTATTTTATGAGGTATTCTATATTGACAAACAATGTTTTTCCATAACACTTTCATAGCTACTTCTTCTGTGATCCGAGTAAGAGCCTCAGCTTTTACCCATTTAGAAAAATAGCCGATGAGGACCAATAGGAATTTCTTCTACCTTGGATCGATCAGGAAGGGGCTCACTATATCCATTCCCCATTGGTCAAAAGAATATGACATGGTGGAAGTTTTAAGCTACTCAATTGGATGATATGATAGAGGTTGATGCTATTGGCAATGCTCACAAGAGCCTATAAATTTAGCTATGTTTGCTTGTAATTTAGGCCAACAATATCCAACAAATAATACTTTCCAAGCCATCGATCTTCGTCCTATATAATTTCCACATATACCTTCATGAATTTCCCTCATGACATAATTAGCATCATCAGGTCCTAGACATTTAAGTAAAGGAAGAACAAAGACACGTTTATATAATTGCTCCCCGATCAGTAAACCAAGCATCTCTTCTTTTAAGTATACACGCTTTAACTAAGTCAGCGATAATATTCCACTCTGGAGGAAGGAGATCATATTATTTCACCAATCTTCTTCCTACTCGGTAGTATGACTTATCCAAGTTATGTATAGAGTCTGAGAGTTCTGACTATCCAATGTTCATGAGGCTAAAGAACTCACCATCTTTGCTAGTTTATCTGCTCTCATATTCTCTGCTTGAGATATCTTTTGAAGACTTACTTCTTGGAAGTTCATCTTTAATTGTTTAAATGCTTCCACATATCTCTTTAGCCGCTCATTCTGGACTTCAAAAGTACCATCCAGCTGTTGTGCCATGAGCTGCGAGTCAAATTATATAATTACCTAAGCGGCTCTGACTCTTCTTACTGCCTGAAGACCAAATAACAAAGTTTATTTAGCCTCATTATTATATGACCAAAAGTTGAGCCGAATGGCTAATTGTATGATATGTTCCCAAGATTAAATTAACAAAACTCTTTCCCCACTAGCCAGTCGATTGGAAGAACCATCCACATATACCTTTTAGGTCTCATCATAATTTGGATTACTACATCAACCATAAAGTCTGCTAGAGCTTGAGCTTTAATTGTCATGCTAGGTTGATATTGAATGTCATATTCTCCCAGCTCAGTTGTCCATCTTACAAGCTGCCTAGAAACTTCAGAATTAATAAGAATTGGCCAAGCTGGCTATTTATGAGAACAATAATAGAATGAGTCAAAAAATATGGTCCCAATCGTCAAGCGGTTAAGACTAATCCTAAGGCCAATTTCTCCAATACGGAATATCTT
The DNA here is from genome assembly GCF_018446385.1 of Zingiber officinale. Taxonomy (NCBI): domain Eukaryota; kingdom Viridiplantae; phylum Streptophyta; class Magnoliopsida; order Zingiberales; family Zingiberaceae; genus Zingiber; species Zingiber officinale. The sequence goes on from NC_055998.1 coordinate 102,794,584, forward strand.
GTTTCTGCATTCTTCAATAAATGACTATAAAAATATATGGGGTATTGAATCATACCTTCTTCCCATAATAGAACAGAGCTGTCTGCCTGCTCAATTACAGACAAATATAAAAAACAATGTTTCTCCTGCTATTGGTTTGGATAGCACCGGTAATCCAGTAAAATATTCCTTAAGTTCCCTAAAGGTTTGATCACATTTGACATCCCATTCAAATTTTGAAGCCTTATGAAGGATTTTGAAGAAGGGCAGACTTCGGTTAGCCATTCAAGGAATGAATCTTGATAGAACGGTTATTTGGCCCAATAACCTTTGAGTCTCCTGAAAGTTTCGGGGAGGAGCCATATGTTGCAAAGCCTCTACTTTGTCCAAGTTAGCCTCGATCCCCCTTTCTGTCACCATATATCTCAAAAATTTCCAACTCTTCACTCCAAAGGCACACTTCTTTAGGTTTAGTTTGAGTCTATGTCTCTTCAAAGTGTTACAGGTTTCTTGAATATCAGCGATTAAGTCTTGGCCATAAACTGTCTTAATAAGTATATCATCCATGTAGATTTTAAAATTTCACCTAATCTAGTGTTTAAATATCTTATCCATCATCCTTTGAAGTGACTCTTATATTTTTAAGACTGAACGACATAACAACATAACAAAATGTTCTGTCAAATGTGACGAAACTTACTTTTTCTTGATCATTTAGATTTAACAAGACTTAATGATATCCCTGAAAGACATTCAACATAAAAATATATTTGTACCCAAATGTTGAATCTACCATCTGCTCTATGCGAGGGATAGGGTAATAGTCTTTCAGACATACACTATTAAGGTTCCAAAAACCAATACATACTCATCACTTACCACTCGGATTTGGAACTAAAACTATATTTGCAAGCGAGGTCGGGAATGACACCTTTCTTACATTACCAGATTGTAGGAGTTGATCAACCTCTGCTCAAATAATTTGATTCTGTTCTGCACTGAAGTGTCTTCTTCTTTGTTTGACCAGTACAGAATCAGGCAATATATTTAACTTATCTGCTATCAGATTGGGAGAAACACCTTTGACCTCTTCTAGTGACTAGGCGAAGACATCATACATTTTCTTCAAATAGTCTATTAGTTGTTGTTTCAACCCTAGCTTCAGATCGTTGGATATTCTTGTAACCCCGTCCTCTCGTTCAGGATGTATGCAGAACTCTTCTTATTCTTTTCCTTCTGGGCGGTGTGGCTTTTCTTCTTTATCTGGTCAAGGTAATGCAAATTCCTGATCTATTTGTAAAGTCTCCAAAGTCTCCATGGTTCTTCAGACTTTCTGTGACTCGAGCCGAATAACATCTATATAGCATTTACAAGATGCTAGTGATCGTCTCTCACTTCACCAACTCGGTGGTCAACCAGAAACTTGATCTTCTTGTGATAGGGGGAAACGACTGCTTGAAAAGTAGTCAATGTCGGCTTCCCTAAGATGACATTGTATGAGGAGGCTGTGTCTACTACCATAAACAGTGTTTTTTTGGTCCTTGCCAAACCCAAGCAGCATTCACGAGTGACAAAGGAAGAGAGATTATTGTTGGGATGTATACTACAAGCCTAGCTTTTGTATGAACATCTGTTTTGAAATATTTTGAAATAAGAATCACTTTGGTCAAATGTCTGCATTTAATGCAGTTGTCCATTTAATTTATATTGTAGATAACATGGTCTGTGGTGTCACACAGAAGATCATGTTATCGGTTCTTTATAAATTATAAATAGTAGTTCACAACCAAGATAGAAAGGGACAAACCATTGGAACAGTTGTAGTGTAATTTAGTATTAGTTTGTCTTGATTATAAAATTACACTAGTACACTATGTGTGTATTGAGCAAGACCGTTTGAGGTTGTTCGATTTGTACTGACTATATAAAAGAACAGAACCTCTGTTATTATGAATGTGCGCCCTCTTAATCCCTACATAATAACAAGTACGTATACTTAGTATTTATTTCTTTAACTTATCAATGGGTGAGATTTATTCGTTAAATCAATATGGCCGATGAGTTGGCAGATAGTATTATTTATATGGTGTGTTGTTGATTATAGAAGAAATCTGTGTCCTAATTATTTAGATTGATGATGTCCACTTGAGGAGCTCATAAGGATTATCATGTAAACCCTGCAGATGGACTTAGTCCGACATGATAATAAAGTTGAGTGGTACTACTCTTAGACTCAGATGTTAATTAGCTGAGTTATCAGTAACTCATTTAATTAACAGACATACGATATCTTAAACACTGGGAGATTAATGCACTCATAATAAGAAGGAGTCTATATTGTAATATGAGATTGGTGCGGTAGTTCAATAACAACCCTTTAGTGGTATGAGTTATTATTGATGGACTTGAGTTGGGTGTTTGGGGCGAACACGGGAAACCCAAGCCCATCGGGAGGCCTAAATCAATTCCTCCTCTAGGTCCCTGTTGTAGCCTCAATATATAAAGCCTCGCATTCACCTTTCCATAACCGGGTTTGGTTTAACTTGATTTGGTTTAACTTAACTTGGTTTGGTTTAACTTAACTTGGTTTGGTCTAACTTAACTTGGTTTGATTTAACTTAACTTGGTTTAGTTTAACTTAACTTGGTTTGTTTAGATTTTTTCTAAACAAAATTTTGTTAATTTTTCTTTCCTTATAACCGATGGCAAGTCTATAAAAAGGAGTAGGATGTGCCCCCTAAAACTTAACTTTCTATTATTCCATAACTCCCTTCTCTCCTTGTGGTTGTCACCCCCTCTCCTCCTCCTTGTGGCTGGCGCCCTTTCCCTCTCCTTGCTTAGGGCCAACACCCTCCTCCTTGCTTAGGGCTGGTGCCCTTATCCCCTCCTCCTCCTTGGTGGCCGGCGCCACTTCTTCATCTTAGTGGCTCGGTGGCTTGAAGAAAGGGAAGAAGAGGAAGAAAAGCAAGGAAGAGAAGGAAGAAGATTAGAAGGTGCCCCATCCTAGAGACTCTTTTTGTGGTCAATGTTTTGGAAGAGAAGAAAAGACAGGTGGTGTTGTCTTGGCAGATCGTCACCCACACGATGTCCAAGAAGAGGAGAGGAATACGACAAAAGATCAAGAGGTTTTTAGCTGCGAAGAAAGGTACAACTAGTTCTTTAATTTCACTGCGTAATTGGTTTTGTTTTCTTCGTGTCAATTTTGTATATCGATTTTGAATACCAACACAAGAGGCCAGCGACTTGTACTTCAATCAAGGTGTGCTTTGATCATTCAAGAACTTGCTTGATTGATCAAACATATGTCTGATCGAACGTGCGGGTTGCTAGGAATAGTTCTGTACTTGTACAATTTTTTGTACGAGAAATTTAAACAGAACGAAATTCCAGTGCCCTTCAATTATCTCGAGCGGTTGCACTTGGTATCCCGTGAAGATGATATTCACGAAGCTTCTATTACCAGAGCATCCTCGTGTGGCGTCTTGATGCTTTCTAAGCCTTCTGGCCCAAATCTAATAGAAGGGTTGACTCTCCATTCATGACTAGTCCCCACTATATGGATCTCTAACCTTCAGGCTTGAGCTTTTCTGGCTTGATTTGAATCACCATCAGTTGGTCCACTAGAGATGATACCTATAAGGCCTTTCACGGGCTCCCTAGCGATTGCTTTCCCTTTTTCTTGCCTCGGTTCATCTTCAGACGATAGAGAGGCTTCTCTCAATCATTTGGAAGGTTCCCGCTCTAGTTTTTCTCTTTGCATCGATCGACTCCCGTTCCAACTGGGTTGGGTAGACCAGGAGGTAACATGCTGTGTGTTCCTTTTCCATGTCCGAGCGGCCGCTCGCTTCTACTAGATCTTATAAGTGTAACAGTCTTATGTGGCATGACTCGAGACTGATAATAAGTGCAGAAACGTTCTTACCTTAGAGTTGGAGGAGTTGCCTCTACATTCTGAATGACTCTTTCTACTCGACGATCCTTTGGTTTGAACTTTCGCCTTTAACGGGAGAGGAGGTGCTTTCCGCTCTGGCTAGGTATCTTATTGACTAGGCATTCTAGGGTTGTTCCTTCGAGCCAACTGGACTTCCTCCACGTTCACATACTTGACTGAGCGGCCAAGTAAATTATCAAAATTGGTTGGAGGTTTTCTTACAAGAGATATGAAAAAGTCTCCCTCTAAAAGACCCTGTGAGAAGGTATTCATCAGTATTTATGAGGTGGCTGAAGGAACATCCTACGTCATCCTATTAAACCTCTGAATATAATCTTTTAGCATCTCCTTTGGCTTCTATTTCAATGCAAAGATATTCATGGAGGTTTTGTAATACCTCCTACTGCTAGTAAAGTGATGCAGAAATATAGGCAGAAATTCTTCGAATGAGTGAATAGAATTTAATGGGAGTCGAGAGAGCCATCTTTGTGCTGGTCCTACAAGCGTAGTTAAGAATACTCTACATTTATCCCATTTGAAAACTAGTGTAGCTGTGACATGTTTTTGAACTTGCAGATATGGTCCTTGGGATCTGTGGATCCATGGTACATTACAACAAATATCACTTTTCGCAACGCGCAATTATGCTATCTATAGTGCGCATTGCATGCTGCATAATTACAAGCTATTAAAAGTCATAGAACATCAACAGCACGCGATGCACGCTGCGAAGTTAAGAGCATTCGCAGCGTACAGCGCATGCTACGATTAATACTATTTGTAGCACGCAACGCGTGTTGAGATTAATGTTATTCGCAGGGCGTCGCGCGCTGCGATTAAGACTATTCGCAGCGTGCAATGCGTGTTGCGGTTAGGAGCATTCGCAGCGGGCAGCATGCGCTACGATTACGATCATTCAATTAGCACGTATAAATACTACACACAAATTATAATAGCACATATAACTATAATATCACACGCAAATTATAATATTACATACATATACCACGTACACAATTATAAAACCAAAAGTCAAACAATTAATTATATTATCATATTCAATTATAAATATCACACTGTAAAACAATCCAAACTAGTAGCAAAAAAATTATAGATAGGGGAGATAAAAAAATTTTTCACACTTCATTGACAAACAAGTGGCCTATTCATGGGCTAATTACATAACTTAAAACAACTTACATATTAAACCACTAACTCCTCAATTATAACGCATTAACTCTATATCTATTAATCACTAACTACTTTGAACATGGACAACTTTCTATAACCAGCATGATAATTTTCTTCGATCATTATCATCACTAATTACCAACTCATCAACCCACTAACTCTTAACTCATCAATTATTAATTTTGAATCATTCCTCAACATATGGCCACAGCTTGATTGTGATCTCGTGGCCCAGCCAAAGTGAGCTGATGAATATGTCACCATGAGCTCATAGTCTCCCCCCCCATGTGCATTGTGAGCTCGCGTCCTCCTCATGAATTTACAATCATATCGTACCAACTCACAGTCTCCTCGCAAGCTCGTAGCTAAGACACTACAATTAGCTCATCACCTCCTTGCTAGCTCGCAGTCAATTAGCTACTGCGAGCTGGAGGCGATCACAAGGGCGGCTAATTGCTCATGACAGCCACACAGGTTATTTAATTTGCTCGGGAGTGCACGACGACCTGCTCACAAGTGCGCTATGGTTTCCCCACAAGCTCGCACCAGTGACCTTATTGCCACGGCTTACGGTTTTCTTAACAAATAATCCTCTCAGGCACCGGTCGTCACTATCATTTGCATGCTCAGGTTGGCTGTCTCGTGGAGGGCTCAGGTAGGTCAATTTATCTAATTCTCTCTATTTCTTAGATAAAAAATCTAAAAATAAATATATATTTTTTTTAAGTTTAACATATTAAATTAGAATATATATAATATATTTTTTATTAAATTGATCATAATTTTTTTTCACGTCAATAGAATAAAAAATATAATAAATTTTATTTAAATTGTACTAAATTTGATGAAAAATATATTAAATTTTTTTTAAATAGTATTAATTTAGGAGAAATTATGTTAAGCTGAAAAAAAATCATATTCAATTATATAGAAAATATATTTCATTCTAATTTAAAATGTTAAATTTAAGAGAAATTATACTTATTTTTAGACTTATTATATCAAAAAAAATATGAATGCCAATTAGATAATGATATTAAAGCAAATAAAATTTTATACGTAGAAAGTGAAAATAATTTTTTTTTTTAAAGATGAAGACTACATACAAAATAAAGTTATATTTAAGAATTTTTCTCTCATTTACTCTAATTTTTTATATTTAAAATTTAAAATTAAAATGAAAATTTTAAAGAGATCGATCGATACACGGCTCATAATTTATAACAAGCTTAAAATTTTTAATTATATATATATATATATATATATATATATATATATATATATATATATATATATATATATATATATATATATATTTTCTATTGGCTAGTAGACTTATCATACAACCCCATGATTGAATTGAACTGCATCTCCATCCCCCCTGCCCCACCCATCGTATGATTGGATTTTTGAACGATCTACCATCTGACAGCTCTATCTGTAGAGCTCAAGCTCAATATATGTGTGAGTGGGATAGGATGATGCCAGCGCAGAAATGTAGGGTCTCTAGCTCTTCATATATCATTTTTTTATAATAATTTAAATGTTTAAATTTCATCTCATTAATTTTAGTGGTACCTAATCTTCTCCTCCTCATTTACTCATCGATCCATATATTAATTGTTGGACAATGCCAGACAAAATGATGCACCTCTTCCATTTTTTTAGGCAGTAAGCTGATCTGTTGTCTTCAGGGGTTGGCAGTGATCATCTCGTCTCTTTACGTCGTTTCTTTTGATTTTTGTCATTTTTTATACTCTTCAATTACTTTTACACTATCGCCCTCACAGAATCTACCATTGTTGAAGTTTGTCTAATTCTGTGACAGCCTCTTCTTCTTTGTGAATTAATTAATCCCATCTCACCATCCCCTACCAACAATTTTCCTCCACCTTACGCTATTCCACTGATCTTCTTTCTTGTGCTCATTCTGTCTCACAACTTACTCTCTCAGCCATGTTAATCAGCCTTTAATTTGTGTTTTTTTCTCTTACCAAACTTCATTAATTTGTCTGAAACAGAATTAAATTGAAATCAAAAGAGAATTTGTTTAGGCCAAAAATGAGTTATTTATGCTCCATTACCCCATGAGATTTTGTGTCAATTTTCACTGTAATTACCCCATGAGATTTATGCTCCATGATATATATATATATATATATATATATATATATATATATATATATATATTTGTGAAAATGAACTAAAAAATTACAGTGAAAATTGACACAAAATCTCTATGTTTGTGATTGTTAAAAATAAGTCGGATGGGTCTAGTGGCTAGCGCATAAGGTATTATCATCATGAAATCTAGTGTTCGAATCTCGACAAAGCCGAAGTAAATGTCTTCCTTATGTGCTAGTCATTATTTTAAAAGATAGTAGTCGCCCGTGATTTATCTCCTCTGTATTGACCCTAGGACGGATTGACGAAGGCGCTGGGGTGAACGTATTCGCCTTTTTTATCACCGTAATTGTTAAACAATAAAATTAGAGGTACTTTTGGTAAAAATAAAATATAAACAATTATTTTAATTTTAAAACTAGTTGTTTATTCATGTAATGAATTCAGATTTCTCATAAATTTATATTATATTACTGAATTAGTTCAATAGCTAAAATTTATTTTAATTTATTAATAAAACACTAAATACAATTTTATGATATATTAATTAATGAATAACAAACCAATACACGTACGCTTAAAGCATGAGAGAGTATACAAAGTTTGATTGACGATTTGATAAATACTGTCTCGAAGAATTATCTTGTGCTCCTATTTAGAAAGATTACTCAGTTAAAGTTAAATAAATCTCTGTAATTTATATTTTTTTCAAAGTGTATAGGGGTTGTTCTGGAGGGACCGTTAAAATGATGATTTCTTTTTTTTTTTTGCTACATAGGTACAAAGCTCTGAGGGCTAGGTGCAATGGTGATTTCATCTTCCAGCAACGAAAATTTGATTCACATACAGTGTAATTAAGTTTGATTCACACACAGTGCAAATTGGACAAATAAACATTTATAATATTTGAATCACTCATGGTGTTAGTGAAGTTGTTACGGTTCCTTACATAAGGAATTGTATACTTTGATATCGACAAACGTCACCTATACTAAGGTAGAGAATAAAGTCAATTACTGGGTATGCAATAAATTATGCGGAGTGATGTGAGTGATGTAGATGCAATCTGATCCGGCGGTAAGAATAAGGGACCCATTTTTTGAAGGGTCTCAGCTTGAGGACCGATGAAGGGCTGACTAAGCGATTAATGGCCACGCCGAGTAGCTGAGTAAGTCCGAGCGGAGCTAGACATAACCCATCCAAGGGTTTGGGTTTCCGACGCCAAGGCAGGAGGATCGAAGGGCCGAGCAGGATGCCGCTCGGCTGGAAACGAAGGGCCGAGCGGGTCGTCCGTTCGGCCAAGATAAGGGCGAGGGTACAAAGGGGGCCGAGCGGCCTATGCGCTCGGCTCGGGATATGGGATATCAGCTAAAGCATGTCTGATGATTAGGCCGTACACAAGATCGCACGATGGAGGACCTTGCCGTCACATCATGGAAAGGTTGATACAGTAGCAGTATGGCCTCATGGACATCTTCCTGACATATCCATATCTGGGCATGGCCCTTCTGACAGACCCATACCTGGGCATGGTCAAAGGCAGGTGGTTACTTTGATTGGTGCGCCCAGGCTTCTTCGGGAGGTCTATATAAGGCCTCCATTTCTTCACCGGAGGTATGAGAAATCTTGATCTGGAGGCCACCTTCTTGTTATTCCTCGCCTGACTTGAGCGTCGGAGGGCCGTCACCGGGACACCCCTCCTGCCTCGGTTTTGCTGCAGGTTCACCGGAGCCCTCGAGGATCCAGCAGGGAGCGCCACGTCCCCAACGTTCGTTGACCCCTGGTTCGGACAGGATCAAATTGGCGCCGTCTGTGGGAACGCACCTGTATCCGAAAGGGAACGATGGACGAGGCTGGAAGAATACATACCGTGGCACTCTCACAAGAAGAGTTGGACGCCATAGTCGAGGCGAGGGCAGCCAAGATAGTGGCGCAGCAAAAGGAGAAAGCACAGGCTGAGCGAGCGCAACAGCAAACCTCGGCTTCAGCAGGCCGGGCGGCGCAAGCAGGCCGCCTGGAATGTGTTTCAACAGGAGGGTTCCCTCAGGCACTCTTCCGTACTCCCCCAGAAATCGCGCCCGCTCACGGGGGGCAAGGATCTTCATCTGATGAGCCTCCCGTGCGGGATCATAAGAAGGGCAAAATCCTCCGAGCGGACGCTTCTCCCGAGCGGAAGCACCTCAAGCCACCGTCGCATTCCCTCAGGCACTCTTCCGTACTCCCTCAGAAATTGCGCCCGCTCACGGGGAGCAAGGATCTTCATCTGATGAGCCTCCCGTTCGGGATCATAGGAAGGGAAAAACCCTCCGAGCAGACGCTTCTCCCGAGCGGAAGCACCGACTGCCACAGTTCCATCTCCCTTAAAAGTAGATACTTCATCTCCCGAATTCGACTTATAGCAAGCCCCTCCTTCTGGAACCTCAAGAACGGGAGTTTGATGTCAGGCGATGAATCGACCGCATACGAGGAAGTTGGGTGGACGAGCCGCCGAGCGGATGAAGAGGGATTGGCACTCGGATCCACCATGAAGCACAAATTATCTCTAGCCTGTCCGGGGCAGGGCAAGAGGTGCACTAATAGAATGTGCTGTATATTTTCCGTTTGGTTTTATATTTGAAATGTAGAAGGCAAAATGTTATAATGTGCGCAATTGGAATTATTGGCCGAGCGGCCTATCTTCATGATGTATGAGATACGAGCCAAGCGCTCTTGGCTCGATGGAGAAGGCCTCGAGTCGTTCGGCTGGAGGTATAGTATCTGAGCCAGGCGCTCGATGACGAAGGCTCGTGGAGCAATGGGAGCAGAAGGCTCAAGTAAAAGGATAAAGCAGCAGGCCGCCTCCACCTCTGGTAGGCCGAGCGGCCATGGAGGACCGACCGGGAAGTTTCGCCATCCTCCTGGCCTTGATAAATTTCGACGAAGTACATTGTATCCACCTCACTCCATGGGTATTCAGGAGTTGAGAAATTGCGTTAGATCTTATGCTGATCGGCAGGTTAGTTTTTCAGATATAGTTTATTTCGGGCGTAGAATTCATCGTAATTTTCGAAATGAAGGCCCCCGAGCCGCTCGGCCGGGAGGTTGATATACTAGCCAGCCAGAGGCTCGACGACGAAGGCCCCGAGCCGCTTAGCCGGAGGTAAATGGGTCGAGCCAAGCGCTCGAGGATCAAAGACCCAGTACCTTCCGGATGGAGATAAATTATCCAAGCCAAAATGCTCGAAGCAGACCCTGAGCCGTTCGGCCAGGAGTACGTTCTCCAAGCTGGGTAAAAGGGGCATATGGATTATCCGAGCCAAGCACCCGAATAAGTGAAGGCCTCCCAGCCGATTAGGTTCGCAAGCAAATGACCCATGCCGTTCGGCCGGGCACAAAGACTGTTCAAGCGCGAGATAAGTTATGAAGGTCAAGGTCGCTCGACCTGGTAAGGAGTTAGCCTTGAAGGCCGTCTAGCCCAGACGTTAAACCGTAGAGCCACGCCGACCGGCTATAAATAACCGCGCCGACGAGCATCGTCGTTAAAGATCGAGAGCCGCGCCGACCGGCTATAAACACCCGCGCCGACGAGCACCGTCGTTAAAGATCGAGAGCCGCGCCGACCGGCTATAAATAACCACGCCGACGAGCACCGTCGTTAAAAATCGAGAGTCGCACCGACCGTCTATAAACATCCGCGCCGACGAGCACCGTCGTTAAAGATCGAGAGCCGCGCCGACCGGCTATAAATAACCGCGCCGACGAGCACCATCGTTAAAGATCGAGAGCCGCGCCGACCGGCTATAAACATCCGCGCCGACGAGCACCGTCGTTAAAGATCGAGAGCCGCGCCGACCGGCTATAAATAACCGCGCCGACGAGCACCGTCGTTAAAGATCGAGAGCCGCGCCGACCGGCTATAAACACCCTCGCCGACGAGCACCGTCGTTAAAGATCGAGAGTCGCGCCGACCGGCTATAAATAACCGCGCCGACGAGCACCGTCGTTAAAGATCGAGAGTCGCGCCGACCGGCTATAAATAACCGCGCCGACGAGCACCGTCGTTAAAGATCGAGAGCCGCGCCGACCGGCTATAAACATCCACGCCGACGAGCACCGTCGTTAAAGATTGAGAGCAGCGCCGACCGGCTATAAACATCCACGCCGACGAGCACCGTCGCTAAAAATCGAGAGTCACGCCGACCGGCTATAAACATCCGCGCCGACGAGCACCGTCGTTAAAGATCGAGAGCCGCGCCGACCGGCTATAAACATCCGCGCCGACGAGCACCGTCGTTAAAGATCGAGAGCCGCGCCGACCGGCTATAAACATCCGCGCCGACGAGCACCGTCGTTAAAAATCGAGAGCCGCGCCGACCGGCTATAAACATCCACGCCGACGAGCTCATGATCGTTCACAAGTACCAGATTGATTAATGCCGGTCGGCCGTCGGTTTGCCAATACTTCGCGTGCACTGAATGCAAGCAGTATGGTTAAGCGCTAAGTGCAAACAATATGGTTAAGCGCTAAGTGATTTTGAGGAAGCGAGTCAATTGATTAACCCGATCGGTCGTTTAGTAGGAAACCCGGGGAGCCCAACAGATTATACGAATGAGCAGCAACGCATTAAAAAGGGGCAATGAAAGGCAAACAAAAAATACAAGGCGCGTAAGGGAACCGAACGGCACGTACAAAAATTTTACATCCGCCAAGCGGATGAAATACAGAAAGTACTTGAAATAACCCGCATCACTTCGGATCCTCAAAATTAAAAAAGGTGTCCGGGATGTCGTCAATCATGGCTGCCAGTTCGGGAGGGGGAATGCTCAGGTCAGCAGGAAGATGCCCCCCCTTCTTAAAGTACGCCGTGGTGACCTTGACCGCCTCGAGGAAGGTTGAGGAGACGTTGCCACCAAACTTTTCGCCAAAGCGCTCCGAGCGGAGGTATTCCTGGCGCGCTGCGGCTAGCCGACTTGGCTCTCCCTCCTTATATTTCTTGAGTGCCGCTCGGGAAGCGGTTAAGGTATCTTGGACAGCCTTCAAGTCCATCTCAGCTTTTGTGCGTTCGGCTGCACGGATCTCCCGCTCGACATTCAGATCGGCCTCTAGCTTCTTAGACTGCTGATCTAGGGCCCGGACTTCGACTTTCATTTTGTCCAGATCAGCAATCGCCCGCCTCTTCCGGCCACTGGCGCGTTTCACGTCCCCGTCCCGCTTCTTCACCAAGTCTTCGAGTCGGGCCACCTCTGCAGCCAGACTTCTTCTGTTCGGCCTCGAGAGTTTGTTTCTCCCGCTCGGCCGATGGACCCCCTGATACTTGGAGTTTTTCCAGGAGATCCTCCAGCTCGGCCAGCCGGTGGCTGGTGGCGATTTGCTCAGCCCAACGCTGTAAGGAAATAATAAAATCAGGAGTCAAACAATAGCATGGCACATGAAGAAAGATGAACTCACCTGTGTGGCCTGCTGCATATTGTTATCGCCGAGTTGCTTGGGCGTCATGAGGGCAACCTGAATCTGGGCGTCCTCAAAAAGCTTGGCAAGCGGACCCGTCAAGGTTATTTCGTGAACAGGGCTCGATGGCCGATTGGCAGACAGTAAATATTCCTCCGATGGGAATCGGAGGGTGGTCTTGATGGTCGGATGGCCGGACAGCGCTTCTTCAGTTGTAGCCGTTTGTTGCGAAGACTCCCCTATGGTGGAAGTTTCGCCCAACCGACGTAAGCGGCGACGAGTCCGGGGAGGAGAGCCGGAAGGCTGTGCGGTAGGCGAGGCCGCTGGAGTCCCGATCTGTGATGGCGTGCTAGCAGGCGAAGTTACGCCGATCGGCACCTGTGGTGCTCCCTCTTGTGGCGGCGGAAGGCTGGAGTCTCTTCGACGCTTTCGCCGAACTTCCAGCGGTGGATCCCCGACCTGAGGGACCCCCAGCTCGGCGGGGGCTGAGGAAACAGGATCCGCCTCAACCTCTGTTGAAGCGGATGGGGCAGCATCTGTTTCAGGGGCGGACTGCGCCCCCCCCTCTCCCGCGTCTGCCGGGCGGCTGGGAATGAGACCCCGCTCGGCGAGCTCCTTTTTGGTGGCCGCCTCAATTTCCACGGCCTTCAGTTTCAAATGAGCGGTAGCCTTAGAGCGCCACATGACTTCAGCTGCAGTAAACGAAATTAAAATCAATTAGACAAAAAAGACTAAGAGAGTAAAGAATCCTTACTCATGCGGACGGGGAGATTTGCCCGAACGGGAGACAATCCGAAAATATACAACACCCCCTTGAGCAGCAGCTGATCGATCTTGTATCGCTGACCGGACAACCAGTTCGCCGCATGAAGATAGGCTGGATTGCTTCTGAACTTGCCGAGCTCCGGCTGAGTCGGCACAGCGGTCTGCCATTTGGTTCGGAATGCTGGCCGCTCGGGAAGTCGGATATAAAAGAAAAACTCCTTCCAGTGTTTGTTGGAGGTCGGCATATTGTCAAAAAATTTAAAGCCTATTCTACTTTGGAAAATAAAAGTCCCCAGCTCGGATTGTTTGGGGTAGAAGAAGAAGTGGAATATTTTAGGGTCAAGAGGGATACTGTGCAGCTTGAAGAGGACGACCATCCCGCTCAGTAGCCTAAAGGAATTCGGCACAAGTTGGCCGAGCGGGATGCGAAAATAGTTACAAACCTCTAAAATAAAGGGATGGGTAGGAAATCTAAGGCCACCCTGGAATTGGTCTAAAAAGAAACAGATTGTGCCGATCGGCGGGTCATGTGGTCGGTCGGTCGGGTCGGCTACGACTATTTCATAGTTATCGGGAATTCCATACGTCCGAACAAGACGCTGAGCACCCTCCTCATCAAATCGACTCTCCATGGTCAGGTACCAAGGGCCATGAACACCAACAGCGGGTGCAGAGGAGCTTGCCATCTCGGAGAAGCGAAAGAATGGCAAGAAATCGAAGGAAGGGAAACGAAAGGGGCGAAATGAGCAGAGAAGATCTAGTAAGTGAAGGAAGAAGACTCACTGGGAAGGAAACGGGTGGAAAGAATCACCGATGAGATGATCGCCGCCTAAAAACAGACACTAGATCGCCGGAGACCGCAGCAACAGAACGAGGCAGAAGGCAACGCGCGAGCTAATATGCGGCCAAAAAAGGGAAGGAGGCTTTATACGGCCGAGGACAGCCAGCCTCCGCCGTCCGATCTAGGTCACGAGAAATGAGGACGCCCTCGGGCCGTCCATTTCAAACGGGGGTGTCCCATCGTAAGTGACGCCGCCGTCACACAATGGTCGACACTTGGCGCCCTGTCGCCAGGCACAATTAATGCGCCCATACCGTGCATGCTTCGACTTAATGGAGAAGATTTGCATGATTTTCGAGAAGATCTAGACAAGCAAACATCCATGTTGAGCGACAAGACAACCGGAATGAAGAGCCGAACGGCTGAATTTGACAGAAGGGCCGAACGGCCCCAGGGATATTATAAGCTACGGAGAGGCGGCGACCGCCCGCTCGGACACATATAGTCCAGTCAGTCGGACTCACTGCCTCCTTCGACTAGACTTGAAGGGAAGGCAAGTGATCCGGCGATAAGAATGAGGGACCCATTTTTTGAAGGGTCTCAGCTTGAGGACCGATGAAGGGCTGACTAAGCGGTTAATGGCCACGCCGAGCAGCTGAGTAAGTCCGAGCGGAGCTAGACATAACCCATCCAAGGGTTTGGGTTTCCGACGCCAAGGCAGGAGGATCGAAGGGCCGAGCGGGATGCCGCTCGGCTGGAAACGAAGGGCCGAGCGGGTCGTCCGTTCGGCCAAGATAAGGGCGAGGGTACAAAGGGGGCCGAGCGGCCTATGCGCTCGGCTCGGGATATGGGATATCAGCTAAAGCATGTCTGATGATTAGGCCGTACACAAGATCGCACGATGGAGGACCTTGCCGTCACATCATGGAAAGGTTGATACAGTAGCAGTATAGCCTCATGGACATCTTCCTGACATATCCATATCTGGGCATGGCCCTTCTGACAGACCCATACCTGGGCATGGTCAAAGGCAGGTGGTTACTTTGATTGGTGCGCCCAGGCTTCTTCGGGAGGTCTATATAAGGCCTCCATTTCTTCACCGGAGGTATGAGAAATCTTGATCTGGAGACCACCTTCTTGTTATTCCTCGCCTGACTTGAGCGTCGGAGGGCCGTCGCCGGGACACCCCTCCCGGCTCGGTTTTGCTGCAGGTTCACCGGAGCCCTCGAGGATCCAGCAGGGAGCGCCACGTCCCCAACGTTCGTTGACCCCTGGTTCGGACAGGATCACAATCTATCCCTTCCATATGACGGAAGCGATATCTGTGAGCCCTTTAATTAGTAGGACACAAAAAAGTATGACCATGCGCAAATGAGTCAATATGAAATATTAAGCTTATTTGATTGAGTGTGTCTACTTAGAGATCAAGAAACACAAAGGTTGATAAGAGGATGACATGGTCTATGCCTCATTGATCAATCTACATATCAAAGATAGAGGGACAAAGGTATACAAGATAATAGCCACGGACAGGTTAGGTTGGATCTCAACTTTCTCGTCACTTGGGTAGTAATAATGTCTTGCTAGATGTCACTCATTGCTTATGTATCTAAATGTTGATTCGGGTACATTGCCAAAGTTACGAGAACCTATTGGGTCACACACAAAGAATAAGTAGATTTGGAGATGAGTTTATATGATGAATCATTGGATTAAGTCTTATCCGAATTGGACTTATTGAGTTAGACCCAATTTGATCTAATTGTTAGATTAAGTTCAATTCAAACTAGACTCAAGGAGTCAATTCAAATTAATGAAATGTGATTCATTGAATTTGAAATTGCATGAGATTAATTGAGTAAGACTCGATTGAATTAGACTTGAGTTAGACTCAAGTGAATTAGACTTGAGTTAGACTCAAGTGAGGATTAATGGAGAGATTTATTGAATTTTGAAATTCAATGATTCATTTCATTCAATTTTCGAAATTGAATTTGAAATGAGGAGTTTTAAGTGTGATCCTTAATGGAGTGTAAATGCTCATTAAGACTATTAATGCTAATTAAGTATTTTCATTGGATGAAAATGCTTAAGTAATTTTCTTTTCATTTTTGAGATAGTTCTTCATTCTCCTTACTCTTCTCCTCTCTTGGCCGAAATCCTTTCTCTAGGTTGCTAGCACAACCTATCTCCATTTCGTGAGTTTGTGAGACAAATGAATGCTTGTTCGTATGGATACCGTAGAAACGCGAACGTGTGATCGTGCTGAGATCCAAGCTGTCTGGAGTTTGTGAGCACACACCAAAGGTATAACCCTCTTATAATCTTATAAAAAACTTAGTATATTTTTCTTTCCCTTCGAATGGATCTCCTGAAAGGAACTAGATAGTTTTTACTACGCATAAACATATTTAATGCTCTAGTTCCTTACAATTAGGTCGTCTCTATGATCTATCTGTGCTTTTTGAATTTACTGGTAAGACTAAAATAGTTATATCAAATGAAGAATAGAAATACTTGGGCACTTTAGTTTTTTTTTAATGTTAGAGTTATACAAAATAAAATAACAAAAGATAATTAAACAGTAAAAAAAAAAAAAAAAAAAAAAAAAAGACAATCCATCGAGATAAAGTCAGGACTCGAACTGAAAAAATATATTAAAAACACTAAAAAATATATTGATTTTTAATTAAAAAAACAGCATAGAAACTTATCAAAAAGCAACAGCATGGAGACAACAAAAAAAAGATGAGATATTCAAAATAGGAATTTATCAAAGAGAAAAAGAGATAAACAACATAGATTTTCAGATGACAACTTTTTTCCTCTGTTTTTCACACGACAACTTATTCAATTAACCTTTTACTCTACACTTCAACATATTTTAATCAACGTTTAAGATTCCACATGACGACTCATTTAAGCAACCTTTTATTCACATGGCAATATATATTAAGATTCTGCCATTCCAAACTCAACACGCGTTTGGCTGATTAATGCTCTCAAACCTAACCAATTAACTTGCGACCCGGATGTCTTAACCCAAATCCAAAACTGGAACCATACTGAAATTCAACTCTCAAGTGGGAAACTGCAGGAGGAAAAATTGAAGGGAAGCAAAAATCAACTTGGACTTTGTCTTCTTCAAATTTCCTTCAAGTGGTAAGAGACCCACAAACAAGTTAGGCAGATTGACGGGGAGGTCTGAAAATCTTTAGCCGTATGACTTGCTTCAAGTGTGAAAGTTTCAATCCGATTATTCAGCACCAACCGATTCGAAGCACCAACTTCATTGTCTAGAAGAAGATTTATTGACGCGGAAACAAGATCAATGAGCACCGAACAGATTTAAAGAGTCAAACTGAGAAAAAAAAAATCAATGAAAGAAAGACACAACCTGTCGAATCCGCCGCTCGACTTAGACGCGATCACATTCGCACGCCGAGTCCGAGTCAAACCCAAGAGAGAGGGAGTCAAAGGGCGAGCGATGAGTCACGCGTTAATGGCCACTATAAATTAGCTATGGAAGCCTCCAGATTGCAGCAAGCAAATTTTAGTAGAGGAAGAAGAGGTCGTCGATAGCAGAGCAGTACGGAGATGGCGAAAGCAGCGACGTCGTTGTCCCTCGCCGGCCTCATCTTGGTGGCCGCCAACCTCCTGCTCGCCGTCTCGGCAGCAACGACTCACACCGTCGGCGGCAACTCCGGGTGGACCATTCCTATCGGAGCCAATAACTACACCGCTTGGGCTTCCAGCCAGACCTTCGCCGTCGGCGATACCTTAGGTAACTACGAACACGTCAGTGTGTGATCATCTGCTGGATCGATCGTAATAATTTACTAACAATTTAATTTGTTCTTGATTCAGTTTTTAATTTTGCGAGCGGGATACACAACGTGATCCAAGTGCCGTGGGCGAGCTTCAACTCCTGCTCCACGGCCAATCAGATCGGCTCGACCTTTAACACCAGCCCCGCCAGGTTGCCCATCACCACCGCCGGGATGCACTACTACATCTGCGGGTTCCCCGGCCACTGCGACGCTGGCCAGAGGCTGGCTATCACCGTCCCCGCCTCCTCCTCCTCTGCCTCCCCTCCCACCGCCGCCGCTACGGCTCCTACCGCTCCGGCGCCCGGTGGCAGCAGCAGCACTGTGCCATCGGGTCCCAGCCCTGGTGGTCAAGTGCCCGGTTCGTGCGCGATTTCAGTTCCATCGATGGCGTTCGTCGCCCTGTCGTCCCTGTTGGCCTCCCAATTCTTGTTCTAAATATACATCTACGACGATACATATGATCGTAGCTTTCGGATTGTAGAAGTGTTGCTTTCAGAGTCACGATTAATTTTCTTCCTTGTTAGAGATGAGATACGTTGATGCTTGTTGGTACACACAATAATATAGAATATAGTGGATGAATTCGATTGAAATGGACTTTACATTTATCTGCTTGATTAGTTTCAAACATCTTATCATACTCCTTATTACAGATTTACTTTTGACTAGAAATTTCAATAGAGGAGCCGTTGATTTACAAAGCCAGTGGAGTGAAGTTATCGTGTGTCAGATAATGACTGAATGTCTCTAAATTAGAATCCTAATTAGTAAGTGGTGTCTTTGTCCGTCATTAACATCTTGACCCTTCGTAGTTGTGTCCTAGGTGCAACCCTAAGTGTGGATATACGACGAGTGATTGCCTATGATAACAACTCTGTATCGTGGTGGATAGAATTTTTTACAGATGACTTATAAATGACGGAACATTGCAAGCTGTAGAATAGTCTTACTGTTATGATCCACTGAGATCCAGGTTTTCATCATGCGGATTCACCCCTCCTCCCAAATACCAACCTTAACTTTATCATTATAGAAGTGTTGTTTTCAGAGTGACAATTGATTTTCTTTCTTGTCAGAGATGAGATAGGCTGATGCTTGTTGGTACACACAATAATATATAATATAGTGAATGAATTCGATTGAAATGGACTTTACATTCACTACAACAACAATTTTTTCTTAGCAAATAGGTCATTGTAAAAATTTATGATGGAAAAATAGAAATTCATCCCCAAATTTGTAATGGATAAAATCATAAATCAATAACTAAAATGGTTTTCATATATCGATATTATCTTAACTCGTTTTAGCATGCAAAACTCCAAAAAAGTTTTTCTACCTTTTCGACATGGAGTACCCTTATCTAAAGAGATGTCTCCTAGGACATCAAAAGAGATAGAGGAAATGAAGGTAGTTCTTTATTTTGTAGAAAGCATAATGTATGCGATGCTATGCACAAAATCGGATATCTGTTTTACCGTGGGCATGGTTAGCAGATATTAAAGTAACCCAAGACAAGGACAATGGATTGCTGTAAAGCATATTAAAGTACCTGAGAAAGACTAGAGATTATATGCTGGTTTACCAGACAGATGACTTGCTCTCTGTGGATTACATGGATTCAGATTTCCAATCAGATAAGGGCAATAGTAAGTCAACGTTGGGGTTTTGTGTTTACTTTAGGAAGTGAAGCTATAACAATGGAGGAGTGTTAAGCAGAAATACATTTCAGACTCCATCATGGAAGCTGAGTATGTGGCAGCCTCTGAGGCAGCCATAGAAGCTGTATGACTCAGAAACTTCATGATGGACTTAGATGTGATTCCTGGTTTGCCCAAAATTATTACAGTGTATTGTGATAATAAGTGGTGCGGTAGCAAACTCGAAGGAACCACGAGCTCATAAGACAAGTAAACACATAGAGCGCAAGTACCACCCAATATGAGACATCGTATAACGAGGAGAAGTTGTTGACGCCTAGATTGCATCAGCAGATAACCTGGATCTTTTCACTAAGGCCCTTAAGGCAAGAGCTTTTAATGGACATGATGAGGGGATGCGAATCAGATGTATGCAACATAGTCTTTTAGTATAAGTGGGAGATTGTTAGAGTGTATACTAAAAGTCTAACTTTTTGTAAACAATTATTTTGAAATAAGAATCACATTGGTCAAATGTCTACATTTATGCTAAGTGTAGTTGCCCGTTTAATTTATATTGTAGATGACATGGTGTGAGGAGACACACAGAAGTTCATGTTATCAGTTCCTTATAAATTATAAACAGTTACTCACAACCAAAATGGAATGGGACAAACCATTGGAGTGGTTGTAGTGTAATTAGGTATTAGTTTATCTTGACTAATAAATTATACTAGTGCACTATGAGTGTATTGAGCAGGACCATTTGAGATAGTTATTTTTATACTGACTATATAAAAGTGTAGGACCGTTAGATTCGATAGAGGGGGGTGAATATCGATTCGAAAATATCGAGTATAAGCGCAGCGGAAAAGTAAAGTAGACACAGGGTTTTTTACTTCGTTCGGAGCCTGTGACGACTCCTACTCGAAGGCCCGTACTCCTTGAGTACTTTCGTTGGGCAATTCACTAGCAATTCGGATAATTACAATTTAAGTACAAAAAGATGCTAATGAAAGGAAAAACAAAGCTGTACCGACAGACAAGGAATTTAAAAGAGCGGGAACGTGTCGTCGGAGCTTTGTGAGCATCGTTGGAGCGTAGAGCAGCAGAGCGAGTAATCTCAGAGTTCTCAGATGTGAAAAAGATAATCCTGAAGCTCCTGCCTGGGGCTTCTTTTATATGTTGCTCCGGGCGCCTGGATTCCTTCCGAGCGCCTGGAATATGACGTAGCTGCTCAAACTGAGATGCTCCACGTGGCGACGACTTGGCCTGGATATAATTTGCTTTCCGGGCGCTCGGACCTCCGGGCCCCCGGATCCCCTCCGGGCGCCCAGACCACTTTGTTCCAGAAAAGCTCCCTTTTCCTGCAAAACAAAGTTAGTCCGAGGCAATATATATCCTGCAAAATAGATCATTAGCACATTTTATAATAGTATGAATTAGCACAAATAGTATGACTTAGATTCCGTCTTTCCGAGACCGGAATCTAGTCACGATCTCGACTTAGACATCCAAAATGGATCTAAGCCGGATCGACGCCTAATGTTCCCTTCCCGGGAACGCGTCCTCGCAGTCACTCCCCTCTAGTGACTTACCTCCCTTATCTGCCAGACGTCAGGTCAGCCCTTTGACCCGTCTGGATTTCTTGCCAGCTATCCGGTCAGCCCGTCGACCTAGCTGGACTTCTTGCCAAGCATCCGGTCAGCCCGTCGACCCGCTTGGACTTCTCGCCAGCTATCCGGTCAGCCCGTCGACCTAGCTGGACTTCGTGCCAGACATCCGGTCAGCCCGTCGACCTGTCTGGACTTCTCCTGCACACTCGATCAAAGTGTCAGATAATAACAAAACTAACTTAACCTATTTGTCATTCATCAAAACCTAGGTTAGACCGTAGTGCTACCCGCACCAACATTAAAAAAAATGATTTTGAACTTTACTTTTAGTTTTCAAAAATAATTTTATAGAATTACCAAAAATTAAATTTTCAAAGTTCAAAAGTACTAGTTTCAAAACCATGGTTTAAAATACTAGAAAAGTTCAGTTTTCAAGGACTAAGTAAAAAGAATAAAAAGTTTGTGATTTAAAATAAACAATTGTGAGTTGATTTAAGAAATTTTTCACAATTTTAAATAGGTTGATTTTTCAAATCGAATTTTAAACTTTAATTTTCAAAATTAAGTTTAAAATTCGATTTGAAAAACTGAATTAGTTTTATTTCTCCCCCTGAACCTGACATAAAATTTTGAAAATATTTGCTAAATATATTCAAAGTAGAAAAAAAATTGAGGTAGAATTTTCTAGAGAGATTTTAAAAAGAAGATTAAAAAATAACACTTAAGGAGATAATTAAAAACCTCCCCCTGAATTTGATACTCCTTTAATTTATTAATCCTCCTTTAGTTTATCTTGACTAATAAATTATACTAGTGCACTATGAGTGTATTGAGCAGGACCATTTGAGGTAATTATTTTTATACTGACTATATAAAAGAACAAAACCTCTTTTATTATGGAAGTGTGTACTCTTAATCATGATATAATAACAAGCACGTATATTTAATATTTATTTCTTTAATTTATCAAAGGGTGCGATTTAGCTCGTTAAATCAATAGGCCCCATAAGTTGGGAAATGATATTATTTATATGGTGTGTTGTTGATTATAGAATGAAACTATTTCCTAGTAATCTAGGTTGATGATGCCCCCTTGAGGAGCTCATAAGGATTGTCATGTAAACCCTGCAGGTTGACTTACTCCGACATGACAATAAGGTTGAGTGATACTACTCTTGGAGCTAGATATTAAATTAGTGAGTTGTCAGTAACTCATTTAATTAGTAGACATTTAATATCTTAAACACAGGGAGACTAACACACTCATAATAAGAAGGAGCTCATATTGTAATATGGGATTGGTGCGGTAGTGTAATAATAACTCTTTAGTGGTATGAGTTATTATTGATGAAATTGAGTTGGGTGTTCGGGGCGAACACGGGAAGCTCAAGCTCATCGGGAGACCAAATCCAATTCCTCCTTTAGGTCCCTATGATAGCCTCTTATATAAAGCCTTATATCCACCCAAAGCCTAGCTTCTTAAGGCCCAAGTTAGGGCCGGCCAAGCCTTGCTTGGAGACCAAGTAAGGGGTAGGCCAAGCTAAGCTTGGAGCCCAAGGTAGGGTCGGCCAAGCTTTGCTTGGTGCCCAAGCAAGTGGCCGACCACATCATGAAGAGAAGGAAGTTTTATTTTGTAAAATCTTTCCTTTTATAGAAATCCATAAAAAGGATGTAAAAGGATGGTTTTAATATAAAACTTTCCTTTTTTAAATCGGTCATAAAAGGAAATAAAAAGGAGTTTTTATTTGGTTAAAAACTTTACTTTTATGTTGGTTTTTAAAGAGAGTTTTAAATTTTAAAATCTTTTCTTTTATAAATTTCTACAAAGGAATAAAAGAGAGATTTGAAATCTTTCCTTATTTGTAGTTATCTATAATGTGAAAGAAAGATTTTAATTTTTGATAAAACTTTCCTTTTGTAACCATGTTTTATTTTAAATCTTATCTTTTATAGATATCCATAAAAGGATTTAAAAAAGAGAGATTTTAATTCATAAAACATTCCTTTTATAACTATCCACAAAAGAGATTTTAAAAGAGATATTTTAATTTTATTTAAAATCTTTCCTTACTTGGAGAATAAGCATATGGCCGACCATGTCATAGGAGAAAAAGGAAGTTTTATTTTTGTTACAAAACTTTCCTTTTTTTGCTCACCAAGGAATATAAAAAAGAAGGAGGGGGTGCCTCACCCAATGACACATCTTCTATTCCTCTCTATTCTTCCTTGGTGGCCGGCGACATCTTGGTGTGGAGATCTCTTAGTGGCCGGTTGCTTGAAGGAGAAGAAGAAGAGAAGGAAGCTCTCTTGTCTAGCATCCATTGGAGGAAAGTTGGTGGCCGGATCTTGGAAGCTTTGGAAGAAGCTTGGGTGGACTACCTCTTGGAAGATCGTCGCCCACACGACGTTCAAGAGAATGAGAGGAATACAATAGAAGATCAAGAGGTCTATAAGCTACGAAAGGTATAAC
Organism: Zingiber officinale; assembly: GCF_018446385.1. Lineage (NCBI taxonomy): Eukaryota > Viridiplantae > Streptophyta > Magnoliopsida > Zingiberales > Zingiberaceae > Zingiber > Zingiber officinale. The sequence goes on from NC_055998.1 coordinate 102,818,339, forward strand.
TAGTTATTAGTTTTCGCATCATGACTAGTTCATCCTTTTGTATAGATCTTGTAAAACCAAACACAAGAGGTTATCGATTTAAGTTATCGTTTTTGTTATCAATTTTATTTTTCGATTTCATGTTTCGATAATGTGTTTCTATTGAGGTCTCTATAGTTAAACCTAGTTTACTGTAATAAGTTAAATATCCAATTTCTCTGGGAGGCTTTGTCTAGGAAGTGGTGGATGATCTCATACCCAAGAAGGCCTAGTGCCTCGTCATGTTTGATCTAGAAGCCGATCTTAGAAATAAATATTTGATAACTTTTGTAATATGGTTTAACTTAGGAAGATCACATCGGTTGAACTTGGAGTAAGAATGTTAAGTTTCGTTCCCAATCTAAGTTTAACTTCTAAAGGAAAATTTAGATTAATAATGTTAAGCATCGTTTGCAATCTAAATTTAACTTTAGTAGAGCACATGGGTAGCTAGGATAGTTCTATGCTTGTACAAATTTTTGTACAGGGGAACTAGGACGGTATTTCAAGTAGCAACCAACAGGGACAGTAGAAAAAATTAGGTCAGAGAAGGAGAACCACTCTGATACCATATAGAAATTAAGAGAAAGAAAAAACTAACCATATTGTTGGATCTTAAAATTGATATAGAGTATAAGGTTTTATATAGTTAAGTCAAGAAACCCTAAACTCTATAAAAATGGAAAAAGTCCAAATTATATTAAAAGGTATAAACAAATAAATATATAATCAAATAGAAATAATAACTTTCTCTCTGAACTTTGTTATTTTCCTCAATTCAAAGTCTAAACGATAAGTTTCTTTATATTCATCTCCTTCTATTTATGTTTTAGGTAGTTTTTGAAGTCTTCTCAATTGGAAGATAACTTTTCAATTATAGCTGCTATTTGGAATGCTTCACTCAACACCATATCTTTCGAGTAAATCTCATGTAACATCATTTGAAACTCCTTGACTCAGTTGATCACTGTCTTGGAATTAACCATTTTGTAATTCAGGAATAGATAAATAATGAACTTCTTTATTTCTACATCCTCTACTTTATACTTCTTGTCCAGAAACTTTCATAACTTAGCCGTATAATGAGTCGGTAAAATTGTTGAGGATGTAATTTTATTATAAAAATTCAGAATGATTTCATGCTTCCACTACACTGATGATTTAGACATCAATAGCATTCTCAGTATGCTTGAGAGGTTCTTCTTTTAAGAACCAAGCTAAACTGCTAGGTTTAGCGTCATCAAGTAGAATATTTTCAGCTGTCACTACTTAAAGTTTATCTTGATGAATTTCTCTATCTTTTCTCTATAATTAATTAGAATATCTTCAATCGGGATTAAGGGGACTTTCATAAGTTGAGTATGTTGTATCTTAATTATTTTCGTGGTCATCGTAATAGAATCGATTCCGTTTTAAAATTATTAGATAATTTTTTATCGGAGATGAAGAGAAATTTATCAAATTGAAATTACAAATTTTCTGTACGGAGTTGTAATCTCAAATTGACAATGGAAGCTCTGCTGTTTTATTCGCGATGTCAAATTTTCGTGCGTATGTGTCAGAGTGAGGGAGAAGGAGAAGAGGTGTTGGTCCAATGTCACGACCCACCTAATCTCAAATCGGTTCTTGATCCACCGCCACCGCAACAACAACACGTCGTCCCCGCCGCTCAACTTAGACGCGATCACATTCGCACGCCGAGTCCGAGTCAAACCCAAGAGAGAGGGAGTCAAAGGGCGAGCGATGAGTCACGCGTTAATAGCCATTATAAATTAGCGATGGAACCTCGAGATTGCAGCAAGCAAATTTTAGTAGAGGAAGAAGAGGCCGTCGATAGCAGAGCAGTACGGAGATGGCGAAAGCAGCGACGTCGTTGTCCCTCGCCGGGCTCATCTTGGTGGCCGCCAACCTCCTGCTCGCCGTCTCGGCAGCAACGACTCACACCGTCGGCGGCAACTCCGGGTGGACGATTCCTATCGGAGCCAATAACTACACCGCTTGGGCTTCCACCCAGACCTTCGCCGTCGGCGATACCTTAGGTAACTACGACCATGTCAGTGTGTGATCGATCGTAATAATTTACTAACAATTTAATTTGTTCTTGATTCAGTTTTTAATTTTGCGAGCGGCATACACGACGTGATCCAAGTGCCGTGGGCGAGCTTCAACTCCTGCTCCACGGCCAATCAGATCGGCTCGACCTTTAGCAACAGCCCCGCCAGGTTGCCCATCACCACCGCCGGGATGCACTACTACATCTGCGGGTTCCCCGGCCACTGCGACGCTGGCCAGAGGCTGGCTATCACCGTCCCCGCCTCCTCCTCCTCTGCCTCCCCTCCCACCGCCGCCGCTACGGCTCCTACCGCTCCGGCACCCGGTGGCAGCAGCAGCACTGTGCCATCGGGTCCCAGCCCTGGTGGTCAAGTGCCCGGTTCGGGCGCGATTTCAGTTCCATCGATGGCGTTCGTCGCCCTGTCGTCCCTGTTGGCCTCCCAATTCTTGTTCTAAATATACATCTACGACGATACATATGATCGTAGCTTTCGGATTGTAGAAGTGTTGCTTTCAGAGTCACGATTAATTTTCTTCCTTGTTAGAGATGAGATACGTTGATGCTTGTTGGTACACACAATAATATATAATATAGTGGATGAATTCGATTGAAATGGACTTTACATTTCTCTGGTTGATTAGTTTCAAACAGCTTATTGCAGATTTACTTTTGACTAGAAATTTCAACAGAGGAGCCGTTGATTTACAAAGCCAGTGGAGTGAACTTATCGTGTGTCAGATAATGATTGAACGTCTCTAAATTAGAATCCTAATTAGTAAGTGGTGTTTTTGTCCGTCATTAGCATCTTGACTCGGTGTGGATATATGGCGAGTGGTTGCCTATGATCACAATTCCGTGTCGTGATGGATAGAATCTTTTACAGATGACTTATAAGTGACGGGGGCATTGCAAGCTGTAGAGTGGTCTTGCTATTATGATCTACTGAGATCTAGGTTCTCATCATGCAGATTCGCCCCTCCTCCCAAATACCAACTTTAACTTGAATCTAAATATGAATCTGATTCAGAAGATGGCAAGGAGATCATCTTCGAACTAGTCAACCTAGTTTAGAAATTACTGAAGCAAAGAAGAAGGACGACCCTGAAAACAATGTTGTTCAAGTCATCAAAAGAGTTGAACGAAGAAGAACAAGCTCAAACAAGTTTATCAACACTATCAGTACAGGCTCAAGTAGTCGAGACCAAGTCCAAGCCTGAATCCAAGAGTCATGGATCAATATCCAGTTTAGAAGATTTGTGGATCAATATCCAGTTCAGAAGATTTCGACATCAATGTAAGTCCTCTTTAGTTGAAAAATTGTATAACTGATTTCTTATCAAACTTGTAAATTAGGTAAATTCAACGGCCGAGTTAAGTCACTCCAAAAAGAAGTAAAAGACCTTAAGGAGGAGAGTAACCCAAGTTCTTTGACTGAACTAGTTCAAAGTGGAATTTCAACTCAAGTTCAACAATTTGAAGATGAAAATTCTACCTTGAAAACTCAAGTCAAAGAACTTAAGTATTCATTGGAACGATTCACTTTAGGTTCTAAAAATCTTGATACGATTCTTGGAACTCAAAGGGCTATATACAATCGATTCAGACTTGGATTCAAGGCTAAGACTCGATTCAAATCATACCTATCTTTAGTAAATCGAAATGTTAGAAACCAAGGACAAGCATGAGTCCCTAAAACAAACATGATTAATAAAGTTGGACCAAACCAATATTAGATCCTCAAGAGTCAAATACATTACCTATCGTGGTTATGATCGAGGGGGAACCAATAAAAAAACTATTTTTGTTATTAAATAAACTTGCATGTTTGTTTGACTTACAACTTTCTTTACATGTTTATTTTTTTATGCTTAACTTAGAATGGCTAGATAAGAATTTAGACTTGATAGAGACTCGCTCAACCTAGTACCAAGATGGAGCTAGATGATAGTATGTTAGGGAAGCTTAGTCTAGAGAGTGGAGTAGGGTAAGACATACTCGACTTGGTCTACTTAGCTAAGTGGAACTAACCGAAGCTACCTCGCCACTGATGTGCGTAGAATATATACACCTTTATACATGTTTTAACGCACATTCACTTGCTTTCTTTATGTATGTTCTATGCTTTTTCACCCCCTCTTTGTCATATTTTAGCATAATTATTCTTTTTATTGGAGATCTGCTTTTGTTAAGTTTTTTGTTAATAGGATGCACTTTTGGAGTGAAATCAGTGTTGAAACATGTTTCAGAGAGACAAAAGAAGAAGAGCAGAGTTTTGGCCATTTGGTTTCACACGACCATGATCCTTCACCCGTGGGCAAGCAGCACATAGACGTGCCACTCATCTAAAGAAGAGTCAATCTTTGGCCATGTAGTTTCACATGGTCGTGCTAACTCACCAGAACTCAATCAAGCTAGGGGCGTGCCAAACAACCAGAACTGGATCAAGCCCTAATCGTGCCAAAAGGCACGACCGTGCCATTTCTAGCCAAGCGGAGTTACGCCATGGTTGTGTCACTTAGGCAAAGCAACTTCAAGCTTAGGTCGTGCCAAAGGCATGGTCGTGACACGGGCTATGCTCTGCTCTATATAAGGGGAGTTCTTCCCCTTCTTCAAAAAAGGTAGGTTCTCCCTTTTGAGAGATCCATCTTGGTTTATAACTATGCCCTCTTTGCACTCTAATCGAAGATCTGGAGTTATTTTCATCATCTTTTTCGACTCTGAAAGTGTAGAATTGGATCCAAAGATCACTCAACGTCTCAAATAAGGTTCTTTCCCCCTCTTCTCCTTAGATCGAGTTTGAGCGTATGATTTCAATATCTTCGTATTATTTTATCTATTAGATTAAATAATATCTTCTTGTAAAAATTTTTCTACTAATCGATATTATTCTGTTTAAGTTTGACAAAATATTTTAGGATTTTTCAAAATCTAAAAGTATTTTTTAAATTATTATTTTTTTTAAAATAGAAGATTAAATTAGTAAAAATAGAATATCTTTTTGTCAACTTTCTAGTTATATTTAATGCTTAAAATTTTATTTGTGTAAAATAGAAATATTATCTACAATTAAAAAATTTTTAAAATTTTTTACTGTTAATTAATTGTCTATAGTTTTTTTTAATAAAAATCATATTTTAAAAATTAAAAACTTATTTTTAAAAATTTTTAATTTTTATGTTAAAACATGATGCTTTCTATCATAATAAAATTTTTTAACATTTCTTATTATATATGTTTTTATGAAAAATAAAGTTCTTATTATTAAAATTTATTGAACATTATTTCTAAAACTTTAATTTTTCTATGAATAAATATTAAATTTTACCCATATAGGAAAATGAACAGAATTTTTAGAGATAAAAATATATTTTTAAAGATCTTTTTCAAAAATTAGGTTACTCTATTCAAATAAATTATTTCTGTTAGATTAAATAATATCTTTTTGTGAAATTTTTTTACTAATTTATTCGGTTTAAGTTGGACAAAATTTTTTAGGATTTTTTAATATCGAAAAGTAAATTTTAAATTATTATTTTTTTAAAAAAGAAGATTAAATTAGTAAAAATAAAATATCTTTGAAAGTTATTTCTAAAAAATATTAGTCTACTAGTAATTTTTATTATGTACACCTAAAAATTTTTAATTTTTTTTACTGTTTATTTTATATTTTTTTATGTGATCAAATGTGCAAGTATAAGTTAAGGGACAGATGAGATAATTTAAAATTTTATTCCTATGCTTATTTGTAAATAATTATTGTCATTGTAATTTTCATTCACTTAATTATTATATTTCATTTTCTGAAATTGATGAAGGCTGTGAGTTGGGGACGTGACTCTATTGACTCGATGAAGACTCTGTGTTGTCCTGTAATATAGGGAGCGTTAGTGCCGGGTGAGAGAAAAAGTCCCTGGTGGACCTTTCGATGCTTAAGTCAGTGATCGGTCTCGGAGAAGAAAGGAGTAGCCATGAATTGTAGCAAATAACATGTGCAAATAAACTTGTAGATGAAGACTCCTTTTATAGTGTTCCTGTTGAGTTATGCACGCATGTCAAATCATAAAGTGCCTCTGACATCTTTCCTTAAATGAGTCGTAAATCGTTGTGACTTGGCAGGCTGTAAGCTTCTAAAGGATGATTTGCCAACAGCTGTCAATTCAGGCATAAACTTTCAAAAGAGTATGATATGAAAGATATCTAAGTTCCTCTATAAGCCGACCGATGGTCACTCGACCGGGTGCTTACCAGCTCGGCCTTCTAGAATGCAATTATTGACTTATTTTTCACTCGACCCTTCATGTTGTCAGAGTGGCGCATTGTGTCCGATCGACTCTATGCTCGATCCAACCTAAGGTCCGATCGATTAGGACGGTGGATCCGGTAAATTAGTACTTAGATTCAAATTTCATCTCTGAGTTGTAAAGGACGACTGTTCGGGTGGTCCAATCGACCCTTCGCATTTGACTGGAGTTGCAAGGTTGTTCAACCAACCTTGCCTAGTTAACAATTTCAGATCCATCCGACCTTATAATTTTGACCGTTTGATTTTTGACTTCCATATTAATTGATCCTCCCAGCGTTTACCTATTTGTAGGGACTATCTTTATCACTGTATCAATAATAATTATTATCCATTATTTAAAAATTTAACAATAGCCCAGACTCAGAAAGCGAATCTCTATATAGGAACTTAGACGGAGGACTTTTTCCGGTCATTGGAAAGGACATGCCAAACTTGGTCACAATTCCTATCCCACTCCATGATTCACTCCTTAAAATACTTGTCACAGTTCGATACATCGATCCACAGTGTGGAAACACTACCTCATGTGCAATTGGCATGCACATAGATTCGTACAAGAAAACCTGGCCGCCTATATGAAACTTAAACTATGACCTAGACATCAGACTGCATGTGAAGCACCACTTAGCTTGTTCCCCTTGTGATCACTGCATGAACGCTAGCTGTTCATGACTTTTATTCTCCATAAGTACGTACGCTCGTGACACTGCACTGATCTGTGTGCACTCTCCATGTTATATAGTTAAGTTGGCAACATAGTCGCATGTTCAAGTTAAATCCGCAGTGCATAGGAATTAAACACAACAAGGAGGCTCACTCCACGCCATGGCATCAAAGAATTCCAGTGATTTCTTTAGTACTTTGATATGCAAGTTTAATGAACCACTTCACTTCCCCTGACGGCGAAGGAGAATAATACGAGCATGCATGGCACCGCAGTCACGCAAACACCCTTTATGTAAAGTTAAGAGGAGAGCAGGAAAAAGCAAAGGCTGCCGCGCTATGATTAAGACAAGGCTTCGTGGAACTGCATGCGGAAGGCGCAGTAGGCTTTATCAGTTGTTAATTAATTAGAAGAATTTGGTGGCCATTTTTTCAGTGCTCGAAAACAAAACTCGTAGAGCCTTTCGGCGTTACGTCGGAAAATGCTCGACGTCAAGAGAGCAAGAAGATCAGAGAAGTGCCTGAATTTGTGAGATCAAATTAAAAGATGGCCGGCACCGGCGATCAGTACTTCCAGTAGAATACATATTTGCAAATGCTAGCTAGCTAGCTAGCGCTCCCTGAATCATATATATTAATCAAACTAAAGGCACGCGGACGACAAAATTAATTGACCGAGAACGCAGTTGGTCATCCTCGGTAGAGTGGCCCGGCGAACCGCGCCGAGAAGGACCTCGACAAGTTGTCGGGCTCCGCCGACGCGACTCCCTCGTCGAAGTTCTGCGCGTAGGTGTACGGATCGTAGCACGGCGCGTGCGTGGGAGTCGCAGAGCGGAGCATCCTCCTCTTCTCCTCCATCATCCTCCTCCACGCCACGCGCAGCCTCGCCCACCTCCCGGGCTGCCGGTGGGGAAATGGGTCGTCGTCCGACTCGCCGTCGGCGGACCGGGTGAATCTGGAGGCACTCCGGATGCCGCTGAACAAGTTGTTGACGTGGAGAGGACGGCGCGCGTAGGACCTCTGCCTTGTAAGGGAAGGGATGCAGTCCATGGCGCAGTCGACCTCGTCGGCCTTGGCGACTGGCCTTGATATATAGAGATTGGAGGTCGATGATGCGGTAAGAGCCATCGGATTGAGATTGAAGGAATGATTGATTAGCGCAGTACTAAAGAATATTAAAGATTAATTACAAAGGAGTCACTTAAAAAAAACAAAAGAAAAATCATAATTTCAAGTTGTCATACTTCCCTTTTAAAGCCAGCGAGGGCGGTGGCGGTTGCGGTTGCCAAGTAGACGACGCAAATCATGTGAAAGGCAGTTATTGCGATTCGTCATAAAATTCTCCTAACAAGGAAAGAAATAAGGACAAAAAAAATAAAGTGATTTTTTTTTTAATTCCCGACGAGGAAAAACAGAGAAGGAAATTAAAATTTTACGAGTGGTATCCAAAGGCTGAAAATAAATGGAAATTAATAAATTTAAAAATTTAGTAACTTAACCCGCTCGATACGAGAGTCGAGAGAGTCTTTTATTAATACAAACTCATAATATTTTCAGTTGTGATTTAATATAAATCAACTATGTTAAATTTAGGTGGGACTAAACTCTCGTTTATATTGGAGTCAATTTCATCTATTATTATTTTCTTTTCAGGTGGGATTAATTTTTCAATCACATTGGAGACTATTTCTCATCAACTTTTCAATAATTTCCCACGTGAATGAAACATACAATAATTGAACAATTAAATATTTATTGATATCATTTTTTAAGCGAATAAAAAATTCAAAACTCGATGGATTAACACCAATTAACTAATAATAATGGGCAATCGATTCATATTGAAGTTGATGTTACCATTGAATAGATAAGTCAAAGCAGCATCGAAAATATGTACAATGACTGAATCGACAGATTGGAGAAGGCAATCGATTGATAAGATAGAAATCAGACTCTGACAACCTTATAAAAGAGGTTTGATTAAAGTATCAATTCTGTAAGTACCTTGTAAAAGTTTTGATGTTATTAAATCAAGTCAAGTTAGATCCTATTATATTTTAATGTCCTGTGTCTAAGTATGCAGGAACTTAGGAGCATAAGAGGTCGAGCGAAAGACGCAATCAACGAGAAGGATGACACAAGAGAGAGTCGATGAGCTCGGTACGTCCGAGGGACGAGGTGCTGTGAAAGAGTACTCTGGCAAACGAGAAAAAGACACATGATATTTTCGAGGAATGAGAAGCCAGAACGGAAGGTTGCTCGAGATGACCGGAAGATGGGTTCGGGTGAGCCCTATTTCAGATGGCCAAAATCACCCAAGTGAGCGGAACTAGAGTGGAAGACCCGAACCCAAGCGAATGGAATCGGAGCGGAAGACCCAGACCAAAAAGTCAACAGGATGCTGACTTTTTGGTTCTAGGCACCCGGAGGGGTTTCGGGTGCCAGGAGTTGAAAACTTAGCCAAACGCGACGTGGCGAGAGCTGTCGCGACGGGGATAAAATTTAATCCAAGTGAGTGGAACCGGAGCGGAAGACCCAAACCAAAAAGTCAACAGGATGTTGACTTTTTGGTTCTAGGCACCCGGAGGGGTTCCGGGTGCTAGGAGTTGAAAACTTAGCCAAACGCGACGTGGCGAGAGCTGTCGCAACGGGGATAAAATTTAATCCCCTTCCAGACGCCTGGAATCCTTCCAAGTGCCCTGAGCAGACCTATAAATATAACCTTGATTCTAATAGTCTAGAATCACTTGTGTACGAGTTTCTTTAAGTGTTCTACTACTTTGTGTGCTTCCAACGCTTGTAAGAGGCTTCTCCACCTATGACGAAAGGAGAATTTGAGTAGTGCTTCAGAATCTTGGATTAACAACTTTCCCGGTTATAACCAATTAAAAATCGGTAGCTAGCCTCTTTCCTTTTATTAGTTTATCAATTTTTTTTTATACAAATATCTTATTATTTCAAAAGATTGAGAAAGGTTTTTATTCGTTATTATTGTGCAGGCAATTCACCCCCTCTTGCCGGCCACACGGGTTCTAGCAAGTGGTATCAGAGTCAGGCCATTTCATAAGGACAAACCACGATCCGAAACAAAAGAAATGACCAGATCAAGCATCTACCTGTCAAAATTAGAGGGAGACTTTGCAACTTGAAAGAAGCGCATGGAGGTATTCTTCAAAACCGACTTTGAAATTCTCTTAATTATAAAATATTATTTTGTAGCACCTACGGATCAGCATAGAGCCAAGAAAGAAGAGTACACATGGACAAAGAAGGAGCAAGCGGACTTTGTGGCTAATGGAAAAGCAGAGTTTCATCTACTCAGCGTTCTTCCGCCCCAGGAGGTCAGCTGGATCGGAAGCTACGACTCCGCCAAAGGGGGGGGGGGGTTCGAGTGCTGAGAGATTGTACTCGAGGTACCAGTCGATTGATGGAAATGGCAATCGATTGGTATAGTTGACTGGGCAGTCGACTGGGAGCAAACAGAATGCTTCTGTTGGCTTGGCTAGTGTAGAGCAGTCGACTGGTACTTTCACCAGTCGACTGGTATCGAGCCGTTGGGTTGTAACAGTCGAATCTCCACAAAGGGTAGTTGACTGACACTTTCACTAGTCGATTGGTAGGCGGGGTTTTCCAACCCGTGGCCTATATAACCAAGGCTTTGGAGCTTGGTTAAGGTTAACGAAATTAGTGGTAGTTAACCCTAATTAGTAGTCAACTAGTGCCATAACAATTTGAGTGCTCTTGGTTGAGTTGTGGCGAGGTTTCTCCACCGACAAGGAGGATTGTGCTAGGCGGAGTTTCTGGGAATTAATCTACCAATGGATTGAGGGATCGTTCACCTTACAGACAGTCGTGGAGTAGGAGCAAGTTATCTCCGAACCACGTTGTTCCTGTCTGGAAGCTGAGAAAACGAACCTGCCGGTGTGACGTGTCTGGAAGGTTGACCGCATCCCCATGACCCGGTTGATGATCTGTCCGCTGCGTTGACCAAGTCGTCTGAAGTCCTCCTCCGGTCAACTGTACCTGTATCCAGCGACCGGGTTCCCCCGGTCTCTGGTACCTCGGTGCTCGAGGCGAATCCCACAGATGCATAAATATCCGGATAATAATAGAATATTGAAATAAATGTAAAGAAGGTACGAGAACGTACCCTGGCCCAGGAGGGCGCCCTCGGATGGATGAGTGAGCTGGTCGTGAAACTGACCGAGTCGTCGTGACCCGGAAGGGTGGATGCTTCTGAACCGACCGAAGAGGAGCTGGGTCCGGAGGTGACAACGCGGAGCCGAATGTGGCATGAATCTGAAAGGTGACACACAATCGGAATACAACGGCGACACGACCGGCGTACGACATCGGCTCGCAGGCCGGAATGTGACAACGGCGCGTAGGCCGGAACACTAGGCAAAGTCGGCACCAGGACTGCCGGTAAGTGCCGGAGGAGGGCTGCTCTGCGTGTAGAGGCTGCCGGCGAGGGAGCTGCTGTGCGCGCGGAGGCTGCCGGCGAGGGAGCCGCTGTGCGCGCGGAGGCTGCCGGCGAGGGAGGCGCTGTGCGCGCGGAGGCTGCCGGCGAGGGAGGCGCTGTGCGCGCGGAGGCTGCCGGCGAGGGAGCTGCTGTGCGCGCGGAGGCTGCCGGCGAGGGAGGCGCTGTGCGCGCGGAGGCTGCCGGCGAGGGAGGCGCTGTGCGCGCGGAGGCTGCCGGCGAGGGAGGCGCTGTGCGCGCGGAGGCTGCCGGCGAGGGAGGGGCGGTGCGCGCGGAGGCTGCCGGCGAGGGAGGCGCTGTGCGCGCGGAGGCTGCCGGCGAGGGAGGCGCGGAGGCTGCCGGCGAGGGAGGCGCTGTGCGCGCGGAGGCTGCCGGCGAGGGAGGCGCTGTGCGCGCGGAGGCTGCCGGCGAGGGAGGCGCTGTGCGCGCGGAGGCTGCCGGCGAGGGAGGCGCTGTGCGCGCGGAGGCTGCCGGCGAGGGAGGAGAGGAGGAGAAGAAGGGAGCGCCGGCGGCTTCGTCGGCGCCGACGGAGAGCTGGAGAAGGAGAGAGAGTCTCCTTGATGGCTGGCGGCGGCAAAAATCACGAACAGAACCCTCTTCCCTCTCTCCCTGGCGGCGCCCCTTCCCTCAAAACGCGAGGCCTCCTCTCCCCTAAAGAAACCTAAACATTCAATTACCCAAATGCCCTTTGACCTCCCCTTAATTCCTCCCATCCCACATTCATATCCGGAACACAAGCCTCCCCTTCAAGTCTAGTCGAAGGAGGCGTGAGTCCGACTAACTGGACAAGTCTATCGCCCAGGGCTGAACCGCTCATGATATCAAAATCAAATCGCTGAACCCAAAGTATACTGTCTCCAACGACCGGTCGCTATAATAATGGTGTTGCATGAGATAGTACTCGTGCCGAGCGGATCAAATCTGTAACCGGACCAATGCCTAGTACGCAGCCACGAAGATACCGACCGGACGATCGAAGTGATGCCGATCGGGTGGATAGACGCTGAGCGGAAGATGCTGAGCGAATGACAACACGCTGAGACAGTATATCTGTCCCTCGCCGGCAGCCTCCGCGCGCACAGCAGCTCTCTCGCCGGCAGCCTCCGCGCGCACAGCAGCTCCCTCGCCGGCAGTCTCCGCGCGCACAGCGCCTCCCTCGCCGGCAGCCTCCGCGCCTCCTCCCTCACAAGACAGCCTCACGGCCCTCGCCGGCGGCCTCACGGCGCCTGGCAGCCTCCCTCACGGCCTCACGCAAGACAGCCTCACGCCTCCCTCGGCGGCCTCTCATACAAGGCCTCACACGGCCTCACACGCAGAGCCCTCCTCCAAGACTTGGCATCCGGTGCCGACTTTGCCTAGTGTTCCGGCCTACGCACCGTTGTCACATTCCGGCCTGCGAGCCGATGTCAGTACCGATCGTGTCGCCGTTGTATTCCGATTGTGTGTCACCTTTCAGATTCGGCTCCGCGTTGTCACCTCCGGACCCAGCTCCTCTTCGGTCGGTTCAGAAGCATCCACCCTTCCGGGTCACGACGACTCGGTCAGTTTCACGACCAGCTCACTCATCCATCCGAGGGCGCCCCCCTGGGCCAGGGTACGTTCTCGTACCTTCTTTGCATTTATTTCAATATTCTATTATTATCCGGATATTTATGCATCTGTGGGATTCGCCTCGAGCACCGAGGTACCAGAGACCGGGGGAACCCGGTCGCTGGATACAGGTACAGTTGACCGGAGGAGGACTTCAGACGACTTGGTCAACGCAGCGGACAAATCATCAACCGGGTTATGGGGATGCGGTCAACCTTCCAGACACGTCACACCGGCAGGTTCGTTTTCTCAGCTTCTAGACAGGAACACACGTAAATCATCGTGTTAGCGATTTTCTTGTTTTCCTTGTCTTTAGCTTTCTTTGCATTCATATTAGTTTGTATTTCCACTGCGAAAAATAACAAGTGTAGGAAGTGATTGATTTGGGGGCATCATCTATTCAATGCCCCTTCTAGTCGGCCATACAAGATCCCCAACAGGGACCAACCACAACAAAACATAAAATCTTGAAGGCGACGTGAGATAAGTCATCATCAGAATCAGATCTAGAGGAGTGTGCTGGACCTGCACTGATGGCAAACCACCAGGAGGAGAGCATAGATGAAGGGGGAGGCTCCTCAGAAGAAAGTTACAGCGAGGAGGAAGAAACAAACTTCAGAACAGATCTGGTAAGTGAGGCATGTTTACTACCCCCAAACTAGTTATATTCAAGTATTAAATCCATGACCAGATCACTATGTAAACTAAAAATGAAAATTATTAATTTGAAAAAGAAAGTTTTTGAGTTAAGAGCAATCATAGTAAATACACGCCCCTAGAAATGTATGATAAATTAAAAGATGAAAATAAAAAATTGAAGGACTAAATTAAAAAATCAGGAAACTTTGTATATGATAATCAATATACCTGAAAAAATTATAGAAACCTAAATTGATATTTTAAATATCAAAAGGGCCAAATTAGAAGAATATCACAAAAGTGTATTCCTAGAAAGTTTTTGATAAACCCGGTAGGAAGGAATCTATTTTCAGTTCCAAAGTCATGTTTAAATTAAAATTATCTTTTTGTGTATGACTTGTTTTAAGTTAAACCTAGGGTTTTTAGAAAGAAAATTAAATATTAGGAGGCTTTGTCTAGAAGTGGTTGTTGTTCCAATAACCAAGAAAGCCTAGTACCTCGACACAATCTGGAAGATAATTACTTAAATGAATGTTTAATTGACTAATTGTTAAGCATTTAATTGTTTTAAAATTATCTAATGTTTTCATATAAATTGTGTTGTAAAATTTCTGATTGAAATTAATCTGATCTTAATTTTTTTAAGAAAGAAGAGTTCAATTTAAAAATATTTTTTTTAAATTTGATTTTTTTTTAAAATTTACATTTTCCTAATTTTCTGGATAATTGTCCATTTAGACTTTGTTTCCCTTAGATTTTGTTTTAAGACTTATTTTCAAATCATTTTAAAGAACTCCATTTTTAATGTGATCAAAGTTGGAGAATTAGAGGTAAAGTCTATAAGGAGGTAGATTTTATATATATATATATATATATATATTTTTTTTAAAAATGTAAAATTCATTACTATTTTTGTTTGGTTTATGGTAACTTAACTTAGGGTTTCTCACATAAAAAAGAGAAAGATTATAAGAGGAAGTTTTGATGTGATCTGACCAAGTTAGGTCTTGTTATGTTTTTATGCCCTGTGTCTAAGTGTACAGGAACTTAGAAGCATAAGAGGTCGAGCGAAAGAGGTAGCTAATGAGAAGGATGGCACGTGAGAGAGTCGACAGTCTTAGTACGTCCGAGGGACGAGGTACTGTGGAAGAGTAACTGGCCGATGAGAAGGAGGCGCACAATGTTTCCGAGAGACAAGAAGCCGGAGCGGAATGTTGCTCGAGAAGATCGGAAAATGGGTTCGGGTGAACCCTAATTTGGATGGCCGAAATCACCCAAGCGATCAGAATTGGAGCGGAAGACCTGAACCTAAGCGAGCGGAACCGGAGCGGAAGAACAAGACTAAAAAGTCAACAAGATGTTGACTTTTTGATTCAGGGCGCCCAGAGTTGAAAACTTAGCCAAACGCGATGGCTCAGGATAAAATTTTATCCCCCTTCAGGCACCTGGAACCCATCCAAATGCCCCGAGCAGGGCTATAAATATAGTCCTGATCCCAATAGTCTAGAATCACTTGTATACGAGTTTCTTTAAGTGTTCTACTACTTTGTATGCTTTCAACGCTTGTAAGAGGCTTCTCCACCTACGACGAAAGGAGAATTTGAGTAGTGCTTCAGAGTCTTGGATTAACAACCTTCTTAGTGTAACCAAGTAAAAATCAGTAGCCTCTTTTTTTTATTAGTTTATCAATTCTTTTTATATAAGTGTCTTATTATTTCAAACGATCGAGAAAGATTTTTGTTTGTTATTATTGTGCAAGTAATTCAACTCCTCTTGTCGGTTGCACGGGTCTTAATAGATTCTTGGGGTTTGGGAATAAAATATTGCTCAATTTTTAGACCATCAAGAAGCAATTTAAAGTAATAAGAAAGCTTTCAAAGTAAGATTTTTGTAAAGTAGTTTACTTTCATTATATTTAATTTTGTATATTTGAATTCTTATTGTATTATTTGTAAGAAACATGCTATAAGAGGTTTTTCAACCTCTAAAAGGTATCTCTTAAGAATAAGAGATTAGTGGTGATAGAACACAAGACTAGACCTTTGAGGTAGCAGCTTTGAGTGACTGCGAACCAAGTAAATTTTGGTATTATGTTTATGCTATCGATTCCACTTCAAGTTTTCGTTGTATAGTCTAATTGAGGAGAATAGAGCTATTCGGCCCTCCCCCTCTAAATCACATTGGTTCCACATGTAAAAGTCAAAGAGGTTTTTGACAAATGAAACATTGGTTGGATGCTAAAATTAATTCAAAGTTGACTTCGAGTGAGACCAGTTTTGTTGATGGAGATAAGCGAGTCTTGAGATATAACAAGTGTAATCTTGTCTTTTAGTAGAAGTTTACTTAGGCGTGTAGTTGACCAATGAATAAATTTTATGAGTATGAATCTTTAGTTAATTCAAGATATATATCTGAGTAGTTTTAATGGACTAAAATTTTATTAGAAAAAAAATATATAAAAAATATAAAATAAAAATAATAATAATAATAATTCCAGTTAGTCTCATTGATTATTCCTGGGGTGGTCGACCGGCTCCACGGAAGTTTTCCACCGGCCACCAGGGTAAATCAGAAAGCGCACGCGGCGGCCAGCTCATAAGTCATGCATCCTTTGGTTGCGCCCTCCATTTGGAGAAAAAAATCCTGCAAATATGTCATAGCTGGGGATCGTGTTGGTGCAAGTTATACTAAGAATCTGGTTTTGATGTATGACAAATATGTTAAAGTTAGATATGTTGTTTGTCTAACTACTCTACCAAGTATGCAGGAGTTAACTGATCTGATAGACCAAAACTAAGCTAAAATCCAGCTAGGTCTATGAGCCTGATAGCTGGTGGGAAGTCCAAATAGATCTATGGGGTCTGATATCTAGCGTGAAGTCCGGCTGGGTCCGCGGGACCTAACAACCGGTCGAAATCCAGTTGGGTCAGCGGACCTGACAACTGGCGGAAAGACCTGGTGGATCTGAGGCAAGTCAAGTAACTGCAGCTGGTAAGTGAAGGTAAGCAACTGGAGGAGAGATCCAGTGAGGACACGTTCCCCGTCGAGGGAACTGTAAGTGTCGATCTAACTTAGGTCCATTTGGGAAGCATAGGTTGAGATCTTGACTAGATCTTGGTCGCGAGAAGATAGGATATAATTACTACCCTATCTGCTATGTTGTGCTAACTCTGTTTTGCAGGGTAGATATAACCTTTGATTGCCCGGACTAACCTTTTCTTGCAGGAGAAGGCTGCTGAAGAAAAGGACTCCGGGCGCCCGAACTCCAAGCGCCTGGAGCTGGTCCGGGCGCCCAGAGTAGGCTGGCCTAGGCGGGCCACAAGCACCCAAGCTATCCGGGCACCCAGACTCGGTTCAAGCACTCAGACCTGAAAAATCATCCACAAGTTGACGTGGAGCGCATCGATTGGTCGAGCTACGTGTTCTTGGTGCCCAGAATGGACTTATTTAAAAGCCTTCTACCCGAAGCTTCAGAACAACAATTGTGACAAGTTTCCTTCTTGCTCAGTGCTTTGAAAAAGCTTCTGTGATGCTATAAAGCTCCTCCAACAATCGGCGACTCAGGTTTTCATATTTTCTTTGTTGTTAGTAACCTTGTTTTTTAGTTCATGTACTTATCTTGTAATATATTTTGCAAACTATTAGTGGATTGTCCAACAAAAGTACTCAACGAGTGTGGACCTTGGAGTAGGAGTCATCGAAGACTCTGAACTAAGTAAAACCAACTTGTATTAGCATTGTTTGTTTCTTCCATTTTTCGCTGCGTAACTTAGTTTTAATTCAAATTTTTCAATGATTGTTATTCACCCCCTTCCCCCTAGTGTTCTTTTCTATCCTACAAGTGGTATCAGAGCGGGTACCGCTCTGAATTGGTGCAACCACCAATCAGGCAAGGGGTGATTTTTTTTCTCTTTTGGATTTTGAGATTTTTCGATATAGTTAAAACTGGTACAATTACCTTTTTAGATATTTTTTTTTCATTGCAAATGACTCTGAATTGGTGCAACACCAATCGAGTCTTAATATTTTTTTTCTTCTTCTCTCACACTACTAAACCAAGACCTAGTCTTGGGATTTTTTTTTTTTTTGCCTTTTCCTCTTTTGTGTGCAAGGTTCATGGCCCAAAATGAGGGATACTCTACCATACGTCCTCCCCTCTTTTTATCGGTGATGACTTTCCATATTGGAAGAAATGGATGGAGGTGTACCTAAAGACCGACTTCGACCAATAGTTCTACGTCACCAAAGGATACAAGGTGCCCGTCGACAATACCGGAATACCAATGGTGTCACGCCCTCAGAGGAGTCCCTATCGAAAAATTTCGACAACATCTCCCTTATAAGGTGACAATCTGAGGTATACATACATACAAAATACATCAGCCACATATGGCTGGAATATACACACAACCACACAGTTAATAATGCATCCCACACGGCTGAAACATAGCATAATCACGCAGTTAATAATGCAGTCCACTCGATTGAAACATAGCACAACGAAAATCACAAAATAATGAACATGAAACGAAAAAAAACAACTTACTGCGAGCCGGCTCAGCTTGACACAACATTGTTGGTGCAATATTCCCTAGGTCAAGGTTGACCGTGTTGACTGAGCTTGAATTGAGTCAAGCTCGAGTTATGATGTGTGAGTTTCAATGTTTGACAATACATGTAGACAACACATGAAGATTGCAGGTGCAATTGTTCATGTGGGGAGATTGTGAAGGAGAGTCAAGTAGGTCAAGGTTGACTGGATACTTGACTGAAAATCCTAGTGAGTGAAGCTAAGCAAAAGGAAAGTCCTGGTGAGTGAAGCCAGGCAGATGAAAAGTCCTAGTGAGTGAAGCTAGGCAGAAGGAAAGTCCTGGTGAGTGAAGCCAGGCAGATGGAAAGTCCTAGTGAGTGAAGCTAGGCAGAAGGAAAGTCCTGGTGAGTGAAGCCAGGTAGATGGGAAGTCCTAGTGAGTGAAGCTAGGCAAAAGAAAGTCCTGATGAGTGAAGCCAGTCAGTTGGAAGTCCCGGTGAGTGAAGCCGAGCAATGGAAAGTCTAAGTAGGTCAAAGGGATTGACCGGATACTTGGCACGAGGAAATCCAGGTGGATCAAGGTTGACCGAACACTTGGTGAGGGAATCCTAGCAGGTCAAGGGTGATCGGATGCTAGGCACGATGAACTAACAGGTCATAGTTGACCAGATGTTGGTTTAGGAGGCTTTAGACTTGATTTTGGGAGAAAATAATGAGCTAGATCGATCAGCCGATCGATTGGCTCATGCCCAATCGATCGGCCAATCGATTGGGCAAGTCTTCATGACAAGCCTCCTCCCAATCGATCAGTGGATCGATTGGGACGAGTGCGCGATCACACAGAACAGCGCTTGATCGATCAGCCGATCGATCCAGAGCTCCCGATCGATCAGTGGATCGATTGGGAAGTGCGATTTTCGCACAATAAGCCTTGGATCGATCAGCCGATCGATCCAAGCAATTCTTGAGAGCACAGAGGCGCTTTAGATCGATCAGCCGATCGATCCAAAGTCTCCTTGATAGATTGGGAGCAATCCAATCGATCGGATCCGACCGTTGGCGTCGTATTTAGCTGCAGGCGTTCGATTCCTTCGATAGAGCTCGCACGATTCATCTCAGATCATCACAGCGCTTCCACAGCTTCTCCACAAAGTTCAGATCGCCAGTTTCTCGAAGGTCCTTGGAGGTTTTCCAAGTCAAGAGGCGGATCTACAGGGGAAGAAAGCTAGGGTTAGGGTTTTCTATACTCACTGTAAGCTTTTGCTTGTATTTGTGTATCCTTTCCCTTTCTTCTTGTAGCGTGAACTTGTAGGGCTTCTTCGCGCTCGGTAGTTACTGAAAAGGAGTGTTTATTAGTGGAGGTGTGTGTGTGAGTGTGTGGATCTTTGGACTAGTCACCTCCTTTGGAGGTGGATACCAAGTAAATCTACTTGTTAGCGTTGTGTGTGTTGTTTCTTGTATATTTCCGCTGCACATCTTTGAAGAAACAAGCAACACCGACCACGAGCACGCGACGAGCTATTCACCCCCCCCCTCTAGCTACATATTTGGTCCCAATAAGTGGTATCAGAGCGAGGCCGCTCTTCACCGGAATCATCGTCGGAAGGGGCAAAGAGCTAGAGGGTGAAGAAGTTGAAGCAATTGTACAAGTCGAAGACTTCATCACGAGAAGCTCAACTTCAATGGAATTCCAAGACGGACTTGGATTCGACACAAGGGTGCCTCTACCATATGTATCTACAAGCTTCGATCTTTGGAAATCAAGGATCGAAAACTTCTTAATGGTGGAGATAGAGCAATGGTTTGCTCTTATGGAAGGCTTCGAAGCTCCAACGAATTCAAAGGGCAAAGTTCTCAAGAGGAGCAAATGGAGTCCGGAGCAAGTCCAAAGGTGCGAAGCAAATGACAAGGTAACCAAATTATTGGTTAATTTATTGCCTAGCACAATTCTATGCAAAATTGGACAATATGAAGATGCCAAAGAGCTTTGGAGCAAGTTGGCTAAGCTCCATGAAGAACCCTCCACTGTACCGAGTCAAGAGGAATCCAAAGAGGGGGACTCATTGGAGCAAGACCAAGAGGAGGAGAATTCCGAAGTTGAGAGATGCTCAACTTCCGAAGAAGAGGAAGTCCAAGAAGCCTCATCTTCAAAGGAATGCAACGAAGATGGTAAGGAGAGGACATACTCCTTGTTCCATGTCCAAGATGAAGATGAAGAAGTCTCCACCTCTAGGATTGAGGGGGAGCAACTTTTGGTGACACCAGATCAAGAAGAAGGAGAAGTCTACACATCCGGGTCAAGAAGAGAAGAGGATGAAGAAGCTTCTACCTCCACAAATAAAGTCATATCTATTGGAGGAGAATCATCATCGGATCAAGAGGAAGCCTCCACATCTGGATCCAAAGGAGAAGAAGCCACCCCTACACAAGAATGTATAAATAGTTCATTTAAGAATAAAAATCATATTATATGTTTTGAATGTAGGGAACACAGGCATTACAAAAGTAAATGCCCTAAATTGGCCAAGAAGAAGGGCCAAGTGGCACAAAAGGGCAAGGAGAAGCCCAAGGAGACCGCTTCCGGAACAAAAAGGAGCAAGGAGCACATTGTGTGCTTTCTGTGCAACCAAAAGGGACATTACCGGAGTCAATGTCCCAAGGGGAAGAAGGCGGTCAAGGCTCAAGGAGGAAGCACAACTCAAGGGGGAGCCTCCAAGGTAAAAAGGAAAGTATCATTCATTGAACCTATCCCCTTAAATAATGGTAAAAAGCATGATAGTTCTAATTTATATCATTTCAATGCTATTTACCATGAAAATAGGAGGCATGATAAAATTAAGGAAAATCATGTAGCCTATCATGCTAAAACCTTTCAACCTGAGTTTAGAAAGGTAGATAGGAATTTAGGCAAGAACCCTAAGGATTCTAGGTATTTTCCTAAGAAGAAGAAAAATCAAGGTTTTAGTGAAAAATCTAAGGTTGAAGAATTATGGAAGGAAAATCAAGTCTTAAGGTCAAGACTTGATAAATTAGAGAGGACTCTTAGAAAAATCACAAATATGACACAAGGGTCCAAGAGTCAAAACCTAGGTCTAGAAGTATCAAAGTCATCCAATGGTCATAAGGGTTTGGGATACAAACCTAAAACCAAGAAGGATGTAACTTCTTATCATAGAATTCCATATAGTTATAGAACAAACCCTAGGTCTAGTGGTCAAGTCAAGAATACTAGGGAGGCTATTCCTAAGAGTATTTTTGCAACAAATGTGACTAAGACTTCTAAGAAGTCCAAGAAAGTCACAAAGAAGGTCACAAGGGAAGCAATCCCTAGG
Organism: Zingiber officinale; assembly: GCF_018446385.1. Lineage (NCBI taxonomy): Eukaryota > Viridiplantae > Streptophyta > Magnoliopsida > Zingiberales > Zingiberaceae > Zingiber > Zingiber officinale. The sequence goes on from NC_055998.1 coordinate 102,839,947, forward strand.
GTTGACCTAGAAAAGGTAACCAAGGCTTCTAAGAAGCCAAACAAAGTCACTAGGAAGGTATCTAGGGAAGTTATCCCTAGTGAATACCTAGAGCATCCAAGGAGCACCAATAGGTTTTGGGTTCCTAGGAGCATTTTCTCTACCCCATAAATGGTTTAGAGAGTGTCAACTCTAATTGAAAGGGTAGTTAATCCAATCATGATAAAGTTGGCACTCTAAGAGCATTTTCAAGGTTATTGTTAACCTTTGAAAATGAAAAGAATTATGATTTACTCTTATAAGAGTAAAACGTGTAACAATTTGATAAATTGGATGATATTTTAAGTGACAGAAATTGGGAAAATAATAAGAACTACCAAGTTGGGATTTTGGTATGTTCTTAGGAAGTTAAAGGCAAATTTAAGCCTTAATTCAATTGATTGCTCTTTAAAAGAGTAAATTATGTCAAAATTTGAGGAATATGCTTAATTTAAATTGACACAAATTAGGAAAAGTAAAAGAAATGTCAAATTTTGGTTTTTGACATTTTCTTGGGAAATAGTGGGCAATCTAGGGTTTAAATTTTTAAGTTAGCTAAGGGTTAAGAATACTTAGGTAGGTAATCTAGGTATTTTATCTATGCTAATTTGCCATGCCTTGCTTGCCCATCAAATGCCATGACATCATATTTATTTATTTGTGTTTGCACTCATGCCTTATTATGAAAACCACAAAAATACCATGTTATGTCATCCATACATCATATAGTTATAGGAAATTTTCTTTTGAAAATTATTTCTTTTTGATGTATGCCATAACATCATTATGCATCACTTTAATTCCTTGCCTATTAAGGACCAGTGGCATTAATTGACAAGTAACATCCTTGGTGGATGCCTATAATTCAAAAATGCCTAGATAGATATGCATGATCCCTAGATTAGGGCAAAATCAAACTTTACATCTCACAAAAATTCATAAGGTGACTTGTATGTGGTTTGTACACATTAAATACAAGTGAGATGTTAGGATGATGAACAAAACTCAAGATGTTGATTTAGTGCATTCTTTTGAGTTTTAAGTTCATCAAAACACATAGTTATGTGTTTTTCCCATCATTGGGAAAGCTAATGTACAAGTCATGTGCATTAAGCCCAAGGAACATGGTGGGATATTAGTTTTGAAAATCATTTTAAAATGCTTTTGGAAAACCTTGATGAAGGCTATCTTTTGATAGTAATTATCATTAAATAGTTGAGCACAAACTTGGAAGAAAACACTAAACTTTTTACAAGTTTCCAAGTTTGTGTCAATTTTTGAAAATATGAAGTTTTTTTTTTAAAAACTATTTTTCCATGATAATATATGCCCTAAATAATGTCTACACCGATTTTTATGATTTTTGAAATTTTGTAGATTTTTCTAGGGGTTTCTAAAATTGACTGAAATTGTATTTCAACCTTTTCAGAGCTTCAATCGATCAGTGGATCGATTGAAGGGTCTCAATCGATCGGGCGATCGATTGAGAGTAAGCTTCTCGCGAACAGAAGCTACCTGGATCGATCCACCGATCGATCCAACCCTCCTGAATCGATCCGTGGATCGATTCAAGCAGGTTCAATCGATTGGAACCCAACTTCAATCGATTGAGAATGCTGATTTTGGCTGGTAAAGCCCGATTTCAGCATTTTAAACCATCTTTAGTCTAGAAAACTATTCCTAACCCCTTGGAAAATATTTGTATACATTTAGGGGGAGTTTTCATGATGAAAACAAGAATGGATTGGTTAAGGAAGACTAAGTAGAAGTTTAGGTTGAGGATTGGCCTCATTATTGATTTTTTTTTTGAACCTCAGAATTTCTAAATTTGGGTTTCCTAAAGGTTTAGGGATTCTAAGTCATTGTTGGTGCAATGATAGAAGGTATGACCATGTCTTTAGGGGGAGTTACTCTTTAAGGACATGAAAATATAATTTTCATACACCTTGGAAGGTGGTTAACCTTTTGTCATGAAAATGCTCAAGGTTGAGCATCTGAAATTAATGGGGAGTGGATATCCTCATTGTTTGAGTGTTGTTTGCTCATGGATGAGCATTCGATACAAATGAAGGGTATGAGACCTTCATTTGAGATATTCAAGTGGTTAATGATAATAAAGGGTATGGGATCTTCATTATCATGTTGATCACAATGAGTGAAGTTGTGAACAACGATAAGCAACTCTTCAGGGGAAGAGGTTGTTTTTGATGAGTGCCCAAAGATGGGAAATGGTTGTGATATGTGCCAATAGGGGGAGAATGAGTGTGGTTAAGTTAGGCCTTCATTATCTAATGGGGGAGTTTGCCCTCTAGAAAAGGAGGAGAATGAAGGGAACCATCATTCACATATTGGCATGAAGGAAGTTGAGGCTATGAGATTAACCTAACTTAAAGGAGGTATTATCAAACATCAAAAAGGGGGAGATTGTTGGTGCAATATTCCCTAGGTCAATGTTGACCGTGTTGACTGAGCTTGAATTGAATCAAGCTCGAGTCATGATGTGTGGGTTTCAATGTTTGACAATACATGTAGACAACACATGAAGATTGCAGGTGCAATTGTTCATGTGGGGAGATTGTGAAGGATAGTCAAGTAGGTCAAGGTTGACTGGATACTTGACTGAAAATCCTAGTGAGTGAAGCTAGGCAGAAGGAAAGTCCTGGTGAGTGAAGCTAGGCAGATGGAAAGTCCTAGTGAGTGAAGTTAGGTAGAAGGAAAGTCCTGGTGAGTGAAGCCAGGTAGATGAGAAGTCCAAGTGAGTGAAGTTAGGCAGAAGAAAGTCTTGGTGAGTGAAGTCAGATAGTTGGAAGTCCTGGTGAGTGAAGCCGGGCAATGGAAAGTCTAAGTAGGTCAAAGGGATTGACCGGATACTTGGCACGAGGAAATCCAGGTTGATCAAGGTTGACCGGACACTTGGTGAGGGAGTCCTAGCAGGTCAAGAGTGACCGGATGCTAGACACGATGAACCAACAGATCATAGTTGACCAGATGTTGGTTTAGGAGGCTTTAGACTTGATTTTGTGAGAAAATCATGAGCTGGATCTATCAGCCGATCGATTGGCTCATGCCCAATCAATCGGCCGATCGATTGGGCAAGTCTTCGTGATAAGCCTCCTCCCAATCGATCAGTGGATCGATTGGGACGAGTGAGTGATCGCATAGAACATCGCTTGATCGATCAGCCGATCGAGAGCTCCCGATCGATCAGTGGATCGATTGGGAAGTGCGATTTTCGCACGATAAGCCTTGGATCGATCAGCCGATCGATCCAAGCAATTCCTGAGAGCACAGAGGCGCTCTGGATCGATCAGCCGATCGATCCAAAGCCTCCCCAATCGATTGAGAGCAATCCAATCGATCGGGATCCGACCGTTAGCGTCGTATTTAGCTGCAGGCGTTCGATTCCTTCGATAGAGCTCGCACGATTCATCTCAGATCATCACAGTGCTTCCACAGCTTCTCCACAAAGTTCAGATCGCCAGTTTCTCAAAGGTCCTTGGAGGTTTTCCAAGTCAAGAGGCGGATCTACAGGGGAAGAAAGCTAGGGTTAGGGTTTTCTATACTCACTGTAAGCTTTTGCTTGTATTTGTGTATCCTTTCCCTTTCTTCTTGTAGCGTGAACTTGTAGGGCTTCTCTGCCCTCGGTAGTTATCGAAAAGGAGTGTTTATTAGTGGAGGTGTGTGTGTGAGTGTGTGGTGTTGGGACCAAAATGTAGCTAGAGGGGGGGGTGAATAGCTCGTCGTGCGCTTCGTGTTATTCGTTGCTTGTTTCTTTGATGATGTGCAGCGGAAATACAAGAAACAAACACATACAATGCTAACAAATAGATTTTACTTGGTATCCACCTCACAAGAGGTGACTAATCCAAGGATCCACACATTCACGCACCCTCCACTATGAAAACCACTCCTCTACGGTAACTACCGAAGGCGGAGAAGCCTTTACAAACTCTCAATACAAGAAGAAAGGAAAGGATATGACATACAAGCAAAAGCTTACAATAAACCCTAACCCTAACTTCTCTTCTTGATTTTGATCCGCCTCTTGACTTGGAAGAACCTCCAAGAAGCTTCAAGAACTGGCGATCTGAACTTGAGAGAGAGTTGTGGAGTCGCTGGTGAAGATCTGAGATGAATGTCGTGAATCATACTGAAGGAATCGAACGCCTGCAACTATAAACGACGCCAACGGTCGGATCCCGATCGATTGGATTGCTCCCAATCAATCGGGGAGGCTTTGGATCGATCAGCTGATCTATCCAGAGTGCCTCTGTGCTCTGGGAATTTAACTGGATCGATCGGCTGATCGATCCAGGGCTTGTCGCGACAGATCGTAGCTTCCCAATCGATCCATTGATCGATTGGGACCTCTGGATCGATCCACTGATCGATCCAGAGGCATTCTGTGCGCTCGCGACTTCCTCCCAATCGATCCACTGATCGATTGGGATGAAGGCTTCTCACGGGAACACCCCAATCGATCGGCCGATCATTTGGGCTCCAGCCAATCGATCGACTAATCGATCCAGCTGTTGGTTTTTGCCCAAAACCATGTCCCAAATCCCCAAACCAACATTCGGTCAATCCATGACCTGTTGGTTCATCATGCCTAGCATCCGGTCACCCTTGACCTGCTAGGATTCTCTCACCAAGTGTCCGGTCAATCCCTTTGACCCACTTGGACTTTCACCAAATGTCTGGTCAACCTTGATTCATCTGGATTTCCCCCCGTGCCTGGCTTCACTCACCAGGACTTCCATTCTGCCTAGCTTCACTCACTAGGACTTCTCTTCTGCCTGGTTTCACTCACCAGGACTTTCACCTAGCTTCACTCACTAGGATTTTCACTTGGCTTCACTCACCAGGATTTTCCTCTGCCTAACATCCCAGTTAGGATTTCCCAGTCAAGTATCTGGTCAACCTTGACCTACTGACTTTTCTCCAACCAAACTGATCAGACCCTGATCAGAGGGGAATTGCACCAAACAATCTCCCCAAATGAACAACTACACCTGCAATTGTCCATATCATCGAAGTCTTGTTTTGTCAAACATCGAAACCCAAACCAAGACTCAAGCTTGGTCAACCAGGTCAGCCTTGACCTGAGGGATATTGCACCAACAATCTCCCCCTTTTTGATGTTTGACAATACCACACTTAAGTTAGGCTAATCCCATAGCCTCAACCTCCTTCATGCCACTTGGTAATGAAGACATAAGTTAAACCCTTCATTCTCCTCCTAAGAGGGCAAACTCCCTCTAGGTAATGAAGTCCTAAGAGGGCAAACTCCCTCTAGGTAATGAAGTCCTAACTTAAACCCTTCATTCTCCCCCTATTGACACACATCAACAAATGCCCCATCTTTGGGCACACATCAACAAATTCACTTGTTGAAAACTCTCCCCTTTGAGACTCTCCCCCTGAAGAGTTGCTCATCGTTGTTCACAACTTCACTCGTTGTGATCAACACGATAATGAAAGTCCCATACTCTTCATTATCCTTAATCTTACATTCTCCCAATAATGTAGTTAAATGCCCATCCTTGAGCATTTTTAACTTAAACCACTTGAACAATGAGGATATCCACTCCCCATTAAAGTTCAATCGCTCAACCTTGAGCATGTTCTGAAAAGAAGGTTAACCACCTTCCAAAGTTCATAAAAAAAATAGTTTTCATGTCTTTAAAGAGTCCCTCCCCCTAAAGACATGGTGGTAACTTCTGTCATTGTACCAACAATGACTTGGAATCCCTAAACCTTTAGGAAACCCAAATTTAGAAGTTTTGAGGTTCAAATATTCAATATTTGAAGTAAACCTCAACCTAAACTTCTACTTAATCTCCCTTAACCAATCCATCCTTATTTTCAACATGAAAACACCCTTTTTATATATACAAATGTATTTTTAAGGGTTTGGAATGGTTACCTAGACTAACCATGGTTCAAAAATGCTGAAATCAGGCTTTACTAGCCAAAATCAACAACTTCGATCGATTGGAGTTGGGTCCCAATCGATCGGACCATGATGAATCGATCCACTGATCGATTCAGGAGGATTGGATCGATCGGTGGATCGATACAGACAGCTTCTGTTCACGAGAAGTCTGTTCTCAATCGATCGCCCAATCAATTGAGACCCTTCAATCGATCGGGTGATCGATTGAGGTTTGATAGTTGCTGAAATCTCATTTCAGTCAACTTCAGAAACCCCTAGAAAATTCTACAAAATTCCAAAAATCGTGAAAATTTGTGTAGACATTATTTAGGGTATATATTTTCAAGGAAAAATAGTTTTCTAAGAAAATACATCATATTTTCAAAGATTGATACAAACTTGAAAATTTGCAAAAACTTTAGTGTTTTCTTCAAATTTGTGTCTAACTATTCATTGGTGATTACTATCAAAAGATAGTCTTCACCAAGGTTTTCCAAAATATATTAAAATGATTTTCAAAACCAATATCCCACCATGTTCCTTGGGCTTAATGCACATGACTTGTACATTAGCTTTCCCAATGATGGGAAAACACATACCTATGTGTTTTGATGAACTTAAACCTCAAAAGAATGTACTAAATTAACATCTTGAATTTTGTTCATCATCCTAACATCTCACTTGTATCTAATGTGCACTAAAACACATACAAGTCACCTTATGGGTCTTTGTGAGATATAAAGTTTGGTTTTGCCCTAATCTAGGGATCATGCATATCTATCTAGGCATTTTTGAATAATAGACATCCACCAAGGATGTTACTTGTAGTCCTTAATTTTAAAGAAATAAACATAATGCATGATAATGTTATAGCATACATTAAAAATAAATAATTTCACAAGAAAATTTCCTATAACTACATGATGTATGTATGTCATGACAAGGTATTTTTGTATTTTTCATAATAAAAGATGAATGCAAAATACAAAACTAAATATGATGTCATAGCATATAGTGAGCAAACAATCATGGTAAGACTTAGCATAAATAAAATACCTAGATTACCTATCTAGGTGTCCTTAAACCTTAGCTAAGTTTAAAAATTAACCTAGATTGTCCTCTAAATGCTCCCAGAAAATGCCAAAGCCTAAATTGCCATTTCTAATTTTCTTGATTAATTTATGCCAATTGAAATTAAGCATATTCCTCAATTGTTGACATATTTCATTTTTCTACAAGAGTAGCACTTTAAATTAAGGCCCGGATTGCCTTTAATCTCTTAAGAGCATACCAAACTCCCAACTTGGTAGTTCTTATGATTTTGCTAAATTGTGCCAATTAAGATTAAAATCACTATTTCCAAAAATTTGGCACATTTTACTCTTTCAAGGAGTAAATGATATATCTATTTCATTTTCAAAGGTTGATAATAACCTTGAAAATGCTTCTTGAGTGTCAACTTCATCATGATTAGGTTAACTACCCTTTCACTTAGAGTTGACACTCTCTAACCCATCTATGGGGTAGAGAAGATGCTCCTGAGAACCCAAAACCTATTGGTGCTCCTTGGATACTCTAGGTACTCACTAGGGATAACCTCCCTAGATACCTTCCTAGTGACCTTGTTTGGCTTCTTAGAAGCCTTGGTCACATTTTCTAGGTCAACTCTAGGGATTTCTTCCCTTGTGACCTTCTTAGTGACTTTTTTTGACTTCTTAGAAGTCTTAGTTACATTTGTTGTTGCAAAGATACTTCTAGGGATAACTTCCCTTGTATCCTTGACTTGACCCTTAGACTTAGAATTAGTTCCATAGCTATATGGAACCCTATGATAGAAAATTATATCCTTCTTAGCCTTTGGTTTGTATCTCAAACCTCTATGACCATTGGATGACTTTGATACTTCTAGACCTAGGTTTTTGACTCTTGGACCCTTGTGCCATATTTGTGATTTTTCTAAGAGTCCTCTCTAATTTGTCAAGTCTTGACCTTAAGACTTGATTTTCTTTCCATAATTCTTCGACCTTAGGTTTTTTACTAAAACCTTGATTTTTCTTCTTCTTAGGAAAATACCTAGAATCCTTAGGATTTTTGCCTGAATTCCTATCTACCTTTCTAAACCTAGGTTGAGAGGTTTTAGCATGATAAGCTACATGATTTTCCTTAACTTTATCATGCCTCCTATTTTCATGGTAAATAGCATTGAAATGATATAAATTAGAACTATCATACTTTTTACCATTATTTAAGGGGATAGGCTCAATGAATGATACCTTCCTTTTTACCTTGGAGGCTCCCCCTTGAGTTGAGCTTCCTCCTTGAGCCTTGACCGCCTTCTTCCCATTAGGGAATTGACTTCGGTAATGCCCCTTTTGATTGCAAGAGAAGCACACAATGTGCTCCTTGCTTTTCTTTGTTCCGGGGATAGTCTCCTTGGGCTTTTCCTTGCCCTTTTGTGCCACTTGGCCCTTCTTCTTGGCCAATTTAGGGCATTTACTTTTGTAATGCCCATGTTCCCTACATTCAAAACATATAATATGATTTTTATTATTTATTGAAATATTTATACCTTTGCTTGTAGGGGTGGCATCTTCTCCATGTGATGTGGATGTGGAGGCTTCCTCTTGATCCGAAGATGATACTCCTCCATTTGATTTTGCTTGACTTGTGGAGGTGGAAGCTACATCATCCTCTTCTTCTCTTGACCCGGATGTGGAGGATTCTTCTTGCTCTTGTTTCGGTGTCAATGAAGATTGCTCCCCCTCAATCCTAGAGGTGGAGGTTTCACCTTCTTCTTCATCTTCATCCTCTTGTACATGAAACAAGGAATATACTCCTTCCTTGCTCTTTTGATTGCTCTCCTTTGAGGATGAAGTTTTTTGGACCTCCTCTTCGGAGGTTGAGCATCTCTCAACCTCGGAGTCCTCCTCTTCTTGGTCTTGATCCATTGAGTCGCCCTCTTTGGATTCTTCTTGATTTGGTACAGTGGAGGGGATCTCATGAATTCTTGCCAATTTGCTCCAAAGCTCCTTGGCATCTTCAAACTCTCCAATTTGAGCCAAAATGTTGCTTGGCAATAAATTGACCAAAAGCTTGGTCACTTTATCATTTGCCTCGCTTCTTTGAATTTGCTCCGAGCTCCATTTGCTTTTCTTGAGAGCTTTGCCCTTGGAGTTCTTTGGAGCTTCAAATCCTTCCATTAGAGCAAACCATTGCTCTATCTCTATCATAAGAAAATTTTTGATTCTTAATTTCCAAGAATCGAAATTTGTTGAAGTGAATGGTGGAGCCACCCTCGTGTCAAATCCAAGTCCATCTTGGAATTGCATCTTGAAGTTGAGCTTCTTGAATTCTTTGACTTTGATGAATTTGCTCCAACTTCTTCATCCTCTAGCTTTGCTTGTTTTGTTTGCCCCTTCCGGCGATTATTCCGGTGAAAAGCGGCCTTACTCTGATACCACTTGTTGGGACCAAAATGTAGCTAGAGAGGGGGGGTGAATAGCTCGTCGTGCGCTTCGTGTTCTTCGTTGCATGTTTCTTTGATGGTGTGCAGCGGAAATACAAGAAACAAACACATACAATGCTAACAAATGGATTTTACTTGGTATCCACCTCATAAGAGGTGACTAATCCAAGGATCCACACACTCACGCACCCTCCACTATGAAAACCACTCCTCTACAGTAACTACCGAAGGCGGAGAAGCCTTTACAAACTCTCAATACAAGAAGAAAGGAAAGGATATGACATACAAGCAAAAGCTTACAATAAACCCTAACCCTAACTTCTCTTCTTGCTTTTGATCCGCCTCTTGACTTGGAAGTGTTGGTGCGGTTAGCACTAACGGTCTAACTCAGGTTTTGATGAATGACAAATCAAGTTAAGTTAGGTTCGTCGTTATCTAACACTCTGATCGAGTGTGCAGGATAAGTCCAGACAGGTCGACGGGCTGACCGGATAGCTGGTGAGAAGCGGGTCGACGAGCTGACCGGACGCTTGGCAAGAAGTCCAGCTAGGTCGACGGGCTGACCGGATAGCTGGCAAGAAGTCCAGACGGGTCGAAGGGCTGACCGGACGTCTGGCAGGTAAGTGAGGTAAGTCACTGGAGGGGAGTGACTGCGAGGACGCGCTCCCGAGAAGGGAACATTAGGCGTCGATCCAGCTTAGATCCATTTCGGATGTCTAAGTCGAGATCGTGACTAGATTTCGGTCTCAGAAAGACGGAATCTAAGTCATACTATTTGTGCTAATTCATACAATGATAAAATGTGCTAACAATCTGTTTTACAGGATATATATTGCCTCAGACTAACTTTGTTTTGCAGAAAAAAGGAGTTTTCTGGAACAAGGTGGTCCGGGCGCCCGGAAGGCAAATTATATCCAGCCAAGTCGTCGCCACGTGGAGCATCTCGGTTTGAGCAGCTACGTCACCTTCCAGGCGCCCGGAAGGAATCCAGGCGCCCGGAGCAACATATAAAAGAAGCCCCAGGCAGGAGCTTCAGAATCAATCAATCAATCAGAGAACTCTTCTACTGCTGGTCCTGCTGCTCGACGTCAAGTGCGACGCCAACAAATCTCCGACAAAGTGCTCCTTCGGTATTTATTTAATTTCCTTTTCGGTATTACTTTGTTTTCACTAGCATTTCCTGTATTCATTCTGTAATCATATTTTGACTTGTTAGTGATTGCCCAACGAAAGTGGTCAAGGACCACGGGCCTTCGAGTAGGAGTCGTCACAGGCTCCGAACGAAGTAAAAACAACTGTGTTCATTTACTTTTCCGCTGCGTTTATACTCTACATTTTCGAATCGATATTCCCCCCCCCCCCCCCCTCTATCGACTCTAACGGTCCTACAAGTGGTATCAGAGCAGGTATCGCTCTGATTTGGTGCAACCACCAATCAAGCAAAGGGGGGTCGTTTTAAAGAAAAAATTAGATATTGTTTTAAAGCAAAGTGATATTGTTCGTTTTTTCCCTCCAAAACGGTTTTTGAAAAATACATCGTCATCTTTTCACCATTGTTTAGTATTTAAAAAATATTACATTTTCAAAATTTTGAAATAATATTTTTTTAAAAAATATTTTATTCATATTTTAATAATATTTTATTATTTTTTCGGAAAATAGTGAAATATTATTTTTTTCAGCACTGCTAATCCAAGACCAAGTCTTGGGATTTTTTTCTATTTCTCTGTGTGCAAGAATAATGACTCTTCAAGAAGGACGGAACCCCACGAACCACCACCATACGATCATGAAGACTTCAACTACTGGAAGCGATTAATGGAATGCTTCTTAGGAAGCGTAGACATCGATTATATGTTAATTTTGAGGAAACCTTCTCAAAACTCGGAACTGAACAAAAAGGTAAGTAACATTATTTGTAATGTTTTACCTAACAATATTTTATGCAGATTAGAAAAGTACAAGAATGCACATGAGCTTTGGACCCAATTGATCAAACTTCACGAGGAGCTCGAGGATCAAGTAAAAATCGAATCCGAACTCGGGTTAGATCCAATCGAAAAGCCTACTGAATTAGGGGTTACGCTCAAGGTTAGTGATATTTACCAAAATACCCCTGCTAATAGTAGTTTAGAAAATATGAGCATTGATTTGGTTATTTCTGAAAATATATGTGAAAATAATGTAGTTGACAATAATTACAAAACTACCCCTAGGATATTATCTGATAAAACAAATCCAATTAATTTAAACAATTCAAAACTTGAACCTAAACAAATCTGAAAACTCAAATGATAGAGATGACAAGGTGAATATTGATCTAGATAAAATTAATAAATTATTTAATAATCTAGACAATATTAATCTAGAAAATCCTATCCAAACCCAAGATAATTTAATTAATAAAAAATTAAATTTTAACGATAAGAATAATCTAATAAATTCCACTAATTATATCAACTTAAAAAATAAAGAAAATATATCAAACACTTTGATAAAATCAAAACTAAATTTAAAAAAATTAAAATTAAATGTTAAAAATAATATATTAGATAAAGATAATATGAAAAATTCAAAATTAACAATTAATAAAAGGTTAAAAGATAAACCTTTAAGGAAATATAATTCAAACAATTTAATTAATTCAAATTTAAAAATGAATAAAAACTTAAATTTTAAACATAAGCTATTAAAGAAAGATAATTCAATTAACCTAATAAAAGTGAAATTGAAAGAAAATTTAAATATTAAATACATTCTCTTAAAGAAAGATAATTTGACTAATTTAATTAATTCAAAATTAAAAACTTGAATCTAAATTACAAATTAAACATTAAATTTTAACCAAAATTTAACTATAATAAACCCAGAACTAAAAACTAAATTAATGGCCAATAATTTAGGGGGAGACTCCAAAATAGCTGGCACCTCCAAAACTAATTTACCCGACAGGGTAACCTAAAACAAACTAATCCGGCGGGATAATTAGGATTAGAGACCAAGTTTAACTTGAATCATGGTACTGGTGAAGTTTTTGGATAATAGTACGTTAGGGAAACTTGGGCATCGCATGTCTAGAAAGATATGGTTTCGATCTGGTGCATTTGGCCAAGTGGAACTGACCGAAGCTACCCTTAAATGAATCCTAATCAGTTAGACCAAGGTTTAGTACTAAGCTCCGTGGATAGGACTATTCGGAAAACCTCGAAAGGTTGGCTACTTCTAATGACGTCTATGTGACTCACCAAGCTTAGAAGTTTATCCGAAGAATGCCTGTTTGTAGAGACCAAAACTAAACCTGAATCTAATAAAAGTTAAACCAAGACTCCATAATTAAAATCCAATTCATCTCACAAAATTATAGGATCCCCTGATTGAAAACTTAGATCGGGTGAGATGACTAAGGATCAAAATCAAATTAATTAAATCAAATTTCAAATTAAATCATGAATTAAGTTAATTAAATTAAAATTCGAATTGAATAAGTTAAGTTAAATTTTGAACTACTCAATTTCGAATTAAATAACTTACAAGTATTTTGAAAATTTATTAACTTTAAAAATTATTTTAAAAATTTTGAAAACTTATTTTAAAAATTAAATTTAAAAACAATTTCTGAAAATTTATTAACTTTAAAAAATTCTTTTAAAAATTCTTTAAAAATTATTTTAAAAATTCTTTAAAAACTTTTTTAAAAAATTCTTTAAAAATTAATTTAAAAATTCTTTAAAAACTCTTTTAAAAAATTCTTTAAAAATTATTTTAAAATTCTTTAAAAACTCTTTTAAAAATTCTTTAAAAATTATTTTAAAAATTCTTTAAAAACTCTTTTAAAAATTCTTTAAAAATTATTTTAAAAATTCCTTTAAAAATTATTTTAAAAATTCTTTAAAAACTCTTTTAAAAATTCTCTAAAAATTATTTTAAAATTCTTTAAAAACTCTTTTAAAATTCTTTAAAAACTCTTTTAAAAATTCTTTAAAAATTATTTTAAAAATTCTTTAAAAACTCTTTTAAAAAATTCTTTAAAAATTATTTTAAAAATTCTTTAAAAACTCTTTTAAAAAATTCTTTAAAAAATTATTTTAAAATTAAAATTCTTTAAAAACTCTTTTAAAAATTCTTTAAAAATTATTTTTAAAATTCTTTAAAAACTCTTTTAAAAATGCTTTTAAAAATTCTTTAAAAACTCTTTTAAAAAATTCTTTAAAAATTATTTTAAAAATTCTTTAAAAACTCTTTTAAAAATTCTTTAAAAAATTATTTTAAAATTCTTTAAAAACTATTTTAAAATTCTTTAAAAACTATTTTTAAAAATTCTTTAAAAAATTACTTTAAAATTCTTTAAAAACTCTTTTAAAATTCTTTAAAAACTATTTTAAAAAATTATTTAAAAAATTATTTTAAAATTCTTTAAAAAACTCTTTTGTAAATTATTTAAAAAATTTTTAAAAACTATTTTAAAAAATCTTTAAAAATTATTTTAAAATTCTTTAAAAACTCTTTTAAAAATTCTTTAAAATACTATTATAAAATTCTATTAACTTAAAAAATAGTAATAATAATAAATTATTTCTATAGATTATTTTCACTTAAAAAATTATTATTTTGGCTTTAAACTCATTTTTAATCTTAAACATAATTTTAACCTTGAAATTATTTTTTAATTTAACTTAACTGAAAATTAAATCTTAAATTAAAAATTAATATTGAAATTACAATTAAAATTAAAAATTTTAACTTAAACTTAAATTTTAATTTAAACTTAAATTTTGACTTAAACTTAAATTAACCACTAATATTAATTTAAATCTAAAATCAAAACTGAATCATACGTGTGTTAATTGACATAAAACATATTATAAAAATAATTTTAAATTCTTTTTAAATGTTGTTCTAGAAATCCCTTTTAAAAAAAATTAATAAATAAATAAAAATAATAATAATAATTATAACTAATACTTTCATTGACCAACTCAATCAAGTAATATGAAATTTAAATTATTTCACTAAGTATTAAATTATTAAGTCAAGTAAAAAAAACTAATCAATAAATTATTGATAATGCTTAACTATTATTGAATTAATAAAATCTTATCTTATTTAATTAACCTTAAACTAAAGTTAAGCGTCTGAATCTAAAATTAATTAATAATTGATTAATCAAATTCAAATAAACAGTTATACCAAGGATACAGAGATAATAACATAAGTGTTACTAAATTAGACAAATGTGTTAGGACTTTGAAATTTAACACAACTAAACCTTAGTATTAACTTAAAGGGGAGATATTAAATTAAGGGGAGTAACAAATTCAGGGGGAGGTTCAATTTTTTTCTTTTTATCAAACTTTCTATTTAAATCCCCTAGAAAATTAATAAATTAAGGGAGAGTAATAAATTAAAGGAGTATCTAATTCAGGGGGAGGATTAAATCAATACTTAGCACCTAAATTATTTTCTCCACCTTAAAATTTTCTTTGTTTTTTTTGAAATTGAATTTCGGTGTTCAAATTTAAAGGTTTTACAAACCTAGTCAGTATTGAAAAGTAGATTTTTTTTCAAACTTAGTTTTGAAATCCTTAATCTTGAGAACTTATCTTTATAAACCTATTCTTGAAAACTAGTTTCTCTAAAACTAAATTCTTCAATTTGACTTTATAAACTAAGGTTTTGAAAATTGAATCTTTTGCAAACTCAGTCTTGAAACTTTGATTTTGAAAACTCATGGTTGAAAAGTGTTTCAAAGTTGAAACGTATTTTGAAAATTTAAACCTTGAAATTTTGGTTTTAATAATTCATGTTTGAAAAGTGTTTTAAAAGTTGAAACTTACTTTGAAAATTTGATCTTAAAATTTGTAACTTATAACCCCAGGTTTGGAAATTAGAATATCTAAACTTAGCGTTCCTAAACTTAAGCTTGAAAATTAACCTTCAAAAATTTCTCTTAAGTTTACAAAGTCAATTAATTTTGCAGATATTATCTTTCAAAATTACTCAAAATGTACTAAATACTAAGTTATGTTGTTAAATTAGCTATTTTCAAAACTTAGTTATTTTACAAAAGTTAAGAAACAAAAGTTAAATTACTATTTAAACTTCCCCAAGTTAACTTGGTACTTTTATCAGTATCTTTGAATTTTGAATCAAACTTAGATATTTTCCAAAATTAGCTGTTTCTTAAATTTACAAATTTTTACAGTAACTCTACACTATGCTTGTTTACCATTGCCTATTTTTGATGAATGCCAAAGGGGGAGGGTTAGGTGGTTAAGTTAGAGCAACTAAATGCAAACTTGAAAAACTAACCTAAAACCTTAAAAAAAAACCTCGAAAATCATGCTTGATTTTTTGCATATATTTATCACTAACTTAACCAGGTTGTCATTCCATCAAAAAGGGGGAGATTGTTGGTGCGGTTAGCACTAACGGTCTAACTCAGGTTTTGATGAATGACAAATCAAGTTAAGTTAGATTCGTCGTTATCTAACACTCTGATCGAGTGTGTAGGATAAGTCCAGACAGGTCGACGGGCTGACCGGATAGCTGGTGAGAAGCGGGTCGACGGGCTGACCGGACGCTTGGCAAGAAGTCCAGCTAGGTCGACGGGCTGACCGGATAGCTGGCAAGAAGTCCAGACGAGTCGAAGGGCTGACCGGACGTTTGGCAGGTAAGTGAGGTAAGTCACTGGAGGGGAGTGACTGCGAGGACGCGTTCCCGGGAAGGGAACATTAGGCGTCGATCCGGCTTAGATCCATTTCGGATGTCTAAGTCGAGATCGTGACTAGATTCCGGTCTCAGAAAGACGGAATCTAAGTCATACTATTTGTGCTAATTCATACAATGATAAAATGTGCTAACAATCTGTTTTGCAGGATATATATTGTCTCGGACTAACTTTGTTTTGCAGGAAAAAGGAGTTTTCTGGAACAAGGTGGTCCGGGCGCCCGGAGGGGATCCGGGCGCCCGGAGGTTCGAGCACCCGGAAGGCAAATTATATCCAGCCAAGTCGTCGCCACGTGGAGCATCTTGGTTTGAGCAGCTACGTCACATTCCAGGCGCCCGGAAGGAATCCAGGCGCCCGGAGCAACATATAAAAGAAGCCCCAGGCAGGAGCTTCAGAATCAATCAATCAATCAAAGAACTCTTCTACTGCTGGTCCTGCTGCTCGACGTCAAGTGCGATGCCAACAAAGCTCCGACAAAGTGCTCCTTCGGTTTTTATTTAATTTCCTTGTCGGTATTACTTTGTTTTCACTAGTATTTCCTGTATTCATTCTGTAATCATATTTCGACTTATTAGTGATTGTCCAACGAAAGTGGTCAAGGACCACGGGCTTTCGAGTAGGAGTCGTCACAGGCTCCGAACGAAGTAAAAATAACTGTGTTCATTTACTTTTCCGCTGCGTTTATACTCTACATTTTCGAATCGATATTCACCCCCCCTCTATCGACTCTAACGGTCCTACAGGAAGAACCTCCAAGAATCTTTAAGAATTGGTGATCTGAACTTGAGAGAGAGCTGTGGAGTCGCTGGTGAAGATCTGAGATGAATGTCGTGAATCATACTGAAGGAATCGAACGCCTGCAGCTATAAACGACGCCAACGGTCGGATCCCGATCGATTGGATTGCTCCCAATCGATCGGGGAGGCTTTGGATCGATCAGCTGATCGATCCAGAGCGCCTCTGTGCTATGGGGATTTGCCTGGATCGATCGGCTGATCGATCGATCTAGGGCTTATCACGACAGATCGCAGCTTCCCAATCGATCCATTGATCGATTGGGACCTCTGGATCGATCCACTGATCGATCCAGAGGCGTTCTGTGTGCTCGCGACTTCCTCCCAATCGATCCACTAATCGATTGGGACGAAGGCTTCTCGTGGGGACACCCCAATCGATCGGCCGATCGATTGGGCTCCAGCCAATCGATCGTCTAATCGATCAGCTGCTGGTTTTTGCCCAAAACCAAGTCCCAAATCCCCAAACCAACATTCGGTCAATCCATGACCTTTTGGTTCATCATGCCTAGCATCCGGTCACCCTTGACCTGCTAGGACTCCCTCACCAAGTGTCCGGTCAATCCCTTTGACCCACTTGGACTTTCACCAAATGTCTGGTCAACCTTGACCCATCTGGATTTCCCCCCGTGCCTGGCTTCACTCACCAGGACTTCCATTCTGCCTAGCTTCACTTACTAGGACTTCTCTTCTGCCTGGCTTCACTCACCAGGACTTTCACCTAGCTTCACTCATTAGGATTTTCACCTAACTTCACTCACCAGGATTTTCTCTGCCTAACATCCCAGTTAGGACTTCCCAGTCAAGTATCTGGTCAACCTTGACCTACTGACTTTTCTCCAACCAAACTGATCAGACCCTGATCAGAGGGGAATTGCACCAAACAATCTCCCCAAATGAACAATTGCATCTGCAATTGTCCATATCATCGAAGTCTTGTTTTGTCAAACATCGAAACCCAAACCAAGACTCAAGCTTGGTCAACCAGGTCAGCCTTGACCTAAGGGATATTGCACCAACATGTGGATCCTTAGACTAGTCACCTCCTTTAGAGGTGGATATCAAGTAAATCTACTTGTTAGCGGTGTGTGTGTTGTTTCTTGTATATTTTCGCTGCACATCTTTGAAGAAACAAGCAACGCCGACCACGAGCACGCGACGAGGTATTCACCCCCCCCCCTCTAGCTACATATTTGGTCCCAACAAACATTACCAAACCAATACAAGATACCACAAGACAAAACTCTAAGTCCACATCAAAATATTACAATACCAAGTGTTGGTGCAGCGGGGCCGGCAAGAGGGGGGTGAATTGCCTGATAATATAAAGTATACCCTCCTTAACGATTTCAACTCAAATAGTGCAATAGTAATAAAATGATAAAACAAAAAGACTTAGAAAGAAAAGACCAGGAATTGACTTGGTTACAACCAAGAAGGTTGTTAATCCAAGGCGATGAAAAGCGCACTAAGAAAGTCTCCTTCTCTGAAGGCGGAGAAGCCTTTTACACACTAACTGCTCAGAACTATTGCTAGGAATGAATATAGAGTTCGATGCTTGAATGAATGAATATTTCCTAGCTCCAGGGGCCTTTATATAGCTCCTAGAAAGTCTATCCCGAGGGTCCAAGACGCCTCAAAAAAGGTTCAAGGTGCCTCTAATTAAGTCAACGGATAAAACTTTATCCGCGCTCAAACGATCACTTTTGACCAGATGAAGGCGCCTTCAAGGTGAAGGCGCCTTCAATCTATGATGAAGGCGCCTTGAGCAGTATTTTCAGTATACTTGCTTCTTTGCTTCAACTTCCGAAGTTCCATTCTTTTGGGTGATTCCGGCCAACTGAAATAGGGCTCACCCGAACCCAATTTTCGGCTTTCTCCTCGAGCAGGCTTTCATCCCGGCTTTAAGTCCCTCGAATGTCGCGCACATTCTTCTCGTCCACCGGTGTACTCTTCTGCAACTCTCTCGTCCTTCGGATGCACAGAGCCCGTCGGCTCCCTTCCCGTGCCGTCCTTCTCACTAGTTGCGTCTTCTGCTTGACTTCCTGCGCTCCTAAGCTCCTGCACACTTAGATACAGGGATCTAATAACAAGCAGGACCTAACTAACTTGGTTGATCACATCAAAACAGCCACGGGGTCTAAGACCAAGTTCACAAATCCAAAACACAAATAGCGTAGAAAACAACAACCAGAAGATCGTCCTTAGATGTGAAGTGAGACTGGCGGATAGATTCTCCAAGCGACTCCATAAGTCTTTTACCTGCTACCTGGCAAAATAAACCAGTTTACGGGGTGGTGAATACTAAGACTCAGCGGGTAATAGACAGATAGTGCATGAACATAATAAAAAACTAGAGATACAAAGGTATACAATATCGTAGGGAATATTGCAGATACTGTGATATCATATTAAGTGTCCATACCTGAAATCATATCCAAGGCTAGTAATAGACGGCTAGATGTAGCAAAGACCTGCTACAGTACTGCTCATATCTACATGGATAACATGTGAGGTATATATATATATTACCAATAAGTAACCCAGTGTCTAAACCTATACCTCAGGTATATATCTCAACCTATGAGAGCATATCATCATAATTAAGCAACATCAGCATAAGTAAGCAATAGCAGCATAAGTAAGCAACAACATCAATAAGTATAATAACAGTGTATGCACGGATGGTCACTCCCGCCCACCCCCCTGTACCATGACCCTTGTATGGTCGAGAGGCCGGGACAATGACAGACTATACACCACTCCAGCTACCACTACTCTCAAGTGGCCGAGAGGACAGTTGCATAGTAGCTAACTAGCTACGTCTGCAACGGGGGCCCCTACTGCTCGCAACTCTAGCTATCACTACCCATCAGTGAGCGAGTAGGAGCACATCAGGACAAGCGACACGCTCCAGCTACCACTATCCATGAGCAGGCGAGCATGCGGCCCTGGCCAACGACCCTCTCAACCACAAGGGAGACATGGTCGCCGACATGCATGCAATGACATGATGTGAAAAATGCAGCATCCATCATATATATAAACAAAAATAGGTATGCTACATGAAGTCAGCATGCTCAATAAGAAACATGAATAAATAGCAGTCAAAGCAAGTAAAGATGATATCTGATATCTATATATCCAGTATTTAGTATCTGGTGTCTGGTATATGCTAAATATCATAGATAGCAACGAGAGACTCTATAAATATAGAAATGAGTAGTTCAAAGATTGAGTGAAAGTATCAAATGCAGGAAAAATAAGAGTGGAGTCAAGATGAACATAGTAACTAGCTGGACATTTAGCTCATGCACCAAGATCAATGTGCTAAAGAGATAGAGCAAGAAATACCCGCCTTAATACATAGATCGTGTTAAGTAATCCCACGTCGAGATGCGTCTCTGACTAGTATCCTGCATCACAGTATACATAGTATTGCTGAGTTCTATCATAAGCCAACTAGCTAATCCTAATCCTAATCCTAATCCTAATCCGATTATGAATCAATATTTTAATTCTATTTATTGATCCAACACTACTTTCACAACTAATTCCCTTATGATTGAATCCAATTCAATTAATTAACCCTTTTTGTTAACATGCTTAAATTATCCATCAAGATAAAACCTATCAATCGAACTAACATAATCAATCATGTATCAATTACTCCTCAATTAACACAAACATCTTTTAGATTAATCGATGCCAAGTTTAAAAATACTCTTATCAACTAATCAAGTCTAATACCCAATAAATTAAACAATCATAACTATTTGCACCACTCAATTGGGTTTAACCCTATGCATAAATCATTGCAATACTCACCCAAATCCAATCGCACAGTCATTGACCCGTGACTGGGGAAACTTGCTGTCGGAAAAATGGTCGGGGCTGTGGATCCCTCACGAACAACACAACTGGAGCTTAATGGCTAGCCACAACTACAAACATTCCAAATTAAATCATAATCCTCATTCCACATCAAATACAATCAAAGCAAAATACCAAAATCCCAAACTCCTCTGTTTGTTACCTCTGTGCTAAGGCACTAAGCTTCGATCTGTCCAGCTGCCCTCAGCGCCTCAGGGAATCACTGAGATAGAAATGGTGGATGGAATTCAGCAAAAGGGGTGGTTGCTACAACTTTAGATCTGTACCCAATCATGTCGATCAAGTAACCATCGTATGAAGGCAGTTAGACAAAAGGAAGAACAACAATACAATGAGTACCTCATACCTCTTTGTGGCCCTAACCCCCTTTTCCGTCGATTCCCTCTTCGCTGTTGGCAAGACCCGATGGTAGTACCTTCATGATGGCGATTGAAGGAGCGGAAGATATGACAAACGACTATGGTCGTGCACACAGCTTGAGGTTTGCATTCAAATGTTGATACTTGAATCTCAAAACATCGAGTTTTTGATTTCCTAAAGGTTTAGGGATTCCAAGTTATTGTTAGTACAATGATAGAAGTTTGGAGCATGTTTTAGGAGGAGTCACTCTTTAAGGACATGAAATTTTTTTTTTAAACACCTTGAAAGGTGGTAAACCTTCATTTGTGTGAATGCTCTAGGATGAACATTATAAAACAGTTTAATGCTCAAGGATGATTATTGGATACAATGAAGGGTATGGGACCTTCATTTTAGTGTTGTGAACAACATGTGAGGTTGTGCATAACGTATGAGTAACTTTTCAGGGGGAGAGTTTTTGATATGTACCAAAGGGGGAGAATGTAGGGTTTAAATTCGGCCTTCATTGTTCAAAGGGGGAGTTTGCCCTCTAGGAAAGGGAAAGAATGAAGGAAACCCTCATTCATGCTTTGACATGAAGAAGAAATTGAGGCTATAGGATTAGCCTAACTTAAAGGTATTGTCAAACATAAAAAAGGGGGAGATTGTTGGTACAATATCCCTAGGTCAAGGTTGACCAAGTTGACTAAGCTTGAATTGACTCAAGCTTGAGTCTTGATGTTTAAGTTACGATGTTTGACAATATATGAAGATTGCAGGTGCAATCGTCCAATTGGTGAGATTGTTGGTGTAATTTCCCTCTGGTCAAGATTTGATCAATTTGATGTGAGGAAGAGTCAAGTAGGTCAAGGCTAACTGGTTACTTGACTGGGAAAGTCCTAATTGGAGGTTAGGAAAAGGCAAGTCCAACAGGAAGGTTGGTAGAAAGGAAAATCCAATTGGGTCAGTGTTTACCGAACACTTGGTGGTGAAAGTCTTGGTGAATGAAGCCGGGTGAAAATCTTCGTGAGTAAAGCTAGGTGAAAGTCCTAGTGAGTGAAGCCAGGCAGGTGAAAGTCTCAGTGAGTGAAGCCGAGCAGTGAAAAAATCCTGGTGAGTAAAACCAGGTGAAAATCCTAGTGAGTGAAGCTAGGTAAAAGTCCTGGTGAGTGAAGTTGTAGGATCGAAAAGTGCTAGAGGGGGGTGAATAGCACTCATGGCTAATTCGTTCATCAATCAAAGATACACAATGGAATAATAAGAATCAAACACAAACACCAAGATATTTACTTGGTTCGGAGCCTGTGGCGATTCCTACTCTAAGGCCCACATTCGTTAAGTGTTTACTTTGGGCGATCACTATCAATTCACAATATTACAAATTAAAGTACAATGATTAAATGCAGTAATGGAAATTATACCGACAACTAAGAATAGAGAATTTAGACTTCTGGTTGTCGAAGTCGCGTTACGACTTTGTCGGATCGTCTATTGAGCAGTGCGTAGTAGAAAGATTGCAAGTTTCTAATGTATATTTGCCTCTGCTTAAACCAGGCTTAAATAAACCATTGAGGGTACCTCCAACCTCCATAGGAGGCACCTCCAACAGGGTTACTTATCCCGAAACCACAACATCGATAAGCTTTACAACTCCCGCTGATTATCCACCCAAAGGTGCCTCCAAGCTCTATGGAGGGTGTCCTCCATCCAACGTCCAAGGCGCCTCCAGCAGCCTTGGAGGGCACCCTCCATCCAGTGTCCAAGGCGCCTCTAGTAGCCTCGGAGAACGTCTTCTGCCCTGCTGTACGGAGTCTTCGACTAATGCACCCGAGGCGCCTCCAAACTCCATGAAGAGTGCCTCGGGAAATGTTCATTCAAGTATTCCCTTGTGCAACTTTATTCCTGCAAGGCATATTAGTCCATAAACAAAGTGTACCCTGTAAAAGTAAGTTAGCATAATAATATAAGATAAATACAAGTATTTGGCAGTTATCGGACTGTCCGGTTCTGATTTCGAGTTTCTCGGAAACCTTAGGTCGAATCAACGCCTACTGTTCCCTCTTTGAGGAATGCGTGCTCACCTACTCCTCTCAGGAGAAGTTACTTGTTGCCAGATTGATCCTCCAGACCAACTAGACTTTTGCTCAACATCCGAAGCTTCCGGTCTTCATGCTGGACGTTCACTTCATGACCCGTCCAGACTTCCACCCGGTTCGCGACACCAAGATTTCAACCTAGAGTCCCCGACTCTAGGATTTTTCCCGAATTCCTCGACTCGCCAAGACTTTCCACCTAGAGTTACCATCCTCTAGGACCTAGGGTTACCGCCCCCTAGGGTTTTCCACCTGCCTAACCGTATTTAGGACTTTTCATCACCTAGAGTTACCACCCCCTAGGGTTTTTCACTTGCCTAGAATCCACTAGGACTTTTGCCTAAGAACATTTAGGACTTTCTTGGAATTTCATTCAAATTTCTCAGACAACAAATAATCTTAAATTTGAACCATTTGACATAATCAAAACACAGCTTCGATCCTCTGGTGCTTCCCGCACTAACAAAAGCCAGGCAGATGGAAAGACCTGGTGAGTGAAGCTAGGCACGTGGAAATCCAAGTGGGTCAAGGTTAACCGGACACCTGGTGTTGGGAAGTCCAAGTAAGTCAAAGGAGTGACCAAATACTTGGTACAAGGAAATCTAGATTGGTCAAGAGTGATCAGACACCTGATGGAAGGAAGTCCAAGTGGGACATGAAGGACCGGAGACTTGGCACGAGATGGTAAGTCCAAGTGGGTTAAGATTGCTCGAACATTTGACACGAGGAGAAAAGTTCAAGTGGGTCAAAAGATTGACCGGACACTTGGTGAAGAAGTCTCAGCAGGTCAAGGTTGACCTGATGCTAGGGATGAGGAGTTCTAACAGGTCACGGTTGACCGGATGTTGAAATTGGGGACCCTAGACTTGAGATTAGGCAAGTTAGGGTTGGTCAATTTGATCAGATGATCAAATTGGACCAAGCCCAATCGATCAATCGATCGATTAAGAGAGTGCTATAATAAACAGTAGCCCAATCATTCGACCGATCGGTTGGAAGCATGAATCATGAGCACAGAACCCTCCCCAATCGATCAGACGATTGATTGGGCACTGCTAATCGATCGGGCAATCGATTGGGGTTAGAAATCTCATGCGACATGAGAAAGGCTGAATCGATTGGGCAATCGATTCAGACCTTTTCCAGCGGGTGATCAATCGATTGGGATATGATCGTTGCGAAGGAAGCGCACAGTTTAAAGTCGTGGTGAGCCTTCTCTGTTCACACGTCTCCACTTCCTCTTCTCACGATTCTTTCAGGTGATCTCACCAGTTCTTGAAGCTTCTTGGAATAAAATGTTGCTGCACTTCCAAGGTCAAGAAGCATTCCACACAAGAAGAAGAAGCTAGCTAGGGTTTCTCCAGACTATCCGGTTTTGATTTTTGGATTTCTATGAAACCCTATGTCAAACCGACGCCTACTATTTCCTCTACGGGGAATGTGTCTTCACCTACTACTTTCAAGAGAGTTTACCTGATATCAAACTGGTCCTTCAGACCGTTTAAACTTTTGCTCAGCATTCAGGACTTCAAGACTTTCTGCTAGACGTATGATCCCTGACCCGTTCAGA
This sequence comes from Zingiber officinale, assembly GCF_018446385.1. Taxonomy (NCBI): domain Eukaryota; kingdom Viridiplantae; phylum Streptophyta; class Magnoliopsida; order Zingiberales; family Zingiberaceae; genus Zingiber; species Zingiber officinale. The sequence continues at coordinate 102,864,783 of NC_055998.1, forward strand.
CTTCTACCTAGTGTCCGCAACCTCCAGGACTTTCACCTACTGTCCTTGACCTGTAGGATTTTCTGCCCGATGTTCTCAACCTGCTAAAACTTTCGCCTAATCCCTTAGACTAGGACTTCCTTGCCTACTTGCAACTATGACTCTCCACCTGTCTAGTATTCACTAGGACTTTTATCTTACCTAAACTCACTTAGAACTTTCCTATACACTTAGTCAGACTTATTAGAACCACACTAACCCTTAACTTTGAACCTTTTATCATTATCAAAACTTGAGTTCAATCATCTGATGCTCCCTACACCAATAATTAGATTCATGAAACCAATAATAGAAAAACTATTAATATTTATTTTATATATGTCAAAGAGAATAAAAATAAGATTTAAGTGGAAAACATTATTCTTTTCTAGGGTTGTTCTCCTATAGTTGGAATCAATGGAAGCCCAGTTTAGAATTAAATGAAGAAAGAGAAAAGGTTAAAGGAACCTTATTCTCCTCTAATCATCATTTGGAAAATTCCTACCTTTAAGGGAAGCTTAGGTATAGAGGGAGTATAGTTTTAGGTTCCATTTCATGTGTTGGCATTTGTTAGTTTTACTAATTTAGATGAATTGTCAAATATCAAAAGTAAAAAAAATTATTGCTACAATCATACTCTAGGTGTTTGTGCCGGATCTTGAGTTTTAATATTTGTTCAAGGGATTTAAATTAGTTTTTACATATTGTATTTGATATATGCGTTTGAAATGTATACGAATTTTAAGCTTCATCACTTAGGTCACACTACCACTATATCTAAAATATAGAGGTCACAAAATTTGAGCTATTGGCATATGATACATGTAGTTTGAAGATGTATTAGAAAATAATTAAGGATTAAATATTTTAATCAATTAATTAGATAATTAAAAGTTAATTGTTTTAATTAATAGAAATTCAATTGGAATTAATTAAGATGTATTTATTCAATTGAATAAAAAAGAATGTTTAGTAAATTAAATGTTAATTTGCAAAGCTCAAATTGAGGGGAAAATTTTAATTTTGATTTAATCAATTCAAATTAATTTTGCATGTCTTGTAAATATTAATTTTGTGTGAAAATTAATTTTAAATAATTTTATATGTATTGTAAAATTATTAGAAGACATATAATTTTAAAGAATTTCAAAAGTAATTTGTGGAGAATAATATATATTCAGGTTTAATTAATCTATACTAGTATGTTTAGTTCACTTGAATATTTATGCGTGTCATTGAATTCAAACCTAACATATTTACTCCCAAACTTCCTCATGAAACCTTAAAGCCATCACAGACTCTCAAAACCCTCACAAACTCATATCCCAATTATCGAACTCCCAAAACACTCGGTCGTCTAACTCCTCTATTCTGTAAAACTCTACAATCATCACTAAGCTACTCATGTCATCCATTATCATTATTTTTTTTAATAATTCAAGTATTCATATCTTTCCCGACCTGACTATTCCTAGAGGTAGACATCCCTCCCCCGATTAGCCCACTAGATAAATTCCAAAGTACTCATGATAGCGCACCTAGTAATCGACCATGTTATCCATGTTATTGCAGCAAAAGATAATAACCTTCATCCCGAAGGCCTTTCCAAGACTATGTCATTCAATTTGGAAAAGAGATAAATCATAAAAGACTTGGTCCAATACGATGGACCTTTACAAATGAGATGAACCATGATACATTTCACATATACTTGAAACTAATCTCATAACATTTTATGACAACACCACATGTAAGTCTCGGGTATTTGTGTTAGAATCCATTTGGAATTTTGAATACGAATTAATAATAATGTTAGATGCATGAAACCAATAATACAAAAATCATTAATATATTTTTTAGAATAAAAATAAGATTTAAGTGGAAAACTTTATTTTTTTCTAGGGTTGTTCTCCTATAGTTGGAATCAAAGGAAGCCTAGTTTAGAATTAAATGAAGAAAGAGAAAAGGTTAAGGGGACCTTATTCTCCTCTAAATATCATTTGGAAAATTCCTACCTTTAAGCGAAGCTTGGGTAGAGAGGGAGCATAGTTTTAGGTTTCATTTCATATGTTGACATTTGTAAGTTTTATTAAAATGAATTGTTAAACATAAAAAAGAAAAACTTATTGCTACAGTCATGCTCTAAGTGGTTGTGCCCCATCTTGAGTTTTAATATTTGTTCAAGGGATTTAAATTAGGTTTTACATATTGTATTCAATACTTGTTATAGGAATTTTAAGTTTGATCACTTAGGTCACAATACCACTATATCTAAAGCATAGAGGACACAAAATTTGAACTATTGACATATGATACATGTAGTTTGAAGCTGTATTAGTAAATAATTAAAGGTTAAATATTTTAATCAATTAATTAGATAATTACAAGTTAATTATTTTAAATAATAGAAATTCTATCGGAAATTAAGATTTATTTATTCGATTGAATTAAAAAAAGAATGCTTAGTAAATTAAATGTTAACTTGCAAAGCTCAAATTGAGGGAAAATTTTAAAAATTAAATAAATGCTATTTAAAATTTTAATTTGGATTTAATCAATTCAAATTAAATTTTCAAGTCTTGTAAATATTAATTTTGTGTGAAAATTAATTTTGAAATAATTTTACATGTATTGTAAAATTATTAGAAGACTTATAATTTTAAAGAATTTCAAAAGTAATTTGTGGAGAATAATATGCATTCAGTTTTAATTAATCAATACTAGTAATGTTAAGTTCACTTGAGTGTCTATGCATGTGTCATTGAATTCAAACCTAGCATATTTACTCCCAAACTTCCTCATGAACCCTTAAAGCCATCACAAACTCTCAAAACCCTCACAATTATCTAACTCCCAAAAGACTATAACTCCTCTAGTCCGTGAAATTCTACTATCATAACTAAGCTCCTCATGTCATCAGTTATCATCAAATTTTTTTTTTTTTGATAATTCAAATATTTAGATCTTTACATACCCGATTATTCCTAGAGATGGATAACCCTCCCCGGGTTAGCCCACTAGATAAAACCCGAAAGTGCTCGCGATAGTGCACCTAGTAACTGATCACGTTATCAATATTATTATAGCAAAAGGTGATAACTTTCATCCCAAGGGCTCTTGCAGGACTGCTCCATGCAATCTGGAGGGAAGGTAAATCATGAAGAATTTCGTTCAGCACGGTGATCCTTTGCATGAGAGATTGTTAGGACCCTTAGAGGTCGGTAGGAGGGAGATGTGAATAACATGAAAAAGAAAATAATACCTTTTCCATTCTTTCAATTCAAATTAAAAGAAACAATAATAATAACTTACATTAATAACTAAAGAGATGAGGCACATTATTTACTTGATTAAAATCTAAGTGGTTGTTAATCCAAGAGCAATGACAAGTTCTAAAAGATCTCCTTCGTGTAGGCAGAGAAGCCTCTTACGATCGTTAAACACTCAGATAGTTGCTAGGAAAAGAATACAGGAGTTGATTATCTATTTCCTAGGTCCAGAGGTCTTTTTATAGACCCTGGAAAATTTTATCCATGACTTGAGGGTGCCTTTCATAGGACTGGAAGGCGCCTCAAGTGAGGCACCAAAGGATAAAGTTTTATCCTTTGCCAATGGCTAAAATTAGCCTGGTCGAAGACACCTTTCATAGGGCTGGAAGGTGCCTTCGTACTGTTCATCAAAGGCACTTTCCAACCATGAAAGGTGTCTTCGACAGTGAGGCGCAGAGGCACCATGGAGATGCCTCGGAGGTGCCTTCAATTACCTTTGAAGGCACCTCCAGTAGCATCTTCAACCTTCTTTCGCTCTTCTATTGCTCCAATTGCCTAGGTGATCGCGACCATCAGAAATAGGGCTCACCCGGACCCATTTTTCGCCTTTCTCCTTGAGCAGACTTCTGATCCGACTTCTCGTCCCTCGGAACGTCGCGCAAGTCGTTCTCATCCACCGGTGTACTTTTTCGCAGCACCTCGTCCCTCGGATGCACCGAGCCCGTCGGCTCCGTTCCCATGTCATCCATCTCGCTAGCTGTATCTTCTACTCGACTTCTTGTGTTTTAAGCTCCTGCACACTTAGACATAAGGGTCAAACACAATAAGACCTAACTTAATTTGGTTGATCATATCAACACTACCACAGGATTCCAACAATCTCCCCCTTTTTGATGTGCATCAACACAAGTTCAAGTTAGGGAAAAAAAACAAACAAATTGCAATAACATAAGTTTTGTAAAAAATTTGCAAAATTAAGTTAAGCATGCATTAAAAAACTAAATTAGGCAATAAAATGTGATTTTTTAAAAAATATCCTTTACTCCCCCTAAACTTGTACCTATTCCTCCTCCTTTGATCACATCAAAAAATAGGAAAAATAACATAAGAAGTTAGAATATTTTGAAATTAATTTTGAGGGGTACTTAAAAAAATAGCAAACAGAATGGTTAAAAATTTTCATAAAGTCATACTTTGTATTTTGAAAAAGTAAAGAGAAAAAAAATTGTTAAAAAAATTAACTTGTTAACAGATTCTAACAGCAAATCGTTTTAACAGATAGTCAATTAAATACTTATTTCAATAATAGGCTTCCAGGCAGTGGCGAGGTACTAGGCCTTCTTGGATATTGGAGCAACAATCACTTTACAAAGCCTTTTAAAGAAATTAAAATTTAATTTTCTTTCTCGCATTCAATCCTTTTAAAAAGAATTTTACTCTATGTAGGTTTTTGGAACCCAATATAAGTTCCTACCTACTGGGTTAATTAAAAATTTAGGCGTACATAATTTTTAGGAATATTTCTAATTTATCCCTGATGATGTCTAATATATCAGTTTAGTCTACCATACTTTTTAGATTTTAGTTTTTTGACAATTATTCAAATTCAAGTATGCATGGTCATTCTTTACACTTTTGACTTGAATTTTTAATTTATCATTTTCTAATTTCAAATTATCATACATTTCTAAGGGACATGAATTTGCTAAGTTTAATTTTAACTTAGCATTTTTTTTCCTAATTTGCACAAATTTTTTGAAAGTATTTTGATAAAATTAAAAGACTGCTCGGGAGATAGTGCACGTACCTCACTTACCTCATGATCTAACGCTCCCCCTTCGTTGCAGCTTTCCTTTGAGGATCCTCCTCCTTCGTCGCAGCTTTCCTCTGAGGATCCTTCCCCTTCGTCGATACTCATTTCTGAGCTACTTTCATCTTCTTGATGGCTTGTCATTAGGGCAAGTCCGGAAAAGGCCTCGATCTCGTACTCAAAGGATGATGATTCATCCCATGTGACCTTCAAGTTCTTGTACTTTGGTCTATTGCCCTTGTCTTTCTCATTGTCCCTGTTCTTCAATTTTGGACAATCATCCTTGATGTGCCCTTCTTCATTGTAGTTATAACATCAGACCTTCCTTTCGTTCCGATAATGATTTTTTGACTGTGATTTAAATTTATTAGTTTTAATGAATTTATTAAACGTTCTTACTAGTAGCACTGCTTCATCTTCGTCGATCAACGCTTCGGTGCCAAGATCTTCCATCTTGGCTTTCAAGGTAAGATCGTTGTTTGACTTTTTGATTTCCTTAGAATTTGCACATCAAGTTTCGTGAAGTTCAAAGGTATAAAACAAATTCTCTAGTGTACTTACCTTGAAGTCCTTAGAAATATAGTATGCATCTACTAAGGATGACCACTCTGGAATTCTCGGGAAGGCGTTGAGCACATACCAAATTGAATCTTGATTCGTTACCATTTCTTCGAGATTGTTGAGCTGAGTGATGAGCTCTTTGATCTGTGCTTGGAGTTGCGCTACCTTTTCTCCATTGTCCATTCGCAGGTTTGTTAGCTGGGTTCGGAGGATGTCTCGCCTTCCCAATTTTTCTTCAAAAGTTTTTTCGTGGAGTTTTAGGAACTTCTCCCAAAGCTCTTTGGCCAAGTTGTAGCTGCCGATTCGATTTACTTCCTAGGGCAGAAGGATGTTGAACAGATGAAATTCTGCTTTATCATTCGCCACGAAGTCGGCTTGCTCCTTCTTCATCCACTGATATTCTTCTTTGCCTTTTGGAACTGCGAAACCATATTTCATGATTAACAAAATTTCAAAATCCATTTTAAAAAATACCTCCATCCGGTGTTTGCATTGCGCGAAGTCTCCCTCGAATTTTGATGGGTGAATGCTTGCACCGACCATCGTCTCATTGCTTCAATCGGCGATTAGTCCTTCTGAGGCATCCTGGCTCTTATACCACTTGTTAAGACCCTTGGAGGCTGGTAGGAGGGAGATGTGAATAACCTGAAAAAGAAATCAATATCTTTCCCGTTCTTTCAACTCAAATTAAAAGCAACAATAATAATAACTTAAATTAATAACTAAAGAGACGAGGCATACTATTTACTTGGTTACAACGTACATAGTTGTTAGTCCAAGGGCAATGAAAAGCTCTAAAAGATCTCCTTCGTGCAAGTGGAGAAGCCTCTTACAATCGTTAAACACTCAGACAGTTGCTAGGAAAAGAATACAGGAGTTGATTATCTATTTTCTAGGTCCAGGGGTCTTTTTATAGCCTCTGGAAAATCTTATCCGTGGCTTGACGGTGCATTTCATAGGACTAGAAGGCGCCTCGAGTGAGGCGCCAAAGGATAAAGTTTTATCCTTTGGCAATGGCTAAAATCAGCCTGGTCGAAGACACCTTTCATAGGGTTGGAAGGCGTCTTCGTACTGTTTATCAAAGGCACCTTCAAACCATGAAAGGCGCCTTCCATAGTGAGGCGCAGAGGCACCACGGAGATGCCTTGGAGGCGCCTTCAATTCCCTTTGAAGGCGCCTCCGGCAGCATCTTCAACCTTCTTTCGCACTTTTGCTGCTCCAATTGTCTGGATGATCGCGGTCATCCGAAATAGGGCTCACCGGACCCATTTTTCGGCTTTATCCTCGAGCAGGCTTCTGATCCGACTTCTCGTCCCTCGGAACGTCGCTCACGTCCTTCTCATCCACCGGTGTACTCTTCCACAGTACCTCGTCCCTCGGATGCACCAAGCCCGTCGGCTCTCTTCCCGTGTCATCCTTCTCGCTAGCTGCGTCTTTCGCTCGATTTCTTGTGTTCCTAAGCTCCTGCACACTAAGACACAAGGGTCAAACACAACAGGATTTAACTTAACCTAATTGATCATATTAAAACTACCATGAAACTCCAATGGGGATGACCTATGATACATTTCAAATATACTCAAAATTAATCTCTGCCTATTAAAACAGCACCATCACAAAGAGGAGGAATGCACATCGTCCAATTCTTCATTGATTCTGCCTTCTATCATAATTCATCAATTTTCAAGCCCAAGAAAGTCTTGGTCTACTCTTTGGCACATCGTCCAATTCTTCATCGATTCTGCCTTCTATCATAATTCATCAATTTTCAAGCCCAAGAAAGTCTTGGTCTACTCTTTGGTTCATCATCTTAGCCCATGATCTTGGTCCACATCTTTCTTCTAGCTCTTTCTAAGATTATTCTAGATATTTCTCTAAAATCTCTTCATCATAAAAATATCTAGATATTTTAATCAAAATTTTTGGATACATAATATGCACCATGGGATCAAATTAACGTTAACCGTTTATTCGGATGAGAAAATCTATAAATAGTTTTCTTGCCTTCATTTGTATTCATTCTCAAAAAAAAAAAATGAAATGAAAATACCCTCTTTACTTACTAAACTCTCAAGCTCTCGTAATTTCTCGACTTCTTTTATGTTGATCTCTAGTTATACTTAGTAAATTTTGAAAATTTAAATAGAAAATAGGTGAAAAGGAAGAAGAAGACTGCCGTATGAATAAAATTTTAGTTCTATATTAGAAGTTTTAAAGTATTATTATTGATTTATAATATATTATAAATATTGATATTGCAAATATATATATAAGGAGAGATTCTATATGTTGCAAAAAGGCGGGTCCCGCCGCCCAGCGGCCCCCTCACCCCTGCCCCACGAGTATGAGAGGGAGTAAATCACGGTGAATACGGGCCCGGCGATGACATGGCGGTCGAAGGTGTTTAGCACGGACAGATATTGATGTTATCGCAATTGCTGCCGCAGACCTTCGACCTCTCGACCCATGTTGCAAGAATACCATGTCATAACCGGTTGATCCCGCCCGTGGGGGCAGGAGAGATTCTATATGTGAACCCACATAGAGAGGTACAAATTATAGCCCAAATTATACTGAACTAAAGGTGACTCTTGTCCATGCATAATCTGCATGTGTAGAATGTCAGAGCAGTTGGGGACAATAAACAAATCTATTCTAAGAACTCATGTACCAAAGGTGACCCATGTATCATAGAAAATGGATGATCCATGTAACCTCGAAACATCACTTGATAACGAATCTATTGTAAGAAAACTATTGAAAACGAGCCTTGACATCTCATTTCCAGACTTAGTGCAGATACCCAATCGACCTTGAGCAACTCACTCGATAGTCGGGTGATTTCTCTCCTAACTCGGCAGAAGCATTTGGTGACTCATTAGGTTGGGCACTCCACATCTCGACTCAGCACTTAGTAGCTTAGGAACTCGATGTTCCGATTTAGCTTCCCACTCAGACTCAAGAACTTGAGCCACTCGGACCTAGTGGAACTTGGGAAGCACTTAGAGCAGGCTTCCTACTCGTGACAACCCACTTGGACTTGGCGCTCTGGTACCTTGACCAGCTCAAGCACTTAGCAACTTGAGCAATCGACGATGTGGGCACTCGGTAGCTCACCTCATATAACCAAGCAGTGTGGAGCTTGGTAGCTTGAGATTATCGGCTCATCATCTAACAAATAAGTCTAAAGTTGTAATTTCAATTCAGCTAAAGTCTCCCTTCATCCCGATTGAAAATGTTCCAATCAATAATGGAAAAAAACCAAAGAAGTTTATTGAGTTGAACTTCAAAAAATGATAGCAGACAATGCTCTTCTAATTAACCACACTGATTAATCTAGCTCAGTTTTTGACCGAGGAATCTGTTGGGGTTGCAAGGTTGCAAATATAGTCCCATATTGGAAACACATGGGAAAGATCATGGGTTTATAAGAGAAAAAGATATCTCCATTGGCATGAGGCCTTTTGGGGAGAGCCCAAAAGCAAAGTCATGAGGGTCTAGGCCCAAAGTGGACAATATCATGCTATTGTGGAGATATCTAAATTCTTTTCGATCCTTACAATTGGTATCAGAGCCCTGACTGCCAGAAGGTTTAACCGCCGACTGTGCACAAGAGATATGGCCTGATTGAACCATGTGGGTACAATATTGACCTCGAACAAAGAAAGTGGGGGCTCTTATGTTCGGATCAAGAGGACCAGACACCAGGCAGGAAGTCCTAGTTGCGGCTAGGCAAGGAAGTCCTAGTAGGTTGGGTGGACCAAGGGGCAGGAAGACCTGGTGGGTCGAGGATCAGACGTGGGAAGCCTATGGTCCTTTGTTTAAGGGGGGGATTGTTGGGGTTGCAAGGTTGCAAACATAGTCCCATATTGGAAACACATGGGAAAGATCATGAGTTTATAAGAGAAAAAGATATCTCCATTGGCATGAGGCCTTTTGGGGAGAGCCCAAAAGCAAAGCCATGAGGGTCTAGTCCCAAAGTGGACAATATCATGCTATTGTGGAGATATCTAAATTCTTTTCGATCCTTACAGAATCTTCTAAGCTAACTAAGGATAAAATTGTTGTCCAGACCATCAGTGTAGTTATAGGTTTAGAACCGTTTTGAATTCCTATACCAAAACTATATGTTGGACCCCGTGGGTATTTTGATATGATCAACCAAGTTAGTTAGGTCATGCTTGTTATCTGATCCCTGTGTCTAAGTGTGCAGGAACATGGGAGCGTAGGAAGTTGAGCAGAAAACATAGCTAGCGAGAAGGACGACACGGGAAGGGAGCCGACGGGCTCGATGCGTCCGAAAGACGAGAGAGCTGCGGAAGAGTACACCGATGGGCGAGAAGAATGTGCACGTAGTTCGAGGGATGTAAAGCCGGGATAGAAGTGTGCTCGAGAAGAAGGGCGGGAATTGGGTTCGGGTGAGCCCTATTCCGGTTGGCCACAATCACACAAAAGATTGGAGCATCGGAAGCTAGAACGAAGTGGAAGGGAGCTGGAAAAGTGCCCTGAGGCGCCTCAGACTAGTTGGAGGCGCCTCAAGCAGTCTGAGGCGCCTCAAGCAGTTTGAGGCGCCTTTAACACGGCTTGAGGTGCCTCCAAGCCGGTCAATTCGACCGTTTGAGCGCGAATAGAGTTTTATCCGCTTGACTTGGTTAGAGGCGCCTTGGACCTTATTGGAGGCACCTTGGACCTTCGAGATAGGATTTCCAGGAGCTATTTAAAGGCCCCTGGAGCTAGGAAATAATCATTCATTCAAGCATTCAACACTGTAATCAATTTCTAGCAACTAGTGAGCGTTCTAAGTGTAAAAAGGCTAGTGGAGCTATTCAATCGCCTTGGATTAACAACCGTCTTGGTTGTAACCAAGTTAAAATTATGTCTTCCTTTTCTTTTCTGTTATTTCTGCTTTTAATTTTATTATAGTTGCTATTATTTTAAGTTGAAATCTTTGAGGAGGGTATAATCTTATTTTACAAGAAATTCACCCCCCTCTCTTGTCAGCCCCGTTGCACCAACAAGTGGTATCAGAGCCCGACAGCCTCAGAAGGACTAACCGCTGACTGAAGCACAAAGATCAAGACGATGGTTGGCGCGAACATTCATCCCCCGAAGTCCGACGGAGATTTCGCTACTTGGAAGCGAAAAATGGAGGTATTTTTTAAAACTGAATTTGATATACTCTTAATAATGAAATATAGATATGAAGCGCCAAAAGACAAAGAAGAGTACAACTAGATGAAGAAGGAACAAGCAGACTTCGTCGCCAACGGAAAGGCTGAGTTCCACCTGCTCAACGTTCTGCAGCCTCAGGAGGTAAGTCGGATCGAAAGCTACGACTTCGCGAAAGACCTCTGGGAAAAATTCCTAGAGCTTCACGAAGGTACCTCCGAAGCGAAGCTTGCAAGATGCGACATCCTCCGAACTCAGCTTACGAACCTCCGGATGAACAATGACGAGAAGGTAGCGCAACTCTAAGCAAGGATTAAAGAGCTAATAATTCAACTAAGCAACCTTGGAGAAGAAGTAACGAACTGAGACTCGATCCGGTACGCACTCAACGCCTTCCCCAGAACTCCAGAATGGGCGTTCTTAGTAGATGCATACTATATCTCTAAGGACTTCGAGGTAAGTACTTTAGAAAATTTATTTTCTACTTTTGAACTTCACGAATCTCGAGTTGCAGAACCCAATGGAGTAGAGAAGACTAGTCAGAACATTGGCTTAAAGGCAAGAATAAACGGTTCTGACTCCGAAACCTCGATCAACAAATCCGAAGCGGCTCTATTGGTAAGACGTTTCAATAAATTTTTTAATACTAATAAATTTAGATCGCAGACAAAGAGGCTTCAGCGAAATAAAAGGATGATTCGTTGCTACAACTGCAAGGAAAAATGACACATCAAGATGACTGCCCAAAATTGAAGAAAAAGGAAAAAGGAAAGGACAAGCCACAATCTTCCTCCAAATAGAAGAACCTGAAGGCCACATGGTCAAACTCATCCTCCAAATCAGACGTCGAAGAATTCTCGGGACTAGCGCTAATGGTTAACCATTAGCTGGAAGAAGAGTCGAGCTCATAAATGAGCATAGATGAAGGGGGAGGAACATCAGAAGAAGAAAGTTGCGATGTAAGGGGAGCTACGGATATACAGGTAAGTGAGGTATGTAATCTAACTCCCAATTAGTCCTTTAAGTTTATTAAGTCTCTTTCTAAAGATCTATTTAAGTTAGAAAAAGAGAATGCTGAATTAAATAGTATCTTAGATAAATTGAATTCTGAAAATGATGATTTGAAAATATAAATTAAAAAATTGAAATGTTTCGCATGTTCAAATGTTTTTCAAAAATCCAAATTAAGAATCTTTGGGAAATTGAATTGGTATGTTAAACATCATCAAGGTCAACTTAGGAAAATTCCCAAGAATTATATACCTCCTAAGTTTTTAGTTAATCCTGTAGGAAGGAAGCTTTACTGGGTTCCAAAAGCGTTATTAGAATAAATTTCTCTTAAAAAGGCTTCCAGCAGGAAAATTAAACGTTAAAATTTCTTTATTACGTTTTGTCTAAGGAAATGGTTGTTGCTCCAATAACCAAGAAGGCCTAGTGCCTCGCCACAACCTGGAAACCAAAATATTGAAATAAATTATTTAATTAACTTTCTGGTAAAACATTAAAATTGAAATTAAATAATGCTTTAGAAAATTTTTTCTTTAACATCTTTTTTCAACAAAAATATTTCCTGCATAAATTTTTTTTTTGGAAAATTCTCTATTGTTGCCTAAGTTTTAACATAGAAAATTCTTTCAAAAGACTTAGAAAATTTTTTCAAAAGACTTAGAAATTGTTTTAACTAAGATTTTTAGAAATCTTTTAAAAAAAGACTTAGAATTTATTTTGAAAAAGTTTTGTACCCCGATTTTTGTTGTGATTAAAGGGGGAGAAATAGGGACAAGTTTAGGGAGTTAGGAAAAATTAATTTTTTAATAATATTTTTCTATCTTATGTTGCAAATTCTATTATTACAATTTTTGTGCTTAAAATGTCAGTTTAAATAATTTTCTTAAATTACTTTTTGTCTGTTTTTTTACTAACTTAAACTTGGGTTGATGCACATCAAAAAGGGGGAGATTGTTATACCCCGTGAGTATTTTGATGTGATCAACCAAGTTAGTTAGGCCTTGTTTATTATCTGATCCCTGTGTCTAAGTGTGCAGGAACTTAGGAGCACAGGAAGTCGAGCAGAAGACGTAGCTAGTAAGAAGGACAACACGGGAAGGGAGCTGACGGGCTCGGCGCGTCCGAAGGACAAGAAAGCTGCGGAAGAGTATACCGGTGGGCGAGAAGAACATGCACGGCATTCGAGGGATGTAAAGCCGGGATGAAAGCCTGCTCGAGGAGAAGGCCGGGAATTGGGTTCGGGTGAGCCCTATTTCGGTTGGCTGCAATCACCCAAAAGATCGGAGCATCGGAAGCTAAAATGAAGTGAAAGGAAGCTGGAAAACTGCCCTGAGGCGCCTCACACTGGTTGGAGGCGCCTCAAGAAGTTTGAGGCACCTTCAACACAGCTTGAGGCGCCTCCAAGCCGGCCAACTCGACCGTTTGAGCACGGATAGAGTTTTATCCGCTTGACTTGGTTAGAGGCACCTTGGACCTTGTTGGAGGCGCCTTGGACCTTCGAGATAAGATTCCATGAGCTATTTAAAGGCCCCTGGAGCTAGGAAATAATCATTCATTCAAGCATTCAACACTGTAATCAATTCCTAGCAACTAGTGAACGTTCTAAGTGTAAAATGACTTCTCCGCCTACAGTGAAGGAGATTCTGCTAGTGGAGTTGTTCAATCATCTTGGATTAACAACCATCTTGGTTGTAACCAAGTTAAAATTCTATCTTCCTTTTCTTTTCTGTTATTTCTGCTTTTAATTTTATTATAGTTGCTATTATTTAAAGTTGAAAGCTTTGAGGAGGATATAATCTTATTTTGCAGGCAATTCACCCCCCTCTTGTCGGCCCCGCTGCACCAACACTATATTCTCAACTGTCTTGCTAACTCAATATATATTGTATATAGCACAAAGAGAACGACTAAAGAACTTATTGTGAGTTTATAGAGAACGACTCTATATTCTCAACTATCTTGCTAACTATGTGAGTCTCTAGATAAGAAATATAAGACGGAGAATGTGAAGGCCAAGGAATTTATTGTGAGTTTATTCCTAGACTATAAGATGATTGACTCCAAGATAGTAATCAGCCAAGTCTAGGAGCTTCAGGTGATCTTACATGACCTTCACTCGAAAGACATGTTATTGAATGAAACCTTCCTGTTTGATCAAGAAAGCACTAGAGAGGGAGGTAAATAATGTGGTTCGTACACGTTTAAAATTTGCTAAAAAAACCCAAAGTTGTGCATTTGAAAGTAAAGAATATCTTTGTTTTACTTAGTTCATAGCCTCATGGCTACTACTCTAAAGTTCGTAGTCAATTTGACCACTTTTGTTGGGCAATCATTATCAATCTATTTCTCTTACAAAAATCGGGTTCAGTAACAATCTTACCAACCCTCAAGATAAAGCATACAAAGAAACAAAATACATAGTAATTAAACAACTAGCGTTACCAAGATGTTAGGCGCGTAGCGACATCGCAACATTGTTTCATCGTTATAGCTTGAGTGCAGTAGCATTTTGTAGTTGTAGGGGGTGTAGAATTGGGCGTGTATGAATTGATCTAAAGCTGTTGGTCGTGACCTTCTTTTTAACATTATCTAGGCACCTGGATAGGCATAGGGCGACTCTAGCAACCCTTATCCGATCTTACTCCATGTTGACTCGGCTAATCTAGGTGCCTAGATCCCTCAGAGACGCCTAGTCAACTGACATGGCAACGCCTGATCATCAAAGCTTCATTTATGCCATGCTTATCCTTGCTTAGGCATGGCACTCGGTAGCTCACCTCGAGTAACCAAGCAACGCAGAGTTTGGCTGTCTGAGATTATCAATTCGGGTCATCTAATAGATAAGTTTGAAGTTGTAATTTCAATCAATAATTTTCTCTCTATCTCCGGCAAAATGGTCCAGCAGTTACTTTACTAGCATAAATTGCTTAAATGTTGCATGGATAAATGGTTCTAAAAATAAGCCCATGACACAATGCTCATATGGAATGCTTGACTTGCTTGTCAATGGTTCTTTTAGGATTCCTCCCATAATAATCTTTCATCCAATTGAATGTTATTACACTCTATAGAATTAGGAAACTCGTGCTTCTTAACAAAACCAATAGGTTTACAACAATAAAGGCTATTGTGCCAAAAATCTAAACAAAAAGATAAGCAAGGAACATTACTAGATGCAAAGAGTTAGCATCATTTTTATGGCCCATGTATTGCAAAGTCCTTAAACAAGAATGGGGTGATGAACAATTTTTAGTACTTCTGAAAGATGGAACAATATTAACTACTATCACTATAACACGATTTTTTTTTGCTAATAAAATTTTTCTAACAAAACTAAATAGATTTATTAAAAAAATAAATTAACTCTTTTAAAAATTAATAAAAAATCTATACTTTTATATTTTTCTACGCATTCTAAAATTATAGTAAAACTTTATTAAATATTTCAATAAGTTGCTATTTACTGGTTCGTGTGAATGTATAATGTGTCTGAATGTTGTAACTATTACAATCTTTTAACCTTTTGTTCTGTGTACTATTGATTTTGACATTATGATCATTCCTTTCAAGATTTGCAACTCGAATAGATAATCCAAGGAGAGATTTTGTATAACAAAATTTCTTTAAAATAATGAAAATATTTATAGTTCTTTTAGCATCCAACACATCATTCAATCCTTTTTAAATTTAATGATAAAATTTATAGTTATCCATATATTAATTAAATTACAATGATATTCTTTTTTAAGCTGCTCCTTTATTCCTTGTCCATTGTCTAAGAATCACACAGTTATTCCTATATATGCACCCAATAAAGAAATACATACTTTTTGATTATTTTATTGATTGGAATAACTTTTCTATTTATTTTTAATATATTTCATTTGATTAATCTATGAACCAACTATATCAAAAATAAATTATTATATATATATATATATAAGCGTCACATTAAAAATAAATAAAAAATCTTACATATTTTTTATATTATAAAAAAATCTCTCAACAATACTTTTATGAATTTATACTTTTTATATATAGATATTTTTCATGTCTCTTTTATATTTTATAGTAAATCTAATTATTTTTTTATAAAATTTAAAGCATAAATTGCTAATGTAGAATAATATTGATAATTAAAAAAAATACATAAATCTTACCATAAGGGGTAAGGTGCAAGCCACCCATGGGCTATGGTGGTTTCTAGCCATCACCTAATTTTTGCATGTCATGTGATTAATTTTTTATTCAGCTCCAACAACTCAAGGTCTATTTCCATTAGCTCCCTCCCCTTCCAATTTCCAACCAATTAGCATAAAACAAATTACTAGAAAAAGTTTGAATTAGAATATTTAAGTAAGAAATAGTGAAAAATAAACTTTAATTCATGCAAGTCATAACCAAGCTATTCTCCTTCGATTTCTATCATTTCATCAACGATTTTCAAGAGTTTAAATCATGGGATGTGTGTATTGAAACCCTAGAAAAATTCTCGATCAAACTGGTCATGATCATCGCCTCCGTTTGAGTTTTTGATATTAATTTTAGCCAATCATCGCGTAACCACTTTATTGTGATCCAAATCAATTTTGCTTCATTTTTTGAGGAGTTCTCAACTCAATTCTAGATCCTTGGTTTGAGATTTTTTAAGACGGCCGATTGTTATAAATTTTGCCAGCTCAATTTTGCAGTGATTTTGAGAGTTTTGAAGCTTGATTCCAACTTGTATTGTTCGATTTGTGTGCTTGTCTTGAGTTATAATGTTATCCATTTAATTTAGTTTGATTTCCAACTCATATATCGAGCTAATATTATATATTGATTGATTTATTATTGTAGATTTTGAAATTGTGTGATTTTGAGGTAAAATATACAACTCTAAAATTATGTCAAATATTTAGTTCTAATTATTTGAATTGCGATGATATTTGGAGATGATGTTTATGAATTTTCATGTTTAGATTTTTGGCATAAAAATTTATTATTGTAAATTTTGGAAAATTAATTCATTGGTTGCAATATTTGAGAATTATAATTATATCATTTACTTATATACTGAATTACATATATTTATTTAATTGATAGGTTGATTCATCTTGTTTTAACTTTTCCTTTTTCTATCGCAACAATGGAATGAAAATTTTTTAACTATAAAATTTATTAAAATAGTTCACAAAACATGATGAAGAAATGTTTTTAGTAGATTTTATGCTTATGTACATTGAATAGGAGTCAGTTGATAAATTCATAATGAGATAATAATTAATGAATTTTATTTTAATATTATTGATTCTAAGAAAAATAGAAATGCACAATTTTAATGGTATTTTTGTTTAATAATTTTAAATGTATTAAATATTAAATAATTTTATTACATATTTTTAGAAAATTAATATTCATATAATTTTTTATTTTATTTATATTTTCAAATTGATTAATTTATGGCATCAATTATAATCGACGGTTAGTCCAAGTTATTTTGAATCTTAGGTTTGCCCCTATTACAATACATCAAATAAAAAATATAACATAAGATAATTAAATATATCATAATTAATAAATTATTTTTCACTGATTACAACCGTAATATCCCAGATATACTTAACCAAATTGGCACGAAGTTGATAATGCTGTTGATCATCATGTAGCTCACAATTTTTTTGTTGGAGGTAATCTTGGAATTCTTGGGTGGAACCTTAAATATTTGTGACCAAGGATCTCCTTCATCATCTGACCAATAGATTACTGCATCTCCTTCATTCTTAATAATCATGTTGTGCAAAATAATGCATGTATATATGAAATGTCACGCCCTGAGGGTAAAGTTATCTGATGAAAATTGAACAACACCTCCCCTATAGTAGTGACAAATGAAACATGTATACATTGCCCCAAGACTACTCATAAGTCAACAATAGCCCACACGGTTGGATATAACACATAACAATGTAGTTATATACACAACCCACATGGCTGGAACAAAAAGAACATAACCACACAGTTGTATAGTAAGCAACCCACACGACTGTAGCAAAACCCAGCGGAAGTCACAAACTAACGAACGTAAAACCACAATACAACTAACTGCGAGCTGGCCTGGCTTGACACAACCACATCAAAACAATTATAGGAAGTCACAAAACTAAACTCCATACAAAAGATACATATACACGAAACAAATCCAAAGCTAATAATGCAAATGGAAACAATAATAGAAGAAGTCGCTCAATGTGACATGGGACTACGAACAGGATCTCCAAGTGACTCCATAAATCCTTTACCTACTATCTGGTCAAAGAAAACCAGTTTATGGGGTAGTGAGTGCTGGGACTCAATGGGTAATAGACAGATAGTGCATGAACATAATAAAGAACTATAGATACAAAGGTATACAGTCTCATAGGGAAAATAGTAGATACTATAGTGATATCATAATAAATGTCCATACCTGAAACCATATCCTAAGCTAGTAATAGAATGTTAGGTGTAGTAAAGATCTGCTACAGTACTACTCATAACTACAAGGATAACATGTGAGGTATATACATACTACTAACAAGTAAATCAATGTTTAAGCACATGCAATAGGTACATAACTCAACATATGCAAGCATATCACATGGATATAATAAAACAACTGCATAAGCAAGCAATCAACAACATCTACAAGTATAATAATAACAGCGTATGCACGGACAGTCACCCCCCCTCTGCACCACGACCCCTGTATGGTGGAGAGGTCAGATCGATGATAACTGTACTTACTCAAAGGCCGCTACTACTCTCGAGTGACTGAGTGGATAGATGTTGAGTAGCTATTTAGCTACACAGCGAAGGGGGTCCCTGCTGCTCACAACTCCAGCTACCACTACCCATGAATGACTGAGTATGGCACAACAAGACAAGCGACATCTGCTCCAACTACCACTACCCATGAGTGGTCGAGCGTGCGACTTTGGCCAACAATCTCTCAACCACAAGGAGGCATGGTCGCCGACATGCATGTAATGGCATGCACAAGATGCAATAGTCATCATATATACATATAAACAAAAAATCAGGTATGCTATAAGAAGCTAGCATGCGCAATAAGGTATGTAAATAAACAGCATTCAAAGTAAGTAAGCATGGTACCTAGTATCTACTTAATATCATGGATAACAATGAAAGACTGTATAGACATCATATCGATTATCCCAAAGATCGAGTGGATAAGTATCAAGCTCAGGAAAAATATGAGTAGATCCAAGGTAAAAACATCAACTATCTGAATATAAAGCTAATACACTAGGGTCAAAGTACTAAAAAGACAAAGCAAGAAGTATCCACCTTAAATGTAGATTAAGCTAAACAATCCCTACGTCGAAGTGCTTGTCTCGAATTAGAGTCCTGTAATAAATTGTATAGTTTAGCTATTCCATCGTGCATCAATTAGCTAACCTAAAACCTTAATCTCATTAGTTAACCAATCTCATTAATCTTATTAAGTTTAACTCAATCCATAAACTCTTATCATTCCATAATCCAATCTGTAACTCAATTCAAATCAATTAATCCACAACTAAATCATTCATCCTTTAAGCTAATCAATATCAACTTACTATCCATAAAAACCAATTAACTCCATAATTAAGATTAGATTCACCGATCCCAGCAGCTACACCATTCCAAAATCTGCATTCATGTATGAATCAAACCATAACTTACCCAATTCAGTGCGCTCTACTGTTGACTTGCGGCTGGAACAATTGCTGCTGGAACCTTGTGGTTAGAGCAATAGGACTAATCCCTAAGCTAGATACCCAAATCAGTACTAAATAAACACTAAAACACTCACATTATGTGATAGAGTTTGCTAGTTACCTTGGTAGCGAGAAAGCACTGTTAGTGCTAGCACCAATGGCTGTGATGCAATCACGATGAAGGATACAGTGCGGCAATGGCTGGGCAAACTAGGGATTTGCTGACATAGCTTCCTCGGGTGGCCCTAGCTATGGATCGTCCACAAACCAGGATGGCCGGAGCTACAAATAGTTCCAAATCTATGCTGGCTGGAGTTCCAAACCTACTCTAATCCATTTTCTCTTGAATCAACCCATTGTCGGAATACCCCTTGCTGTCAGAAAGATGGTCAAAACAACTATGTCGGCCAGAGCTAAGAAAACAGGGAAAATCGATTAAGCATAAGAGTCTCAACACCAAACATAGCTTCAGATTCGGATATTCCACACCAATCCAGACTTACCCTAAATCTAATTACCCTGCTGTGCACTCACAGCCGAAGGGAACTCGAAAACTTGGGGTGTGCAGAGGTTGCGACTGGTTGGCACCGGTGGCCGTGATCTAATTCCAACGAAGAAACAATGCGGAAATGGCGTGAGCGAAGCCGCACGACAGCACTAGGGCATGGCCAGTGCCCTGCTTAGGTCCGAAAAGGAGAGGGAGAGGAAGGGATCGGATGAAGGTCTGAGTCGACGTTGCCGGTCAGATCCCTCGCGAGGAGCCAATGGTGGTTGCATCTACAGCCGTGGCAGCACCTGACGACGATGGATGGAATCCACACCAGCGAAGTGGCTAGCCGGTCGGGAACGATGTCGCTGGTGGTCGGCGATTGGCGTCAGTGATGGGGTTGTGCCAATGACAAAGAAGAGAAGATGGTCAATGGCTGATCGAGTTCAGGCAGGGGACGGAATTAGGAGAGGTGAGGTATTGGGAATAGAGGCATCGGTGAGATGGGAGAAAGAAGAGATTCGGCGATAAAAGATTTGGGAGAGAAGGCACAGTAAATAATAAGCATATATATATATATATATCTTAGGTTAAACTTTATTAAACACTAAGTCAACTCCTAAATCAACTCCTACTTAATATGATTATTCCAATCCAAAATTAATAGCTCTACCCTTTAAATATATCATACAGACTCCATTTAAATTTTAAAAAAAATTTAAAAATTTCTAAAAAATCTAATAAGGTTATTCTTCTCATAACACTTATTATTTAATTACCAAATTTTACATGAAATCCTTCAAATTATCCTTATACCAAAATTGTGTTGGACATCTAATCATTGCCCATTGAGATTGGAGCATCCTAAATATCCGTTCGACATCCTTTCTCGTGGTTTCCTATTGTTCCTTTAAATTTTTTCTCTTGGGATCCTGGGTCACGAAAAGCTCTTGATGAAAGTAATTCATTCGGGATAAATCTCATTAGTCAAATAACATCCTTTTGTACATTATGTATTATTAATTGTAAAATTAACCTTAGGTGCATTATCTTGTAATACATTATTGAATAAAGGTGATTCGTTAAGTAAGTTGATATCACTACGCAACCCTGCAATCCCCAAAAAAAGGCATGTCATATCCACAAGTTCGCAGATGCTACTGCTTCAAGCACAATTGTTAGAACACCATGATCTCTCAGAGTAAACTAGCCTTTCCAAGAGACGGGATAATTTTTATATTGTCAATGCATACAATCAAGACTACTATTGAAACCGCAAGTGCATGATTAAGCCGTCAAGTAATAAAAATATCGATCCATGGGAACTATTTGTTGGTGCAGCAGAGACCGGCAAGAGGGGGGTGAATTGCCTACAATAAAAAACTAAACCCTCCTCAAGGCTTTCAACTCTCAAATAAATGCAACTAAAAATAATCAGAGGAATAGACACACAAATTTAACCTGGTTACAACCAAGAGGGTTGTTAATCCAGGGCGATGAAAGGCTCAATAAGAAACTCCTTCTTTGAAGGCGGAGAAGCCTTTTACACTTTGAGAGCACAAAGGTTGCTTAAACAGAGATTACAAGAGTTGGTTTTTCGTATGAAATCGTTGTTGTTTAAAGCTGCTCGAGACCCTCTTTATACAGGGGTTCTAGAGCTTATCGGATGACCTGATCTTCGGGATCAGGTTTTGACCCGAGAGGGATCGGTCGACCGATCCCCAGGTTCGGTCGACCGAACCTGCTGTACCTGCCCAGTCTTCTGTCCAGGTGCAGTCTCTGTGGATCGAGCTTAGGTTCGGTCGACCGATACTTTTGTTCTGTCGACCGATCGGCCAACGGTCTCCAGCTGAGTTGGCCCGATCAAACTGCTCGACTTGGTCTCTGGATAAACTTGGGTTCGGTCGACCGATCAGTAGGTTCGGTCGCAGCTTCACCAACGGTCAGCTTCTGACGTGGCAGTCGACGTGTCTGCTGCGGTTGGCTTCGGTTAATGAAGGGTTCGGTCGACCGATCAATAGGTTCGGTCGACCGAACCGTTGACAAGTCAACTCCAGTTGACTTGCTTCGGTTCGGCTCCTTGGGTGATTGCGGCCATCCAGAATAGGGCTCACCCGAACCCAGTTCCCGGCCTTCTCCTCGAGCAGGCTTCCGTCCGACTTCTCGTCCCTCGAACGTCACACACGTTCTTCTCGCTCCACCGGAGTACTCTTCCGCAGCTCTCTCGTCCTTCGGACGCACCGAGCCCGTCGGCTCCCTTCCCGTGCCGTCCTTCTTGCTAGCTGCGTCTTCCGCTCGACTTCCTGCGCTCCTAAGTTCCTGCACACTCAGACACAGGATTCAGACAAAACGCAGGACCTAACTAACTTGGTTGATCACATCAAAACTACCACGGGGTCCAACAATCTCCCCCTTTTTGATGTGCATTAACCCAAGTTCAAGTTAAGGTAAAACAGACACAAAAAGTAATTTTAAAGAAAAATTACTAAACTAGTATATTAAGCATAAGTTTTGCAATAAATAAAATTGCAACACTATTTAGAAAATTTTAAACTTTTAATTTTCCTAACTCCCCCTAAACTTGTACTTATATATTTATTCTCTCCCTTTGATCACGGCAAAAAACGGGGGCAAACAAGTTACAGAAGTTGAATTAGGTTTAACTTAAAAATTTCTAAGTGTTAAAAAAAAATTTCTAAGTTAAGATAAATTTTTTCAGAATTTTCAAGGAAAATTTCTAAGTTAAAATTTCAAGAAACGATTTTTAAAAAAAAATTAAAGAGTTCCTAAGGATATGTTTAAAAACTTTTCAAAGCATTGTTTAATTCTAATATTAATGCTTTTATCAGAAAGTTAATTAAATATTTTTATTTCGATATTTCGGCTTCCAGGCCGTGGCGAGGCACTAGGCCTTCTTGGTTATTGGAGCAACAACCACTTCCTTAGACAAAGCTTCCATAAAGAAACTCAAAGTTTAATTTTCCCACTGTAAGCTTTTAATTTTTTTAAAAAATTAATCAAGTATAGTTTTCGGAACCCAGTAAAGGTTTCTTCCTACGGGATTCTTTAAAAACATAGGGGGTATATAACTTTTAGGAATTTTCCTAAGTTGACCCTGATGTTGTTTAATGTACCAATTCAATTTTCCATAAATTCTAACTTTTGATTTAGGAAATCTATTTAAGCATGCATTAGTTTTTAATTTTTCAATTTCTAATTTTAATTTATCATTTTCTGATTTTAGATGATCATACATTTCTAACGGGCATGCTCTTGCTAGGTTCAACTTTAGTTCAACATTCTCTTTTTCTAATTGATCTAACTCTCTAGAAAGAGACTTGATAAATTTAAAAGATTGAGTTGGGGGTTAGATTGCGTACCTTACTTACCTGGTCTGGTGACGCTCCCCCTTCACTACTGCTTTCTTCTTCCGATGTTCTTCCCCCTTCATCAATGCTCATTTCTGAGCTAGATGTTTCTTCTAGCTGATGGTTGGCCATCAGTGCTAGTCCCGAGAATTCTTTGACTTCTAACTCGGAGGATGAAGAGTCGTCCCATGTTGCCTTCAGATTTCTGTGCTTGGGTCGAGCTGACTTCTTGCTTCTTTCCTTATCTTTCTGTTTGTTCTTTAATTTTGGGCAATCATCCTTGATGTGCCCTTCTTCGTTGCAATTGTAGCACCGGACTGTCCTTCCTTTTTGATGACGCTTACTTGTCTGCGATCTAAACTTGTTAGATTTAAAAAACTTATTAAAACGCCTTACCATTAACGCAACTTCGTTTTCGTCGATTGACGCTTCGAAGTCGGAACTATTCATTTTTGCCTTTAAGGCAATGTTCTGACTGGTCTTCTCTACTCCATTGAGCTCTGAAACTCGAGATTCATGAAGTTCAAAAGTGGAAAATAATTGTTCTAAACTACTTACCTCGAGGTCCTTAGAGATGTAGTACGCATCTACTAAGGAGGCCTACTCTGGAGTTCTGGGGAAGGAATTGAGCGCATACCGGATAGAGTCACGATTTGTTACCTCTTCTCCAAGATTAGTTAGTTGCGTGATCAACTCTTTGATCCTTGCTTGGAGCTGCGCTACCTTCTCGCCTTGGTTCATCTGGAGGTTGGTCAACTGGTTCCGGAGGATGTCGCGCCTCGCTAGCTTCGCTTTGGAGGTACCTTCATGGAGCTCCAGGAATTTCTCCCAGAGATCTTTCGCGGAGCTGTAACTTCCGATCCGATTTACCTCCTGAGGTGGCAGTACACTGAGTAGATGGAACTCAGCCTTTCCGTTAGCGACGAAGTCGGCTTGCTCCTTCTTGCTCCATGTGTTTTCTTCTTTATCTTTCAGCGCTGCAAAATCATATTTCATAGTAATTAAAATATCAAAGTCTGTTTTAAAAAATACCTCCATTTTTCGCTTCCATGTAGCGAAATCTCCGTCGAACTTTGGGGGATGGATGTTCGCACCGCCTATTTGTTCAGATCTTTGTGCTTCAGATGGCGGTTAGTCCCTCTGAGGCTGTTGGGCTCTGATACCACTTGTTGGTGCAGCGGAGACCGGCAAGAGGGGGGTGAATTGCCTGCAATAAAAAACTAAACCCTCCTCAAGGCTTTCAACTCTCAAATAAATGCAACTAAAAATAATCAGAGGAATAGACACACAAATTTAACCTGGTTACAACCAAGAGGGTTGTTAATCCAGGGCGATGAAAGGCTCAGTAAGAAACTCCTTCTTTAAAGGCGGAGAAGCCTTTTACACTTTGAGAGCACAAAGGTTGCTTAAACAGAGATTACAAGAGTTGGTTTTTCGTATGAAATCGTTGTTGTTTAAAGCTGCTCGAGACCCTCTTTATATAGGGGTTCTAGAGCTTATCGGATGACTTGATCTTCGGGATCAGGTTTTGACCCGAGAGGGATCGGTCGACCGATCCCCAGGTTCGGTCGACCGAACCTGTTGTACCTGCCCAATCTTCTGTCCAGGTACAGTCTCTGTGGATCGAGCTTAGGTTCGGTCGACCGATACTTTTGTTCGGTCGACCAATCGGCCAACGGTCTCCAGCTGAGTTGGCCCGATCAAACTGCTCGACTTGGTCTCTGGATAAACTTGGGTTCGGTCGACCGATCAGTAGGTTCGGTCGACTGATCAGCTTCACCAACGGTCAGCTTCTAACGTGGCAGTCGACGTGTCTGCTGTGGTTGGCTTCGGTTAATGAAGGGTTCGGTCGACCGATCAATATGTTCGGTCGACCGAACCGTTGACAAGTCAACTCCAGTTGACTTGCTTCGGTTCGGCTCCTTGGGTGATTGCGGCCATCCGGAATAGGGCTCACCCGAACCCAGTTCCCAGCCTTCTCCTCGAACAGGCTTCTGTCCGGCTTCTCGTCCCTCGAACGCCGCGCACGTTCTTCTTGCTCCACCGGAGTACTCTTCCGCAGCTCCCTCGTCCTTCGGACGCACCGAGCCTGTCGGCTCCCTTCCCGTGTCGTCCTTCTCGCTAGCTGTGTCTTCCGCTCGACTTCCTGCACTCCTAAGTTCCTGCACACTCAGACACAAGGTTCAGACAAAACGCATGACCTAACTAACTTGGTTGATCACATCAAAACTACCACGGGGTCCAACACTATTTATTAAGCACTAGTCAATTTTGCAAGCAAATTATTCAGACAATCGAATGTTGTGTGAAAGCTCGAGAGCAAGAGATTTAGAGAGAGAGAGAGAGAGAGAGAATTAAGAGAGGAAGAAGAGAAGGTTTTAGGGAGGGCTTATAGCAAAGAAGGTCAAGGGAAGGCAAGTGGTCAAAGGGAGAAGTTGGAATTTATGGATAATTCTATGATTTAGGTGTTAGTGAGAGCCCTAGAGTCGATCATGTGATGATTGTTGTATGGAATCGATGTATCATATTCCTATATATATTTATAAAGACATTTTTTTATGGTTATTATATTTACTTGTATTGGTGTCAAATAACTAAGTATAATAGCGTCCTTGAGTAGAAGGTTCTTATCTATATCAATCAATTGGTTGAATTGATAATGAGATGATATAGAGAACACTACTCTTAATCATTCCTAGTCAAGTATTAACATTCAGGGACAATGTTAATGCGATGAGACTAGCATGTAGGTCAAATCGATGACTTGATCTCACAAGTCATGAATATTAGATATCAAGTTGACATATGAGTATACATTGGAGGATGTATACTGAATGACCCGCCATGAAAAAGTATCATGGATCGTTATATAAGTGTCATATACTTTCTCATGTGACTATTAGTATGACTATCAGTCCTTGGACCGAAAGTCACCATGGTTCCCTACATAAGGAGTTGCATACTTTGGCTTCGTCAAACGTCACCCGTAAATGGGTGGGCTATAAAGGCGACTACTGGGTATGTAACAAATTATGCGGAGGGATGTGAGTGATGTAGATGAGATCTATCCCTCCTATATAACGGGAGTGACATCATGATTCCTGATAGAGTGAGATCACTAAGTGCATGGTCATGCCCAAATAGGTCAATATGAGATACTGAGCTCATTTGATTAGAGTGAGTCTACTTGGAGTTCAAGACATAAATTGATTAGAGGATAACATAGTCTATGCCTCAATTGATCAATCTATATGTTAAGGATAGAAGGACATTGCCACATATTGTGAGAGTCACAATTAGTAGTCACAATGGTGATGTTGGATCTCAACATTCTTGTAACTTGGATAGTAATGATGTGTTGCTAGATACCGCTCATTACTTATGTTTCTAAATGGGTTTAGGAGCATTGCCAACGTTACAAGAACATATAAAGTCACATACAAAGGGCAGTTAGATGGAGATTAGGTTCGTATGATGGACCAAGAGGATTAGGTTCATGTGATGAACCAAATTAGATTAAGAGTAATTCAAATTAAACTAGTTAAGTTGGACTGAATTTGATTCATGTATCGAATGAGTCTAATTTAGATTATGATTCATTGAATCAATTTAAACCAATAAATAGAGATTCATTAAATTAAATTGATTTGAATCAAAGGTTAGATTTGATCAACCATGGGAAATAAAAAGTCAAGTTTTACTTGACTTGAAAGGGAAAATAAAGGGTCAAGTTTGATTTGACCAAATGCCACCTCATTTGTGACTTGGCATGGGCCAGCCAATGATGGTGTTCAACATCATCAAAGCCACATCATTGTGTGCCACCTCACGAGGAAGACCAAAAGCCATGACTCTTGGTATTACATGAAGGTTTAAAACACTCCATTAAGTGGCCGACCACATTAGTGTGAAGCAATTGTGTGCTCATTCAAGGCTTCTTCTTCCTCTTCTCTTCTTCTTCTCTCCTTCTCCTCCATTGCCGAGACCTCTCAAGAGTGTTAGCACACTCTAAGTGGTTCTCTCCACCTTTTGCCCGTGTGGATACGTGTAGAGGAGTGTACACTTGACACTCTACAAGATCCGACAACCATTTGGACGAGCGGGATAAATGAAGGGTATCGCTACAAGGGTAATACTTCTTTTCATGTAGATCTAAGGTAGATCTAGTGTAGATAAACATGTACATGAATATTTGGTCTCATCTATATGAATCAATATTGTTTTATTTTCAAAACTATTTACGTTATTGTAATAACTACTAAATTATAATTACTACTTAATTATAATAATTATGTTTTTATAACTACTATATAAGTATAACACCTATAATTACAATAACTAATAGACGGTGACTTTTACGTAGGGGTATAATTAAGTCAAGTCGAGTCTAATTTTTAAATGTTTGAATTTGATTCGTTTATAATCGAGCCAAGCTCGAGCTTTATTTAACGAGTACATTTATGGCTCACAAGCTTATTCAAATTTTTATCGATGTTAAACGAGTTTAATGAATATAAATTATAAATTTAAATATTCATTAAAAATTAAATTATATATTTAGAAAAAATTATAATATTTTTATTAAAATTTATAATTTTAGTCAAATAAATAAATTTAATATATTTGTTTATATGTTTCA
This sequence comes from Zingiber officinale, assembly GCF_018446385.1. NCBI lineage: Eukaryota > Viridiplantae > Streptophyta > Magnoliopsida > Zingiberales > Zingiberaceae > Zingiber > Zingiber officinale. The sequence goes on from NC_055998.1 coordinate 102,892,854, forward strand.
TAAATATAATGTAAAATCTATAAATTTAATATCAAAATTATTATTATTTTTATTTAAAAATTAATTTATGAGTTTAACAAACATGTTCACAAGATAACGAGCTAAATATTATGAAGGTTGAGCTTGATTTGTTTATCTTAAAGCTTTTATCGAATCAAGATTCGAATAACTCATGAGTAATTTGGTTCATTTATACCCCCTACTTTTACGATATAATGTTAATTGATTTTATTAGAAATAAAACATCAATTATAATTTATAAGTATTATAATATAATATTAACTTAATATTAATTGATATTGACAAAGATAAAATGTTTATATTGTAATAGTCATGTAATTATTATATTACAGTATTATTATTATTAAAAGTTAAAATGTTATTATAATATAACATTGATTAATATTAATAGAAACACCCGTGATTAATATTTGGGGAAAAAATTAATATATCAAAAATTTGGGAAAAGACCTGATTTAGTCCTAAATGTTATGTCTAATGCCCGGTTCAGTCCCAAACATTTTGAAAGGGTTAAATTAGTCCTAAACGTTATTGTTTTTTTTGACCAAATCAGTTCTTCCATCATTTTGGGGGTTAAATTAGACGGAAAATGTGCACGTGACTTGTACAAGCCACAAATTTCTTAATCTAAAATCCAATTCCACGATTGTATTCCATACCATCTATAGCAGTTTTAAATAAACTTTTAGAATCTATTCCATACCATCTATAGCAGTTTTAAATAAACTTTTAGAATCTATTCCATACAATTCGGAATCTCTTTCAATTATATCCACTATTTGAACTTGGAATTATTTTAAGTAATATGCATGTTCAAAATGTTATCAGAATCATCATACAAAAATCACATCAATCCCAAATACACATCCAATTGATTATGAGATTGACTGGTTATCTATACATATAATAGCACCACTACATGATCAAACCATGGATAAGTATAACATTGAAAGTCACGATAAAACACCCAAAAGACTATTACATGAAAACAAAATTATATCTTGCTTATAGATCCTTGAGATGAGCTAGGCTTCAAGACAGAATTTACTGGTGAAGACAATGATGGTCTCATTCTACATCGAGCATCTGTGTAAGATCTCAGTCTCGAGATTGTTGTGAAGCTAGTTCCGTCTTTCACAAAAGTAGGTTTGTGAATATTAATTGACTGGTTAACCTATAATTATCAAGATAGAATAATTAATTAGAAAACATGAAAAACTGATTTGATAATTTATACAACTATTAAAACTAGTATCAAAGAATTAAAGAAACTTACATTTATAGAGGATATTGAGTATGAGCTCCCTTGAATACACACCCCAACTTGACGTGGTCTTCTCACCTGTGTAATTACAGAAGAATATATACAAATAAATATAAGAAAGCATAAAAAAAAAAGTAATAGATTTGCTTTGATTTGAGATTACCTGTAGTTTTTCCTTTTTGCTGGGTGCCAATGTATTGTCTCTGAGGTACGTTGGAGCTTCGTCTGGTAAAGCATTGCTTTGTTGTGAGTTGTCTTCTTGCGGCATTGCTCCCCATTGGTGGACATCATTATTTCCCTTGCAAGTCCTTTGATTATGTCCTGATCCACCACAGATCCTGCATTTGTTGCATCTTTTTGCACCTTTCAATTTATTATTTTGAGCTGCTGTATTTTTTTGAGAAGTTGCATTTTTTTTGAGAAGATGTAGGAGGTTCATCTGGTTCCCTTCTTCGTAGTTTCGTCGGCCTTCCAATTTTTTCTTTGTAAAAGGGAGGTAAAGGTGGGGGCAAGTCACAAGCAGACCACAAATTTGGTCCATTGACAGGCATTATTGGCAATGCATAACACCTTCGATATGTGTCGGTCAAGTAACAGTGATGGACATATTGTAAGACCGTTAGATTCGATAGAGGGGGGGTGAATATCGATTCGAAAACTTAGAGTATAAACGCAGCGAAAAAGTAAAATAGACACAAATGTTTTTTCTTCGTTCGGAGCCTGTGACGACTCCTACTCGAAGGCCCGTACTCCGTGAGTACTTTCGTTGGGCAATTCACTAGCAGTTCGAAATAATGATTACAAAAAATAGTACAATGAATGCTAATGAAAATGAAAAGCAAATACCGACAATAAAGACAAGAAAGGAGCGTAGTGTCGGAGCTTTGTTCGCGTCGCAGAAGTGCAGAGCAGTGGAAGACTTTTCTTTTCGTTGTAGTACTGAAGCTCCCCTCTGACCCTTCTTTTATATAAAGCTCGGGGCGCCCTGGATTCCTTCCGGGCGCCCTGGTGAGACGTGGCAAGTCCAACCAACGAGCTCCACGTGGCGACGCGGGATCCGGGCGCCCGGACCCTGTTTTCCCGCAGAATCCGTCCTGCAAGACAAACGTTAGTCCGGAGGCAAATTTACCCTGCAGCAAAGATTGTTAGCACAGTTTTATAGATAAGCAAAGTATGACTTAGATTCCGTCTTTCCGAGACCGGAATCTAGTCACGATCTCGACTTAGATATCCGAAATGGATCTAAGCCGGATCGACGCCTAATGTTCCCTTCCCGGGAACGCGTCCTCGCAGTCACTCCCCTCCAGTGACTTACCTCACTTACCTGCCAGACATCCGGTCAGCCCGTCGACCTGTCTGGACTTCGTGCCAGCTATCCGCTTGGACTTCTCGCCAGCTATCTGGTCAGCCCGTCGACCTAGCTGGACTTCTCGCCAAGCGTCCGGTCAGCCCGTCAACCCGCTTGGACTTCTCGCCAGCTATCCGGTCAGCCCGTCGACCTAGCTGGACTTCGTGCCAGACATCCGGTCAACCCGTCAACCTGTCTGGGCTTCTCCTGCACACTTGATCAAAGTGTCAGACAATAACAAACTAACTTAACCTGATTTGTCATTCATCAAAACCTGGGTTAAATCGTTAGTACTAACCGCACCAACAATCTCTCCCTTTTTGATGGAATGACAACCTGGTTAAGTTAGTGAAAACATATGCAAGTAACAACATGCATTTATGTGGTTTTTAAGTTAGTTAGTATTTTCAAATTGGTTTAGCTAACTTAACCACCTAACCCTCCTCCCCCTTTGGCATTCATCAAAAAAATGAACAAAGGCAAATAATCATAGTGAAGAGTTACTGTAACAGGTAATCAAATTTTGAAAGATATCTAAGTTTGGTTCAAAATTTGAACGATAAAAGTGCAATTTTTAACACCAAGTAAAAAAATAGTCAAGTTGACTTGGGGGAGTTTAAAGTTTTGAAAACTTGTTTAAAGCATTAGCTTTTAGCTTTTAGAAAAATTGCTAAGTTTAGATAGTCTAATTTTCAAACATATGTGTATAAGGTCTAAATTTCAAGATCAAGTTTAAATTTTCAAAACAAGTTTCAACTTTGAAACGCTTTTCAAACATAAGTTTTCAAAACCAAAATTCCAAAACTAAGTTTGAAAAATTTATTTTTCAAAACTGATTGAAAAATACTAGAAAAATTCAGTTTTCTAGAATACTAGAAAAGTACTAGTTTCAAAACCATGGTTTAAAATACTAGAAAAGTTCAGTTTTTAAGTACTAAGTAAAAAGGATAAAAAGTTTGTGATTTAAAACAAACAATTTTGAGTTGATTTAAAAAAATTCACAATTTTAAGCAAGTTGATTTTGAAAATTGATTTTTAAACTTTGATTTTCAAAATTAAGGAAAATGATTTTGAGAAGCTTAGTTTATAAACTTAAGTTTTGAAAAATCTAATTTCCACAATTTTCAAAACTAAGTTAAATCTAATTTTCAAAATCAATTTTCAATAAAAAGTAAAACCCAATTCTTAAAAACAACTTAGTTTTATAAGAGTTAGTTTTCAAAAGTAGGTTTAAGAAATTTTTAAGAAAATATTTTTCAAACAAAATTTAAAATATTTTATATAAAGGAAAATTTTTAATTAATTCCTCCCCCTCCCCCTGAACCTGACATAAAATTTGAAAATATTTGCTAAAAATATTCAAAGTAGATATATATTTATTTTTTAAATTGAGGTAGAATTTTCTAGAGAGATTTTAAAGAGAAGATTAAAAAAAATAATACTTCAGGAGATAATTAAACAATAAACCTCCCCCTTAATTTGATACTCCTTTAATTTATTAATCCTCCTTATTTATTACTTCCCCTTAATATAAAATTTTACAACCGTAACATATTTTTGTACCTAAGTGTTTTAGACGATTGTATAATTATCTTTATAAAATTGTTCATTTAAATTTGACTAACTGTAATTAATGTTAGATTAAGTTGAAATAAATTAACCTTTAGTGTAATGTTAAGTAAGATAAGTTGTTATTAATTCAATAATTGATCAATATTAATAATTTATTGATTAAATTTTGCTATAATCTAAATTTTGTATTAATTGATGAAGGTGTTAGTTATAATTTAACTTTTCATTTACTTCCTTTTAAGTTGGATTGACTTAGTTTAAAGTTGGTGGTAATTTGAAGTTAAACTCGTTATTAAACAAGGTTAAGTAAGGTTCAATTTAAGTCAAACTTTAATTATGTTTTAATAAAAATAATTAATATTTTAAAGGTTGATTAAGAAAAATGACTTAGAGTAATTTTAATATTTTTACTAAGGTTAAACCTAGGTTCTAATCAAATCAAGCTTAGTTCTCAAATAAAGTTAAACTTAAATAGTTAAGTTCTACTTATTAATTACATAATTAAGTTTAAAGTTGAAGTTAACGGAATTTAAGTTTTTAAGTTAGGTGTCTAAGTTTTAAATGAATTTAAAAGAATTATAATAATTATTATTTTTAAGGGATTTCTAACAGGAATTTAATGACAATTAATATACGTTCAATTCAGTTTTGATTTTAGATTAAAATTAATATCAATGATTAATTTAACTTTAAGTTTTAAGTTTAAGTTAAATTTTTAAGTTTTAATTTTCAGTTAGGTTAAATTAAAAAATAATTTTAAGGTTAAAATGATGTTTAAGATTAAAAATGAGTTTAAAGTCAAAATAATAATTTTTAAAGTGAAAATAGTCTATAGAAATAATTTATTATTATTACTATTTTTTTTAAGTTAAAAGAATTTTATTATAGTGAAAAAATAAGAAGAAAATGATACATAATTTTTAAACTAGTTTTTAAATGATTTTTAAAAGTTTTTAAAATAATTTTTGAAATAATTTTTAAGTTAAAATAATTTAAAAATATAATTTTTATATTAAAATAATTTTAAGTTAAAATAATTTTTAAGTTAAAATAATATTTAAAGTTAATTTAATATATATATATATTTTAAAATTAATTTAGTTTTAATTCGAAATTTAATTTTTAATTAATTCAAAATTTAATTTTAATTTGAAATTCAAAATTTAATTTTAATTAATTTTAATTTAAAATTCAATTTGAAATTTGAAATTTTAATTTTAATTTTAATTTGAAATTCAATTTGAAATTTGAAATTTTAATTTTAATTTGAAATTCAATTTGAAATTTGAAATTTAATTTTAATTAATTTTAATTTAATTTGAAAATTAATTTGATCCTTATTCATCTCACCCGATCTATATTATCAATCAGGGAATCCTATAATTTTGTGAGATGAATTAGATTTAATTACAGAGTTTGTTTTAACTTTTGTTAGATTCAGGTTTAGCTTTGGTCTCAACAAATAAGCATTCTTCAGATAAACTTCTAAGCTTGGTGAGTCACTTGGACGCCATTAGAAGTAGCCATCCTTTCGAGGTTTTCCGAATAGTCCTATCCACGGAGCTTAGTATTAAACCTTGGTCTAACTAGTTAGGATCCATTTAAGGGTAGCTTCGGTCAGTTCCACTTGGCCAAATGCACCAGATCGAAGCCATATCTTTCTAGACATGCGATGCCCAAGCTTCCCTAACGTACTATCATCCAAAAACTTCACCAGTACCATGATTCAAGTTAAACTTGGTCTCTTTTTAACTAATCCTAATTACCCTGTCGGGTTAGTTTGTTTGGGTTACCCTGTCGGGTAAGTTAGTTTTGGAGGTACCAGCTATTCTGGAGCCTCCCCCTGAATTATTGGCCATTAATTTAAGATTTTTGTATAATTAGAGTTGGTTTTAGTTAAGTTTTAATGTTTAGTTTGTAATTTAAACTTAAGTTTTTAATTTTGAATTAATTAAATTGGTCAAATTATCTTTCTTTAAGAGAGTGTATTTAATATTTGAATTTTCTTTCAATTTCAATTTTATTGAGTTAATTAAATTATCTTTCTTTAATAGCTTATTTTTAAAGTTTAAGTTTTTATTTATTTTTAAATTTGAATTAACTAAACTGTTTGAATTATATTTTCTTAACGGTTTATCTTTTAGCTTTTTATTAATTGTTAATTTTGAAATTTCTAGATTATTTTTGTTTAATTTGTTATCTTTAACATTTAATTTTAAGTTTGTTAAATTCCGTTTTGATTTTATCAAAGTGTTTGATTTTATCCTTATATTTTCTTTAGCTTTTAAGTTGATATAATTAGTGGAATTTATTAAATAAGTCTTATCATTAAAATTTAATTTTTTGTTAATTAAATTATCTTGGGTTTGGATAGAATTTTCCAGATTGATATTGTCTAGATTATTAAATAATTTATTAATTATGTCTAGATTAATATTGACCTTGTCATCCTTTTTGTTCGAATTTTCAAATTTGTTTAGGTTTAAATTCGAATTTTTAGATTTATTGATTATTTTTAGATTTTCTGTATTTTCTAAATTAATTATATTTATTTTATCAGAAAATATCCTAGGGATATTAAGTATTGTCATGCATACTATTTTCACATATACTTTCAGACATATCCAAATTAACATGCACATATTTTAAACTACTACTAGCAAGGGTATTTTGGTAATTATTACTAACCTTGAGCGCAACCCCTAATTCAGCAGGCTTCTCCATTGGATCTGACTCGAGTCCGGATTCGACTTTAACTTGATCTTCTAGCTCCATTGGCGTCTCGTGAAGCTTGATCAACTGGGTCCATAGCTCATATGCATTCTTGTATTTTTCTAGTCTGCATATAATATTGTTAGGTAAAATATTATAAATAATTTTACTTACGTTTTTATTCAGCTCCGAGTTCTGAGAAGGTTTTTTCAATATTAGCATATAATCGATATCTACGCTTCCTAAGAAGCATTCCATTCTTCGCCTCCAGTAGTTGAAATCTTCATCGTACGGTGGTGGTTCATTGGGGTTCCATCCTTCTTGAAAAGACATTGTTCTTGCACACAATGAAACAAAGACAAAATCCCAAGACTTGGTCTTGGATTAGCAGTGCTGAAAAAAAAAATATTTCACTACATTTTTTTTAAATAATAAAATATTAATAAAAAATATTATCTCAAATTTTTGAAAATGTAATATTTTATCGATACTAAATAATAGTGAAAAGATGACGATGTATTTTTCAAAACCAGTTTTGGAGGGAAAAAACGAAAGGCGTAAGGTTTTATTTTAAAAACGAACGATATATAATTTTTCTTTAAAAAGACCCCCTCTTTGTCTGATTGGTGGTTGCACCAAATCAGAGCGGTACCTGCTCTGATACCACTTGTAAGACCGTTAGATTCGATAGAGGGGGGGTGAATATCGATTCGAAAACTTAGAGTATAAACGCAGCGGAAAAGTAAAATAGACACAAATGTTTTTTACTTCGTTCGGAGCCTGTGACGACTCCTACTCGAAGGCCCGTACTCCGTGAGTACTTTCGTTGGGCAATTCACTAGCAGTTCGAAATAATGATTACAAAAAATAGTACAATGAATGCTAATGAAAATGAAAAGCAAATACTGACAATAAAGACAAGAAAGGAGCGTAGTGTCGGAGCTTTGTTCGCGTCGCAGAAGTGCAGAGCAGTGGAAGACTTTTCTTTTCGTTGTAGTACTGCTCCTCGACCCTTCTTTTATATAAAGCTCGGCGCCTGGATTCCTTCCGGCGCCCAGTGAGACGTGGCAAGTCCAACCGAGCTCCACGTGGCGACGCAATCGGGATGAAATTTCCCTCCGGCGCCGGATCCCTTGGGCGCCTCCGCCGGTTCCGGCGCCGGATTCTCAGGCGCCGGACCTGTTTTCCCAGAATCATCCCGCAAGACAAGCGTTAGTCCGGAGGCAAATTTACCCTGCAACAGATTGTTAGCACAGTTTTATAGATAAGCAGTATGACTTATATTCCGTCTTTCGAGACCGGAATCTAGTCACGATCTCGACTTAGATATCCGAAATGGATCTAAGCGGATCGACGCCTAATGTTCCTTCCCGGGAACGCGTCCTCATCACTCCCCTCCGGTGACTTACCTCACTTACCGCCTCCGGTCAGCCCGTCGACCCGTCTGGACTTCTCGCCAAGCGTCCGGTCAGCCCGTCGACCTGCTTGGACTTCTCGCCAGCTATCTGGTCAGCCCGTCGACCTAGCTGGACTTCTCGCCAAGCGTCCGGTCAGCCCGTCGACCCGCTTGGACTTCTCGCCAGCTATCCGGTCAGCCCGTCGACCTAGCTGGACTTCGTGCCAGACATCCGGTCAACCCGTCGACCTGTCTGGGCTTCTCCTGCACACTTGATCAAAGTGTCAGACAATAACAAACTAACTTAACCTGATTTGTCATTCATCAAAACCTGGGTTAAATCGTTAGTGCTAACCGCACCAACACATATGCCTCTGGATTATCTTTTTTGCATCAAATTGCGCATACAGCGTGCTTGCAAGGAATTCCTGTCAAATCCCATTTTCTACAACTGCAAGTCCTAGTCGATAAGTCAACTGAATGTTGATCAAGATGATCATCTGACCTCGTTATCTGGTAGTGCATCTCATCTGATTTCATGGGAGAATAAGCAGCAGCATCCATACTTATCTTCGCCAACAGATCTCTAATCTTGGGACAAATTTGGCTCTTCCATTTCTCAGCCTTCTCTCGATTCAACAAAAATCTATTCATCAAAAGATTTCGTATTGACTCAAACATCTCAATGATAGGCTTATCCCTAGAATCTAGTATACAACTATTGAAGCTTTCACACATATTATTCAACAAGATGTCAGATTTTGGAATGGTGCTGAAATGTGACTTTGACCACTGATCTTCAGGCTTCTTTGCCAGCCATTCATATGCATTGTGGTCAATATTCTTGAGCTCCTCCATTCACTGTCGAAAATCTTCAATCCTAGTTGCCTTTGCCGCAGCCCATAAAGCAATCTTAACTGCTAGACTCTTAAATCCATCATGTTTCATGTTGCTATGTAAGTGTCTAACACACAATCTATGTTCTGCATCAGGAAACAAAAATTCAATTGCAGAGATCAACCCCTTTTGCTTATCTGACATAAAAGTCCATGCATGTTGATTAACAAAACCAATGTCAGAATCTAAGAGCCGTAGAAACCATGTCCAACTATCCTTCGTCTCACGCTCAACCAATGCATAACATATCAGAAATATGTTGTTGTTTGGGTCTATCCCTACAGCCGATAACAACTGCCCACCATGTTTTTCTTTTAAGAAGCATCCGTCAATACCAATGATAGGCCGACAAGCATCCTTAAATCCTTGCTTACACGCTGAAAAACAAACATACAATCTTTGGAACCTTGGACCTTGGTCATTCTCTATCAACTTCAAAACGACTGTGGCCCCTTCATCGGATCTTTTCAACTCAGCACAATAATTCCTTATTCTACTAAATTGCTCCTCGGCAGTCCCTTGAACCAACTGTAGTGCCTTCCTCTTGGCTAAGTAAGCCACTTTCCTCGAAATGTTGGCCTTCAGCATCGTACAAACCTCCTTCCTAAACTCCTTGGTTCCCAATTTAGGATTTGTGGCAAATCTTTTCACAAACTGCTTCGCTAACCAAGTTGAGTTTATGGACTTGTTGGTATAATCCCAAAAGCAATTATTGTGCGTCCCAGATAAAGTTCTCACTTGCCAACAACTATCATTACTCATCTTGCTAACGTGAATCATCCATGGGCAATCATCTTGTTTGCAATTAGCCCACAGTCGAATATTATCATTCTTTGTGAACTTGATTGCCTTTCCCTTTTTGATATTATAAGTTTGGATCGCAAATTTAGCTTCTTTTTTTGAGCTGAAAATCAAACCAAGGCTTAATTTTGGGTCTTCAGATTCCTTCTTCGAATCAAATTGGGGATAATTTTTAACTTCATCCTCCTCATCAGAATCATTATGACTCTCCAAACCCTCACTATCTGCACAAATGTCATCTTCCTGCAAACTATGTGGCAAGTTATCTATAATTTCCCTCTCATCAAAAACATGTTTCCCTTTATGAGATTGTACGTCATGGTCCACAAACTTATCAAACATCCTATCATCTTCTGAAAAATCATACTCACTATCGTAAAATACATTGTCATCTTCATCATTTGTTCCATCTATCTGACAATGGCTAACGTTTGTGATGCCTCCAAGGTCGCTTCTCGAAGCATCCAAGTGTACTATATAAATTTCAACCTCGTAGTTTCTCGGAATATTACTTTTAATATTCAACACATCTAAATCGCTTTCCAAACATCTCCCATTTATAAATCTTCCTCCAACTTTGTGCCAAAACTTAATAGAATCTTTGTCTTTAAGCCTAAGATCCTCTGCAAATCCCCACAACTCAATCATTCCAAACTTATCAAGATCAACGAAGTCAAAGTATTCAACACTTCCACCAATGTATTCATCCTGTGTACCACTTGATTTCAAACTTCCATTGTAATACAATTTAATTGTAACACAATCGGGTTCTTCAATTAATCCTATGAAAAAAAATTATTCAACAAAATATATATGATATAATAAGTATCAAATATAAATGTACGTTAGTGCAAAAAATAAACAAAAAAGTTACCATAATTTGGAGTGAATTCGAGTGAGAATTTACTTCTTCTAGCCATTAGATAGATAGATAGCCAATTGCTTCCAACCCTGATAACAAATAAAATCAAATCAAAATTTTGAAGTAAATTATGCTTCAAATACTCGTACACAATTTTTTTTATTCCCTCTCTAAACACGAACGAAACACCCCAATAAAAAAATTTTATTCCTAATTTTAGTCTTTTACAATAGAAAAACTCATTTAATATTCACTTTAAGTCTCCAGATACTTTCTATTGCATGAAAGGCAATCAACATGAAAAATAATATTAACCTTTTGATATTTCTACATCATCCTTTTATGGGAAGTTAGATGCATTTTTATGAGTTTATATATTATATATTTCTAGCTTTGTTGAATATATATTGGCTGGAACAATATTAAGTAATAAATTATAGTTTATCAACATTACCTAAATTGCAGCTTTGTGAAGATGCTTTGAAATATATATCTGTATAGTTTGATAAACAGAGAAGCCATCAGCTACGGGTCACAATGATTTTGATTTTATTTTTTTTATATTGATTTCTTGATCAAATCAGGGAACCAATGTAGGAGTTCCCAGAAGGTTCCGGGAGAAGGAACGGCAACAAATTTCTTTACAAAATAACTTATTAAATTAAATCATGTTAAAATAGTTATAAAATCAGATATATTTCTTCTAACCATTACTAGTCTAGAAAAGATAACAGAAAAACTATTATATCTCTAAAAATATTTACCTTTACTTGTTCGAACCAAGGTTCATCCACATAGAGCATGCACTTCGTCAGATGAAGGTGGCACAGTAGTTCGAAACCATTGTGGACTTCCTTCCAACACGTGAAGACTGGAGTTCATCAATTGGATTTTGGGGGAAAAGAAAATGAGATTTAGGGCTCCACGAGTGAAACTGGAGAAATGGAGATTAAGTCGTGGAATTGGATTTTAGATGATGAGACTTGTGGCTTGTGCAAGTCATGTGCACATTTCCGTCTAATTTAACCCCAAAAATGATGGAAGAACTGATTTTGTCAAAAAAAAAATAGTAACGTTTAGGACTAATTTGACCCCTTCAAAATATTTGAGACTGAACCGGGCATTAAGCACAACATTTAGGACTAAATCGGGTCTTTTCCCCAAAAATTTTATTCGCTCGTGCAAACCAATCATGGCCGTTGGCCAAGCGGGCGCTTCCAAATCCCATCCCAACCGTTCAATAGGAATAAGGAACCAAAGCGAAAACCGGGACCACCCACCGTGTGAGTTCAGGATTCGGGAATCCGATTCGTTGGAGCGGTTTTGTATTTGGCAAGGAATAAAGGGTAAAGCAGGCAGGAATTCGCCGCCGCTTCTCCTCTCCATTTTGTTCCAGGGATATCGTCGTTTCTCTTCCTCATCTTCTCCATCGATTCCGCGACGAAGAGCTAACATCGTCGTTGCTACCACAGATTGCTTCCATGGCGTCAATTTGGTGGGTGTAGGTGTTCGTAGGTTGGGCGATCTTTGGGTCGATGCTAGATCTGGACGCAGACGCTGGATAGATGCCACTCTGCAGATCCTTCTTCACTTGGATTGGCCAGCTTCTCGCCTGCATGGGGTACATACGTACACCGACCTGTGAACATGCTTCTTTCGCTCTCTGTCTTTCTCTTTGTTATCGATATCTTTGTTTTCTCAGCGTCCATTAGCGAAATTGTCAATTATTACGGTTTCATGACTTGTAGAGGAGGATTAGTTCTGGAATCGAGAGGGGAGGGGTAAATCTATTGAAAGTTCCAGGCTTATATTTCTTTTCCCGCAACCTAATCTCGCTACTTTGATTTCTCCAATTATAATGTTACTCCTCTTTGATGTTATTGGAGCTCCAAGCGATGCTTTCCCTGCTTTCCCTCTCCCCTCTCTTTGGATTGTGTTTCATCTCCTCTTTGTAATCGGCAAACAAAATTGAAGGAATCGAGATAAATGAATTTTCTTATCTTATTTTTGATGACTTTGGCCTAAACAGGACTTGTCTCTAAGGGTACCATCAAAACTATATGTGACATTTACTTGTGCCTATAGAGTATGGGCATCTCCAATGCAAGGTTTATAAGAGGTCTGTAAAATTTAAAAACCTCAATAAAAAAGATTGAACCATTGTAGAGGTGAGGTTTAAGGTTTATAGTTCAAGAGCAGTATTGAAACTCAAATCTGCTTTTTTCTCTTGAAGATTGAGCTTGTAATTAATGATAAAGTAGTGTTACATTGTGATTTATGATTTGTAATGTAGGGAGATATATGATTTGTAATCTAGGGCCCATAAAAATGTTGTAAAGAGGTTTTTTCATTGTAGATAGAATAATAGGTTTTTTTTCATTTTTGATGTGGCATTGATGTGGTACATTGGGGGTTACAAAAACCTCATTCATAGAATTAGCCATTGGAAATCCCCTCAGTCAATGATCAGAATGATAGGATTAGTTTGAGCTGACCCATACGGACTGACACTTGAAACCATGCATATATGAGAGTGCTAAATGAAAGAATAAAAATTCTCGAGATTACTAGTCTGACTTGGGGTTCTATTCATGTTGATGTTATTTATTTTGATTTAAAATTCCCTTGAAACTTCAGCTCAGAGTCTGTGGATTTTTTTTTTTTTATATTATGACTTGTTTGAATTCCATGGGCCTATTATGGTATATTATACTAATTGTCAGCTCGGTTAAACCTGCTTTGTAACAGAGCAGAGGTTGTTTTGGATGTTGTACTAAGCCCACACCAATTATTGCTGTGGATGAGCCATCAAAAAGTTTGAAAATCCAAGGTCAGACAGTTAGAAAACCTAACTTTTCTGAAGATTTTTGGAGTACGAGCACTTATGAGATGGAAAATAGCGGAGTTCAATCACAGAGGAGTGTTTCTTCAATCAGCACATCAGCGCAACCCTTTGACCACCATGGTGGAGCAGGAAGCACGAGCAACCCTTCAGAATTTGTGAATCATGGCAAGTTTGACTGATCTACCTTGGCCTTTTGTGCTTATTAAACTCCTATGCTTGTGACTGAAATGCATTCTCTATTTTAAAATCTTCTGCAATTTAATTGTGTTGGATGACTGTGAAATCCTCAGTAACAATATTATTCTGGTTCCCAAATGTTTGTTATGGGATAAAGAATGTTGTTAGTCCAATAGAAAAATCAATTTGATTTCTCTGCTACTATTGACAAATTTCTTTTGATGCCTGTAGTTTTTAAGACACTGACCTGAGTTAATGATTTTGGTCTTACACCATTTTGTTTTAGAAGGAGTAAAGAAACCTGTGTTTAGTTAGCTACAACCGAGTATGAAATTTAACTATAAAATTGAACTTGAATAGGATGGTAAATACACAGTTTCACCTTTTTTCAGTGATTACAAATTACAATACAGAATCTAATGTGCATCAGACAATTTCCTGGATGGACACTGATATATTTTTTTTGTTCCCTGTTTTTGTCCAACTCTTGGATTGTTCGCTCAGGTCTTCTTCTATGGGCTCAAACCAGACAGCATTGGACTGGAAATAAAAAGTCAGAGATGCAGCCACAGCAACTCCGAGAACCAAGATTAAGGTAAGTCCATCTGCATGCTGAAAAAACAAACTTACTGTTTACATTAGGTGCCACTATATGTAAATTTTAGCTATCTGTTGACCCATAGATGAGTTTATGATTTTAAGGCACAACTTATTTTATATACACTCAGCAGTTAGCCTTTGTTTTGATGCTAGGAATTAATTGACTACTGAGTGAATCTCATTTCGGTAAAGGTTAAATTGACACTATGCAGGCTTGCTAACTCTGCTGAATTATTTTTTGGAAAGATACAGGCTGCAATTCTGTTGAAATCATCTGTGCATTTCCAAATTGACTAGTTAATCTGTTAGATATGATCAATGACAAACAAAACACTTTTCATACTTATTAGTAATTGGATCTGAATTTGCCTTTCATGGTGATTAAGAATTTCTCATGTGGGCATTATTGAGAAATGATTTTTTAAACTTTTATCAAATAGTTTAAATTTTAGAGATTGCTACTTGGAAGGAAAGAAAAAAAAATTATACAAAAGTTTTGTTCTTGAGGATGCAAAAAATTTATTATTCCTTTTATGCCTATTTCCTTTCTTCTCATTTCTTTCCAAGTAAGATGGTGGTCAAAGTAATATTGGGAAAGGGATGATAAATAAAAGTTGGTCTCTAGAAGTTAGTTGCTAATCTATCTTGTGTGCTAGATTGCTGTTCTACTGAATATATCTCATATCTGAATTATTCTGACTATAAACAAATTTGGTGATGTGAGAAAACCATGTCTCTTTTTAGGACTAAGAAATGCACCATTTTTTATTGTCTGGCTATCGGCAGCTTAAATTGAAACTACGTAAAGCAAGTGTAGCTAGTCCCTATCTTTTTCTACTAGGATGATAAATACAATTTTGTCATTATACTTGGATCTAGCAACTTAAGAACATAAAGGGTATTTAGGAAGGGAAGAAGAAGTAGGCTCTCCTAGACATCAGGTTGCTGACCTTTGTTATTTGCATTAGGATTGGACTTAGCATCAAATTTACACATTATCAGTAAAAAAAAAAAAAAAAGATTACTGATTTCCAACAGCTCACTGATCTTTGGAACAAATGAAGTGAATTTAGGTTATTGTGTTCAATAACCTCTATCTGACATTTGAAAGAGCAAAAGAAGCAGAATAGAAATGGTAAAAAGACAACAGGGTAGTAAAGGACACGATAAACAAAGAGTTAGCACTCAATCAGCCTCCCTGATATTATATTGTATAATTTATTTGAATTACTGGCGGATTTCTCTAGTTGCATTTTGCCATATCAGGTTTGAGTTGAGTTCAGATGAATGATGGATCCAGCATTTATGAATGTACATAACATCAGTGAGCACATGAAGCTTTTTCTTAAATTATGTGTTTGCTTTCGAGATGTTTGGATGACTAGCAAAACTAATATAAAACATAAAACTACAAGACAAAACTATAAATCCAAATAGATTTTTAGTTGCATTTTGCATCACTAACTTTATTAACTTATGAGTTATTTTAACTTATGAGTTTAAATAACCGAACAAAATTTATATCATTTGATGTATCTAGTTGTATATTTTTTTTCAATTATAAATTTATAAATGCTTCCTATGCACTTTCTTATTTCTTTTAGTTATTTGAAGTTTATATTATTTTTTAAAAAATTCAATTGGTTTTCTTAGCTCAGCGTCAATTTTTGTCAGTCCTACGCATTCCTGATTTGCACTATGGGGTTGCAACTTCACGTATGTTTGGATGTTCTTGATGACATGCCTTGCCTGAGCTTGGCTCATTGAGGGGCAAGCCATTGCTTGCCACATATGGTCTAAAAAAGTAAGAGTAAAGCACAATCAACTATCACATACCACAGAAGAAACACAACTCAAAATGCAATTGCCACACCAATCAACTGCACCTGGAGGCCAAAAACATTAGAAAGTGAACATAAATCACAAAATGGGTAATCTAGAAAGATGTGTATGAATTTTTATCTTGTATTTAGAGTTCAAGAGAATAACAATAATTAATTAAAGCATCAACATATTATTTAAGCATACAATTACATTAAGAATAGCTACTCTTTAGCATACTTGCAATATTTCCACTTGTTTGTAATCACTTTAATTTAGTTTTGCATGAATTCATTCGTTTTCACATTATATTAAGAAAAATTGATCTACCAAGGGAATCACTAGAGCCAAGTCCATAGACTATGAGTGATATCATTTGACATGTTTCAATGATAGATAGTGATATAGCATAACATTCAATAGTGACCAACGTATGCACCCATGTAACCTGTAGGCTGTCAGTTGCTCATATGGCTAGGCTTGAAGGCTTCACTTTTTAATATTTGGTTCACCAATTTAAAGTCACATTCTTTTATGGTTTCATAATAAATGATGTTCCACTTTTGAGATTACTCATTGTATAACTAATTCACTTTTAAGTGCAGTTAGTGACTAACCTAGGTCACCATTTAATACAAATTACACTATTTAGATAATGTTTTACAAGATGTTCATGATCTAGTTAAGCAACAAATAAAGAAACATGTACTATCAAAGTAAAACAATACTGAACATGAAAGGAGCGGTAATTAAAAGACGTATCAACAAACAACTAATCCCACATGATAGCCCACATGATAAGCATGAAAGGCAAGCCATTTACCATCCCCATTAGTTAAACCCCCCACATTTTATTACAATGAGATCCCATTCCACTAATTAAACACCATTCTTAATCTTTTTTATAACAATCACCAGAGCAATTAAGGCAAATAATTCTTTAATTAGATTATATATATAGTCTAAGCAAGACAATATATATTCATGCACAAAAGTTATTATAAGAGGTCAAGCAAAGAAGTTTGCTCACCTCATAAGAAGCTCCTGATTCATACATCAACTGTTGCCTACAACACTCCTTGATCCTTTGAAGGTGAGCCTAAAATTACGCGACTATAATTTAGACTGGAAAATAGAATCTCTTAATCATTATAAACATAATCAACCCTTTAGTAAATATGAAACCAACCTCATCTCTAAACTTAAATTACATCAATACCAAAGTCCACTCCAACCTTAATCTTTAAAAACAAAATAATGCTACTTAGCACAAGGTTAAAAGTAATTCTCACCAGACCATCAGGTAGTTCACAACCTCTATAAGGTGTAAATGAGCCCTGACAAAAAAGGAAACTATCATTCAACTGTGAAGGCCCAAAACAAAAGTGACACCAACAGAACAATCTACTTACCAACAGATCCACCTAAACTATTAATCCAAAAAGATGATTCCAGCCAATCATCAAACTCAGATCTGGAAACAAGGGTATTGCTGTGATTTTGCTGGAGAAGACTTCAAATAAATCTAGAGAAAACAAAGGTTTAAGCATAACTATTACTGGAGTAGAGTTGGTAGGCAGCCGAGAAAAGATATTGGATGAAGTATTCTGACTCACAATAAGCTTAGGAAAACTCTGTTATGAAGAAACCAACAGTATGAAAACTAAGAGAATAAATCACTTCCCTTGAACAAAACAAGGATAGAAATCAGATCTGAAGCAACTTACCAACTGCGATTGGTCACAACTATCATTCAAAAAAGAAGGCAAGGGTTCCTTTGCCAGAGGAGAGATTGGAAGTTGCTAAACTGGTTGGGATGTTGATGCAAAATGTACCTTGCCTCCCGACTTGAAGAGATGGAGTCAGCTTCAAGAGATAGAGAGTGCGAAAGAAAAAGAGAGGGATTGAGAGAGAAAGAAACTCTCAAAGGGATCCATCAATATTGGAAGAGGGTGGATGTTGCCGCTCACTAGAGTAGTGACCATGAGAGCTATAACAATTGCAGTCTAGAAGTGGGCCTGTTGAGAGGGAGGAAGAGAGAAAGAGATCAGAAATGGAATAAATCCAGAGAGAAAAGGGGGGAGTTTAAATATCACGTTAACATTAACAAGACTAAACTTAACCAAACCAAACATTCAACCATAACTTTCAATTTGAGTCCATATCGAGTGTGGTTTCAACCCAATTAAATCTATTCTTGAAGCCCACACAATCGAACTAATACCAAAGTTGGACTCCATTTAAACTCTAAATAAATTTATATTGTTTCCTGTAATTAAAATTTAGGGTTATTACACTTGATGATATACCACAATTTAGTCATTCCTTGACTTAGTACATCCCCTTGCCTAACATGATCTGAACCTCTATATTGTGTACGAGAGTAAAATTAAGCAGAATAGATCCTATTTTAAAATATTTTGCAAGCCTGCAAATGCTTTGCCTTGCCCCATCCAATTGGTCACTATATTGATTGAAGATCTTACAACCTGCTTGAAATCATGGTTGAGGTCGTATTTAGTTCTTTGATTATGGATTTGCATCATTTATCACCTCTATATAACCCAAAAACATCAAGATACATGATCCTTTCTTTTCTCTCAATTTCTTATGTTCAAATGTATTGAAGATATCCATCAACAACAACAACAACCAAGCCTTTTCCCACTAGGTGGGGTCGGCTGTATGAATCCTTTTATGCCATTGAGCTCTATCTCCTATTATATCATCATCTATATTTAAATAAATTTTATCTTGTTTTATTGTTGCTAACCAAGTCTTTTTTGGTTTTCCTCTTTCTCGTTTTATATGCATGTTTATCATAGTTTCACATCGCCTAACTGGAGTATTTATTGGTCGTCTAAGTACATGTCCGTACCATCTTAAACGTGTCTCTCTGAGTTTTTCCTCAATAGATGCAACTCCTACTTTCTCTCTAATGCTCTCATTTCTTATTTTGTCCATCCTCGTATGTCCACACATCCACCTTAACATTCTCATCTCTGCAACTCTCATCTTCTGCTCATGTGTTCGAGTCATAGTCCAACATTCAGCTCCATATAATGTGGTTTTATAGAACTTACCTTTAAGTTTAAGAGGTACTTTACGGTCACATAAAACACTCGACGCTCCCCTCCATTTCACCCATCCTGCTTGTATTCTATGTAAGACACCTCTCTCAATCCCTCCATCATTTTGTAAAAATAATCCTAAATATTTAAATCTCTCGGTTCCAGGCAACTCGTCCTCTTTTATCTTAACAATTGTTTCATTACTTCTAATATTGCTAAACTTAAATTCCATATATTCTGTCTTTAATCTACTAAGCTTAAAACCTTTCCCTTCTAGTGTTTCCCTCTAAAATTTTAGCTTAGCATTTACTCCTTCACGTGTCTCATCTACCAAAATAATATCATCTGCAAACAACATGCACCACGGTACTGTGTCTTAAATGTGCGTAGTGAGTTCGTCCATAATTAGTGTAAAAAGATAGGGACTTAGGGTTGATATGTAACCCTATCTTTATTGGAAATGTTTCAGTTACTCCGCCTAAAGTCTTTACTCTGGTTGTTACCTTCTCATACATATCCTTAATTAGTTCAATATATGTTACGCTAACACCTCTCTTTTCTAAAATTCTCCATATAATTTCTCTTGGGACTCTATCATAAGCTTTTTCTAAGTCAATGAATACCATGTGTAGATCTTGTTTTTGCTCCCGATATTTTTCAATTAATTGTCTAAGGAGATGTATAGTTTCTTTCAGGCATGAACCCAACTAGATTTTCTGTAACTATGGTCTCCTTTCTTAAATTTTTTCTATTACTTTTTCCCAAAGTTTCATAGTATGACTCATTAGTTTAATACCCCTATATCAGTTATAATTTTGTACGTCTTCTACTTGTATACCTAAGTACTTATCCTCCATCGTTCATTTTTTCGCTTTCAATATCATATTAAATAATTTTGTAAGCCATTCAATACCTTGTTTCCTAAGCACTTCCATACCTCTATCGGAATATCATCCGTCCAACGGCTTTTCCATTAAGGATCTCATTTAAAGCTTGTTTTACTTTTTTTGATTTCAAAATTAAATTAAATTTACGTCATTCAATACAATAAATACCTAAGGATTAAGTTTACGTCCCATTAAACCTTCATTAAGAAGTGATGAAAATACCTTTTTCATCTCTCCTTTATTTTCTTATTCGTCTCTAGTAATCTATGATATTCATCTTTAATACATCTTATTTGGATAAAATCCTTTATTTTCTTCTCAATTTAGTTATTCTATAGATGTCTCCCTATTTTGTATTAAGTTGTCAATACAAATGTTCAAAAATTTCATTCTCGGCTTCACTCACTACTTTCTTAGCTACTATATACTTTTTAAATTTTTTAAATTTTCCTGTTCTACAAATATATATTCCTTATAAGCTATTCGTTCTTCCTTCACTTTCTCTTGTACTTTCTCATTCCACCACCAAGATTCTTTACTTAGTGGTGCATGTCATTTTGACTGAGTACACTCTTAGCTACTATTTTCAACTTTGATATTATATTATCCCATGTTGTATTAGAGTCATCGTATATTTCACCTAATGCTTGTACTTCTACCTTCTCCTTGAATATATTTTGCTTCTCATCCTTTAACTTCCACCACTTAATTCTAGGAATCGTATATATTTTCTTTCTATTGATACTATATTTGAGGCGTATATCCAATACTACTATCCTATGTTGGGTAGTTAAGCTTTGGATGACTTTACAATCTTTACAAATCTTTCTATCCTTTTTCATAATCATAAGAAAGTCAATTTGCGATTTATTATTCCTACTTTTGAATGTGACTAAGTGTTCTTCGCTTTTCTTAAAAAAACGTATTAGCTAATATAAGGTCATATACTATCGCAAAATCTAATATAGTTTTCCCTTCCTCATTCCTCGTTCCAAACCCATAACTCCCATGTACTCTCTCATATTCCTCATTTTTCACTCCGACATGCCCATTTAAATCACCTCCTATTAAAATCCTTTCATTTGGTGGAATATTTTGTAATATTTCATCTAAGTCCTCCCAAAACCTTAATTTGGTAGCTTCATCTAATCCTACTTGTGGTGCATATACGCTAATTATGTTCATAGTTTCTTTCGCCACTATTATCTTAAGGGTTATAATTCTATCCCCTTTTCTAACTACTCCTACAACTTCATCCTTTAACAAACTATCTACAATAATACCCACTCCATTTCTTGCTTTACTCTTTCCAGTGTACCATAACTTAAAACCCGAGTTTTCTATCATCTTTGCCTTCTCACCTGTCCATTTTGTCTCTTGTACGCATAAAATATTAATTTTTCTCCTAATCATCATATCTACTACCTCCATTGATTTACCAGTGAGAGTTCCTATGTTCCATGTTCCAAATCTTAGATTATTAGTTTTCCTATCATATTTGTTCTTATCTAACCTATGGTGTGAGAACTCTTGCCTATTTAACACAACACCCAAGTTCTCATGGAGATGTAGCTGTCCTTGCTGAGACGTTACAGTCGGACCCTGTAACGTGAACTCTTGCATATTTATCACTACACCCGAGTTCTGGAGATGTAGCGGTCCTTGCCGAGACGTTACAGTCGGACCCTGCAACGCGTTCCTTCCGGGGAACAACCTAGCATTAGCACAATAGTTTAATGGATTCATTCATGAAATATTTGTCATAGTTTGACGCTGGCTGGCAACCTAATGCAACCCTCCTCCTTTATCCGGGCTTGGGACCGGCCATGACTGGTCATCATGGGCGGAGTTGTATTGAAGATATCCATGTCTTTGTTAATTGTTTTGGAGAAAAGCTACTGTAAAAGCCACTGTTGTAAAAATATTAGAGAACAGCTAAACAATTAATCAATTAAAAAATGAGGCTGGTATTTATTACAGTTGATATTGATTATTTTCTGGAAACCATGTGATGTAGCATTGAGACTATTAGAAACTCACAAGTAATTAAATTTTTGTTAAATTAGAAGATATTTACATGAGGACTGAGGATCCTTCATATAGGGGAAGATGACGTATTAGGTTTATTATGACTGGTAGAAGCAAATAATTGGTATTACGACACGTTTTTTAAAACAAACTTTAAACCACAAAACATAAAAAATTATTGTATTTGATTAAGGAGACTTGGAAAATCTTGACCAGACTTTCCATTGTTGAGTATAGGTTAATGTTCTAAAAATTGGCCTAGGTGGCTTCCTAGGTGCTAGGCGCCAGTCAACCACACAAAAAGAAAACATATTAGTCGGCCAGCCTAGGCGGCCTTGGTGCCTAGACAGGATTAGACGACCCTAGGTGCCGACTAATTGGTCGAATCGTCTAGGCACCGTAGAAATAGTGCAGGGTTTTCATGTTTTTTTAGTTTAAAGCCCAATTAAAAAAAATTAAAATGTAACCTTTTTTTTTGTTGGGCTTAAGTTTTATAAGTCCAAAACTTTGACCCAACAAGAAAATCGATTTGTTAGCTTGTTCTAGCGCCTAGCACCAAACTTCATCTTCATCGAGTAACTAGAGCTGGAGAAATAAGACCAAATAAAGAAACCCATATTTTATGATATTTTATTAGTTATATAATTTTGAACTTATTTTAAATTTGATGTCATTGTATTAAAGTTATTGAATGTGATTTATTATATAATTTATGTTATAGGAATCTGCCTAGTGACGCCTAGTCCCCACCTAGGCAGCCTAGGTGCTAGTTTGACACCCGACTAGTGCCAAGCGAATTTTAGAACCTTGGTATAGGCGTACAAGGTTGGTCAAAGAGTGTCTTTGGGGAAGTTAGAGTAAGACACTTTTTGGATAAAGTGTAGCCTAGTGCACAAAGCTCCTACTAATATGGGTCCTGAGGAAAGATAAGGCCACATTGGATCAATTGTACGTAACCTTACCTTACATTTTACAAGAGGCTATGTTTGTGACTCGAACCTGTGACTTCAAGGTCATATAGTAACAACTTTACTGTTAAAGCTCATCTTCTAAAATCTGAGCATTTATATTTATAGTCTTTTTTCCAATGAATTAGGTACCTCTTAAAGCTTCCATTTGGATCTATTATTGTCTGTCTATCAACTATGTGTTCAATCGTAGGTGTTGATTGTGTTGTAGAGGAGAGCGGTGGCACTAAAGCTAAAGGAGCACAGAGAAAGCAACAAACAAGTAGGGTTGAGTATCCCTGAATATGACAATAAGTATTTTGGGCTAATGTCTGATTCAACCAGAGAATCAATAACATAAGCATTAGCAATAATTGTTCTAACAATGAAAAAAGAACAACGGAGTGATACATATGGAATTTTTGGTAAGTGTTGAGTGTGAACAAGGAGATAACACAGTCTGGCTACATTGTTATGATGTAGATCGACTTATATTTTATAAGTTTTCAGTAATGCAATTTTCCTTCTAACTTAACATGAGTCTCTCTATATGCTATAGAAAACACTTAGCAATTCATTAGGTCGGAAGATGCAAGTAGGTAAATCATATCTTTAGTCCCATAAACATTTGAAAGCACATCTTCTCATGGTGCAGCTTTTATAATTATAAGAAAATTGAGCAATTAGCAAAATAAAATTTCAGTTCCTTGGTTTTCACCCACTAGATGTCTAAGCAATTGGCCAACTCAGTTTAACGTTTACTTTGTGGTTAACTTGCCAATGAAAACTCAAGTTGGTTTCATTTATGGCTTGGGCTTGGTTTAATTGAATTATGTTTGGTCTGGTTGACTTGATATTTTTTCATTGTGTTGAAATGAGTGTTCTTCATAATGCCTTTTTAGGAAGTTAAAAAGCTAGGACCTAAAAAGCATGATTTGAGCAATGTTTACGGGAAGAATGTCACTATATGTTTTTAGTGTAGGAACTTATTTAGATAGGGATTAGATATCTCTACATAAATTTAGGTGATGTTTGGTCCATCTGTTTAACTAAGGACTCTATTAAGGTCCTGGTGTAGAAGAATTCTTGTGACTTTACCGGAAATTACATTCATGTAACACTAACTATTTTTGACAATGTTGAATATTCTATCCCAACATTAAGTGAAATATGGAAAATATCAATGTGTTTTATCAGATGTGGACATGGGCAAATTCAATTTTCCCTCTGGGAAAGATTTTTTTTCTTATTCGTCCATTGTCCTACATCATGAAGTAGCTGAGGTGTTTTGCAAGAGAGATTTGAAACTGCATATTGAATGGACTGAATTATGGTACAACTGATTTTGCATGGAAACTAACACAACTCAGAACATAAACCAACACAAACTTTACCGAACTGAAAGATGATTTGCATGTGAATTGAGGATCATTTATACAGAAAATATGGCCTATTCTTCTAAAATTGGGATATAATTTAACCAATTTATTACGACTAGTAAAAACATAATATAGGTTTTACATAATATTTTTTTAGAAATAAAAAAATGATAAGCAGCGTGATCCATGTGGACACCCATAACATTGTTGTCACTAGATGTGATTGATGCTTGTTAAAATTTGACAGAATATGTTCCATGGTGTAGGTAATTACTTTAATACCTATTATTTCATATATGTGACTAAAACTATGGAAAAATATTTTGTTAAAAATTGAACATCATTTTACTCAAACTGGTAATATTTACATGTTATGAACAAACATCTAAAAATTGATATTGCATTTTTTCCTTATAAATGTTCGACTTATGTCGATGCAGTTGGAATGCAACATATGAAAGTTTACTTGGAAGCAATAAGCCATTTCCACAACCCATTCCCCTATCAGTAAGACTTGTAATGTGTTCCTTTAATGACTCAAGTTAACTTTGGTGATTAATATGAAAATGGTGGCAGGAAATGGTAGATTTTCTCGTGGACATCTGGGAGCAAGAGGGATTATATGACTAAGCCTGAGATGTTTCTATTAAATGCTATTGTGATTTGTGGGGTAAAAATAGGAATGGTTTGCCGTTGAACCACTGACTATCCAAGAGTTAAAGGTGGTGTGTTCAAGTATTTCAAACAGGAACGTTACAGTCATGATAAATATTGCTCATGATGTAGTGCTTGCATAATTGAATATACTTGAGAACTGTGTGGCAACTGCCTCGACATGTGATTGCTGATGTTAGACCTCAGATGTAATTTTTGTTTCTATAGATGGATTCACTCTTCAACGTCTACGTAAATCAATATTAATGTAGCCACTCTAGTAAGGTGCTGAATGTTTATTTCTGAATGTTTATTTTATTTATCCTCTTGTAGTGGTACGGTGGTTGAGGTATGAGGTGTTGTCATATGAGGTCTTAGGATCGAAACACGATATGTCCTCCATGCCTTCATGTCTTGGCCAATTGCATTAATGACTAGTAGTCATCCGTAATTTATCTTCTCCGTATTAGTCTAGGGACGAGTTGATGGGATACTAAGGACGAGTAAATCGCCTTTTGCCACATCAATGTTCATTTCATTTGCTGCATGTAGTTGATTCTAACAATTATCGTGAAGAAACTGTGCCTGAACGTATGCTTTATTAATGGAGGTCATTTATATTAACTCCGGGTTCAGCTAGGGGAAAGAAAGTCAGGTTTTGTTTAATAAACTTCGCAAGTAATTCTGTAGTCTTCTGGTCGCCATCATCTTAAACTTAGTGGATTGATGCCAATTATGGTGAGCATGAGTGAAACCAAATACTTTCTCCAGGTCAGAGCAATGCCTCATTTTGCAGGTCTTTCCATCTTTTTGAAGAGTCTAGCTTCATCTTCTCTCTATTCTTTAGATATGAATCTTAATCCCTCTGTCAATATCCACCTTTCCGGAACCATCAAATGCCTGTTTGTATGCTGCTTGTCTCAATGTGTTAGGGTTACTAATATCCTTGCTTTCTGCTCAAAGTTAATGATTACTAAAGGCTCTTCGCTCTGTGCCATCCTTTTCAGCAGACTGGGCAGTTCCTATCTCGTAAATCCTTCAAGGTCAGCATATACTCACAACATCCATCAGCCACCCTTGGTCTTACTTCCATTCACGGCAGTAATCTTGCCATATGCTTTAATCTTGCCATTTGAGGTCTATGTCTTGTGATATATTCCTTCGATGATGTTGCAGACGCAGGCCATGGAAAAAGGCTAAGTGTAAGGTTCATTTGGTGGAAAATGCTGCTAAATGGAAAAGAAATAGAAAATCCAAAAGTAAATAAAGACAAGAATTCCTCTATTCCCTCTGGTGATGTGAATAAATCCAAATCTGAAATATGGAATGCTAGAAAAATGAAGTGATACATTTCTATTACAAGAAGTTGAGTAAATTGTTATTTCACAGTAAGTGCATATTTAAATCGTCAAATACTAAAATATCGAATCTATAAAGATTATTGATTAAACACTAATAAAGTTTATAAAGTAAGTTATCTAGACGGTTGAAGATTGTGTTAGTTACGAATGCCAGAGAGAGGTAGAGCAAGTGATCAAAGAGAGAAGTTGACTTTTAGGAGAGATTTTAGGATTTTGATTTCACTAACATGTTAGTTAATGTTTATATATATTATTCATCTCCTTACCTTTATGCTTACATTTTTGTAGAGATTCTAATCAAATTACTAACACAGACTTGTTAAGCTTACACCATAGTATTTATACCAATTTTCAATGTCATTAAATAAAAAAGTAATTCTAGAAAGTTTGTTCAAAAGAATACTCTTTGTCACTAAGGGTCCCACAATCCTGCTTTCTAAAGTTTTTTCATTTACTTCCTAATGTTAGATTAATATTATTAAATAAAGAGATAACATAGAAAGTCCAGTTAAAGAGATATCCTTATCACATGAGGGTTCCTCGATCATACAATTTTAATTTATACAAGTCTTTTCCTAACATTAATTTGGAGAAAACCCATTAGACTCTAGTTTGCTAATCCTTTGTAGAGAATTGATCCTCACTTAAGATGATACTTTAGAAGTTCGGTTAAAAAGATACCTTCTGCCACTAAGAGCCCCCCAGTCATACAATCTAAAGCACCTCCTCAACATGGTGACCAATCCTTTACATCCATATGCATTCAACACACAAATATTTAATCAAACGCAAACAAGACACAACACAATAAAACAAATCAAACATATCATAGGATAAGGAAATGGACAAATTCGTAGTTCATACGTTCACATCACATCATAATTACTCCTTACATCTTAGAGTTCAAAGGTATACTCCATGGAGAAGGAAGAACACACCAAAGATATGAAAGAAAATATTCTTACAATCCAAATCTGAGAATGAAGGAGAAGAAATGCTTAGCGTGGAGATTGTTGATGTCTTTGAGATGTTTCCTTATACCAGAGGTGGATGGATCATCACGACAACTCTTGGATTGTAGATCTAGGGTTCCCTGCAAGGGGAGAACCCTTTCCTAAGTTAAGGGGCGGAGCTCCAAACCCAAGATACCCCTCAAAAGAGGATTCTACCTCCTTTTATAGTAGGGGCACACGACCCCTGCTTCACGCCACTCAGTCGTGCACAAGGGGCACGACTGTGACATAATTCTCGTTGGAAATAGGTCATGACTTTGCCAAAATGGCACGGTCGTGGCATGGTTACCTCAGCTAAAAAAGGGCACGACCGTACTTGTGATTCACGACCGTGGCATAATGACCACTAGTGAATTACCTTGCACAATATAAAACAACAAATACCTTTCTCAAACTGTCATGCTTTAAACAATTACACACTTAATCAAAAGAATAATAGAATTAAAAGAGTACGAGATAAATAATTTTTACTTGGTTTGCAATCAGAGGATTGCTACTCCAAGGAAAGTAAGCTCACTATGAAGTTCTTCTCATCGAATAAAATGTCGGAGGCGAAGAAGCCTTGTACACAAAAATGAAGCTCGGAAATTAAGAATAGATCAAATTTCGAAGTACAGAAGTGTGTTGTTTGAAATGAAGAAAACCAGGTCTTTATTTATAGCTCACTGATCGAAACTGATCATTTATTGATGTGGCATGGTCTGGGCGCCCCCAATATGGTAAAACTCATTTTCACGCAACCGACAACTCAACGGATAAGAGAAAAGTTTTATCCTTCTCTGGGTGCTCGGACTCGTTCCGGATGCTTGGACCGTTGCTGACTCTATCGAAAGCTATTCTACAGTGTTGAGGTACCCCCGGGGCTCCTTGGTGGTCTAGGCTCTCGGACCAGCTAGTTCGGGCGCTCGAATTAGTCATCTTTGGTTGACTGATTCAACGTCTTCTCCGATCGCTTGGGTGATCTCGACCATCCGGAATTGGACTTTCTTGAACCCATCTTCCGGCCTTCTTCTCAAGCAATCTTTTGCTCTAGCTTCTTGTCTCTCGGAAATGTGGCGCGCTCCCTTCTCGTCCGTCACCGTACTCTTCCGCAACACCTCGTCCCTCAACGGATAAGAGATAAGTTTTATCCTTCTCTGGGTGCTCGGACTCGTTCCGGATGCTCGGACCGTTGCTGACTCTACCGAAAGCTATTCTACAGTGTTGAGGTACCCCCGGGGCTCCTTGGTGGTCTAAGCTCTCGGACCAGCTAGTCCGGGCGCTCGAATTAGTCAGCTTTGGTTGACTGATTCAACGTCTTCTCCGATCGCTTGGGTGATCTCGACCATCCGGAATTGGACTTTCTTGAACCCATCTTCCGGCCTTCTTCTCAAGCAATCTTTTGCTCTAGCTTCTTGTCTCTCGAAAATGTCGCGCGCTCCCTTCTCGTCCGCCACCATACTCTTCCGCAACACCTCGTCCCTCAGATGCGCTAAGCCCGTCGACTCTTTTCCATGCCATCCTTCTCATTAGCTGTGCCTCTTGCTTGACTTCTTGTGCTCCTAAATTCCTGCATACTTAGATATAGGGAGCAAAACAGTATAGGACCTAACTTGACTTGATTGATCACATCAAAACTACCGCAGGATACTTACAATCTCCCTCTTTTTTTATATTAGCAATCTAAGTTAAATTAGGGTAAAACAAAAAAAAAATAGTAAAATTATAGGTACATAATTTGTAATTAATAACATGTCATGCAAAATCAAAAATGTACCCTCCCCTAGACTTAATCTCTAATTCTCCCTTATGATATTTTCGTGATAATTTTCTAATTTGACCCATATGATATTGAAAATATTAATTTAGTCCTTGATAATTTCTAGGATTTGAAGTAACAAAATTCAAACATGTAGAATTCTTAAAATTGTCTATTTGTTCTTTCAATTTTTATTTTGTTGAAATCTTCTAGTCGATAAGATTTACTAAAGTTCTTTTTAGCTCTTTGTTTTCCTTTGATAATTTATTATTATCATTTTCTAATTGACAGACATTTTTAGATAATATTTTAATAAACTTGTATAACTGGTCAGAAGATAGAGACCGTACCTGACTTACTTTATCAATTTCGTTATCTGATGCTTCCCCTGTAGTGCTGCTTCCCTCTGATGTTGCTCTCCTTTCATTGATGCTCTCTATGCTCATTTCGGATGAGCTTGCTTCGTCATCTTCTTGGTGACTTGCCATCAGCGCAAGTGCAGCAAAGGTTTCAATCTCCGACTCTGATGATGTTTTGTCCCATGTCGCTTTTGGATTTTTATGCTTTTTCTAGGTCGATCTTTTATCCTTGTCTTTGTTCTTTAGTTTTAGACAGTTGCCTTTGACGTATCCTTATTCATTACAGTGATAGCATCTCACTTTCTTTTTCCTTTTCTTGGCCTTCACTTGATTGAATTTATTAGATTTATTTTTTTAAAAAAAAATCTTACCATAAATGTTGTTTCGTCATTGTCGAGAGATGTTTCTGAATCTGGTTTATCCATTTTTGTCTTAAGTTTATGTTCTCTTGGTACAGGGAGCACCAAACGATCAACCTAAATTTCAATAATGGCAAAAGATCGTCGAGAGATGTTTCTGAATCTGGTTTATCAAATTTTGTCTTTAAGGCTATGTTCTCTTGGTACAGGGAGCACCAGACGATCAAACCTGAGTTTTGATAATGACAAAATATTCAAAAGTTAAGATGTCTTGTGATCTAACAAGTGTGACTGAGCTTGCAAGAAAGTTCTAAGTATTCTTAGGCAAAAGTCCTAGTGGATTCTAGGCGGATGGAAAACCATAGGGGGGGATAACCCTAGGTCCTAGGGGGTGATAACCCTATGTTATGGAAAGTCCTAGCTGCGATTAAGAAACGAAGTCCTGGTTCGGGGACTGGGCGAAGTCTTGGTGGGTTGAGGACTTTGGGTGAAATCTTAGAGTCGAGAACTGTAGCTGGACGGGTCGTGGAGCAGATGCTCAGCATGAAGTCCTAGAGTCTCGGACGCTAAGTAAAAGTCCAGACGATTTGGAGGACTGGTCTAACAAAAGGTAAATTCTCCTGAGAGGAGTAAGTGAGGACGCGTTCCCCGAAGAGGGAACAGTAAGTGTCGGTTTGACATAGAGTTTCAGCGAAACTCAAAGTTAAGACCGGACAATCTGAAGGTTGTAAAAACTTATCTTTACATTTTATTTTCCTATTATTCTAACTCTGTTTTGTAGAAAACTAATAATTTTACAGGTTTAGATTTTGCCTTGTTCGGTCGACCGAACGTCCGGATCGGTCGACCGAACCCCAGAGATCATATAAGCTTGTGGCTAAGTTTCGACCAAGGATTGGTTGACCGAACCTCGGGTTTAGTCAATCGAATGGTGTATAAGCAGTGACTTGATCAGACCGGGTTGATCATACTAAATAAGCCAGCAAGGACAGCGAGATCGATCCATTGAACGACGGGATCGGTCGACTGAACGAAGATTTTATCCGAAGCGGCAGCATCTGGATGGGAAGCTAGGTAGATGCAGAAGGTTTGATCGACCGATCAGGGAGGATCGGTCGATCGGTCAACGTCGAGTCAAAGATTGATCCCGAGATTAGTAGACCTTGATCAGATCTAGCTCAGCTATAAAATGGGGTTCGACCAGCAGCTTGGGAGATAGACATGCACACTTCATTCTGCACAATCTTTTTCCTGCGTGTTGCTCTAACGACGATCCTACGACTCCAACAACTGAGAGCGCAACCCTTTAGATTTAAAAAATTGTCGGTATAACTTTCAATTGTAGTACTTAAATTACAAATATGTTATAATCTTCTTTGTGAAGAATTTCTGATACTATAGTGATTGTCCAACGTAAACGATTAACGATCGCGGACCTTGGAGTATGAGTCATCACAGGCTCCGAACCAAGTAAACCACAAGTGTCAGCATTGCTTTCTCTTTTCTTCTACTTATTTTTGTTACGTTTTACTTCAATTGATTTTAAACAAAAAAGTAAAAAAAAAACCACGATTGCTAGTCACCCCTCCCCCCTCTAGCACGTCTCGATCCTACAATTGATATCAGAGTAAGGCCGCTCTGAATTAGTGAAACCACCAATCGAGCAGGAAGTTTCATTTTTAAAAAAGGAAAATTGTATATCATTTTTGTTTAAAAAATATTCTTACGTCTTTTATTTTTTCCCTCCATTTTTTTTTTTAAAAATCACTTATTTTTACACCATTAATCAAAGTTGGTGAAATATCACACTTAACAAAATTTCTCGTAATATTCTCTTATTTTATTATTAGTGAAACACTCTTATTTTATTTTCCAGCTCTACTAATCTAAGACCAAGTCTTGGGACATTTGTCATTTTTTTATTGTGTGCAAGATTTTTTTAAATAGTCCATCAAGAAGGCTGCAATACTGCTCATCCACCTCTTTTCTCTGGTGAAGACTTCGAGTACTGGAAAAGCCGGATGGAATACCATCTCAAGACTCAAGTGGAAATGTGGATCATAATCTAAACCGGATTCACATTTCCCACAAAAGACCGAGTACTCATCCCCTACGACAAGTGGGACACACAAACAAAGAGGAAGATCGAGGCAGATGCAAAAGCGACATATACCCTCCAATGTGGCTTAACCAAAGAAGAGTTGAATAAGGTTGACCCCTTCAACAACGCCAAAGAGTTATGGGAGAAATTGATCGAACTATACGAGGGTACCTTTGATGCAAAAGTAAGTAAATGTAACTTAATATTAAATAAGTTATATAATATTAAAATGCAGGAAGGTGAGTCGGCGAGCCAGTTACATGCTCACATCCAAGATTTTCTGAACAACCTCCACGCGATTGGACAAAAAGTGGAGAATCGCGACGTCATCAGGTACACGCTAAATACTTTTCCAAGGAATATTACCTATTATAACTATTCATTAAGTTTGATCAAAAAATTATTTAAATTAATAATTATTTACTTACTATTCTCACACGTTACTCCAAGAAGCTCTCCATAATGTCGAAAAGCTACTCCGACAACTGATACTAAAGTTTAGATTCTACTTGTTGATGGTACATTTTAGTTTATTACATTGTACTTAAACTCTTGTGATATTTTCGAGATTATAGTGATTGATCAATGAAAGTACTCAGCAAGTACAGCCTTGGAGTAGCATTCATCGAAGACTCTGAACCAAGTAAAAATACTTGTATTAGTGCTTCTTCTTTTATTCATTTATTTTCTGTAGCATATTCTAGTGAATTTTGAAAAAAGGACTAACGTTATTCAACTCTGTCTTTTCAATAATTAACCTTAATTAAATCTTTTTAAAATTATTTAAATCTTTTAAGACTAATTAAACTTTTAAAATTAATTAAACTTCTTGAAATTAATAAAAACTTGTTAAAATTAATTAAACTTTTAAAAAATCAATTAATCCTTTTTAAAATTAATTAACCTTTTTAAAATAATTTAATTAAACTTTGAATATTAACTTAATTAAACGTTAAAATTTTAACTTAATTAAACTTAAATTAAAACTTAATTTAAGTAAATA
The DNA here is from genome assembly GCF_018446385.1 of Zingiber officinale. NCBI lineage: Eukaryota > Viridiplantae > Streptophyta > Magnoliopsida > Zingiberales > Zingiberaceae > Zingiber > Zingiber officinale. The sequence goes on from NC_055998.1 coordinate 102,926,070, forward strand.
AAGTTTAACTAGACCAAACTTATGTTAATCGGCAATTTAATAATCAATAAATATATCTTAATTTAATTAACTCTAATTTTGTTAGCCGGTTAAGCTTCACATAACATCCATCAGAAATATCAAAAGTAGTCACAAGACTAAACACCAAGTCCACGATAAAATTATTACAATGTCAAGTACATAAAATCCAAAAAAATGCAAAAAAAAAAAAAAAAAAAAAAACAAAGTAAAAAAATTGTTCTATAATATGACGTGGGATCAGCAGATAGGATACTCAAAGTGACTTTACAATTATCAATCTGCTACTTCAGGAAAAAGAGAATACACAAATGGGTTGGTGAGTTCGAGTGACTCAACAAGTATTAGATAATATAGTGATGATCAATATAAAACATGGATATCAAAGTATACAGTCTTAGTAGGAAAATAAAAATATAATCATATATGATATAATGAATGTACATAATCCTAACTGACATAATAACTACACATAATCATAACTGACAATGACTGCACGTAATCATTGTTGGATCGTGATGTTTCGCTAGAGGGGGGGGGGGGTGAATAGCGATTATGAAATTCGTTCGAAAAGAGTTACGCGCAGCGGAAATAGAAAAACAATGCTAACACAAACCAGTTTTACTTGGTTCGGAGCCTGTGTCGACTCCTACTCCAAAGCCCACACACAAGGGTGCTTTCGGTGGGCAATCACTAGCAGTTCGAAAAATTATTACAAACTAAGTGCTGAAATGCTAACGAAAATTAAAGCGATACCAACAAGAAAATTAACCAAAGAAGAAAGAGTGCGTTGTCGGAGCTTTGTTAGCGTCGCAGGAGCGCAGAGCAGCAGGGCAAGCAGTAGAAAATCTCTCTTTGAATTGTTGTTCTGAAGCTCCCCTCTAACCCTCCTTTTATATGAGGCTCGGGGCGCCCCGGATCCCTTCCGGGCGCCCTGGTGAGACGTGGCAGGTTCAACCAGCGAGCTCCATGTGGCGACGCGCGATCTGGATAAAAATCACCTCCCGAGCGCCCGAATCCCTTCCAGGCGCCCGGAGGGGATCCGGGCACCCGGACCACCTTTCTCCAGAAACCAGCTTTCCTGCAAGAAAAGGTTAGTCCGAGGCAAATAAATAGTGTATATCCTGCAAAACAGAGTGTTAGCACAGTTCATAAGTTTGACATAAAAAGTATGACTTAGATTCCGTCTTTCCGAGACCGGAATCTAGTCACGATCTCGACTTAGAGATCCGAAATGGATCTAAGCCAGATTGATGCCTAATGTTCCCTTCCCGGGAACGCGTCCTCACAGTCACTCCCTTCCAGTGACTTACCTTTACTTACCTGCCAGACGTCCGGTCAGCCCGTCGACCCGCTTGGACTTCTCGCCAGCTATCCGGTCAGCCCGTCGACCTAGCTGGACTTCTTGCCAAGCATCCGGTCAGTCCGTCGACCCGCTTGGACTTCGTGCTAGACATCCGGTCAACCCGTTGACCTATCTGGACTTCGTCTGCACACTCGGTTAGAGTGTTAGATCACAACAAACCTAACTTAACCCAATTTGTCATTCATCAAAACCTGAGTTAAACCGTTAGTGCTAACCGTACCAACAATCTCCCCCTTTTTGATGGAATGACAACCTGGTTAAGTTAGTAAAAATATGCGAAAAAAAGTAAGCATTTTGTTCTAGCATGGGGTTTAAGTTAGTTTTAAATTTTATTTTGTTTCTAACTTAACCACCTATATCCCTCCCCCTTTGGTATTCATCAAACAAGGATATAATTTAAACATTCAAAAATACAGAATAAAAAATGTAGGAAATGATGTCAAGTTAACTTGGAGGAGTTTTAATTTACGAAGATTTGTTTAAAATATTAAATTAATTTTTAAGACTAAGTTTTTAGGGTAACTAAAACATGTAAAACAGTCTTTTGGAAAATATCTAAGAGTGGTTAAATATAAGGCATTTAAAGATTTTATTTTTTGCAAAACTTTAATTCAAAAATGACTTTGTAACTTCATAGAGGATTTTCAAATCAGAAAAAGTATAAGTTTCAAATTTTAGGATCAAGGTGAATTTTCAAAATATGCTTCAATTTTGAAGTATTTTTCAAAGATAAGTTTTGACAATCAAAATTTTAAGGCTAAGTTTTCAAAGCTAGATTTTTCAAACAACATTTTTCAAATTCGAAAAAATTTCAAAACTGAGTTTTAAAATATTTTACTTTTCAAAACTGATTGAAAGTGAGTTTTAAAAAAATATAATTGAAGAATTTAATTTTATAAAGGCTAGTTTTAAGAGAATATTTGAAAAATAATATTTCAAAAACTAAGTTTGAAAAAACTTTTCTTTTCAAGACTTATTAAGTTTGTCAAAGTTTAAGATTTGAAACCAAAAAACCAATTTGAATACTGAAAAAAATATTAGAAAAAATATTATGTTTAAGGTGGAGAAAATAATTTTGGTGTTAATTGTTGGTTTAATCCTTCCCCCAAACCTGACATCTAAAATAGATATCTAATCAATTAGGTACTTACTGACCATCAGAAGATAGTAACTTTCACTTGGTTAGTCAAGTTAAGTTCATTGTGATCAGTTTAGCGGTTGACTGAACTGGATAACTTAACTTGATCAATGTATGTTTTGTATTTAACATCCATACTTATATTGATGCACTGACATAATCATCTTAAATCCAGGCAATTGGCCTATACATCTCACCCCTTTCTATGTTTGTCAATTACAAGCAAGGTAAGTCTAGGGTGTTGGTGAGATGCTCAAATACTAATCCTGGGGGAACATGATTTCTAAGGGGTTTTTTCTAGGCTAAGGCTAAAATTGTTTTGAAATTCTAAAGGTAGGAAGGGTTTAAAGCAAATGGAAACAAGTTTAACCTAGAATTTAAAACAAATTAGAATTTTGAAAATCCTAGTCTATTAAATTAGAGTATAACCAATTAGATCTGAAAATGAAGATCAATAGAATAATATATACTACAAAAAGCTGTAATAGTGTCATAACAATGCTACGTAATAATCACGACTACTGAGATGATAACGGAGGTGGTCCAGAACCCATCGACCGAAGCAGTGCCAATATCTTAGTGTGACGAGCCCGGTCGTCCTCTTGTAGGTCTCGTCACAGGTCGGAGATCTCCTGCCGCACATCTCGCCGTAAATCAGAGACCTCATGTCGCACCTCTCGTCGTATGTCACGGTGGAACTCGGAGGACTCCTGCTGGAGGCTCGACATGGCTCTCTCTAGCCCGGATACTCGATCGGCTAGAGTGTGAGGAGCGGGACGTGGGGCTCGAGCTGGTGCTAGGGCAGGAGCGGCCTCGTCAGGAAAGAGTGCGAGAAAGAACTCATCGACCTCCTCCTGTTGTGCGTCTGGGTTAGGCTGGTGCTGTGCCTCCCTCTGCCAGGTCATGATATCCTCATCATCTATATGATTACTGGCTAGGGAAAAGTTCCTAGCTCCTATAATGTCAAACTCGGTCATATAGCGGATGTCACCTCTAGTGACATCAATGCTCAAAGAGGACATATATGCTGTCAGAATGTGACAGTAGGGCATATGAACTCGCCCACTCGTCACATATCCGACCGAGTAAATGATGGTGGAAAAGATATGCAGGCTAATGCCAATATCTAGCCTATGACACAAAGCATAGAGGAGAAAGGAATGGAATGGGCGCATCATCGCGATGTCGCGAGTGCTCAGTGGTAGAATGCAAAAGACTAAGACGCTATAAAGTGCGTAGTCCTGGACTCGAAGGGTAACTGACCTAAACTGGGTCACTGTGGGTACTCGCTCGTCCCCGAAAAAATACGAATAAATCGTATCAAGATTGATATGCGAGTAGGGATCTCCAAAGGATAGCTCCCTGGGAGGATAGCACTGAAAGGGACAGGTAGACTATCGTAACTCCAAAAACTTTCGGATGGCAGTGGGGGACAACGTGATATCAATCCCAGCTGCCCTAGTAGTATAGGTAAATTCGTCTACTTTTATTAGGTTGTTATAAAATTCTGCACACAAACTTATGTTTACTGGGCTAGTACATTCAACAAGGTTCTGAAGGTTGTAGTGGTTTATGGCCTCCATAGCTGGAATGCAAGAGCGTAAAAAGAACGCTTTATCTATACATTTGGTCCTAATAGCCATGTAGATGGTTGACTCAAACTTAATCCTAAGCTCATCAGTGGGAAACCTAGGATCAACACTGGGAGTAGAGGGTCCAACACTAGATTTAGAACGTTTCCTAAATATAATAAAATAATACTAATTAAAGAAAATAAACAGGCAATAATAAACTTTAAATAGAAGGCAAGAATTTTACCGAGGAGCCATTGCTAAAATAATTTTAAAACTGACGACCTCGGTTGATTCGCGACCGCGTATTAACCATAGAACGAGAGAAAATTTTAATTTTGAATGCTTTCGTAGTGAAGCTTGAAAAAAGCTTGAACGAAAGCTTGGAGGTGCAAGGGTAGGGGGCGCCCTTGCCCTCCTATATATAAGGAAGTCCGAGCGCCCGGGGTTAAGTGGGGCGGGGCGCCCGGATCCCCTCCGGGCGCCCTGGGTCCGTATACCAGGGGGCGCCCGTCCCTGGTTTTTGACTCCGGTGTTGGTTTTTTTTTTTTTTTTTTTTTTAAATTTAAGTTTTTAATTTAAAATGAATTATTAAGTTTCGAAAAAAATTTAAGTGTTAATTTTAAAATAAATTTAAGTTTTAATTTTTTAAAACAAATTTTTAAGCTTAAAAAATTTAAGTTTTAATAAATTTTTAAGTTTAAAAAATTTAAGTTTTAATAAATTTTTAAGTTTAAAAAATTTAAGTTCTAATTTTAAAATAAATTTTTAAGTTTAAAAATTTAAGTTTTAATTTTTTAAAATAAATTTTTAAGTTTTTTAAAAAAAATTTAAGTTTTAATTTTAAAATAATTTTTTAAGTTTAAAAAATTTAAGTTTTAATTTTAAAAAATTTAAGTTTTAATTTTAAAAAAATTTAAGTTTTAATTTTTAAAAAATTAAATTTTAATTTTTAAAAAATTAAATTTTAATTTTAAAATAAATTTTGAAGTTAAAAAATAATTTAAGTTTTAATTTTAAAATAAAATTTTAAGTTAAAAAAAAAATTAAGTTTTAATTTAAAAAAAAAAATTTAAGTTTTAATTTTAAAAAAAATAATTAAGTTTTAATTTTAAAATAAATTTTTAAGTTAAAAAAATTTAAGTTTTAATTTAAAAAAATTTAAGTTTTAATTTTAAAAAATTTTAATTTTTAATTTAAAAAAATTTTAGTTTTAATTTTAAAATAAATTTTTAAGTTAAAAAAAATTTAAGTTTTAATTTTAAAAAAATATAAGTTTTAATTTTAAAATAAATTTTTAGGAAAAAAAAATTAAGTTTTAATTTTAAAAAAAAGTTTTAATTTTAAAATAAATTTTTAAGTTTAAAAAAAAAATTAATTTAATTTAATTTAATTTAATTGGATTTAATTTAATTTTAATTTGATTTAATTTAATTTAATTTGATTTTAATTTGATTTTAATTTGATTTAATTTAATGTTCTTAGTCATCTCACCCGATCTATGTTTTCAGTTAGGAAATTCTATAATTTTGTGAGATGAATTAGATTCAATTTTGGAGTTTGTTTTTAACTTGTGTTAGATTCAGATTTAGCTTTGGGTTCAACAAATAGGCGTTCTCTGGATAAACTTCTGGACTATGGTGAGTCACTCGGACATCATTAAAGTAACCATGCCTTCGAGGTTTTCCAAATAGTCCTATCCACTGTACTTAGTACAAAACCTTGGTCTAACTGGTTAGGATTCATAAAAGGTAGCTTCGGTCAGTTCCACTTAGCCAAATGCACCAGGTCGAAGTCATATCTTCCTAGACATGCATAGACTAAGCTTCCCTAACGTACTATCATCTAATATTTCACCAGTATCATTTTTCAAGTTAAACTTGAATCCTCTTTAACTAATCCTAATTACCCTGCCGGGTAGGTTAATTTTGGAGGTGCCAGTTATTCTGGAGCTTCCCCCTGAATTAATTACCATTTAATTTAACTTTGTTCTTGGTTTATGTTTATTTCTTTTATAATTAAATTTCACTTGATGATAGTTTACATTTTGTTGAGTTTTAATATGTTTAGATTTTAAACATTTTGGTTCAGGTTTGTATTCTGGTTTATTTGATTTATTTGACTTTATATAATATATTTTATCTTTAGGGATGCAGTATTGATTAAGTCCTACTTGCGTGATTAAACACGCTTTCGGAACCCAAATTTGTTTTGTTGGTTTGTGTTGGGTTATTAATGACTTGAATGTTTTATTTGAGCTTGACTTATAGCCAAGTCCGGTTTTATTATAAGTTGCTTTTTGATTATTTAATATTAAATCTAAGTTTTTGGATCTTGTTGTGAATTTTTCTAACATTTCTTTTAAATTATTAATTTCATTTTTTAGTGATAAATTCTCCTCCTCAAGTGTTAGATCTTGAGTTGGATTTGAATTTTTTTATTTATTTCTTGAGATTTTGATTTTCTTCAAAAAGCAACTCATTTTCTTTTTCTATTTTAACTAATTTATTATTCAAGCAAGAAATAATTTTAAAAAATTTCTTATTTAAATTTAGATATATCTCTTCAGAACCTTCGGAAACGAGTACGGACTCGTGGCTCGATTCGGGTTCGGACCCGTCTTCCGATTCTTCCTCCGATTCTTCTTCGCGGGCCATCAGCACGAGGTAACTCTTGTTCTTCTGTTCTTCGGCTTCCGATTCATCCGAGGAAGTGTCGTCCCACGTTGCTTTAAGGGCCTTCTTTTTGGTCGTCCTTTGTTTCTCGTTTTTCAATTTCGGACACTCGTTCTTGTAGTGGCCCTTTTTGTTGCATCCAAAGCATGTCACACTCCTCGGGTCGGTTGGAGAGTTGATCTTGTGAAGGTCCCTTTTTGTGAAGCTCCTTTTCCTCCTGGTGAACATTTTCCTTACCAAGTTTACAAGGTGCTCTTCATCTTCAGAGTTCTGATTAGAGTCGTCTTCAGGTTCAGACTTGTTTTTATCTTCTCCTTGGAGGAACCTGCAAACAAAGCTACACCTTTCTTGGCTTCGACGTTAGTTTGTTTGTGTAGTTCTAATTCACAAAACAACTCGTCTAATTTAAGTTTATATAAATTTTTTGAAATTTTGTAGACATCCACAATAGATGCCCACAAACTATTACGTGGAAATGCATTCAGTGCAACCTTATTAAGTCCCGGTTCTCCATTTGGTGGCCTATCGTGTGGAGCCCGTTGAGGATGTCCTTGATCCTCACGTGCAGTTGACTTGCAGTTTCCCCTTCCTGCATTTTTATATTAAATATTTTATTTAAGAGTAAATCCCTTTTTGTTACCTTAGCATTGCTGGTTCCTTCGTGCAGCTCGATCAATTTGTCCCACAGCTCTTTGGCGTTCTTATGTGGTCCGACCCGGTTTAGTTCTTCTCTAATCAATCCACACTGTAGGGTGTTGATTGCCTTGTTCTCTGTTGATGCCTTCTTTTTTAGGTCTGATGTCCAATCTTCTGGATCCAGTAGATTTCCGGAACTGTCTACTGGTATTTTGTAGGGTCTGGTGACGCTCATCCACTGGTCGAAGTCCGTCTTGAGATATACTTCCATTCTCTTCTTCCAGTACGAGAAATCGTTCCCGTTGAAAAGAGGAGGTCATACTGTGCTGAAGCCTTCAAGCTGAGACATTTTAAATCCTGCACACAATCAAATAAATAGACAGGCAAATTCCCAAGACTTGGTCTTGGATTAGCAGTGTGGGAGAATTAATAAATGAACTAAATTGGTGTTGCACCAATTTAGATTTAATTGCAACGAGAAAACTTTCCAAACAGATAATAATATCAGTTTAGAATTAAGCGTAAGATTGAAAGCGAAAGAAAGAAAAGAAAATCTCCCCCCCCCCCCACCTTGTCTGATTGGTGGTTGCACCAAATCAGAGCGGTACCTGCTCTGATACCACTTGTTGGATCGTGATGTTTCGCTAGAGGGGGAGGGGGGTGAATAGCGATTACGAAATTCGTTCGAAAAGAGTTACGCGCAGCGGAAATAGAAAAACAATGCTAACACAAAAGAGTTTTACTTGGTTCAGAGCCTATGTCGACTCCTACTCCAAGGCCCGCACACAAGGGTGCTTTCGGTGGGCAATCACTAGCAGTTCGAAAAATTATTACAAACTAAGTGCTGAAATGCTAATGAAAATTAAAGTGACACCGACAAGAAAATTAACCAAAGAAGAAAGAGTGCATTGTCGGAGCTTTGTTAGCGTCGCAGGAGCGCAGAGCAGCAGGGCAAGCATTAGAAGATCTCTCTTTGAATTGTTGTTCTGAAGCTCCCCTCTAACCCTCCTTTTATATGAGGCTCGGGGCGCCCCGGATCCCTTCTGGGCACCCTGGTGAGACGTGGCAGGTCCAACCAGCGAGCTCCACGTGGCGATGCGCGATCTGGATAAAAATCACCTCCCGGGCGCTCGGACCATCTTTCTCCAGAAACCAGCTTCCCTGCAAGACAAGGTTAGTACGAGGTAAATAAATAGTGTATATCCTGCAAAACAAAGTGTTAGCACAGTTCATAAGTTTGACATAAAAAGTATGATTTAGATTCCGTCTTTCCGAGACCGGAATCTAGTCACGATCTCGACATAGAGATCCGAAATGGATCTAAGCCAGATCGACGCCTAATGTTCCCTTCTCGGTTACGCGTCCTCACAGTCACTACCTTCCAGTGACTTACCTTTACTTACCTGCCAGACGTCCGGTCAGCCTTTCGACCCGTCTGGACTTCTCGCCAAGCGTCCGGTCAGCCCGTCGACCTAGCTGGACTTCTTGCCAAGCGACCGGTCAGTCCATCAACAAACTTGGACTTCGTGCCAGACATCCGGTCAGCCCGTCGACTTGTCTGGACTTCGTCTGCACACTCGGTCAGAGTGTTAAATCACAACAAACCTAACCTAACCCGATTTGTCATTCATCAAAACCTGAGTTAGACCGTTAGTGCTAATCGCACCAACAATCATAACTGACATAATAAATGCATATACCAAATCTAAAACTAACATGCACGGTATAGTGATCAGCAAACTCAGTAGCGATCAGCAACAGATCTGCTCGTAATACCTGGGCAATATAACCGATAACATATACATGTATAATAAATAAATATGTATGAAGCATGTTAACCGTATACAACAATCATATCTCAAGCATGTGCAACAATCACAAGTAAATGCAAATATATCTTCGAAAGATGCACTGTGCATCATATGCAATATGCACATATATGTGTTACTCTAAAAACCACTCTAAGCTACCACTACCTCTATGTGACCGAGCGGGCAGGATTGTGACAACTGCTCGCGTCTCCAAGCTACCACTACATCAATATGGCTGAGATGGACAAGATGTAGAGTAGCTATCTAGCTACATAACAAGAAGGTCACTAAATGCGCGACTCCAGCTACCACTACACATAATGGCCGAGCATGCACTATAGAACAAGCTCCACTTCAAGCTGACACTCTCCCTCAGTGGCTTAATGGGTAGCTAAAAATCACTGATAACTCTCTCACACCACAAGGGAGATAATGGTCATCATAATGTAATGCAATATTGAATATGATATAAATAATCATGAAACATACAAGATCATCATCAATACAACTTTCCAATACGCATAAGTAACTCTAATACATGATCTATCAATCACCTAAGTCTATAGCTTCGAATAGATTCAACAAGTGTCTACTAATCAACACATACAATAAGTAACAACACCAGACACATACACACCATACACGTGCGAACCCTACAATATAGGTATAATCATCATGATACATCCAATAGCACACACCAAACTCATGTCCACATCCAATATAGGTTTAATCGACATGATTCCTCTGATAGTACACACTAGACACGTGCGCACACACAACCTAGGTATAATCATGTTTCCTCCGATAGTACACACTAGACACGTATGCACACACAACATGCAAAAAGACAGTCAACATGTTAACTCCTATAGTATATACCAATCATGTGTACACTCAACATCATATTCATCATATTTATTCAGTCAATAAGATATCTTCTACAATACATACTTTATATGTATACACACAACAGAGTATAGATATCCAAAGTTAAAACTGTATGTGAAATAATTAGATCATCTCTAAGGTCGAGCAGATAAGTATCAAACAGGATAAAAATAAACAAATTTAAGGTAAGGAATCTAATCCATTAATCAAAAACAACCATGCACTAAATTCAATGAACTAAAAAGACCAAGGAAGAAATACCGACTTTTATCTGTAGATTATTCTAATCATCTTTAAGTCTGAGAGATCACTTCCATTTCGAATCCTACCAATACAGATACGAGGAAAAATTAAAGATCTATAACCAATATATTAACCTATTAATTAATTAATCATCCTATTAATTAATTAATTAACTTCTTAATTATCCTTAATCTGATTAATCATTGATCCATTAAACACTTTAATTCTCATCAAAGATTACCTTCAATTCAACTAATCCATTGATTAAAATTAGAGTTAACCTTTCATTAACCCCAATTAATGTTAGATCTCACTAATCTCATTCATTGTTTGAATTAGAGTTAAGTCAACTTTAACCCTAATTAATTCATCCTCTTCATAAAATTAGGTTTAATCTTTCAATTAACCTTAATCATACCACAACCTAATTAAATTAGGTTTACACATGAATCATTCATTAACCAATCATTTAATCAATGAGTTAAGTCAACTTCCTAATCATCGTAAATTGATTAATTCATTACCAATTGATCAACTCATCCATAATTCCCTCATTATCCTTCTGATTAACTCAATATATCCATAACATCTTATTCATCAATCCAACCTAACCTTTTCACAACAAATTGAATTAGGCTAAATATAAATCAACTCTATAACTCACCTAAACCCGGATGCACCACTATAAATTCATCGTCGAAGAAGCTCGCTGCTCGAAATTATGGCTAGGACTAGGCGAAGCTGCTTCCCCAAGACAAATACCCCAAATCAGCCCTTGCCTCCTCCATATCTGGTGGCTGCTGTGATGTTGAGCTAAGGCAAAGGTTAGGGGGATTCAGACATTAGGGCACAGGCTTGAAGGTAATTGGAGAAGAAGAGCACCGGGGCAACATGATACAAACAATGATTAAGTGGCGCTAGCGCAATTAGGTGGTGGTGTTGCGTAGAGATCTGACACAATTGGGCTGTAGAGAGGGAGATGGGTGCGACAGGGCAGCACAATGGAAGGGCCAACGACGTTGACCCCTCATGACGAAAATGGTTGCAGAGCGTCACCGGTCGAGTCTTAGTGAAAGCTGGTAGTTGGCGGTGGCAAATCAGGAAAGTGGTAAGGCAGCGGTGCGTTAGGACCGAGGGGAGTCCGACGGCTCAATCCATGCGACGACAATGATTGCATCATCGCCGATCTAGCTTCATGTGAAGGAGGCGATGATGTGGATCTGCACCAGTGATGGAGGCGAGAAGGAGAGAGTCGGCATCGGGTGGAGAGGCGAAGGAGAGGGAGAGAAATTAGGGAAATGGATATTATAAACTTAGGGTTTAATTTATATACCTAGGATTTGATTAACCAACTATAAATTAATTTAATCAATCAACCCCCAACTTAATTGATATATCAAACAGGTTTTCTCTAAGTCTAATTGATTCATCCCCTTAAATATGTCATAGAGACTCTGTTTAAATCCCAAAAACTTTCAAAAAATTTCTAAAAAATATTATAAGGTTATTTCTCCAGTAACACATCAATTCAAACAACTTCCTCTTCTGCACGCTATTCTGAAAAGGTCTCTACGATGCTCGAAAGCTGCTCCGACGACAACTTTGCTGAAGATCTCTTCCTCCAAGTCATCAATATTTCCTTTATTATTCAAGTTGCCTATACTTAAATTGTAATCACTTTTGTAACTTTCTGATTAATAAGTGATTGTTCAACGAAAGTACTCTTATGTGCGGACCTTGGAGTAGAAGTCATCACAGGTTCTGAACTAAGTAAAAGACTTGTGTTCCTATGTATTCTTCTTTCTCCTTTGTCTTTCTTTCCGTTGCACGTTTACTCTTAATTGTTTTTTAAAAAGTGAAAAGTCACGAGAGCTATTTACCACACCCCCTCCTCCTAGCGTAACGATCCTACAGATACAAGGCTTCTAATATTGATGAATAACCTGTAGGAACTTTCATTTCTAACAAGGAGCTAAAAATTTCCTTTTTCATCTTTGCTTAATGTATAACAAGCTACTAGCAAAAAAATATTCTTTTCCCCCTCCTTTTTTTTTGCCAATTCCAACCTGACATTCATATCCATAAGGTCCAGTCGTGCTGCTGGTCCATCCTTTGTTTCCTTGATAACAAGATATTACAGAATCATCAAATTTTACATTGCAAATTGTAAAAAAAAGACTCTACTCCAACCGCATACTCACATGATAATCTATTTATGGACATCCATTCTTTTTCAATTCTAGTACATAAAACATCAATTATCATTGAAATAAACCTTCATAACCAATAGATCATATTAATAACTAACATCAAAACTTTCAAAAAAATAAAGAAGATATATCTACTTCATAAACTACTTTAAGATTTAGTTCAAAATAGATGCAATGGAATAAATCTATAAAACATATCTAGGCTACAATCTTCTATTTCCTGTGATTCAAACATTCAATTATAATCCGATAGATTCCTTTAACTAATTTTACTTGCTCAAAGAAAGTGTGTGGTAAAGTAAGTGAAGTCATGGTGCTAAACTAACAAATATGCTATCCAATAAAACGAATTAATCCTAACAAAGAGTAGCTGCACGAAGGTTATCACACGTAACCTCAAAACAAAATTAGTATCGCATAATGTCAAGCCTAGGGTTTACTGATTTAAAGAAAAATCATAGCAATGGACAAATGAATAGCAACAACAACAACAACAATCAAGTCTTATTTCACTAGGTGGGATTGACTATAAAGATCCTTTTATGCAATTGAGTTTTATCTCCTATTATATTATCATCTATACTTAAATAAATTTTATTTTATTATTGCTAACCAAGTCTTTTTTGGTCTTCCTCTTCCTAGTTTAATATGCTTGTTTCTTATAGTTTCATATTGCCTAAGTAGAGCATTTATTGGTCATCTAAGTACTTGCCTGTACCATCTTAAATGTGTTTCTCGGAGTTTTTTCTCAAGAGAGGTAACTCCGATTTTCTCTCTAATGCTCTCATTTCTTATTCTGTCTATTATCGTATGTCCACACAATCATCTTAACATCCTTATCTCTGCAACTCTCATTTTTTACTCATGTGCTTGAGTTATGTCCAACATTTAGTTTCATATAATATAACAGGTCTAATTACGATTTTATATAATTTTTTTAAAATTTTTATAGATACTTTTAGTCTTTCATAATTTCAAGCCTAGGGTTTAATAGTTCTATGCATTATAATAATTCTATTGTATAAAATCTCAAGGTAAAATGAAAAAATAAAGCGCAACTACAAGAGAGGCTGAAAAGTTCACAAGAATTGATAGAGGAATGAAAAGAAAGACAATGAAAGAGCGTTTAAAAATTTGTTTGTTAAAATAGAGAGGAACAGACAGAGAGAAAGACTTCCATCCATTACAACTAGAAATATTTCTATGTTGAGGAGCTATGAGATGCTGTGAAAAAGCAAAATATATTTTTTACTATCAAATCTGAATTATAATACCATTTTGACAACTATAATATGTACACAACAGGAGAGGCTAAAACCTTTGCGAGTTGATAAACCAGTTATGATGAAAACAAAATAGCTTGTCTGCTTGGTTAACAAAGCAATATGTTGATGATCTTTAGTATGTGAAATTTTTAAAGAGTTAAAATTGAAATATGGAAGTCGATACTAACATTATAAGCAAAAAAGGGTGCCGTTAGTTAATCTACAATGCTAGATATTGATATTTTCTTAAGTTTTGGAAGAAACAAAATGGCACTGAGAGGGCCACTCAGATTATATTAAAAAATTAATTATCAGGCAAATTAGTGTACGAAAAGATGCTAGCTTTCTCATCCTGGAGAGGTTCAGATTTTCTAGGTTACTACAGATGCCTGATTTTTATGACTATGCTTTTATATTTCCATTTAATTCTTATTTAGTAAGAAAACATAAATACTCACTTTGCTAAAGTTGATAGAGAATTTAATATGAAGGGATCTGATAGAAATCATTACGGAAATAAGCAACATGAATACTCACTCTATCAAAACTCACAAGAAAAGAAAGGGGTAACTTTGAGATAGCAAGACAATGGAATTCCCCCAAAGCTAGGTTAACATTTAAAAAAAAAAAACCCGGTAATTTCCCCTAAAAACTAAGAAAAATTGGAGCAACATCTGCTTTGGATGCACACTATTTTCCCTTTTGAAACCATTTCTCACTCAGGAAAGAAGAATAGGTTGAAGAAATAAGAAATACCTAATGGAATGTTTATTGTAAGATCTTGGAACTCACTAGAAGAGTTTTCCTTCGCTTGTATATTGTAGCAGTTCCATTGGCAGAAACTCCTCCCAACTTTCTATCTACCGTGCATGAAGGCTTTCGATTTGATCGCTATGCTTCAAATCCAATTCTTGAACCAGAAGAGACAATACGAGTGCCAATTAATGATTAAGCTCATCAAAGGGCACCAAGATCTATGATTTCATCAATGATCATTTCTTGCGCCATAAGTTTCTTTGAGATCCGAATGGATGAAGGGGGTTGAAATGGTGAAAGAGGAAACTAGAGAGAGCAAGCGAGGCGAGGGCAGAGCAGGAGGCTTTGGGATTAAACCATGAAGGTGAGGCTTTGGGATCGCACCGGCAGAGGTGAATCATGATGGTGAGGTGAATCGGACAAAGGTTTGTGGTTTGGCTAAATAACTTTCAACCCCTTGTGTTTTCCATCCAAAAGCAGTTTGTTTACCTATATTTAAAAAATAACATTTAGCCCTCCTATGTTTTAAAGAAAAAAGAAAAAAATAATAAATGATCAAAATAACCCTTACTTTTATTTAATATTAAAATTATCGCTAAATAACTTTAAGCCCCTTTAATTTTCCATCCAAAAACAGTTTCCCTCCTGTATTGAAAAAATAACACTTAGTCCCCTATATTTTAAAGAAAAAAAGGAAAAAAAATAATAAATGACCAAAATAACTCCTTTACTATTCTAAATGTTAAAATTATTCTAACTTAAACATCCTTATTTAAAGTAACCTTAGATTTTTAGACAAAAAGAAAAGTAAAAAATAAAAAATCTCACATAATCATTGAAAGCTTAATCTTAATCAAACCTGATTTATATATAGATCAAAATTTTCACTTGTTCCTAAAAAAACTCTCACAAAATTTTTACTGATGCATGTATAAATTTTGTGAGAGTTTTTTTAGGAACAAGTGAAAATTTTGATCTATATATAAATCAGGTTTGATTAAGATTAAGCTTTCAATGATTATGTGAGATTTTTTATTTTTTACTTTTCTTTTTGTCTAAAAATCTAAGGTTACTTTAAATAAGGATGTTTCAGTTAGAATAATTTTAACATTTAGAATAGTAAAGGAGTTATTTTAGTCATTTACTATTTTTTTTCTTTAAAACATAGGGGTTAAGTGTCATTTTTTAAATACAAGGGGAAACTACTTTTGGATGAAAAATAAAAGGGGTTTAAAGTTATTTAG
Organism: Zingiber officinale; assembly: GCF_018446385.1. Taxonomy (NCBI): domain Eukaryota; kingdom Viridiplantae; phylum Streptophyta; class Magnoliopsida; order Zingiberales; family Zingiberaceae; genus Zingiber; species Zingiber officinale. Next base: position 102,941,891 of record NC_055998.1, read on the forward strand.
CCATAATTTAACATTTAAATAGCAAAGTAAGGGTTATTTTGGTCATTTATTATTTTTTATCTTTTTTTCTTTAAAACATAGGGGGGCTAAGTGTCATTTTTTAAATATAAGGGGGCAAACTGCTTTTGGAAGAAAAACATAAGGGGGTTTAAAAAAAGGTAGATCCGCTACCTTAGCGGCCCCCTAGTACCGACCCCACGGATATGGAGGGAGGTTCATGCAGGTACACATGCCATGGGTGCATGGCGGGGTAAACCCCAGGTCGTCAGCTCCTGAGAATCGACCCTGACCAACATAAGGGGGTTTAAAGTTATTTAGCCTTGTGGTTTTAGGTGTTTGCTTCTCAGATATAGGGTTAATATTTTTCATTTATTTTTTTTGTGTTTACTAATGAAAGTCACATCCCAATTTTTGGTGTGAGTTTTGAGGCAGCAAAAATACAACGATTATAATTTTATTGATAACGGTTTATAATCCTTGTCTTATTATCACAATCGCTCAACGATAACGGTTTATGTATCGTTGTTCCAAGCATTGTGATTTAATTAAAATGACATTCACATTGATAACGGTTCATTGTACTGATATCCCATCTGTTGTTAAGATAAAAAAAATTATTTAAAGACAACAGTTTTAGAAAACTATTATTAATACGTTGTTGATTAAAAACAGGCACTCAAACGGATAGCGTAAAACTGTTATCTTTTGCATTAGATGGGTATTCAAAGACAATAGTTTTGTCAAAAACTGTTGTCTTTTACCAAAATCACATGGTTTCTCCTAAAACTATTGTCTTTGTGGTGGTGTCTTTTAGCATTTTTGTTATAATGAATTGTTGGCATTTAATTTCAATCCAAGTATTTGTTTAGCATTCTCTATTGAATGACATGTTTATTTCATAGTTCATCTTTATTGTGCATACTACATTGTGACATCAATCTGCACTTTTGTATCTACCCATAAATGTCTAAAACATGGAGAGTTAGTCACAAAGTAGAGGAGATAACCTATGGAACTATGAGGCTCTAGTGATAGGAGTTTCCCTACAAATGATCGTACTAGCAATGTTTCCTTAAACGTAGGCCAACTTGCCACGAGGGGATAATATTCTTCTCTAGAGGGGCACCATTGGCTATCACAGATTTTAATGGGTCTATCCTACTTCAATGTCTCAAAGTAAAGGAGATAATCTAAGGGAATCGTGGGACTAATGCGTCTGCTCTACTTCAGTGTCTCGAAGTAAAGGAGAAATCTAGGGGAATCGTGGGACTCCGTGAAGGGAGCCTCCTTTTGGAAAGCGGTCATACTATCAATGTCTCCTTGAAATTAGGAGTTGCGTTTGGATAGATACATCGGTATAATTTCAAAAGTCTATATCAGTAATTCGGAATAGGTCAATCTACACACAAATAAACATAGAGATAGGAAACATCATCATGACAAAACCAAAGTCCTAAGATCATTTTCCTAATCCAGACCTTTTCCAATGACCATTCATTTGCTCTTGACCTCTCGATTTCTCTAGACCCTCTCTCAACCTTCTCTTAATTCTCTCTCTCTCTCTCTCCCTCTCTCATGAACTCAAACAACCTTTGATTCTATAGATAATCTGCTTCACCCACTCAATCTATACTTGACTTTACAGTCTCTGTGGATTTGATAGTTTTTTATTATTTGACTACGACCATGCACTTACGAATTGTACATATTACTTTGCCCAATATTCGGCCAACCTTGACCTATCGAAACTTCCCATTGCTTAGCATATGGTCAACATTGATCTATTGGGACTTCTTTATTTTCTAGCATTCGATCAACCTTGATCTGCCGAGATTTAATCATTGGCTGGCATCTGATTAACCTTGACCCGTCGAGACTTCACGCCTCATGCCAACTCCCTATTGGACTTTCAATTGTCAAGTGTTACATCAACTATGACTCCCTTGGACTTTTCTTTTACCGATAATTTGTTGGATTTTCGATCACCAAGTACTTAATTAATCGTGACCCACTTAAACTTTTTGTTTCATGCTAAATCCATGTTGAACTTTTGACCGCCAAGTGTCTAGTCGACCATAATCCACTTGAAATTTTCATATCTTATCAAATATCTGATTAACCTTGATCTACTTGACTTTTCGCTCAACCAACTTAACATATTGATCGATTGTCAAATATTTGATCAACCTTAACCTACTTGATATCTCACTCGACCAATTAATATATTGATCAAAAATAAAAACTCCAACTCGAGCTTAATTAGTCAACCTGATCAATCTTGACTAGAAGTAGATTGCACCAACATTGTTCTCATTTACCTACCACGACTTTCCATCCGCTAAGAGGCCTCACCTCTGAATCTCTCTCATCTATCAGATATCCGGTCCTTCTTGACTTAGTTGGACTTCCTTTGTCAAGTGTCTAGTCAATCTTGACTCACTTAAGCTTTTATGTTCCTTTATGAAATGTCAGTCAATTTTGATCCACTTTTAACTTCTACTAACGCTATTAGACTTTACCATTAGTTGCAATGTAAGTGTTAGGGCATCGACATTTGCACACTTGACATATAACACGAGTAATATAAATCTATCATTAAATCTTTATCAATCACATTAAAATCATATGATCAAACTTGACCATTTGAGGTATGTTTGCACCAACATCTAAATTTATCTTTCTTGGTTATTCTGGTCTCTATAAGAGTTGTTGATGTTATTGTTCATTGTCATGCCATGCCTTGTCTTCTTGAGATGGTGCGGTGATTAAGGCATGAGGTGTTGCGATATAAGATCTTAGGATCGAAACTGACATGTCTGAGCATACCTTCCCTCATGCCTTGGCTACCTGCATTAATGGCTAGTAGCCACCCTTGATTTACCTCCTCCGTATTAACTTAAGAATGAATTGACAAAAATGTTAAGGGCAAACGAATCAGTTTTTACCATATTGTCATGCCATGCCTTTATCTAGATCTTAAATTTACTCTCTCCTTCTCTTCATGGTTATCCTTATCAGACTTAGTCCATAAAATCCTCCTTGTTCCTAGACCATTAATTGATTTAACCATTTCGATGGGTCTTTATCCACATCTAGTCCCTCACGCTTCATTATTGAATGTGTCTCCTCCCACCACCCCTCCCCTAGAGGTTTATTGCCATAGTTGCTTCCCGTGACATGATGCTGCTCCACCGTTTCCTTTAGATTTTTTAATGCTTTCTTGTCTTCCTTATTGTTGGAGTTTATTCCTCGAAACTTAGATCAAAATGGAAGCAAGCCATACAAGAGGAGATGGATGCAGTCCACTCTAATGCCATTTGGAAACTTCTCTCTCTGGTCAAATATATAATGAAATGCCAGTGACCCTCACGAATTGACATAGTTGATATCTATATAAAATTTTATTATAATAGGTCTTAAAGTTAATTTTCAATGGATGTAAAAATATCTCGCTAGATGTCTAGCCTTCCATATGCAAAGGGTCGCTGATTAGGACAAATACCCCTCATGATTTACCTCCTTCTAAAGTGTGTTGGGTAGCTCTGGAGAGACCACTAAGATGTGGCTTCACCTTTTGCTGCAATATAATGGAATGCAAGTGACTCTCACAGGCTAATACAGTTGGTACTTGTATATAGTGTCATTATAATAGGTGGGGTAATTTCTAACATGTGAATTGCATTGTGAATCACTTGACCCATGCAAAGGGTCATTGTACTTGGCGAAGCCTCTCATGATTCATATCCCTTCCAGATCATATAGGGTAGTCCTAGAGGGGCCTCCGGAGTGAAAATTATCACCTTTTGCTACAATATAATGGAATGTAAGTGGCTTTATCATCTTTTTGCATCATATATAATAGAATACAAATAGCCTCAGGTTACAGCGTAATAGCAAAGTACTTCCATAGTTAATTAGATATAGATTACAGATTAATTTCTTTTAGTAGGAAGATAATCTTAAAACACTGATTGTAGAGTGATGAGCTATTCATACTTTCAGATTTATCCATCAATAAAAAATTTATATGCAGTTGAATTAATCATCTTATAAATTAATATATTTATAGTTAAGGGATCTCCTATTGCTATAGACAACCGCTTAAAGCTCGTTAGGTGGCAATTAGTATATTTATAAAGTTAATTATCTTAATATCTTCCCACAAGAGGCCATAATTACTTAATTTCGAATTTTTGGTTAAACCTTTCTTCCATATGGCATCATCAATGTTTTATCTCATTTTTTCAATTAGGAAAGTGTATCTTACTTTTTTTATTTTGATAATCTAGATATCTAGTTCTTACAATCCGACTAATTCTGAAGATGACCAACCTACTCCCATGAAAGTTTCACACCATCCACTAAGGTAAATCAGAAAGCACAGATGAATCCTGACGGACGGTCTAGCATCACAAGTAAGTCGAACTACTCAAGTGTAATTTGTCATGAATGAGATTTGAACCCTCGTTTCTTAGGGAGTCTATCCCATCACTTACCATCATAATTTAGCCCCAGGTATCTTACTCACAGTATATGTGGACGATATTATCATTATAGGTGATGACTCCAATTGCATAGTTAAAGGCTTTTTTTATCAACACTTTCCAACTAAAGGCAAATGATCTCAAGTATTTCTATTGATGTAAGGAGCACCAAATGATCGAACCTGAGTTTTGATATTAGTAAGGTTTCAAAGTTAAGTTTATTGTTGTACTGATAAGGTTGACTAAGTGTGTAAAAAAGTACTAAGTGATCTTAGGCAAGGAGAAAGTCCTAGTGGACACAATGTAAAGGGAAAGCCCTAGTTGCGGCTAGGCAAGAAAGTCTTGGTCCGCGGGATTGGGCTAAGTCTTAACAGGTCGAGGGCGTCAAGCAAAAATCCTAGGGTCGAGGATACCAGGTGGAAGTCCTAGAGGTTTCAGACACCATATGGATGACTAGACAGGTCAGGGATCAGGCATCCAGCGGAAAGTCCTGAAGTCTCAGATGCTGAGCAAAAGTCCAAACTGTTTGGAGGACTAGTTTGGCAAAAGGTAAACTCTCCTGAGAGGAGTAGGTGAGGACGTATTCTCCATATAGAGAATAGTAGGCTTCGGTCTAACCTAGAGTTTCAGTGAAACTCAAAGTCAGGACCGGATAGTCCAAACACTGTCAAATATTACTCTACTTTACATATTATTACTTGTTAGATTAACTCTGTATTGTAGAAAATCAAAAGCTAGAAAAAGGTTGTCAAAATGCCTGGGAGGGTTCTAGGTGTCGGGAGGTGGTCTAGGCACCCAGGATGGAACCAAGCGGGCAACCTCAAGGGCTGAGGTGGCCCATGCTGATTCGCAGCCTAGTCACAAGTGCCCAGATGGGTCCAGGCGCCCAGAGATGGATAAAATTCACCAGATAGAGTTTCGACAAGAGAACACCACATTAGCACTATGGGGGCACCCAAGGACCCATTCAGGTGCCCGGACCAGGCTATAAAAGGGGGGTTCGACCAACACCTTAAGAACATTAATTCAAACAATTTTCTCTCTTGTGCGCTGCTTTAGATATGACTCTACGATGCCAAAATGCTATCCGATGACTGAAATCACGAATCTTTTGTTAGATTATAAAATTTATTAGAATTATTTGTTTATATCCTTGAGGGCAATTTAGTCTTTTACATTTTCAATTTAGGGTTTAGACTTTTTCTTTAGACTTTTTCTTGTAATTAACTATATAAGGCCTTGTACCTTTTATCTTTTGATTCATAAAAATAAAGAGGGCGACTCTTTTTCTTTGGCGTTAATTTCTACATGGTATCAGAGCAGAAAGGAATATGCTCAAGAAACACAACATGACCAGAGACATATAATTTTTTACTAACTGGATCAAAACAATGATATCCCTTTTGACCAACATATAACCAAGGAAGACACACAAAACAGACTTAGAGGATAATTTATCACGCTCGACGTGTGATCGAAGAACAAAACAGGTACAACCAAAAACATGTAACGATGAACAATCAGGAGCATGACCATACAGTTTTTGAAAAAGAGACAAACTCGAATTGTGAGAAGTTGGAATCCTATTAATTACATGAGTAGCAGTAAAAACTGCTTCTCCCCAAAAAATAGTAGGAACATCTGCAGACAATAAGAAAGAACGGGTTGTCTCAACAAGGTGTCTATGTTTTCTCTCTGCAATCTCATTCTGTTCAGGTGTTTCTCGACATGATGTTTGATGTATAGTACCTTCTGATGCAAGTAAGTGAGAAAAAGTATTGGAAGTGTATTCACCCCCCAAATCACAACGAAAACTGTCACGCCCCGGGGAAGTCCCTGTCCGAAGAAATTTCGGCAGCACTTTCCCTGTACGGGTGACAATCTGAAACATTTCTACAGACACAATATACATCAGCCACAGACGGCTGGAATATATACACAACCACGCAGTTATATGTAAATCTAACAGCCCATTCGGCTGTACCAAACCAAATACAGCGGAATACAGTAGAAAACCAAATACAAACCAAAATACAAGACTGCTAGCCGGCTAGGCTTACACAACCAACAAATAATACAAAATACCACATAACAACAACAACACTCCACAAACAAAACCGGAGCACAAAGATAAATACACTAGCTCATAAAACAAATAAAATATAAAGGGAATCTGTAAGTCTTCTGATGTGACGTGAGAACCGACAGGTAGGATACTCCAAGCAACACCATAAATAACCTGGTACCTGAAAAGATAGTGTCCACGGGGGTAAGTTCAACAACTCAGCAGATACCAGTTGACATGTATAGTAAGCTATAACAGACAGTAATAACTATGGAGTACAGTCTCCTGGACAAAAGCTGGAAATGCACACTAGAAAAGGCTGAAGAGAACTGTACTCACCAGGGCCTCCTATCAGAATAGTCAGGTCGTCAGACCGAGAGTATCATAAATCCTGTATGCATGTCAAACATATGCATCCATCCAAATGTTGTATATAAGTGCAACAAACACAATCAGTATATGCATCAATGCATATGATGCCAATGACATGGTCACCCCTGACGCCAGTCAGCCATCTCACATACAATGGTGAGACCGAGTGGATAGGGTTGTGACAACCGTGCACTCTGCCGCCACTGCTCCTGATGAATGACTGAGTGGACGGGATGCTGTCGGAGTACACCTATCCTCCTACCCCAAATCATAAGTGGTGGAGCGCAATGCTCTCATCTCCTGGTGCACAATGACGGGGAGGGATCCCGGCGTGCTACCACGCTGCAGTACACTACCCATGAGCGTCCCAGTGGAGCACCACCGAGCAAACTGACGTGCTACCATGTTGCGTCACGCTACCCATGAGCGGACCAACGGAGCACCGACAGTGATGAAACTGGCGATGTGCTCAACAACAATGGAGCAGACTATCGCGCAGAATGCAATCATGGGAATGGTACATGGCACTAAACATGTCAATATTCTGAACCAATCCATATATATAAAAATGTGTACCCTGGTATCAATAAATCAAATCCACAAATCTATGATATACAGGTCCGCTATGATATAAATAAAAACCTAGGTCCTGAACATCATAAGGTAAAGTATGTCACTACCTCTATGAACAAATATATAATCATGTGAGTACTAACATAAAATGCATAATAGGTGAGCTAACAAGCATATAACAGGTATCCGGTAGCAACATATCGAAACAAGGACAAACATAATTATTACTAAAGGCTATAACCTACTAAACATATCAACATGACATTATCAAAGATAAGTCAAGTACCCGCCTCAAATAGCAGGTCCAATCCAGTCAAATCCAACGTCAAGACGCTCGTCTCGAATCAGTCCTGTAATACATGGTATCCAGATTTAGCTAATTACATATAAATAAATTAGCTAAATCAAATCCTTGAGAAACTAACATAAATCCAAATCCAATTATAAACTCTAATTGGATCATCCAACTCTTCAATCGACTTTAACTAATCCATACAAATTAGAACTTGCAATAAGCATAATCCATCTAAAATAATCAAATCCAACCATGATCTACATCTAAGATCAAAACCTACATTTAACTATTCAATCACACTAATCATGTATCAACTAGTGATATACTAACCATCTAGTCATCCATATCATCTCCAATTCAACACATACCTAATTCATCAACAATACAAACCAATTTCCCTACTTCTTACCTTAATCCATAGCCCAACAAATCCATAGCAAAGACAACTTGCTATCGGGACAGAGGTAGCTGTTGGAAATAAAAAAAACAAATGCCCTGCAATGCACTGTCTGGATCAAAATGAAGCTCAAGAAATCGACATCCAAACAATAACCAAATTTCCAGAACAACCTGAGCACCTTACCTCAACACCAAACATCTCCGGTTGATCACCGTCAGGTAGGGCAGCCGCCAAAAACTGCTGGAGGTACCCGTTACCGGAGATCCGCTGCCGGAAACTATGCATAGCTGCTACGGAGAACTCACAATGACTGTACCACTGTTATCAGCCAACAAGTTAAGCACAAGATTCCATTCAAAAATTCAAATACCCAATTATGCCTTACTTATCTTGATACACCCCCCCTTCCCCTTTGTCGGTGAATGGTGTGGCGCTTCAGATCGGGAAGCCTAACACTCGTCGATGGGGGATTCAGGAAATTAGGGCAGAGACCCAGAGTAGCTCGGCGCTGGAGATCAACCTTGCTGCTGTCGGCGTCGGAGCTCTGTGGCTAGCGGCTCGAAAGAGGGGCGGCACCAAGAAACTAGGTGCGGTTTGGAGGGCTTCGGCAGATCTAGGGCAGAGGAAGAAATCGGTGTTGGAAAAACTATGGCACAGCGTGGAGGAGACCGGCACTAGGGCTGAGGAGCGGCTCGGCCGGCGATGGCTCGCGCGTCGCCGACGCTAGGGCAGAAGGATGGCGGCGCTGCTCGGGGTGAGAGAGGGCAGCGGCGTCGGCAGGGCACAATGGTGGCCGGCGGCGATCGGAGAGGAAGGGGAAGGAAGAACCATTGCGTGCGGCGCCAGTTAAGAAAGGGAGGAGACGACGTCGCATGGGTTAGGGCACGGGAATAAGAGGAAAAGAAAAGGAATAAAAGAAAAGGAGAAATAAAACTTTTCCTCTTTAAAATAGGGTAGCCTAAACAGACTTTCCTGGAGCCCAGTTTTATCCCCGTAACCCAAGTCATACGGGCTCCGAAAAATTCCCAGAAAATTTCTAAACATTTCAAAAAATTCCCTTATGGTGATTCGCCCATTTTCGGTATGTTGCATTCTCCCCGACTAATAAAAATTTGGTTCCCAAATTTCGTTATCTACTATCAGCAAATACTAACAACAGGTAAAGAGTATAAATGCTGAACGGTAAATTAAATCACATACCTCAAGTGAAAAGATGGGGGTATCGAACTTGGATTGTATCCTCAAACTCCCAGGTAGCCTCCTCATCTGAATGATGTTGCCATCCGACTTTAACCAGCCGAATAGTCTTGTTCCGCAATTGACGCTCTTTCCGCTCCAGAATCCGTACCGGAATCTCCTCATAAGTGACGTCGGGCTGAACGGGAACTAAGATATCTGTCAGTACATGTGTCGAGTCGGGTACGTATCTTCTCAGCATAGATACGTGGAATACATCGTGAACGCCTGTCAGGAACGGTGGTAGTACCAGACAATAAGCTACCGTTCCAATCCTCTCCAAGATATGGAAAGGTCTAATGTATCGCGGAGCTAACTTACCGCTGAGGCCAAATCTCTTCACCCCTTTCGTAGGTGAGACTCATAGAAAACATGGTCACCATTAGAGAACTCCAGGGGTCTGCGATCTGCATAACTCTTCTGGAGGTTCTACGCCTCTGTCATCCTCCGTCTGATAGTACGGACCAACTCTAGCTCATGCTGAGCTCTATGAAGTCCCAACAGCTGGCCTTCCCAACCTCATCTCAAAGGGTGGGTGTCCGACGAGACCTACCATACAACGCCTCAAACGATGCCTTCTGGATAGGCGAATGAAAGCTGTTGTTGTTGGTGAACTCTACCAATGGCAAGTAGTCCTCCCAACTGCCTCTAAAATCTATAACACAAGATCTCAGCAAGTCCTCTAAAGTCTGAATGGTTCTGACTGTCCATCTGTCTGCGGATAGAAAGCTGTACTGAATCGGAGCTGAGTGCCCAAGGCCTGCTGCAGACTCTGTCAAAAATGAGACGTGAACCGGGGGTGTCTATTCGAATTAATAGTCAAAGGGACACCATGTAATCTGATGATCTCTCGGCAATACAGATCTGCCAATCGATTCAGGGAATCAGTCTTCCGGATCGCTAAGAAGTGCGCGGATTTGGTTAATCGATCAACGATTACTCAAATCGCGTCATAGCCTCGTCGTGTTCTAAGCAAACCTACCACAAAGTCCATGGTGATATGTTCCCATTTCCACTCAGGAACAAGAATCCGTTGAAGTAAGTAGGTAGGTCTCTGATGCTCGGACTTCACCTGCTGACAGACAAGACATCTAGCTACAAATTCCGTGATGTCTTTCTTCATACCGTTCCACCAATAGGAATGCCTCAAATCTCGATACATGCGGATCCCGCCTGGGTGGATCGCAAATCGAGAGCGATGAGCCTCTTGAAGTAGCTCCGACAAAATCGGGTGAGACTGAGGTACGCATAATCTGCCTCGAAAATATATAATACCCTCCTCATCTCGTGTGAACTCGGACTGCTGCCCGGAAGCTATCTGGTTGCCAATGAACTGCAAATGCTGATCACCAGCTTGGGCCTCTCGGTTCCTCGTCCTGATCGACGACTGAGCAAACATGGTAACCAGAATACCCTGCTCTGTCTGTCCCTGCTTCACAAGGCCCAACTCGGAGAAACCCTGAATGAAGTCTATAACTGAAACTCGGTGGCAAGCCAAAGTCCCTCTGGACTTCCTGCTGAGTGCATCGACAACCACATTAGCTTTCCCCGGGTGGTAGCTAATGGTATAATCATAATCCTTCAAGAACTCTATCCATCTCCTCTATCGGAGATTAAGTTCTCTTTGAGTAAAAAGTTATTTGAGACTCTTATGATCAGTGAGAATCTCAACTGTAATACCATAATGGTGATACCGCCAAATCTTCAAGGCAAAAATAATGGCAGCCAGTTACAAATCATGTACTAGGTAGTTCTTTTCATACTCCTTCAACTGTCAAGAAGCATGGGAGACTACCCTGTCGTGCTGCATCAAAACAACGCCCAAACCCTGAACAGATGCGTCCGTATAGAGCACGAATCCATCCTCTCCAGAGGGTAAAACCAAAACCGGAGCCGACACTAATCTCCGCTTCAGCTCCTGGAAGCTGGTCTCACAGTTCTCAGTCCAAGTGAACTTCACGCCTTTCCTGGTCAGGCGTGTAAGTGGCATAGCAATCCGAGAGAAACCCTCAACGTATCTCCGGAAATATCGAGCCGAACAATGGAAGTTGCGAGCCTCCTCTATAGACTCCGCCTACTCCCAACGGTAACAACCTCTATCTCCTATGGAATCACGGTATACTTCTACTGGTGACCGTGTGTCTCAACCATCTCATAGAAGACAACCAAAATACACACTACTGATCTTCACATATAGACGTTTCCGTCGAAACATCTCTAGAACTATACGAAGATGGTGTACGTGACTCACCTCAGATCCGAAATAGATCACAACATTGTCAACAAAGACAATGGAAACCGATCCAAACATCCTAGGAATATCAAAATCATCGAGTCCATGGAAACATCTAGGGCACTGTAAACCTAAATGGTAAAATCAAAAACTCATAATGTTTGTACTACAGACATTCCTAATCATAAGATCCCTGATAATAAGTCTGAGATCTAATCACCAATAGTATAAATCACCAAAGAATAGATCCTCCAGTGTGAGAGCAACGCTCCATCACACGAAATACCACATATGTGGGAGCAATGCTCTACCACAAGAAATCCTCCATATGTGGAAGCAACGCTCCACCACAAATAATCCGAAATATGTATCTATAATAAATATGAGAGCAATGCTCCGCTACAAGCAATCCACAATATGTAGGTGCAACGCTCCACCACAAAATAATCCCTAAATATGTGGAAGCAACGCTCTACCACAACAAACAATAATATGTGGGAGCTACGCTCCACCACAAACGATCCATAACCCGTGGGAGCAACGCTCCACCACAACAATCCAAAATATGTGGGAGCTACGCTCTACCACAAACAAACATAAGTGCCCAAGGCACCTAACTATCCAGCTAGAGACTGCATGAGTTCTCTCTACCACAGATCACTGTGGTTAGCCTAGGGTATAACAACCTAGTAAGCAAATCAAATCCATAGTCAACTCTATCATCATCCTAGTGGGTTGGTCACCCACTAATAGGAGAATTAGTTGACAGGGTAATACAACCAATAACATAATGTAGACACTCAACATTCTACATTCAACATAGGTAGAATCATCATGATGCTACCAACCATACACCTGACACACGTGCATACACAACATATGTATGATCGACATAATCCTCCAATTAGTACACACCAAACATACTCACAACATAGGTATAAATCATCGTGGTACCTCCAACAATGCATACTGAACCCGTGTGCATATATCAACATAGGTATAATCGACAATATACCTCAAACAACACTCACATGACATATATACACCTATGCCAAGAGTATAATCAACGTAATACTTTCAACAAATCATAATCGACATGAGTGTACACACAGAACAAATATAATGAACAAGATACCTCGAATATTACACTGAACACATCCGCACATATCACAACTCAGATTAAATCGATAAGATACCTCCAATAAAACACTCAAACATAAGTGCACATTCGTACCCATGAAATAGGATACATCGATCCTCTATAGATTGACCAAACTGACAACGGTATACTGCTAATTCAGTCTTTCCTCACGTCAATACAAGCCATGTACTCAATGTGCTCAAGAAATCCAACTAAGCACGAATAACCCAAAGATCAACTTTTTATTAAAATAGAGTAAGTCGATCCCCTGCTGATCGGACGAACCAAAACAATGAATTGGTGATCGACTATCTAAATCTAACAAATGTACATTAATCCTCTGCAATCACAAAGGTATATCAATCTACGACTACCCAAGTCGACAAACATAAATCAGTCTTTTACTGACCGATCTAACAAGAGTAAATCAATATTTACTGATGAAATTAACTAAGATAACATGGTATTCTCTTGGCTAAGTCAACATGAATATGTAGATACTATCCACTGCACAACTAATAATAGCAGAGGCTGGTATGTGCCTCCATCTCCTAACCAACAAGTAGTAACAAAAGCTAAAACTACTGGTGGTATGATATGAAAAATCACCAGAGACTATAACCCTTAATCTCTATTAAGGTCAACCATAATCAGTGGTTTACCTAATACATAAAATATATGTTATATCAACTAGACAGGTACTAATAAAGAATGCTAATACATGTCATAAACTATAATAGTCAATAATGTATACACTAACAGAAGTATATGATAACAATATACCAACATAACTCCTATAGCTTGGAGATGTCCTGCCGCTGCCAGGTCCCAAAACCCGAAAAATCACATCGAGAAAACTAAAACATGAAATTCGAAACATGGGATATAATACTCATAAACCGTGCTCTAATACTAATAAATTGGTATCAGATAAATCTCGAAAATCTAAAACACATAGCAAGTATCGAAAACTTGGCTTTGATACCACTAAATTGTCATGCCCCGGCGAAGTCCCTGTCCGAAGAAATTTCGGCAACACCTCCCCTGTACGGGTGACAATCTGAAACATTTCTACAGACACAATATACATCAGCCACAGGCGGCTAGAATATATACACAATCACGCAGTTATATGTAAATCTAACAGCCCACTCGACTATATCAAACCAAACACAGCGGAATATAATAGAAAACCAAATACAAACCAAAATACAAGACTGTTAGCCGGCTAGGCTTACACAACCAACAAACAATACAAAATACCACGTAACAACAACAACACTCCACAAACAAAATCGGAGCACAAAGATAAATACACTGGCTCATAAAACAAATAAAATATAAAGGGAATTTGTAAATCTTCTGATGTGACGTGGGAACCGGCAGGTAGGATACTCCAAGCAACTCCATAAACAACCTGGTACCTGAAAAGATAGTGTCCACGGGGGTAAGTTCAACAACTCAGCAGATACCAGTTGACATGTATAGTAAGCTATAACAGACAGTAATAACTATGGAGTACAGTCTCCTGGATAAAAGCTGGAAATGCACACTAGAAAAGGCTGAAGAGAACTGTACTCACCAGGGCCTCCTATCAGAATAGTCAGGTCGTCAGACCGAGAGTATCATAAATCCTGTATGCATGTCAAACATATGCATCCATCTAACTGCAGCACATAAGTGCAACAAACACAATCAATATATGCATCAATGCATATGATGCCAATGACATGCCCACCCCTGACGTCAGTCAGCCATCTCACACACAATGGTGAGACCGAGTGGGTATGACTGTGACAACCGTGCACTCTGCCGCCACTACTCCTGATGAGTGACCGAGTGGACGGGATGCTGTCGGAGTACACCTATCCTCCTACCCCAAATCATAAGTGGTGGAGCGCAATGCTCTCATCTCCTGGTGCACAATGACGGGGAGGGATCCCGGCGTGCTACCACGCTGCAGTACACTACCCATGAGCATCCCAGCGGAGCACCACCGAGCAAACTGACGTGCTACCATGCTGCATCACGCTACCCATGAGCGGACCAACGGAGCACCGACAGTGATGAAACTGACGATGTGCTCAACAACAATGGAGCAGACTATCGCGCAACATACAATCATGCGAATGGTGCATGGCAATATCCTGAACCAATCCATATATATAAAAATGTGTACCCTGGTATCAATAAATCAAATCCACAAATCTAGGGTATACAAGTCTGCTATGGTATAAAAAAAACCTAGGTCCTGAACATCATAAGGCAGGGTATGTCACTACCTCTATGAACAAATATATAATCATGTGAGTACTAACATAAAATGCATAATAGGTGAGCTAACAAGTATATAACAGGTATCCGGTAGCGACATATCGAAACAAGGGCAAACATAATTATTACTAAAGGCTATAACCTACTAAATATATCAACATTGTTGGTTGCTACTCGGAAAACCTAGAGGTTCCACTGTACAAAATTTTGTACAAAGGTCTGAACCTTTTCCTAGCTACCATGTGTTCTTTTAAATTAAATTTTGGATCGCCTGCGGAACTTAACACGTTTGATCCAAAACTTAATCTATTTATTCTTTTAGGTTTTGACTTGGATCTCCTGCGGAACTTAACACGTTCGACCCAAGTCTCCTTAAGTTATTAATTCCATTAAATATTAATTTCCATAAAAGGTTCCCAGTACTAACGTGGCGAGGCACATGGCCTTCTTGGATATGGGAGCAACCACCACCGACTAGACAAAACCTTTAATAGAAAGCTAATATTTAATTTCCTAAAATAACTTTAGGTTAACCAAAGAGAACAATCAAATCACAAGGAAAAGAAAGAAAACAAAAGAACACAACATCGAAAAACATATTCGAAATACTAGAACGTAAGCCTCTTGTATTTGGTATTATTTCCATAAATAACTAGCATGATGCGGAAATAAAAATTACTAGTTATACCTTGTAGAAAACCCTCTTGATCTTCTACCGTATTCCTCTTCTAACCTCGGACGTTGTGTGGGCAACGATCTTCCGAGACGAGAAACCACCAATCACCTTCTTCTCCTCCTAGCTAGGTTCGGCCAACAAAGAGGAAGCTTCACCAAGGAAGAAAATCAAAATACTAACCAAGCTCCAAGAGATGCTAGCTTTCTCTCCTTCTTCTTCTTCTTCTCCGAGTAGTATCCGGCCACCACAAGAGCTCCAAGGAAGGGAGAGAGGTTCGGCCACCACAAGAGGAAGAGAGGGAGAGGATGGCCGGCCACACCAAGGAACAAAAGAGGGAGAGAAAATAATAGAGGTTGTGTCTCATGAAGGCACCCCTACCCCTTCTTTTATATTCCTTGGCCTAGGCAAATTAGGAAATTTAGTTACAATAAAATTTCCTTAAATTTTCTTGACATGAATTAATTGAGAAAAATAAAACAAAATTTCCCAATTAACTTGAGATGGCCGGCCACATCATTGGAAACAAAAGAGGACAAGTTTTAATCAACAATTAAAACTTCCTAATTTATTTCCGGAAATTTTAAAAAATAAAATTTCTCTTTAAAATCTCTTCATGGTTGATAAAAGGAAATTTCTATAATTTTAATTTTATCAACATGTGAATAATTTTTAAAGAAAAAATAAAACATCTCTCCAATCTACAAATAAGGAAAGAGATCTAATCTCTTTCTTTAATCTTTTGTAGATATTTTACAAGAGAGATATTTTAATTTTAATTCTCTTTAAAATATATCTTCCACATAATAATAAAAATTAAAATTAAATTTCTTTTTAATTTTATTTGGCCGGCCCTACTAGCTTGGGTTCAAGCTAGGGCCGGCCACCCAATTTTATACCTAGGCCGACCCTAGCTTGTTCCCAAGCTAGCTTGGCCGGCCCCCATTGGGTGGGTATAGAAGGTGAGTATAGATGGGTATAGAACTCTATAAATAAGAGGCTACAATAGGGACCGAGAGGAGGAATTGGTTTTGGTCTCCCGATAAAATTAAGCATCCCGTGTTCGCCCCGAACACACAACTTAATTTTACTAATGATAATTCATTCCACTAGAGAACTATCATTGAACTACCGCACCAATCCCAAATTACATTTTTGGGCTCCTTCTTATTATGAGTATGTTAGTCTCCCTGTGTTTAAGATATCGAATGTCCACTAATTAAGTGAGTTACTGACAACTCATTTAATTAATATCTAAGTCCAAGAGTAGTACCACTCAACCTTATTGTCATGTTGGACTAAGTCCACCTGCAGGGTTTAACATGACAATCTTTATGAGCTCCTCTTGAGGACATTATCAACCTAGTATATCTAGGACACAGTTTCCTTCTATAATCAACAACACACACTATAAGTGATACCATTTCCCAACTTATCGGGTTTATTGATTCAACGAACTAAATCTCACCCATTGATAAATTAAAGAAATAAATATCAAATATATGTGCTTGTTATTATATTAGGATTAAGAGCACACACTTCCATAATAACTGAGGTCTTTGTTCCTTTATAAAGTCAGTATAAAAGAAACGACCTCAAATGGTCCTACTCAATACACTCTGAGTGTACTAGTGTAATTATATAGTCAAGATAAACTAATACCTAATTACACTACGACCTTCTAATGGTTTGTTCCTTTTCAATTTTGGTCGTGAGCTACTGTTTATAATTTATAAGGTACTGATAACATCATCTTCTGTATGTGACACCACATACTATGTTATCTACAATATAAATTAAATGAACAACTACAAACAAATGTAGACAATTAGATCAAATGTGATTCTTTATTAATGTTTACAAAGCTTAGGCTTTCAGTATACATTCCAACAAACATGACATTATCAAAGATAAGTCAAGGTACCCGCCTCAAATAGCAGGTCCAATCCAGTCAAATCCAACGTCAAGACGCTCGTCTCGAATCAGTCCTGTAATACATGGTATCCAGATTTAGCTAATTACATATTAATAAATTAGCTAAATCAAATCCTTGAGAAACTAACATAAATCCAAATCCAATTATAAACTCTAATTGGATCATCCAACTCTTCAATCGACTTTAACTAATCCATACGAATTAGAACTTGCAATAAGCATAATCCATCTAAAATAATCAAATCCAACCATGATCTACATCTAAGATCAAAACCTACATTTAACTATTCAATCACACTAATCATGTATCAACTAGTGATATACTAACCATCTAGTCATCCATATCATCTCCAATTCAACACATACCTAATTCATCAACAATACAAACCAATTTCCCTACTTCTTACCTTAATCCACAGCCCAACAAATCCATAGCAAAGACAACTTGCTGTCGGGACAGAGGTAGCTGTTGGAAATCAGAAAAAAAAACGCCCTGCAATGCACTGTCTGGATCAAAATGAAGCTCAAGAAATCGACATCCAAACAACAACCAAATTTCCAGAACAACCTGATCACCTTACCTAACACCAAACACCTCCGGTTGATCATCGTCAAGTAGGGCAGCCACCAAAAACTCCTGGAGGTACCCATTACTGGAGATCCGCTGCCGGAAACTATGCATAGCTGCTACGGAGAACTTACAATGACTGTACCACTGTTATCAGCCAACAAGTTAAGCACAAGATTCCAATCAAAAATCCAAATTCCCAACTATGCCTTACCTATCTTGATAACCCCCCTTTCCCCTCTGTCGGCGACTGGTGGCGCTTCAGATCGGGAAGCCCAACACTTGTCGATGGGGGACTCAGGAAATTATGGAAGAGACCCAGAGTAGCTCGGTGCTGGCGATCAACCTTGCTGCTGTCGGCGTCGGAGCTCCATGGCTAGCGACTCGGAAGAGGGGCGGCACCAAGAAACTAGGTGCGGTTTGGAGGGCTTCGGCAGATCTAGGGCAGAGGAAGAAATCGATGTCGGAAAAACTATGGCACAACATGGAGGAGACCGACGCTAGTGCTGAGGAGCGGCTCGACCGGCGATGGCTCGCGCGTCGCCGACGCTAGGGCAGAAGGATGGCGGCGCTGCTTGGGGCGAAAGAGGGCAGCGGCGTCGGCAGGGCACAATGGCGGCCGACGGTGATCGGAGAGGAAGGGGAAGGAAGAACCATTGCATGCGGCGCCAGTTAAGAAAGGGAGGAGACGACGTCGCATGAGTTAGGGCACGGGAATAAGAGGAAAAGAAAAGGAATAAAAGAAAAGGAGAAATAAAACTTTTCCTTTTTAAAATAGGGTAGCCTAAACAAACTTTCCTGAGGCCTAGTTTTATCCCCATAATCCAAGTCATACGGGCTCCGAAAAATTCTCAGAAAATTTCTAAATATTCCAGAAAATTCTCTTATGGTGATTCGCCCATTTTCGGTATTTTATAAAAACACTTGATAACTGCTGAATGTTGAGTTTTGACAAGAGCTTTAAAATTATTAAAGATGGTAAGATAATCAGATCTGTGTTTCATAAGATAAACCCAAGTATAGCGAGTGCAATCTTCAATAAAAGAAACATAGTATCTTGATCCCCCTTTTGTAGTAACAGGAGAAGGCCCCCACACATCAGAATGAATAAGATCAAAAGGATTAGGTGAAAAAGATAGACTTTTATTGAAAGGTAGTGCAGAAAATTTTGCCAGTTTACAACCACTATAATCTGAAATATCATGACTTTTTGAAGTTCCTAATACTCCAAATGAAGCTAAAAATTGTAAACGAGAGGCTGAAACATGACCTAGATGAGTATGCGACAAACAAAAATCAAAAGAAGAACGACTCGAGAGGCTGGAGGTGGAGCTGGAGTTAGAGGAGATGTCTCGAGAATACCAGATTCACTGAAGCTGTCATGTGGAAAAGTAGTTTGTCACTGCACCGAACATAGTTCATTGGGCTGCTATTCTTCGCATTCTTTGGTATATTCAGGGAACTCAATTTCAGTGTCTTTTATTCCATTCTACTTCCTCGTTAGAGCTTTGTGCATATTCTGATGTTGATTGGGCAGGTGATTTTACGGATCGTAAGTCGACCACCGACTTCTATATTTTTCTTGGAGATTCTCTTATCTCTTGGAAGAGCAAGAAGCAAGATGTTATTTCTATATCCTCCACAGAAGCTCAGTATCGTGCCATGGCTACCGCCACTTGTGAGATTGTTTGGCTACGTTGGTTGCTTGTAGATATGGGAGTTTTTCTTCAAAAACCTATTGCTCTTCATTGTGATAATCAGAGTGCCATTCAGATTGCACGCAATACAGTTTTTCATGAGAGAACGAAGCATATTTAGATAGATTGTCATTTTACTCGTCATCATCTACAGCTTGGCACTATCACACTACCTTTTGTTTCTTCCTCACTACAGATAGTTAATATGTTTACCAAGGCTCACTCCGCTTCACGCTTCCGGTTTTTATCTGACAAACTCTCAATGCTTCTAGCTGTAGCATCGTGAGTTTGAGGGGGGATGTTAGATTATATAATTTATAAGAATTATTTGTTTATATCCTTGAGGGCAATTTAGTCTTTTACCTTTTTAGTTTAGGGTCTAGACTTTTTCTTTAGACTTTTTCTTGTAATTACTCTTTTTCTTTGGCGTTAATTTCTACATCTTCAAATCTATAATTGTCGATATACTTTAATTTATAATTCTTTAAATATTGTAATTATCTACTTGTACTTAGTCAAATTGATAATAAATTGCCTAACAAAATTACTCTCAAGTGCAAGCCTTAGAGTAGGAATCGCCATAGGCTCCGAACCAAGTAAAAAACTTGGATGTATTATTCTTTATTCTTATTTTCGCTGTGCTTTCTCTCTACTCATGTTTTCAAAAAATATTAATAAGCTATAAGCGCTATTCAACCCCTCCGCTAGCAATTTTGACCTAACAATTGATATCAAAGCAGGGTCACTCTGAATCGATGCAACCACTGTTTGAGTAAGTTTTTTTGTAATATTTTTAAATTTTTGGGAGTCGATCGAAATCAGTATTATTACCCCTTCCAATTAGAATTTTGATCAAGTTTTTTCATTTCTCAAAGTTGGTGCAACACCACTCAAGTTTATTTTTTTTCATACCACACTACTAATCCAAGATCAAGTCTTGGTACACTTTTTCCTTGATTTTTATTTTTGCAAGATTGTCAATTTCAAATGGCCCATCAAGAATGCTACAATACAACATGCCTGCCCCTCTTCTCTAGTGAGGATTTCAGATACTGAAAAAGTCGAATGAAGTATCACTTAAAGACGTAGGTGGAGATGTGAATCATTATTCAAATCGGATTCACACTCCCTATTGAAGATGGAGTACTCGTCCCCTACGACAAGTGGGACACAACAAACAACAAGGAGAAAGATCGAGGAAAATGCAAAAGCAACCCAAACCTTGCAATGTGGCCCAACCAAAGAAGAGCTAAACTCAGTTGGTCCATTCTTAAGTGAAAAGGACCTATGGGAGAAGTTCATCGAATAACGAAGGCACCTTCGATACAAAAGTAAGTAAACATGACCTTATTTTAAATAAGTTATATATTAAAATGCAAGATGGTGAATCGACGAGCCAATTACATACTTGGATTCAAGACCTGCTCAACGGTCTCTACGCAATCGGACAAAAAGTGGAGAACCACGACATAATAAGGTATGCCCTTAACATATTTCCAAGGAATACTTTGTGGTCATCCATGGTAGATGCTTATAAAATTTCCAAGGATCTTTCATCTATTAGACTAGACAAGCTATTTTTTGAATTTGAATTGCATGAATAGACTAATGCATGCTCTACCGAGAAAGGAATTGCCTTACTTGAAGGAAAATTCAAGACTAAGAAGCTGAAGCCCAAGTACCAACCTGAACCCGAATCTAAAGACAAATCAGATTTTGAAGACGAAGACGAGATCACCCTCGAACTAGTCAACCTAGTTCAGAAAATGCTTAAGAAGAAAAAGATGATCCAATCTAAAAGCAAGCAGCCAAGTCTAAATCAAACCAAGAATCCCAAATTAGAAGTGACCTACTACGGGTGTAACTAGTGTTGGTGCAACCTTAGGTCAAGGTTGACCTGGTTGACCAGACTCGAGTTGACTTGACTCGAGTTGTGTTTTGATGTTTGACGAGTTATGTTTGACAATGTTTGACGTGAACAGAAAAGTTGTATCTTGATGTTTTACAAGGATACAAGCTTGGGAGATTGTAGGTGCAACCCGTAGTCAAGGTTGACCTGATTGACCCGAGGTGAGTTGACCTGACTCGGAAAAGTCCAAGCAGGGAGCTTGGCACGGGAAAAGTCCAAGCAGGGAGCTTGGCATGGGAAAATTCCAAGCAGGGAGTTTGGCATGGTGAAAAGTCCAAGCAGGGAGCTTGGCACGGGAAAAGTCCAAGTATGGAGACTTGGCACGGAGAAGTCCAAGTATGGAAGCTTGGCACATGGGATGTCGGAGAGGGCTCGGTAGCTCGTTCTCCGGACTGTGGTCAGAGAGGGCTCGGGAGCTCGTTCTCTGGACCGGATGGAAGTCGGAGAGGGCTCGGTAGCTCGTTCTCCGAACTGTGGTCAGAGAGGGCTCGGTAGCTCGTTCTCTGGACCGGATGTAGAAAGTCCTGGTGAGTGAAGCCAGGCAGACGGAAAAGTCCTGGTGAGTGAAGCCAGGCAGATTGGAAATCCTGGTGAGTGAAGCCAGGTGAAAACCCTAGTGAGTGAAGCTAAGTGAAAGTGAAAGTCCTGGTGAGTGAAGCCATGCAGTTGGTGAAAGTCCTGGTGAGTGAAGCCAGGCAGTTGGGAAGTCCTGGTGAGTGAAGCCGGGCAAGGAAAAATCCAGATGGATCAAGAATGATCGGACATCTGGTGTTGAGAAGGTCAAGAAGGTCAAGAGAGTGACCGGATACTTGGCACGAAGAGAAAAGTCCAAGTGGGTCAAAGGGATTGACCGGACACTTGGTGGGGAGTCTTAGCAGGTCAAGGGAGTGACCGGATGCTAAGCATGATGTACCAACAGGTCAAGGTTGACCGGATGTTGGTTTGGAAGGCTTGGGACTTGGTTTGGGCAAAAACCAAGCTCTGGATCGATCAGTGGATCGATCTAGTGATACATTGGGTATCTGGATCGGTCTGGTGACCGATCAGTAACCAAACAGTAGCCTACTGAGTGTTATCTGATCGGTCTGCAGACCGATCAGGAAACAACGATCAGAAGGCAAGAAGTTCGGGAGAAAAAGGAAGGGACATGCATGCTGATCGGTCCCTGGACCGATCAGGGTCTTCCTGGATCGATCAGGACATAGCCTGATCGGTCCCCAAGACCGATCAGAACACTCCTGGACCGATCAGGAGTGTGCCTGATCGGTCCAGGCCCTAGCCGTTGCGACACAACGGCTAGTTTATGTGTCTTCTTCTTCGCAGGTTATATATCGAGATCGAGGGCCTCTACAGAAAAACTTCTTGCTCTTCCTCCTTACTGCGATTTGAGCTTTGCTGAGCTCTCGGTTTGCTGAAGCTTCGCGTGAGCTTCGTGCTGGTTTTCTAGCTGCTGGAGCCGTGAAGCTGCTGCTTCATCAACGGACTCCGACGAGAAGGCAAGCAAGTGTGTTTACAATTTCTATTGTTCTTGTTTGTTTCCTCTATTGTTGTACTCCTCTGTTTTGCTGTTGCAAAGACTTTGTGGTGAGGTTTCTCCACCCAGAAGGAGTTCATATTAGCCGGTTATCCGGGGTTTCATCCACCGACGGATTGATAGGCTTCGTCCACCTTACGGACACGCCGAGGAGTAGGAGTTTCATCTCCGAACCTCGTTACATCGCTGCGTCTAAGGTTTGATCTTCTCGTTCTCGTTTCTATTATTGTATTTCCGCTGCGCTAACTTGATTTGTAGAAAAAAACACGAATTTGGGGTCGGCTATTCACACCCCCCCTCTCTAGCCGCAACCATCGATCCTAACAAGTGGTATCAGAGCAAGGTCGCTCTTCGCCGGATTAACACCCGAGGGAGCACAAGCTAGAGATGGATCAACTCGGAGAAGACATCACCATTCCACCTTTCTATGACCGCGACGACTTCGCGTATTGGAAGGTAAGAATGAGGTATTTTCTTATGACTAACCTTGAAAATTGGAGTTGTGTTCAATTAGGTTTCAAGCCTCCAATGGATAAGGAAGGAAAACCACTCGAGAAGAAGAAGTGGACAAGGGAACAAATCCACCATTCCACAATCAACGATGAGGTAATGAAAGTATTTGAATTCTCATTACCTAATGACATTCTATGTAAGATAGGTGGATACAACAATGCCAAGGAGTTGTGGAACAACTTGGCTAAGTTCCTTGAGGGGAAATCCACTTCAAGCCATGAAGAGGAGTCAAGTGAGCCAAGGAGTTCACATCATGGAGGGATGGATTTAGAAGTTGAGGGCTACTCAACATCTAAGAAGAAGAGGAGGAGAGTTCCTCTTCAAGTTCGGAGCAAGGAGAAGAAGCTTCTACCTCCGGAAGGGATGAAAGAGAGAGCTTACATCCCACCTCAACCCTAGGTAACTCAAGCAATTTAAGTTCTAGTAAATTGCATATATTATGCTTTGAGTGTAGGGAACTTGGACATTACAAGAGTAAATGTCCAAAGAGGGTTAGGAAGACTCCACCGGCGCCAAAGATCAAGGAAGTCGGAGTCCTGATACGCAAGAGCAAGGAGCACGTGGTGTGCTTCCAATGCAAGCGAAGGGGACATTATCAGAGCCAATGTCCGAGGGGGAGGCAACCTCACAAGGACAAGAAGATGAGCACATCGATAGGGGGAGCTAAGGCAAACCCTAAGGTAATCCCTAAGGCACATTATTGCAATAATAATAAGACACATGCTAGTAGCCTTATTGTTATTGTTGATAATTGTAAGCATGATAACATTAGAAATCGATACACATGCTTAGGTGCCAAACATGTGAGCCTAGATAAGGATAACACTAGGAAAGCCAACCCTAGAATTAACCCATCTAAGGCTAAGGAAAACCTAGGTAGGAATCCCAAATCAACTAGACACATGCCTAGGAATACCTCAAAGAAAAATGACAAATCAAGTCTTGAGGTATTAAAGAAGGAAAATCAAGTCTTGAGGTCAAGACTTGACATGTTAGAAAAGACCCTTAAAAATTTGGAAAAGTCAAATATAGAGTCTAAGGGGCAAAAACCAAAGCCCAAGGACATGAAAGGTTTGGGTCACAAACCTAAGTCCTAAGTGGTCAAGCCCACTTATCACAATGTTCCATTAGATTATGGAACAAAATCTAGGGCAAGGAAGACCATCACCAAGGTCACAAGGGGAGTCACCCCTAGAGTTGATCTTGATGAGTCCCAAATGACCAAGGCTTCAAAGCCTAGGAGGGTCATTAGAAGGGTTGCTAGGGAAGTCATCCCTAGTGAATACTTAGTGAACCCAATGAGCTCCAATAGGTATTGGGTTCCTAAGAGCGTGATTTCATCACGCTAGATTAGTTAGGGTGTGCCAACCTTACTTGAATAGGTAGTTAACCTAATCATGGCAAAAGGTGGCACCTTAGGAATTTTCAAGGTCTAATCAAGCCTTGAAAATGAAAGTGAAAATTATTCCTAAGATAATTAGAATGTGCCAATCAAATTTGAGGAGTTGTTTAGAGTCAATCTAATTGGCACATAGTGATCTAAAAATCTTTGGTATAAGATGCTAGGTCTATTACACTTAGGAATATAGAACCTATGGCAAAATAATCAAAATTATCAAAAATGGCAACTAAGGCTAGAATTAGGTATTTTCTATACCTTTATATATTATTTGCCATGTATTGTTTGCCATATGCCATGTCATGTCATGACATCATATTTATTTTATGATCATTTAAAATGTCATGATAATGCTTAGGTTAGTTAAATGTCATGCTTTATTTAAGTTTCATACTTTATGCCATGACATCATGACATTGGCACATGTTTCCATTTATGATACGATTATATGCCATGTCATCATCTTGTGCATTAATGATCAATTAACTTGATTTAAGGATAAGAAACACAATTTGATATGGAAATCAAATTGTTGTTTAGAAAAATACATGAGAACTTAGAATAAGCTAACCTAAATCCATATCTCACATCAAAATTGACTTGGATGTGTTTGATACACCTTAGATGTGTGTGAGATATTAGGATGATGAGCTAGGATCAAGGTGCATAGTTCTTGTACCTATATGAGCCTAATTCTAATTGGAGGATCATAGGGAAAGCTTGTGTACAAGTCATGTACATTTAGCCCTAAGATTGTGGTCCTAAATTAAATGGTTTAAAATCATTTCAAAGTTGATTTGAAAAACCTTGATGAAGCTTTTCTAGTGATAGCATTCATCATTGAACAAGGTGATACAAAGATGAGTTAACTTTGAGCTATTTCAAAGACTTGTGAACTTTGTATCAAGATTGAAAAATGGAAGCTATTTTCATAGAAAACTATTTTTCCTTGATAGTATATGTTATGAGGAATGTATCCTCAAAGTTTTATAATTTCTGGAATTTTCTGGAATTTTGTAGGGGTTTCTGAATTTCGGAAGGAAATTCAGAAACTGATATCAGAGGTTGTGGACCGATCAGAAGGGAGTCTGATCGGTCCAGGCAGTTGTGGATCGGTCACTGTGACCGATCCAGGGAAGACCTGATCGGTCTGGTGACCGATCAGGGCGTGCCAGTTTCGACTGTGCTGTCTGAAATTTCTGAAATTTCAGCAATGAAGTTGGAGTTTTGGATTTCTAAAGGGTTGAAACTCTCCAAGACATTGTTGGTGCAATGGTCAAGGGGGAGTTGACCTTTAGGGGGAGTTTTATCTATTAGTCAAGGGGGAGTTGACTTTTAGGGGGAGTTTTTACTCCTAAAAGACTTAAGTGATATGGGATTATCACTAAGTTAATTGTTGACTCTAGTGTCAAGGGGGAAATTAAGGGTTTCAATGAAAGGTATGGGACTTTCATTAGGAAGAAACTCTTGATCTTGATTCACTCTTTTTGATGTGTGTCAAAAAGGGGGAGAATGTCTCATTGGAGTTTGAGGAGAATGGAGAATGTCTAGAGAATGTTCAGGGAAGAACAATGGAAAACCTAAGTTAGGTTATCGGGTTAGCCTAACTTGATTATGAGTTTTGTCAAACATCAAAAAGGGAGAGATTGTTGGTGCAACCTTAGGTCAAGGTTGACCTGGTTGACCAGACTCGAGTTGACTTGACTCGAGTTGTGTTTTGATGTTTGACGAGTTATGTTTGACGTGAACAGAAAAGTTGTATCTTGATGTTTTACAAGGATACAAGCTTGGGAGATTGTGGGTGCAACCCGTGGTCAAGGTTGACCTGGTTGACCCGAGGTGAGTTGACCTGACTCGGAAAAGTCCAAGCAGGGAGCTTGGCACGGGAAAAGTCCAAGCAGGGAGCTTGGCATGGGAAAAGTCCAAGCAGGGAGTTTGGCATGGTGAAAAGTCCAAGCAGGGAGCTTGGCACGGGAAAAGTCTAAGTATGGAGACTTGGCACGGAGAAGTCCAAGTATGGAAGCTTGGCACATGGGAAGTCGGAGAGGGCTCGGTAGCTCGTTCTCCGGACTATGGTCAGAGAGGGCTCGGGAGCTCGTTCTCTGGACCGGATGGAAGTCGGAGAGGGCTCGGTAGCTCGTTCTCCGAACTGTGGTCAGAGAGGGCTCGGTAGCTCGTTCTCTGGATCGGATGTGGAAAGTCCTGGTGAGTGAAGCCAGGCAGACGAAAAAGTCCTGGTGAGTGAAGCCAGGCAGATTGGAAATCCTGGTGAGTGAAGCCAGGTGAAAACCCTAGTGAGTGAAGCTAGGTGAAAGTGAAAGTCCTGGTGAGTGAAGCCAGGCAGTTGGGAAGTCCTGGTGAGTGAAGCCGGGCAAGGAAAAATCTAGATGGATCAAGAATGATCGGACATCTGGTGTTGAGAAGGTCAAGAAGGTCAAGAGAGTGACCGGATACTTGGCACGAAGAGAAAAGTCCAAGTGGGCCAAAGGGATTGACCGGACACTTGGTGGGGAGTCTTAGCAGGTCAAGGGAGTGACCGGATGCTAAGCATGATGTACCAACAGGTCAAGGTTGATCGGATGTTAGTTTGGAAGGCTTGGGACTTGGTTTGGGCAAAAACCAAGCTCTGGATCAATCAGTGGATCGATCCAGTGATACATTGGGTATCTGGATCGGTCTGGTGACCGATCAGTAACCAATCAGTAGCCTACTGAGTGTTATCTGATCGGTCTGCAGACCGATCAGGAAACAACGATCAGAAGACAAGAAGATCGGGAGAAAAAGGAAGGGATCGGTCCCTGGACCGATCAGAGGAAGCTCTGATCGGTCCCTGGACCGATCAGAGGAAGCTCTGATCGGTCCAGGCTTAGCCTGATCGGTCCCCAAGACCGATCAGAACACTCCTGGACCGATCAGGAGTGTGCCTGATCGGTCCAGGCCCTAGCTGTTGCGACACAACGGCTAGTTTATGTGTCTTCTACTTCGCAAGTTATATATCGAGATCGAGGGCCTCTACAGAAAAACTTCTTGCTCTTCCTCCTTACTGCGATTTGAGCTTTGCTGAGCTCTCGGTTTGCTGAAGCTTCGCGTGAGCTTCGTGCTGGTTTTCTAGCTGCTGGAGCCGTGAAGCTGCTGCTTCATCAACGGACTCCGACGAGAAGGCAAGTAAGTGTGTTTACAATTTCTATTGTTCTTGTTTGTTTCCTCTATTGTTGTACTCCTCTGTTTTTTTGTTGCAAAGACTTTGTGGTGAGGTTTCTCCACCCAGAAGGAGTTCATATTAGCCGGTTATCCGGGGTTTCATCCACCGACGGATTGATAGGCTTCGTCCACCTTACGGACACGCCGAGGAGTAGGAGTTTCATCTCCGAACCTCGTTACATCGCTGCGTCTAAGGTTTGATCTTCTCATTCTCGTTTCTATTATTGTATTTCCGCTGCGCTAACTTGATTTGTAGAAAGAAACACGAATTTGGGGTCGGCTATTCACACCCCCCCTCTCTAGCCGCGACCATCGATCCTAACAACTAGAAGGAGCACTACAAGATGGAATGCCCAAAAAAAAATCAAAGAAGGAAAGTTCTAAAAGCAATGTGGTCTGAGTCATCAAAAAACTCTGAAGAAGAACAAGCTCAAGTGAGATGCCTTGCTCAACCTGTATAAGCTCACATTACCGTAACCGGATATGAGTTGGAGCTCGAGATCAAATCCGTGGCTGAGTCTAATAGAAGTCACGGATCCATATCCATTGCAGATGATCCAAATAATGAGGTATATTCTCCTATAAAAGAACGTTTGTATAATTTAATTAATTGTTTGATGCGAAAGTTAGCCAAGTCTAAAGTTTGGGTCAAATCACTCTAAAAGAAAGTGACTAACCTAAGTTCCTTGACTGACGAAATTCATGATGTAACCTTAACTCAAGTCCAACAACTTGAGGAAGAGAATTTCACTTTGAAAAGTCAAGTCAAGGAACTCAAGGACACATTGAAACGATTCACTTTAGGTTTCAAGAACCTTGATCTGATTCTTGGAAATAAAGGGTCATATACAATCGATCAGAGTCTGATACAAGGCTAAGTATCAATTTAGATCTTACTTGTAGTTAGTAAATCAAACCAATAGAAATCTAGTCCAAGCATGAGTTCCTAAGTCTAATTTTACTAATCAAGTTAGATTTAATTAATATTGGATCTCCAAGGATCAAATTCATTACCTTGATAGATCTTATCGAGGCTATGATCTAGGGGACCTAATAGAAATACCATTTTTATTATTAGATAAATTTGTTGGATTGCTTGATTTACTTCTTTCTTTATTTCTACCTAGATTAGGAAAGTTAGATAAGGACTTAAGCTTGATCACTTGACTAGTTAAACCTAGAATTAACAAAAAAAAAAAAAAATTAAATATGTAATTTCCTTAAAAGTCTTTATCTAGAAGTGGTCGTTGCTCTAATACCTAAGAAGGACTTTGTGCCTCGTCACATCCTAAAAGCCAATTATCAAAATTGATATTTAATCGACTAACCGTTAAACCTAAGTCTAATTCAAATGTAAATAAATTCTTAGATTATATATATATATATATATATATATATATATATATATATATATATATATATATATATATATATATATATATACTTGTTAAATCAAATTTAATAAAATCTAATTAATCCTAATTAAACTTAATCAAACTTAAATCAAAATCTAAACAAACTTAACTCAAATTTTAAATTTAATATTTTCCAAAATTCAAACATAAATATTTTTCAAAATTAAAACTTAAATTAATTTTTCAAAACATAATTAATTTTCAAAACTTAAATTAATTTCAAACCCTTAATTAATTTTTGAAACTTAAATTATTTTTCAAAAACTTAATTAAATTTCTAAACTCAAATTAATTTTCAAAACATAATTAATTTTCAAAACATAAATTAATTTTCAAAACATAATTAATTTTCAAAACTTAAATTAATTTTTAAATCTTAAATTAAATTTGCAAAACTTAAGTTAATTTTCAAAACTTTAATTAATTTTTAGAACTTTAATTAATTTTTAAAAATTTAATTATTTTTCAAAACCTTAAATTCAATTTAAACTATTGTAGTCTGAATTTAATAATTATATTTATTTAATTTATCAAAAGAAATTTTACTTAATTCAATATTAATTAACTTATAATTAATTTAATTTAATTAATTTAACTTTATCCAAAAATGATTTAAATTTATTCCAAGTTTAACTTGGATTAAACTCTAAATCAAATCAAATCAAATCAAATAGATGAGAATCGTATTTGATAAACACTAAATCAAATATGATTTCATTAATAACTAATTTGAATCCTATTAATTCAAACCCTATCGGATGAACTTACCAAAAATGATAGACTCTACATTATTTAACTTATGCATCTCTCAAAATACATAAGGCTATTACGTTTGAAAATCTAAAATAGTTGAGAAAAAATAGATAGTATTTTCTAGAAAAATAGAGAATGTAAAAGTTATTTTCTATTTTCTAAAAAATACATATTTTTAGGAAATAAAAATGAAAAATACGTAAACCAAACACATCAGTATTTTTAAAAAGTTAGGTATTTTTAAAAAGTAAAGTTATATGTAAAAAGTATGGCTAACTTCCTTTTTAAAACTAAGTATTTAGCTACTTATTTTTTAAAGAAAATTTTTATAAAGCTAAGTACTTAGCTAAGTATTGTTCAAAGAAATTCTCTTTAAAGTAAAGTATTTAGCTAATTATTTTTTAAAAAAGAAAATAAGAAAAACTAAATATTTTTTCAAAAAGAAAATGAAGTGTTATTTTTGAAGAGAAATTTTAAGTCAAAGTTTTTGGAAATCTTAATTTAGAAATATTTCTAAGTTCTATTTCTATACTTAAAAATTCATACTTTGAAAAAATAGTTTTCCATACATTGAAAAAATCTTACTTGTGAAATTTATTATTTTGTACTTAACTTGTTTGAATATTATCTTTATACTTAACTTTGAAACATGTAACCATAATCCAAAATGAGGAGATTGTTAGTGCAAGGAGCACCAGATGATCGAACTTGACTTTTGATATTGGCAAAGGTTCATAGTTAAGTCTTATTTTCATACTGATAAGGTTTACTGAGTGTGCAGGAAAGTCCTAAGTAATCTTAGATAAGGAGAAAATCCTAGTGGATACTAGGCAATGGGAAAGGCCTAGTTGCAGCTAGGCAAGGAAGTCTTGGCCTATGGGACTGGGTGAAGTCTTGACAGGTCGAGGACGTCAAGCAAAAATCCTATGGTCGAGGACACTAGGTGGAAGTCCTGGAGGTCACAAACACCAGGTGAAAGACTGGACGGGTTGGAGATTTGGCTTCCAACTGAAAGTTCTAAAGTCTCGAATGCTGAACATAAGTCCAAACGGTCTGGAGGACCTGTTTGGAAAAAGGAAACTCTCTCGAGAGGAGTAGATGAGGATGTGTTCCCCGTAGAGGGAACAGTAGACCTAGAGTTTCAGCGAAACTTAAAATCAGGATCGGGCAGTCCAGAGACTGTCAAATATTACTTTTCTTTATATACTATTGCTTGTTGGACTAACCCTGTATTGCAGAAAATTAAAAGATGGAAAAAGGCTGTCCAGGAGCCCGGGATGGTTCTAAGCGTTCGAGCACCCGAAGGTGGTCCAAGTGCCTAGGATGTGACCGAGCAGGTGACCTCAAGAGTTGAGGTGGCGCACATTGATTTGCTGGCCTACGTCACAGTAAATTCGCCTAGACGAGTCCGGGAGCCCGAAGATGGATAAAATTACTAGATAGAGTTTCGATGAGAGCACGTCATATCAGCACTATAGGGGCGCTTAGGGATCCATACAGGCGCCCGAACGCAGCTATAAAATGAGACTTCGACCAACACCTTGAGAACATTAATTTGAACGATTTCTCTCTTGCGCGCTACTTCGGAAATGACTCTACAATGTCGAAACGCTACTCCAATGACTGAATGCACGAATCTTCAAATCTGTAATTGTCGGTATACTTTAATTTATAGTTCTTTAAATACTGTACTTCTTTGTACTTATTCGAATTGATAGTGAATTTCCCAATGAAAGTACTCTCGAGTGCATGTCTTGGAGTAGGAGTCAACACGGACTCTAAACTAAGTAAACAAGCTTAGTTGTGTTATTCTTTATTCTTATTTCCGATGCGCTTTCTCTTTACTAACATTTTCTTAGCATATAAGTGACTCACTTAGGAGAGACTATTTATATCTCTCAACACAAGTATGCATTAGATATGCTCAAGGAGGCTCTCATGGTATATAAAAAGAGGAGCCTCTAACCAACAAAGGAAAGTATCTATTGGAAAAAAGTTGAACTATTTCATGGTCACTAAATCTTATATCTAATTCATAGTAGTGTGATTAGTTAGTTTCTAAAGAATTCATCTTATGATCATTCCCTTGTGGCCATAAGAATCCTACAATATCGCAAAAATACTTCAAGGAAAGGTATTATGTTTTATGATTGAGGCCGCCTTTAGATTATGATAAAATTGATTCAGACAAGGTCATGATCTTCCACTCACAATCTACATCAATTTATTGCATACTCTAGGCGATAATTTTATTCCCTAGGAAAAAAGAATAAAGCAATGATTGCATGGTCAAATACACATTAAAGTATGGAGATATTAGGTCAATGATATGCTAGATCATTTGGGTTAAGTATTTGATGACTGAACTGGGATACTCATGTAGAACCTATGAGGCGTTACTATGTCAATCAGGTGGCAATGCATATAGCCTTAAATTTATTATTTCCGAAAAGGATAATGAATATTGCGATTGAGATAGATTTCCATTTCATAAGGGAGAAGATACAAACTAATGGCATTGTCAAACTAATGGCATTGTCACTTCCTTTCTTAATTCCAATGATTAGTTAATTGAGTTACGAACAAAAATTATTTAGCGTTTTTATCGAACCTAAGATAAATTTCTAAAATACTCAAATCGCATATCATAGTTTTAAAATTATTAAATCATATACTCACTTTTCATTTTACCCTCGTCCTAAATTAATTCAACTAAAAAAATAAATTAGTCAACTGATTTATTTTTCAGTCAAATCGATTTCATTATGTTTAAAAAATCCATCAACCAGTTTCAACCAAAATCGACTGATGGACCTAGAGACATCAGAATGATATGAAATTAGTTCATATATGTTTGTCTAGTTCTTCTGATTGTAAAAATAATATCAAACATTAATTTGACCTAATATATTAAGAACAGTGATTTTTTAAATATAAATTAATTTTTATGACACATCTGTGTTTAAAAAATCACTATTCTAAATATATTAGGTCAAATTAATATTTGATAGCATTTTAATAATTAGGAGAACAAGAAGAACGTATAGGAATTGGTGTCAGATCATTCCAAGGTCTCTAGGTTCATCAGTCGATTTTAGCCAAAATCGGTTAATGGGCATAGAGACCTTGAAATGACATGAAATTAGTTTCTATGTGTTCGCTTAATTCTCCTTATTATAAAAATACTATCAAATATCAATTTGACGTAATATATTGAGAGTAGTGATTTTTTTTAAAACTATGGTCGAATTAACCTAAATAAAATCAATGTAAGTTCATTCGACCAAAATTGGTTAATGGATCTAAAGAGCTCAGAATGAAGTAAAACCAGATCCTATGAGTTTTCATAGTTTTTATTATTATATGCACGCTCTCAAATATCAATTTGACCTAACATATTAAGAGCAGTGATTTTTTTAACATGAATTAATATTTCAAATATAATCATATTTAAATAATCACTACTCTCAATATATTTAGTCAAATTAATGTTTGATAGTATTTTTTATAATCAGGAGAACTAGACAAATATAAAGAAACTAGTTTCATGTCATTTCGAGGTCTCTAGGTCCATCAGCCGATTTTGGCCGAAATCGGCTGATAGACCTAGTGACCTCGAAATGACATAAAACTAGTTTATTTGTGTTTGTTTAGTTCTTCTGATTATAAAAATACTATCAAATATCAATTTGACCGAATATATTGAGAGAAGTAATTTTTTTAAACATGAATTTGTTTTTAGATATATTTATGTTTAAAAAATCACAACTTTCAATATATTTGGTCAAATTAATGTTTGATAGTATTTTTACAATCAGGAAAACTAGACGAATACATTGGAATTGATTTCATATTATTTCAAGGTCTCTAGGTCCATCATCCGATTTTGACCGAAACTAGCTGATAAATTTTTTCAAACACACAGAAAGAAATTAATTTGACTGAAAAAATTAGTCGATTGATTTTTTCAGTCGAATTGATCTGAGGATGAGGGTAAAATGAAAAGTGGATACGTGATTTAGTAATTTTGAAACTATCATGCATGATTTAGGTATTTTAGAAACTTATCTACTGGGTCCAGTAAAAAGCTAAAAATTATTAATAGAGTTTAGAGCTAAATATATCTACAACAACTTGGATTTCTATAATATATTTGAATTAGTTTGAGGGGAGAGTTGGGATTTGATACCTCCTAATATTGAATTTGCTCTAGGTCAGCAGGCCACTGATAGATATTGAAGTAGAGAAGAATATAAAAATAAAGAAAATCAAAATGAGATGGATTATTTGATATTGAACTTATTTGTGGCATAACCACTACAATCTTATAAAGACATCATGGATAATTTTAGAATTACATTAGTTATTGCTTAATTAATTTGATCTTCATCTATTAGATTCATGAAACCTTACAATGCATGCATCTATTTTAATTCTATACCTGCATGTGCATTAATTCTCAAAATTAACTTTTAACACTCCCTCTTAATTTTGAGAGATCTAATACTCCAATTTTTCACACAAGTAGAGAAACTTTTTGGTTGAAAATGACTTTGTGAAAATATCTACTACTTGATCTTAAGATTTGTATAAAGCTAATTCAATTTCTCTTTTGCTTGCTAACTCTCTGATGAAGTAATGTCGTAACTCGATGTGCTTTGTGTGACTGTAAAAAACATCATTGCAATATTAGACATATTGTCACATAAGAGTATGGTTGGCGCAAATTGTTCTTGCTTCATATCCTCGAGGATTCTCCTTAACCAGATATCTTCACATGCTGCTCCACATGATGATATATACTCAGTCTCGGCAGAAGACATAGCCATAGTATTTTGCTTCTTTGATGACCAAGAAATAGGTTTTGTTCCTATGAAGAAAATATAGCCCGATGTATTCTTACGATTATCTATTGAACTTGCCCAATCACTATCAGAAAAACCATGCAATTCACTATCTTTTTCAGCTTCAAATATTAGTCCATAATTCTTAATTCCTTGCACATATCTAAGAATACATTTAGTTGCAGCAAGATAAAGTTTACTATGTTCTTTTTGCATATATGGTCAAATCTTTTTGCTAAATTGATTTGTCTCCACTCCTTTCCTTTTGATTCGCCTCTTGAATTAGAATTCCAATGCTGATACTTTGGTTGTCTCGATCGATCTTCATTCTACCTGTCTGTCATATTCATTTTGGATTGAAGAGATTGCTCTAATGGTTCTTTTGTATATCTAGCCATACTATTCTCATGAGCTTTAAGAGAATCCATTAATTCATACATAGTGAGTGTAGACAAGTTTTTAGATTCAGTAACAAAATGTTGAAATTTTTACAATAAAATCCTTAAAATTTTGTCAACTATTTTCTTTTCTTCAATATTGTCACCACAACTTCTAATCAAGTTACTACTCAATAATTTTTGGGAAAAAAATCACATACCCTTTCAGTTTCTTTCATGGACAAATTATTAACATTAATTCAGAGAGTCTATAATTTGATGACAATGATTTTCTTTGAATCTTAAAATTCTTTGTTCAGAACTTCTCAAGCATCCTTAGCCTTTTTTATGCCAAAAATGTGAGGAAAAATTGACTTACTCAATCCTTGCTAGATGTATCGTAGTGCTTTTTATTGAGTATTTGTCCATGCCGTAGGAGTCGTTTGTGGTTCTTCATAGCTTTATTCAATTATTTCCCAGAGATCCTATGAGATGGGAAATGTTTCCATTTGACTACTCTAGTAATCATAATACTCTCCATCAAAAATTAAAACTTGACTTGGAGAGTATTAGAAAAGGATATTTGCCATCAGGAAAGGAAAGTATGTAGCCGCTCTGATTCCACTTATAGATATTGAAGAAAACAATATAAAAATAAAGAAAACCAAATTGAGATGGATTATTTGATATTGAACTTATTTGTAGCATAGTCTTTACAATCTTATAAAGACATGGATAGTTTTAGAATTATATTAATTATTGCTTAATTAATTTGATCATCATCTATTATATTTGATATGGGTTGTGATAAGTGGACCGAGAAGGTAACGTGGTCGTCCAAGTCCAGGTGATGAGGCAGTCAAAGTTAATATGAGGTGGCAGTCATACTCTAGAAGGAGTAAAATCCCCTCATCCGACTTTGATTTAAATCACCCAGTGCTAAGCTTCTTAGATTCCACTAAACCGAGTTATAATTCGATCGAAAAAAGATGATCAACCCTTAATCTGAGTGAACTGGGGAGTCTAGTGTCTCAAAGGCGACCAGATCTTAAGGTGGTCAAGATTAAGGTCGGCTGGCCTTACATATCAGCTAGAATGATCGACTCACTCCATAATATATCAATCATAAGTGATAGTGTGCATATGCATCCATCTAGTCTCAGAGTCAGATGAGTATACATACCCTAGCCGTATAAAAATTCGGCCAAGCAATGACATGATGTAGTTTATCTCAATATACTAACCGAACTTCTCATAACATAATTGCCTCTCTAGGTAGCCCATTATAAGCTCGGGTAGGAAAAGGATGATTGGGCCTGCAGTACCTATCCTCATATTACCACCCAAGCAGGATTTTAGCAAATCATATGTTATTAGAAGGACTTCTAGGAAGCATGAGGCACTATATTATTTCTTGAGAGGATTTCCAACATGACTAAGACACTATATCACTCTCAAACAAATGTCTCAAGGATACACAAAATATAACAGAGCAGCTTAAAGACTGGCTAAAATATACTCAATGAACAGTAGCATAATGAGGTGGTCAGATTAAGGATCGATCGAGATACATGTAGTATAACATACGATAAAGCAACTTATGCAAAATACAACTGAACGTCCCAACAGGGTGGCTGGCTTAAGGATCGACCGAGTTATGCTGAGCAGATAACATCATCCTAACCAGATATCCATCTTAAAGATCAGCTCGGTTATATTCAGCAAACTACATTAGCCTAACAGGGCAGCCGACTTAAAGACTAGCCGAGATATATTCAGCCGACAACATCATCTCAATAGGG
The DNA here is from genome assembly GCF_018446385.1 of Zingiber officinale. Classification (NCBI taxonomy): domain Eukaryota; kingdom Viridiplantae; phylum Streptophyta; class Magnoliopsida; order Zingiberales; family Zingiberaceae; genus Zingiber; species Zingiber officinale. The sequence continues at coordinate 102,979,584 of NC_055998.1, forward strand.
TGGCAAGCTTAAGGATCAGTCAGATTATGCTTAGTAGACAATATCCTAACAACTTGTCATAATATCAATTTCGTGTCAGAGGATATTCTTCTAGAACTTCTTTAGGGACCATCATGTCTTCCAGCAGTAGACCAATAATAACAGCATATTCCTTTGGCAACCTCAGCAATAACATAAGCTGTAAATAATAAAAGGGGTATACATGTAGGTAAAATAAAGATTCTTAGAACAATTATGGTGAATTTCTTAATAAACTCTGACACATTTATGCCACCTCATGATTGTAGAGGTTAGGTAAAGTGGTATATAAAAGAGGAGTTCTCTCCGTGATGAAGGTACGCTCACTGACATTTGCAACTCTACTCTCACACATATGTTCTGACTGTTCTTCCATTTGTTCAAACTGAGATTGACTTGAGTGTCGAAGAGCCTTCACCAGGGACTCCTCTTTGGTTTCTAGGCACTGACATTTTGTTGGATCGTCTCCTTGTGTGGAGGATCAAAAGAGAAGCTTTTTATTTTTTTAGAGAAAAGACTTCTGACAGTCGATCATTCATCCACCGTGCCCAGCGCATCATCTCCGCAAGTCTTAGACATGATCAAATTTGGCACCGTCTGTGGAAATCTTCGCCTAAATATGAGAATCAAAGATGGAGGAGGCTAGAAAACTCACTACTGTTACTTTGACTCCAGAGGACCTAGATCTACTCATCAACGCCCAAGTTCAAAGGACATTGCAACAGCAATAGCAAGGAGCCACTAGTGGTACTCTGCCACCACCTAATCTTGTTGCATCTACAATAGCTCACCAGAGGGAGAAAGGAGTATGGGAGGAGGGTCCGACCCATTTTCCTAAGGCATCTCGGTCACTAGCTCCATATTACTAAGCTCTTTTTCGTATGCTGCCTGAGCATATAGACTAAGAGGAGCTCCACCGAGAGTCTTTCAGAGAAGCACCTATTTGTGAAAGGCAAAGGAGAAAAGCTCGCAAGCTATAGCTTCCCTGAAGAAATTAGCACGTCGTTTGCTTAGAAGGTGTTAGAGGATAAGCTGCCGAAGCATTATTAGAATCTGGCAATAAGAGAATACTTAGGGTCAACTGACCTTGAGAATCATCTTGACAAATTCAAGCACGCCGCCCTCCTTCACCAATTTACTGACGGAGTGAAGTGCCGGGTGTTTCTCACCACTTTCGGAGGTTCTGCTCAAAGGTGGTTTAAGCGATTACTTGCTGGATCTATTCATTGTTAAAGGATTTCCGCAAGATTCTTCACCACTTTGCAAGCAGTTGATAATACCAAAAGACTCCCCTGAGTCTTTTTCACTGAAGTAGGGGCCTAAGAAATCATTGAAGTCCTATATTAAAAAATTTAACCAAGTGGCTATGGATGTTCCTTCAGCCACCACCGAGATCTAGATGAGTGCCTTCTCCCAATGGATAGTTAATAATGATTTCTTCAATCCATTGGTTAGGAGACCCCCGAGGAATTTTGATCATTTGTTGGATCGGGTGACCGAATTCATCAATAATGTTGAAGACGCACAGACAACCCAAAGAAAAGATGCCCCAACACCAACACCGGTTCCAGCGCCTAAGCATTGAGCATTGACTGCTCCTCCACCTAGAGGATCTCCAGCAGCCCCTCAATCTCTTCATCAAGAACCACGACCACATGCCGTGTAACATGTGTGGGTCAAGCAAGAAAGACATCCAGAACTTCCTCAAGAAGCTCCAAGACCATGGTGTACTCTTCACCAGTCGACCACCCATGATATGCGAGATTGCTACACGCTAGGTAATCGCCAGTGCGGCAATCGGAGATTTTACAAACGCACTCAATCGCCCAATCGCTGACCCTACCGAAGATCTAATGGCTTGCCCAAAAGAAATCAGTGTAAGGCCAAGCGACAGCAGAGGATGCCACCACAACCTATGGACCAAATGCTAACTCCCGCTAAGAACCAACCTGAACTCCTGACCCGGTAAGAGGAGAATCCCAATAATACTACCCAAGGCAACATCAACATGATAACGGGAGTTCCAACTGATGGAGACTCCAACTAGACAAGAAAGTCACATGCTCAGTGATTGGAAATCCACATGGTTGATTGCAGCATAGAATGGGTGGCCAGGATTGAAATTAGTTTTGGGCCCAAGGATCTAGAGGAGATGAAGATACTATTGAGATTCAACTAAAGTCTCACATTGAAAAGATTTAGAAAAGATCATGGGTTTTAAAAGGATGTAGGATATATCCATTGGCATAAGACCTTTTGGGGAGAGCCCAAGAGCAAATCCATGAGGGTTTAGGTCCAAAGTGGACAATATCATGTCATTGTGGAGATATTTGGACATCCTTCAAATACAATAAATGGTATCAGAGTCATGGTCCAGACCAGATGCCATGTGGGGTGGCCTTGAACTAGGTTGAGGGAGGCTCGGAGCTGGTCATGAGTGATCAGATGCTTGTGGGGAGACCTATAGTAGGTCAGGGTGACCGAATACTTGCGAGGAGGTGAGTAGGTCACGATGATCGGATGCTTACAGGGAGGCCCGAAGTAGGTTAAGGTAACCGAATGCTCGCGGGGAGGCCCAGAGCAGGTCAAAGTGACCGAATGCAGATGCTTGTGAGGAGACCTAAAGTAAGTCAGGATGACTGGATGCTTACGGGGAGGCCTGGAGCAGGTCAAGGTGATCAGATGCTCACGAGGAGCCCGAAGCAGGGTAGGGGGATCAGATGCTCGCAGGGAGGCTCTGACCATGAGAGAAATTGTGGTCCTTCATTTGAAAGGAAGATTGTTGTGGTTCAATCAAAGTCCCACATTTGAAAGATTTGATAAAAATCATAGGTTTAAAAGGATATAGGATATCTCCATTGGCATTAGGCCTTTTCAGGAGAGCCCAAGAGCATAGCTATGAGGGTCTAGGCTCAAAGTGGATAATATCATGTCATTATGGAGATATGTGAATATCCTTTGGGAACAATAGATACCCCATGATTATGCATTAATATCAAGGTTGTTATAGCCAATTATAATATCTCTCATATTTTTATTGACACAGGTAGTTCTGTCAACATCATTCAATGCACCCTCAGCTTATAATGTCATTTTGGGCCATCCGACCCTAAATGAGTTTCGGGTAGTAGTCTCTACCTTCTTCCAAAAAATAAAATTTTCCATGGATGATCAAGTTGGGGAAGTTCGAGGAGATCAATTAATAGGGCATAAATGCTATGTTGATATAATAAAGACTGAAGCTCACTCCGCACGGAAGATACAGCGGATAGAAGTCAATGTTATCCAGGAGGTTCCACTCTCCCTAGTCTATGGAGAAAAGGAAGAAATCCATATTCAGCTAGGCTGATCGGAGCGATCATTCAAGTAGCGGTCGACTTACCCGAAGAGCTTAAAAAGGAGCTAGTTGCGTGTCTTACATGCAACAACGACGCCTTTGCATAGTCACCTGCAAAAGTAACCGAAGTGTCACCAACATCCATGGAGCATGTGCTTCATGCCTATCTAGACACTCAATTGGTTAAGCGAAGAAAACGAGATTTTAGAGCCAAGGAGAACAAAATCATTAAAGATGAGGTGGACAAATTGCTGGAGGTAGGCTACATTCGTGAATTTCAATTTCTGAGTTAGCTCACCAATGTGGTCATGGTGTCAAAGTTAGGAAACAAATGGTGGATCTGCATTGATTTTAGAGATTTTAACAAAGTCTATCCAAAAGATTATTATCTATTCCCTCGCATCGATCAGGTGGTGGATTTCACTTCTGGGTGCGAGTTGATCTATATATTGGATGCATACCAAGAATATCACCAAGTTCAACTTGCCAAAGACGACCAGGAGAAGGTCAGTTTCATAACTATCAAGGTCACTTATTGTTATAATGTTATGTCATTTGGACTAAAAAATGTAGGGGCTACCTACTAATAACTCATGAATAAGGTCTTTCAGAAGCAGATCAGCCGGAACATGGAAGTGTACGGGGATGACATCCTCATTAAGTCCCTTCGAGCGACCGATTTATGTGTAGATGTGGAATAAACTTATAAAACTCTAAGGCAGTATGAATTGAAGCTCAACCCCAACAAGTGCCTATTTGGAGTCAAGAGCGGGAAATTCTTGGGCTATATTATGACTGAGCGAGGGATAGAGGTTAATCCGAGCAAGGTACGGATGCTTTAAGATATGGCTCCTCCACACAATCTGAAGGACGCACAAAGACTGACCGTCCATAGAGTGTAAATCATTTACAACCCTACCAAGCTTAACAAGTACGTCTGTAATTTACTCGCGTATTATATAAAATTTTTTACAATTAATGAGAATGCAAGCGAACTTATCCAAAGATTCTTATAAGTTATAAATTATAACCCCGGCATGAAGACCGGGTGAGTCCTAAACTCCTGAACTGTTCGGTTGGGTTATAAGCGAGCAAGCTCTCGCACCTTAATTAAATTCAGAGTGGCTTAAAGACGGACCAAGTCCCAGACTCCCAATCGTTCGATCGAGTTATAAGGGAGCCTGCTCTCACAGCTCAGAAAAATCCAGAGTGGTTTAAAGATTGGGTTATGATAAAATCTTGAACAGTTCGGTCGGGTTATAGTGAGCATGCTCTCGCGACTCAATTAAATCTAGAGTGGCTTAAAGATCGAGCAAGTCCCAGACTCCTGAACCGTTCGATCAGGTTTTAAGTGAATATGCTCTTGCGGTTCAGTTAAATCCAGAGTGGCTTAAAGACAGAGGAAATCTCAGACTCCATAACTGTTCGATCGGTTTATAAGAGAGCATTCTCTCATGCACAGTTAAATCTAGAGCGGCTTAAAGACCGAGCAAGTCCCAGACTCCCAAACCATTCAGTCAAGTTATAAGCAAGCATGCTCTTACAACTCAAATAAAGAACATCTTAAAGACCGGGTTATGGTAAACTCCTGAATCATTCAGTTGGATTATAAGTGAGCATGCTCTCACGGTTCAGATAAATCCAGAGCGGCTTAAAGACTGGGTTATTATAAACTCCTGAACCATTTGATCAGGTTATAAGCAAGCATGCTTTCTTGGCTTAATTAAATCCATAGCGGCTTAAAGACTGAGCAAGTCCCCGACTCCTGAACTATTCGGTCAGGTTATAAGCGAGCATGTTCTCGTAGCTCAATTAAATTCAGAGTGGCTTAAAGACCGAGCAAGTCCCAGACTCCCGAACCATTCGGTTGAGTTATAAGCGAGCATGTTGTCACATCTCAGATAAATCCAAAGCAGCTTAAAGACCAGGTTATGATAAAATCCCAAACCATTCGATTAGGTTATAAGCGTCTTGTGACTCAGTTAAATCTAGAATGATTTAAAGACTGAGCAAGTCCCAGACTCCCAAACTATTCAGTCGGGTTATAAGCAAGCATGTTCTCGCGGCTCAATTAAATCTAGAGCGGCTTAAAGACCGAGCAAGTCTCAGACTCCTAAATCATTCAATCGGGTTATAAGTGAACATGCTCTTGAGGCTTAGTTAATCTAGAGCGACTTAAAGACTGAGCAAGTCCTAGACTCAAGAACCGTTTGGTCAGGTTATAAGCGAGCATAATCTCACGACTGAGATAAATCCAGAGTGTCTTAAAGAACAGGTTATGATAAACTCCTGAACTGTTAGGTCAGATTATAAGAGAGCATACTCTTGCAGCTCAGATAAATCTAAAGCAGCTCAAAGATTAGGTTATAATAAACTCTCAAACCATTCGGTCGAGTTATCAGCGAGTATGCTCTTGTGGCTCAGTTAAATTTAGAGTGGCTTAAAGACTGAGTAAGTCCCAGACTCCCAAACCATTCGGTCAGGTTATAAGCAAGCAAGCTCTCGCAGCTCAGTTAAACCTAGAGCGACTTAAAGACCGAGCAAGTCCCAGACTCCCGAACCGTTTGATCAGATTATAAGCGAGCATGCTCTCACGGCTCAGATAAATCCAGAGTGGCTTAAAGACTAGGTTATGATAGACTCCTGAACCGTTCGGTCAGGTTATACGTGAGCATGCGCTCACGGCTCAGATAAATCCAGAGTGGCTTAAAGAATGAGTTATGATAAACTTTCGAACTGTTCGGTCGGGTTATAAGAGAGTATGCGCTCATGGCTCAGATAAATCCGGAGATTATAACCCCTGGCTTAAAGACTGGGCGGGTCCTAAAACTCCTGAATTATCTTGCCTTGAATTTTCATTCGGTATTAGTATCTCACTCGGTATTATAATTTGGCATGACAAGTGAGGAAAATTATTAGTCCTTATGTCACAAGCCTCTAAGTTGTTGTCTAGGTTATAAACGAGCATATATTCCATATGGATTTCAACTATAAGAATTTCATTGCAATATCCGACCTGATTATTCTAATCAGCATGATTAAGTTATCCAGCTCAAAAGTATATTATGAAAAATCATTCAGTACCCTACCTGGCTTATTATGCTTATCAATATATATTATATGGGGAGGCATAGAGGAGTTTATTCTATGAGAAGTACGGGTGATTCTGAAGATATACAAGAAAAATAGGTGCCACTTAAATTTATTTAAGGCATATCTTGACACAATATAAATTCATATTTTAGAATATCATAACGGTTAACTTTCGTTCCTTCCAACAATTACGTACGGTTACATGTTAGGGAGCATAACATGGAAGGTATCAGTCAAATTTACTTAAAAAATCCGTCGAAAGCTCGTTAAGAAGTCAGTGTTGATCTATAAATTTTCTAGAGGGTTCTATTGATAGATAACCGTCTTCCCATAGTTGTTGAACAACTCCTTCTATCGCATGATTGAGAATGCATAAAAGTCACTTAGCTAAGTTTCTTTTAAATCTGATGGGATCTAGATATTCTCTCCTTCCAACTTTGAGGAGTTCAGCTTCCCCTGCCTTGTAATTGGCCAGCTCGGTCTACAGAGTTTAGTTGAGCCTGTAATGATCCTATCTGAGTGGCTCGCATGTTCAGTTCCCCTTGTTGCTCTAGAAGTAATAAGTTCTTCGAGGATAGCTCCTAAGGCAAGTCCTCTGCTTTGTAACTGGCCAGTTCAGCTTTTGTATAATTTAGTTCTGCTTGCAACAATCCTATTTGGGAGTCTTAGGCACCCGATTCCCTTTATTGTTCCAATATCAATAAGTTCTTCGTGGGCAACTCCTGGAGCAATTCAAGAGATCTAGACATGCGTTAAAGGGCCAATTCTTCTAGTAGAGTAGTTTTGTGGGTTAGGTTAGAAAGGGCTTTGTCTCTTAGTGCACTCTCTACTTAAAGTTTAGACTCACTACATTGTAATAGGAATTCCAACTATTGCTTATCTCTCTGTTGAGAATCCACCAGTTGTTGGGACTTCTTCGAAGTTTGTTCCAATTATGAAAGAAGTATGTTTCGGGCTTCAGCTTCTTTCTGCCTAATTTTAACTTCTCTTTGTAAGTTGATCATTACAATGTTCGTAATGGAGGCGGTTGCTTCTAGCTCCTTTACTCGACCTTTTAGAATCTTGTTGCTCTCTCTAAGTCCATGACAAGTTGGCCCAAATGTAGCCTAGAACATTGAACTAAATAAAATAAGGATACAGTTATAGTTCATAAAGGTAATTTAAAAAGACTTAGTCATGAACTCACCGTAGTAGCATTTTGAGTATGCTCGTCAGCACACTTTGATATAGTGGTCCCTTGTATTTGTCATGTGCTTGCACCCACGACTCCACTAGTGGACCCTTTAACTTAAGTGTCCCATAGGATGGGAAAGAAGTAGTGTCCAAGCCTTGTTGGGATAGTAACCCATAAGATTGCTTGAAACCACATTGAGAGCTAGGTGGAGAAGTAGGCCTTGAAGGAAGAGCAAGAGGGATCCCAAGTGACTATGAACGAACAGAAGTTAGTTACATGGGTAAAGATTCTGATATTTGTCTAACCGGTCCAGGACTTTACTCGGGTATTGATTGTTCGGATGTATGTTCGGCCGATCTTGTATTAAGAGTTCATTTGGAGTAGAGGGTAGTTGAAGAAACACTCAAGGCTTGTGGCAGAATTGGCTAAGTAAGCAAAAGGGCTAGCATTGTCTCGACTGGGTTGATAGCTAGGGGGTCACATGGGACATAGGTATAAGAATGTCTGGCCTCATCATGGCAATTGTAAAATGAGAGCGACTATATTTTTGAGATCCAAGCTCTTTACCTCAAGCAAAAGGAATCTCGACCAAAGAAAAAGGATCCCACTTGGTGATGAGTTTCTTAGGTATACCCAGGCATGTAGCCTTTGCTTGGGGCATTTTGCACTTAATTATGAGAGGAGAATCCAAATTTATAGAGCTAGAGAAAGAACTACGAGAAGGTTCTGCTAGAGGAAGTAGACCAACAGAAGTGGAGGCCTATTCAAACTGACGCTCTTTTAGTAGGTTCTCGCCTATTTGGTTTAAAGCTTCTTTCATTATCCGAATGTTTTTAAAGAGAAAAGCTGGAGTTGGCCTCTGTTGTAAAAATAAGTGAGCTATTAGAAATCTTTATAATAGTTGGCCAAGAAATAGCAAATGACTAAGGAAAGACAAGGATCTTTTCTTACCAAAGGTGGTTCTTAGCTCGAGATTAACTGGAGTGAGTCTAAAAGTATATAATAAGCCTTCTATAGTCAACTCGGGCAAGCTAAACTTTAAACCTCTCAGTTAATCTAGGGCTTGGCGAAGGATTGGGTCTGTACGAAGGTTACCTAAGTCAGGAATAGCGAGAAGGTTTGGCTGCTAGGTTGTGGGATAGGATAGAGAGCTTGTGTTGATAGTTCTAAGCATGAAAAATATAGAAATATAAAATATGTAAAAACTCATAGTGATCTCCCGCAGATCTGCAATTGGCATCGGTAAGACTTTCTAACGGAAGAACGATCACATAATCGGAAAGCTCTTCATGGTTCACAAACCAAATCCCATGCCTTGGATGTTCTTCTTCTCTACAAGATACATAGTCTCAACAGAATTCTGACAACACTTATGATGTGCTTCGATCCCGTCTGTGTACACAACGTAGCAACCTTTTTTGATGCATGCACCCCTCTTGCTCTCTTTTCCTTCTTGCACCAATTGCCTTGGATGCTTTTTTATAGAGGAAGATAAAGAGTCATCTTCCTCTACCTCCATTAATGGAGGAATGAGAAAGGGTTGGAAGGTGAAGGGGAAGAGGCACCCTTTCACCTTCTTAACACCAACATCTCTCACTCGTCCAAGTCAATCCTTAAAGGTTAACTGGTCACAAAGACCATATAAGTCACATAGACTATATTATAATCAAGTCACAAAGACCAGATAAGAACTAGTTAGTCACAAAGACCAAATAAGAACATTCATTCCATACATTAGGGAAAATGGTTTGTGCGACATCAAGCACACTGAGCAATTATTGCTAAGAAGATTGTTGCACCTTACATAGCTGATCTTTGAGCAATCAATGCTAACAAAGTTGTTACACTTTACTTAGCCGCTCTTCCAAATGAATTAGAGACACTCTCATTATGGCACATAGTCTCTCTCCTAGCTGAACATATCTGCTACCCAGGAAATATCCAATCTCCTAGTGGCACACAACCATTATCTAGGAGATATCCATGTCTTGCTATTTACCCAGATTAAATAATCTTTATTTATATCAATATGAACATCTCTAATCTCTTATAATAACTATTATGTCAAGAGCATGTTCCACATTCAATATTTACAATCATTTCTATATATAACATAAATGGGTCGACCAGTGAATAACATCAAAAGATGCAAATCTATTTAATCTTCCTTTTTATCTAGAATTTATTTATTTTAATCAGTCGCTTTCATATTTATGCTCCATAGACCGAATCATCCATAGTCAATAGGAAATATGCTAAAGTAGCAAACAGTGATCATAACTTCAAGTAGACAGCTAAATAGTCACTAAGGGTAAAATTGAGATTAACTTATAATCTCAAGGGTCTCACATAGTAAAGAAGCAGGGATCCATTCTCCTACTACCCTTCTTGTCGCCATAGCACATGTGGTATGAATCACTTGCTACGATGTTATTCACTTTACTAAAAAGAGTGCATGTTTTTCTTAAATTTTAACATCGCACAGATTTCGATCTAGACATACCTAATGTCTAATTTTGAATTCAACATATGAATTCCAATCTGGCCTTTAAATAGATTCAGTAAATGGTGGGTACATTTACTCCAATCATTACATAAATGATCTCATCTTGATATAATTATCAAGGCGACCTTAACTTATATGTATGTCTCTATTCAAAGTTACATAAATTGTCCCATAAGTAATTGTTTTACCTCTATTTATACTTAACAAATAAAGATGATTGCCCATGTGAGTGGACCAATCTCAATCTGCCAATATGCTCATCAAGACTTTAATCCAAAATGTAACAATATATACATTGAATAGATCATGACATTTTACAACGTGTTGCATTTTACGAAGTCACAAAGACTTCCCATTCTTTGAAATGACTCTTTAGTCAATGGCTTAGTAAAAGGATCTACAAGCATAGTATGTGTAGAGATATACTCAAGAATTATCATTTTCTTGTCCAGAATATCTCTTATAAAATTATGCTTAATTCTATATGCTTGCCTTTGCTGTGATATTTGGGATCCTCAGCTTGACCGTTATAGTACACTGTAACAGAACTCTCACTGTCCTCAACAATATTCAAATGCTTCAGGAACCTTTTCAACCAGACAAATTGTTGCACAACTGATGCGCAAGTCACACAACTTTCATTGTCAACAAGGCTACACAAGCATAGCTATATAGCTTCTATTGTCGACAAGGCTATATAAGCCAAGCCACATAGCTTCCATTGTCAACACAGCTACATAAACCTGCTTCTTGCTATTCCATGAGATGGCGCTACCATTTAGCAAGAAGGTATAACCAATGTGGATTTTTTATCATTAAGGTCTCTTGTCCAATCTGCATCTGCGTAGCCACTCAGGCTTATCTTAGATACTTGAAAACAGATACATAATATGTTTTCCTTCTAAGGTATTTTAATATCCTCTTCACCACTTTTCAGTGTCTCGATCTTGGGTTTAATTGGAAATGACTAACTAAGCCAACATTATAACTTATATCAGGATAAGTACACAACATAGTGCACATCAAACTACCAATAGCACTGGCATATGGTTTTTTATTTCATTTCGGCTATTTTCTTCAGGAGTCTTGGGATACAATGTTACAATTAAGTGTTATAGGATCTTAGTAATATAAGCCTCTTGAGACAAACTCAAAAGCCTTTTTGATCGATCTTACATGATCTTCACTCCTAAGATATACTTAGCTTCTCTTCAAAAATAATACCCTCCATTTGGGTATATCTTTTTACAACTAGTCGAACTTTGTATCGATTAATCGATTCATTCACTTTCCTCTTGATTTTGAGAATCAACTTATTCCCAATAGCTCTTCTGCCCAGAGGAAGATTGACTAAATCCCAAACTTGATTCTTTCTCATTGAATCCATTTCCTCATCCATTGCAACTTACCCCTTTTTTTCTCTAACGGAGCATCTTAATGCTTCCTCTACCGTTCGAAGTTCATTGCGTCAACTGAGAGTGTTATTAATACCTTATTCTCAATATCAAATCATTTCTTCGTAAGTTGGGTTGTTGAGAAGTCAACTTATGACTTGGCAAATCACTCCCACTAGGTTGACTAGACTTAGGCATCTCTTTTGACACCTTTCTTGTTGATAATATCTCGTCCTCTCAAAAAGGAATACTTTTATCAGCATCACCTCTGGTTGGGAACTTTGTTTCGAGAAAATTACATCTCTTGAATATATTTCGGAGATGGTTCCATGTAGTTGCTCACCTATGAAAACATAACCTTGGAGGTCTCATGATATCTAATAAATATACATTTCTTACCCCTAGGTCCCAATTTCTATACTTGTGAGAACTATCATGAACATAAGAAGCTGGCCCTCAGGGTCTCAGATTACTTAAATCCAATTTTCTGTCTGTCCAACGTTCATATTGGGTAGATGGAACTGATTTTGAAGGCACTTTGTTAAGTATATATGCCGCAACTAATAATGCATCTAAGCAAATTACTCTACTCCATCATAGACCTAACCATATCTAGAAGAGTTTTATTTCTTCTTTCAATAACCTCATTTTGCTGTGGAGTTCCTGGGATTGTTAGCTGTCTAATAATTCCTCTATCATTACTATTATCTTGAACATATCAGACAAATATTTTCCTCCACGGTCAGTGTGTAAAGTCTTAACTTTACATTCCGTTTGATTATCAACTTCGTTCATTTAACGAATAAAGCAATCTAATGCTTCAAACTTATGAGAAATCAAATACACATGACTAAAATGAGAGAAATCATCAATAAATGTAATGAAATAGGAAGTTCCATGTCTAGCCTTTACATTCATTGGACCATAGATATCCGAATGAATTAATTGCAATGATGATTCAATGCTTATAGCCTTACCAAATGGTTTCCAAGTTACTTTTCCATCAAGATAATGCTCACATATAGACAAGTGAATCTTATCCCAAATGCCCAATAGACCACCCTCTCTAGCTAACATATTCATACGTTCTTGTCCTATATGTCCTAATCTAGTATGTCAAACCTCATTGGTTATATCTGCATCACTACTTAGAGTAATATTTGAAAAACAACCCTCAATAGCACAATTGATATCTAGTTTTACATCAAGAATTATAAAACCATTTGATAAAAAAAACCATATCCGATTGACACTGAGTCAATCTTAAGTTCAATAATCTAACTATAAAAATTAATACAATACCATAAATCAAGAAGACCTATAACGGAAACAAGATTCCATCGAATTTCAGGAGCATACAAGACATCATGTAGAAACAAAATACTACCACCATGGAGGTTGAGTTTGCAAGTGTCGACTCCTTTGACTTCAACTCTTGCATTGTTTCCTACATAGATCCATTTGTTGCTTGCTGGTACCCGTCGGTACTCTACAAGTGTAACTCACTCCCGAGCTACATGGTTGGTTGCTCCGGAATCTATAATCCACAAAGGATAAGAATCAACTAACAATACTGAACTAGTAACAAAATCCTTAAGAAAAGAAGACACACTTGCATTGTTTCAGTCTGGTCTTCTTTCCTTTATTCTTGATTGGATCTTGTCCCACAGCAGAAACTTCTTTCTTCTTTCCCTTCCCCTTCTTGAACCATTTCTTTTTCTTGGATCCAGATGATCCAACATAACCAATAGCCACATAGGCTAGTCCAGAAATCCTTACAGATTCAACTCTCTCCGCCTCCAATTCTACATGACATGAGATGTCAATGAAAGTCTTAATACTCTCACTGTGAGTTAGGGTCTTCCTTATAGTCTCTCAAGAATCTAGAAGGGAATGAATAACTGCTTGAACCTGTTGTTCATCGGTCAACTCATGACCAACAATTTTAAGCTCCTAAATCATGTTCGACATCTCCCTTAGGTGTTGAATCATTGTAAGATTCAAACGCTTCTTGTAGCTATCAAACTTAATCATCAACTGTCGAAGCTTGCTCAGACTTACTCCACTATATTTCTTCTTAAGGGCTACCTAGACTGCATGAGCCGTAAGATACAATTCATACTCAAAAACTAGGTCATCAACCATTGAACTAATCAATGTTCCCTTAGTAGTGGAGTACTTCTTCTTCCATGCTTTATAGGCATCAAGATTCTGTCTGTTCTGTGTAGTGGGATCTACAGGTTCTTTCATAACCTGTTTTATGGCCTTAAGAACTTCTTTTTCCTCAAGAACGCATTGTATCTTGAGTTGCTAGATTTTATAGTTATCCTCATATAATTTCTCTCTATTATTGAGTTTATCTATAATATTCTTATTTGTCATGATCTAACATAAATAAACATATTATTTAGTATTCAGTGCAATTCATATGCATGCAATTTATTATTGACTCAATATTAATTTGAGTTGGTTTATAAAATCAAGTGATAACTACATTTCCACTCATCATTTGTATAGTCCAATCAAATCAACATTGATCAATACTATTACATACATCCTAACAAATGAACTAATCATCATTCTATCATGATTTCTTTAATTTAATGAACTAATCATTTAATAAAATAAACTAATCATTTTTCATGTATCATGTAGAGTAATCAACATATGAATGAACATATCATTCATATAAATATGCCGCATATTGTTAACATATAACAAACAAACATGAACTAAATGGACTAATATTGTTCATACATAATAACAATAACAATAATAGAACTCTTACAAACTAGATAGGCTGACACTACTCCTACTAGGATAGACACTAATGCAGTGGCCAACATCATCACCTTCAACCTGGACTCATTTGAGGGCAATCTCAGATAGACCAACTTTAAGATTTTCAATTTGATCTATCATCGAAACTTCTTCAGAATCCTCTTAAGGTTCTTTAGGATCGTTCTCTGAATCCTTCTCAAATTCTTCATGATCTTCCTCTAGGAACTCATGGTGACGTAGTTCCACACACAACTATGTATATAAGGTTCTTCCTTCGGAGAGCCTCCATATCTGGTGTGCTACCACCTTAGGATTCTCCGGCAGTGAATGAATCAATGGCTAGATTATGTAATTATCTAGGATTGGAAACTCTTCTTATTCGAGTTTCCAGGACTGGTAATCATCCATGTCATCTTTAAATTGAAATTAAATAAGTTAGTACAAAACCAACTAACCAGTACAAAACTAGCTTAATTTAATTTATATAGGCATATAACCAATATTATTAATCAAGAAAAATAAATCTTCTTGATTTTCAAGAGTCTAAATCAACTGATCCATTTGATCGGTTGATTGGGAATCCAGATCTTGAGCTCTGTCCAATGCCCTCATTAGAACTAATCTTACTAGATTGGGATTTCTTACCTATGTTTTTTTAATCTAAGCCAATTTAAGTCAATCTCAGACTTATTGATCAAACTCAGGTCCATTTAATCAAACCAATGTCTATTATATTAAGTCTGACCCATTAGAATAATTCTAATTAATTTAGTTAAACCAACTAATAGTTTAAACTAGATCGGGGTCTAATTGGAGCAAAAAAATTAGTCTAGTAAATCTTGATCGATCGAGTTGTCCAATATGTCCCTTGACACCGTAAATCGAGTTATACTCTATCTCCTGAATAGCCTCCCTTAGCTCATTCCATCACACATAGCAGCAAATTATTGTGTATATTATCTAAGGCATCTAGAATTGAAATTACTAATGTCAGTACAAAATTGACAAACCAGTAACAAAACCAGTTAATCTCAATTCACACATATGCATAGAACCAATAAATAGAATACATAAGCAAATAAGAAAAAATAAATTTTCTTTATTTAAGGAATTCTAGTAGACTGACACACTGGACCGATCGATTAGAAATAAGATCCTGATCATTAGCTTGGTCCATTTGATCAAATCTGATCTTTTAAAATAAATCTGGAAAGATCTAGCCCAACACATGTAATCAAAACTACTCCAATTAATAATAAACCAATCTAGTTAAACCAACCAATGGTTTGAACCAAATCTGGGTATTATTGAATTTAACTTGTTTGGTTAAACTAACCAATGGTTTGAACCAGATTGGGATCTAGTTGGACTAAGCTGGTCTAGTTCAATTTTCAATTAATTGAACCTTGATCCTCAATTAAATAGTGAACAGATTTAATCTGAATGGATTAAACACATATGCATGTTGGAAAAAGCTATAATAGGCAATTGTCTGATCCATTCATGCATCATCTACTGTTCACATTTTTTATTTATTTAATCTTGAGAACGTGAGTACGTTTCACTTTCTCTGATTTTTTTTTACTTGAATCGATTAAAAATGTTTGATGGAGGAAGAGTAACATATAATGTTTTCTTCATCATTTTAATTGATTACAAATGGAATTTAATATATTATTTAGATCAATTAAAAATATATTTGAATCGATTACACAAATTTAATGTGCTTCGTCAGTTTAATTGATTACACAGATTTTGAATCGATTAAGATCTGTTTAAATCGATTAGTTTAATCGATTAAACTTCTTCTCTTCTCTGCTGCGACCGGGATGCTCACTTCTTTTGCCGCGACAAACACGGCTGTCGTGACTGTTGATCGTCGGCCTCCCGACGTCATCGCTGACACACTCCGACCTCGAAAGCCGATAGCCAGCAATCCTCTCGGGGCTCGACAACTGTGGTAGATCGCGACCTAGTCTCGATCTTGCCTAGCGACGGTGGAAGAGACAATTTTTTTCGATGAAGAAACAAGTTTCATGCTTAGGCATCACTTTGATACCATTATTGATAGTTCTAAGTATGAAAAATACAGAAATATGAAATCTTTAAAAACTCATAGTGATCTCCCGCAAATCTACAATCGGCGCCGGCAAGACTTGCTAATGAAAGAACGATCACGTAATCGAAAAGCTCTTCAGGGTTCACAAACCAAATCCCATGCCTCGGATGTTCTTCTTCTCTGCAAGACACATAGTCTCGACAGAATTCTGACAGCACTTCTGATGTGCTTCAGTCCCATCTGTGTACACAATGCAGCAACCTTTCTTGATGCATGAACCCCTCTTGCTATCTTTTCCTTCTTGCACCAATTGCCTTGGACACTTTTTTATAGAGGAAGATGACTCTTCATCTTCCTCTACCTCCATTAATGGAGGAATGAGAAAGGGTTGGAAGGTGAAGGGGAAGAGGCACCCTTTCACCTTCTTAACACCAACATCTTGGAAGGTCTATGAAAAAATATTTATCTTTTCATTCCTCCTAGGTTAGAATCCTATTGAACAAAATCACCTCAGGATGAGCCTGAAAGCGAAATAGATTGCCCTCTACTTTTTGGGGGAAGAAATAATAGTGAAACAATCGAGGAGAAAGAGGAAAATTTGAACAAGCGAAAAATAATGACACTACCACTTACGATGCAAAGAGATTAGGGAATAAGTTGATGGACTGATATGCAAAAATATTGGCTAATGACAACAAAGAAAGGATGAAGGGGGAAATGGAGTCCAGCTATGACTTGTTCTCTGAAGACAACAATACTCTCGGGCAAGGGACGATGAGGGCGAGCTTGGTCGGTAGGAATAACTATATAAGAAGGAAGCCTGTAGTTGATGGTGAGGTCATAAGCATCCTCAATAGTAAAGTTAGAAGATCATTGGGTGTACCACGAATGAGCTTCAGTCATGGTAAACAAGAAGATGAGGAAACAACAAGTGTGAAAATACTGAGGAAGGAGAAGAAGTAGAAACCTTAGGGTTTTCTAAAAATTTTTATAGGAATTTGTTAAGCTCACCTATCAAGCAAAGTTGTTAGTTGGTAATAATGAAAAGACAGGTTATATTCTGGATCATTGCATGATGAAGACAAAGTGATAGGTATAGGGAAAGGCGCATAGAAGTAATGATGAATGCACACATGGCACCAATTAGAAACTTGTTGTTGTAACTGATTTGATAGGTAATTTTTTTGAAGCGTTGTTGTTCTTATCTAGGTAAACCTAGTTTTTTATGCAACCTTTTTCAAATCTCAGCTGACCATAAGCTCGTGTGAGCATTTGCAACTCATTCGGGAGGATAATGAGTAGAGTAACCTGGCCAAAATTGTGTCGAACCAGTTCGAGACTTTGAGTAAAGTGAGTATCGATCAGCTTTCATTTTGGCCAGTCCAACCTTAAAATTTAAACTCAAATGAATTTACGCCCGGTTGGTCACAACGGTGGTCGGGTTTATCTAGAAACGCTTTATGCATTATTACTCATTCATCCTTAAGGATGGACAGATTTTACTTCAAGGGGATCTAAGAGGATTGGTTTGCCCCTGATGTAGTTCTTGTTTTCGTCCTGTCCAGGTTTTTTTGGTTGGACTTATGTTATCTTTAGTATATGTTGGTGCAATATCCCTAGGTCAAGGTTGACATGGTTGACTAAGCTTGAGTTAGCTCGAGCTTGAGTCTTGATATTTGGGTTTCGATGTTTGACAATACATAGAGACTGACGATACGTGGAGATTGCAGGCGCAATTGTCCGATTGGAGAGATTGTTAGAGCATTTCCCCATTGGTCAGGGTTTGACCATATTGGTGTGAAGAAGAGTCAAGTAGGTCAAGATTGACCGGATACTTGACTGGGAAGCCCTAGTAAGTGAAGCCAAGCAGTTTGGAAAATCCTAGTGAATGAAACTATGTGAAAGTCCCGGTGAGTGAAGCCGGACAGTGGAAAAATCCTGATTAGTGAAGCTAGGTGAAAGACCTAGTGAGTGAAGGTAGGCAGTGTGAAAATCCTAGTGAGTAAAGTTAGGTGAAAGTTCTGGTGAGTGAAGCCAGGCAGATGGGAAGTCCTAGTGAGTGAAGCTAGATAGAAGTGAAAGTTCTGGTGAGTGTAGCCAGGCAGAGGGGAAGTCGTAGTGAGTGAAGCTAGGCAGAAGTTAAAGTCCTGGTGAGTGAAGCCAGGCACGGGAAATCCAGGTGGATCAAGGCTGATCGGACACCTGGTGTTGGTAAGTCCAAGCGGGTCAAGGTTGGCTGGACACTTGGCACGAGGAGAAAAAGTCCAAGTGGGTCAAAGGAATTGACCGGACACTTGGTGAGGGAGTCCTAGCAGGTCAAGGGTGACCGGATGCTAGGCATGATGTCCCAATAGGTCATGGTTGACCGGATGTTGGGTTTGGGGACTCTAAACTTGAGTTTAAACAAGTCAAGGAGGAAACCAATCAATCACCCGATCGATTGAACAGGGGTTCAATCGATCAACCGATCGATTGGAGTTGTGCTGCAACAAGCAGCAGCCCAATAGATCGGCCGATCGATTGAGAGCAGTTTGTCGGGGACACAGAACACTTCCCAATCGATCAGCCGATCGATTGGGAAGCCCCAATCAATTGGTCGATCAATTGGGGATGGTCTGGATTTCTCGCACGATCGCGAGAAAGCCTGAATCGATTGAGCAATTGATTCAGGGCGTTTCCAGAGAGCTCAGAGGCGCTCTGGATCGATCGACCGATCGATCCAAAGCCTCCCCAATCGATTAAGAGCAATTCAATCGATTGGGATCCGACCGTTGGAGCAGGATAAAGCCGTTGGCGTGCGATTTTCTGAATATATCTTCTTCGGCTTTCTTCTCCACGAAACAACGATCCTCTCCAGAGCTCTCACGCCAGTTCTTGAAGGTTTCTTGGAGTAGGTTTTGTTGGACATCCAAGATCAAGAGGTGATCCGGGCAAGAAGAAGAAGCCAGGGTTAGGGTTTCCTGTGTAAACTTGTCAGCTTTTGCTTGTATTTGATTCCCTTTCTTTCTTCTTTTGTTGAGAGCTTGTGTCACGCCCTAGAGGAGTCCCTATCCGAAGAAATTTCGGCAGCATCTCCCCTGTACGGGTGACAATCTGAAGCATTACTACATACACAATATACATCAGCCACATACGGCTGGAATATATATATACAAAATACGAACAACAGAACACACAGTTTAATATACTCAGCCTACCCGGTTGGACAAAAATAAATACAACCACGCAGTTTAATAAGCCTACACGGCTGAACGTAAACACACAGCAGCGGAAGACATAAAACGACACGAACGTAAAACCAACAACGACACTAACAAAAATACCTGTCATCACAGACTTGACCCAGAACACAAACCAATTCATACATTACTAAAATCACTATATACTAAAAATACAAGTAAAGAAGAAATAAAACCGATATAACGCAGGACCTAGGACTGGCAACCGGCATCTCTCCAAGCATCCACGACTCATCTACTTGTTACCTGGCGAAAGAAAATCATTTTGTGGGGTGGTGAGTATTGGAACTCAGCGGGTATAGAAAAGATAGTACATGAACGTAATCAACCAATAGAGAATACCCAAAAGGAATACAGTCTCATAAGAGAAAGCAGATACAAAAAAATAAAACCATGATAAAGGTTCATACCTGGAACCATATCCTAGGCTAGATATAGAAAGTCAGAAATGGTACTAATCTGCTACAGTACTGCTCATAACTACAGAGGTAACGTGTAAGGTATATAAACATTTCCAATTAATAAACCAAGGTTTAACCACGTACAACGTGAGCATATCTCAACATAAGACAACATATCAACATAAGTGAACAACAGCAAGAAGCAACAGCAGCATAAATATACCACAGCAGCATAAGTAAGCAATAACAACATAAGTAAACAGCAGCAGTCAAAGCAGGCATAATAACAGCGTATGCACGGATGGTCACCCCGCCCACCTCTCTGCACCATGACCCCTGTATGGTCGAGAGGCCGGATCAATGACAACTGTACCACCCAAAGGCCGCCACTCCCGCGAGTGACTGGATGGACATGTGCTGAGTAGCTAACTAGCTACACAGCGAAGGGGGTCCATGCTGCTCGTACTCCAGCTATCACTCACACGAGTGGCCGAGTGCGGCACGACAGGACAAACGACATTAACTCCAGCTACCACTCTCTCGAGTGGTCGAGGATACGACATGCATGCAATGATATGATGCGAACAATGCAACAATCATCATATATATATATATAAGCAGAAACGGGTATGCTACATGAAGCCAGCATGCTCAATATCGTACATAAATAAGCAACAGTCAAAGCATACAAACATGATATCTAGTATCTGCTACTGATCATAGACAACAACAAGAGACTGTATAGATATGGAACAAATTTCTCAAAGATTGCGTGGAAGTATCAAGCCTCGAAAAGTAAGAGTGGAGTCAAGGTAAACAGTCCTTATCCAAAATAATTCATGCACTAAGGTAAAAGTACTAAAAGAAAACAAAGCAAGAAGTACCCGCCTTTATATGTCGATCTTGCTGACCATCTTCAAGTCTGTGAGATCGCATCGAGCTCAAATCCTACAAATATAGGATACAAATCTAATCTAAGTACTAGAGTAACCCTATTACCAATTCAATTAACTATTAAGCTTATAAACCAACTCACTTAACACTTAGCTGATATCTAATCAATTATCCAAGTAAGGGAGTTCATTAATCATTAGCCAATTAAGTCAATTAATTAATTACTCTCTTAATTAATTAACTAAATAGATTAATCCTAACAAGTTAACCCATTAACTCATATTTAATTCAATTACTTAAATTAATCAACTATTTAATTAGTCAACTTATCAATCGATCAGACCATGTGTTCATTAACCAAGTATCTATATCATCAACAATTGATTAATAAACTTGTTACTTAACTAACGGGTCACTAACCAAACGAGATCAGTGTAATCAATTTATCATTGGCACTCTATCAGTTTAATCATCTAACTAATATATCAATGAACCTATTACTTATTAAAATCTAATAACACAACTAATCAAACTACCTTTGATTAACCAAACTTATGTATACCTTTTTCCTTCCCGGCGGCGACTCACCACTGTCAGCGGTGGCATGGGGTTGGGCTGCTATGGATGGTCGACGGTGACTGCGCCAATAGCGTGCACTGTTATAGCAACAGTCGTTGCTCTTGGCACAGTCATGGGACGTGCAATTTCTCTCGGCTCCTGGCGGCAATAAGCACTGAAGGAGGAGGTTTGAGGCATTGGCGGTCGGACGATTGCTACGGCACCAGCGGCAGCATCACGAGGGTGTGTGTAGATTTCGGATTGGTGTCCGTTCCGATGAACCCTACCGCCACGGCGGAGCTCGGGCGCGGAGAGGCCAGCCGGTGGTTGCATCGACGATGGAAACCACGGCGACTGGCACGCGTCATCGTCAAGAGGGATTGCTGGGTTCGCGACGGTGGGGTAAAGCCGACCGGCAGCAGAGGTAGGATGCGATCGAACGACGCTTCCAGCGGTCGGCGCGCAGCGCCGCGAGCAGATGTGAAAATCGCCTGGGCTTCGGGGTCGTGCGGACGAAGCTGCGCGGAGACAGCTATCGCGCGAGGTCGGCGGGTCGCGCGGAGGCGGCGGTCGCGCGGAGGCGGCGGTCGCGCGAAGGCGGCAATCGCGGAGAGGAGGAGGAAGGAGGTCGGCGGGTGAAGAGAAGAAGGTTTTCGGCGAGAGAAGACATAGGGCACGGGAGTTTTTAAATAAAAAGGGAAAATAATATTTAAGGAAATTAAACATTTCCTTGTTTAAATTGGACAACTTAAACAGACTTTACCCTGGCCTAAAATTTATCCCCTTAACCTACGTCATACAAGCTCCGAAAAATTTTCAGAAAATCCCTAAAAATTCCATTAAGATTTTTCATCCATTAAACCTTCTTATTTAATTATTATCTGTTGCCGTATTTTACAGCTTGTATAAGGCTTCTCCGCCTTCGGTAGTTATCGTAAAGGAGTGTTTTCATTAGTGGAGAGTGATTGTGTGTGTGGATCCTTGGATTAGTCACCTCTTCCTGAGGTGGATACCAAGTAAATCCTTAATATTAGCGTTGTAGTTTTTGTTTCTTGTATTTTCCGCTGCATACCATCACCAAGAAGCAAGCAACAAAGAGCACGAATTTCCCCCCTCTAGCTACATTTCGACCCTAACAGTATACACATAAATTATTGGACAACCAGAATGCATAGTAAAGACGTTTAGAGGAAAGTCAAGTTGTATTTAGGATGGATATGCACATCTGGTTCAGTAATTGAAAACAACATAAAAAAAATAATGTAAATTAAGCAAGGTTTGGAAACAGGTCAGGTGGACCACTATCAACTATCCTTTTAAGATCCAAAAAGTTGGCGAGGGGATCGGAAGTCAAGTATCTGTTTTCTTTTAATTGCTCTATTACACCCTTCACTCTAATGAGAAGTGCTCTAGTGATGGAGCGGGCAATGGATGCATTGAATTCACGCATCCCAAAGAGATCTTGTTTCCTCGCCTCAAAGCGCTCGTCCTCCCTAGCACAATAGGTGTCCAACTCTGCCTGAGTAGCTATTAATCCCGTTTGAGCAGTTGCTGTTGGAATGTATACTAAAAGCCTAGCTTTTGTATATACATTTATAAGAATCACATTGGTCAAGTGTCTACATTTGTATATACCAAATGTAGATGTTCAATTAATTATATTGTAGATAACATGGTGTGTGGTGTCACACACAGAGGATCATGTTATCAGTACCTTATAAATTATAAACAGTAGCTCACGACCAAGATGGAAAGGAACAAACTATTGGAAGGTCGTAGTGTAATTAGATATTAGTTTATCTTAACTATATAATTACACTAGTACACTTAGAGTGTATTGAGTAGGACCATTAGAGGTCGTTTCTTTTATACTGACTTTATAAAGAAACAAAGACCTCAGTTATTATGGAAGTATGTGCTCTTAATCCTAATATAATAACAAGCACATATATTTGATATTTATTTCTTTAATTTATCAATGGGTGAGATTTAGTTCGATAAATCAATAAGCCCGATAAGTTGGGAAATGATATCACTTATAGTGTGTGTTGTTGATTATAGAAGGAAACTGTGTCCTAGTGATCTAGGTTGATAATGTCCCCAAGAGGAGCTCATAAAGATTGTCATGTTAAACCCTGCAGGTGGACTTAGTCCAACATGACGATAAGGTTGAGTGGTACTACTCTTGGACTAAGATATTAATTAAATGAGTTGTCAGTAACTCACTTAATTAGTGGGCATTTGACATCTTAAACACAGGGGGACTAACACACTCATAATAAGAAGGAGCCCAAAATGTAATTTGGGATTAGTGCGGTAGTTCAATAATAGTTCTTTAGTGGAATGAATTATTATTGATGGAATTAAGTTGTGTGTTCGGGGCGAACACGGGAAGCTTAATTTCATCGGGAGACCAAAACCAATTCCTCCTCTCGGTCCCTATCGTAGCCTCTTGTATATAGAGATTTATACCCACCACATACCCACCTTCTTACCCAACCAATAGGGGCCGACCAAGCTAAGCTTGAAGCTCAAGATTAGGGTCGGCCAAGCCTAAAGGTTGGCCTTAAGGTGGCCGGCCAATAGCTTGGAGCCCAAGCTTAGGTGGCCGGCCACATCATATTAAAAAGGATTTTTTTTATTAAAATTATTTCTTATGTGGATATCATAGTTTTAAAAGAGAGTTTAAAAATTAAATCTTTCCTTTTAAAGCTTTCTACAAAAGATTAAGAAAAGATTTGAAATCTTTCCTTATTTGTAGATTGAAAGGAGATTTTATTTTTAAGAAAAACTTTCCTTTTTAACCATGATAATAATTTAAAAGAGAAGTTTAAAAATTAAATATTCTCTTTTATTAGTTTCTACAAAAGATTAAGAAAAGATTTGATATCTTTCCTTATTTGTAAATTGAAAAGAGATTTTAATTTTTAGAGATAATTTTCCTTTTGGAAATTATCCACATGTTTAAAAGAAGAATTTTAATTTATAAAATTTCCTTTTTATTAACCAATCATGAAGGGATAAAAATTATTGGAGAAATTTTTATAAATTTCTAGAAACAAATTAGGAAGTTTTAATTCTTGTGTGAATTAAATTTTCCTTGTTTTGGGGAATTAGAAGTGGCCGGCCATTATTATTAAAAGAAGAAAATTGTTTTTTAATTAAAATAATTTTTCTTTTTTATGACAAAAGAATTAAGGAATTTTTTATTAAAATTTCCTTATTTGTCAAGACCAAGGATTATAAAAGAGGGGGTAGAGGTGCCTTCACGGGTGAACAACTCTATTATTCTTCTCCTCTCTTTTCCTCCTTGGTGGCCGACCCTAGCTTTTTCCTCTTCTCTTCTTCTTATGGTCGGCGGCAACCTCTCTTGGAGCTCTTGATGGTGGCCGGTTCTAGCTAGGAGAAGAAGGAGAGAAAGGTGGTTTTGTTTCTTGCATCCCTTGGAGCTTGGTGGTGGTGACCGGACCTCTACTTCTCTTGGAGAATTGTGGTGGCCGAAACTTGCAAGGAAGAAGAAGGTGCTTGGTGGTTCTCATCTCGGAAGATCGTTGCCCACACAACGTCCGAGGTTAGAAGAGGAATACGGTAGAAGATCAAGAGGTTATTTTTGCTTACAAAGAAAGGTATAACTAGTAATTATTTTCCGCATCATACTAATTTTTCTTTGTATAGTTATTTATGGAAATACCAAACACAAGAGGCATATGATTCTAGAGTTTTCGAAATAGTTTTCTTTTCGAGTTTGTGTTTTCTTCTTTTTCAAATTTATGATTCGATTGTTCTTTTTGGTTAACCTAGAGTTATTTAAGGAAATAAATATTAGCTTTCCTTAAAAGGCTTTGCCTAGGCGGTGGTGGTTGCTCCCATATCCAAGAAGGCCATGTGCCTCGCCATGCAGTCCTGGAAGCCAATTTTGGAAATTAATATTTATGGAATTAATAACTTAGGTAGATTTGAATCAATAGTGTTAAGTTCCGCTTGCGATTCAAATCTAAACCATTAAGAACAAATAAGTTAAATTTGGAATCAATGATGTTAAGTTCCGTCTGCGATTTCTAATTTAACTTTTAAAGAACACAATAGGTTATTTAAGGAAAGGTTCGACACTTGTACAAAAAAATTTTGTACAGTGGAACCGGTACGTTTTCCTAGGACTAACCAACAGTTGCAAGATCTGAGTGTAAAGAGTCTCCTTTAGCACACTGAGATGTCATCAAGAACTCTTTAGCAGCCAGCTTGGAACTGTGTGCTGCTTGCAATTCTTACAGATGAACAGACAATTGCGAGATCTTGGTAATTTGTTCATCCTACTCCATTTGTATTTTCACCCAAAGAGTCATTTTCGACTAAAGTTTTGCTTCATAAGTGTCTAGGGCACTTTTAGCTTGGCCACTTTATGAAATTCAACTTTGGCCAGCTTTTGAGCTTCTTGAAGATGAGCGTCCAACTTCCTGATCCACTTAAAAGAACGCATGGTAGCTACCTCAGAAGCTTGCTGCTTTAGTGATTCATTTTCTTACGCTAGGGCATATAATTGTTGAGCAACACTCATACTTATCGCCCAGCGCTGAAAGACAAGCGTCAATATGAGTATTCAATATGAGTGAAAAATAATAAAGTAACATTATCATGATTTACTCATAGAAGTACTTGTCCGCCAACTCCTTAGGAACAAGTTCACTGAGTTGGTTTCCCACATCTGCCTAGGCATCTTTTAAACTGCCTCCAGCAATATGGGAATGGTAGGTGAATAGGGGGCCGTCGAAATAATTATGTCCTGGGCAGATGACAAATTAAAGTAAAGGTAATTGACGAATGATGATACCAACGTCTTGTAGTAATAGTAGCCTTTGCACAAGGCGATGCAAAGAAGGTTGGCCTTGGAGAGTTGTCCAGTCGAGAAAGAGCCTCTTATGTCGGGTTGGCTCCTGGAGTCAGATCTATAGAAGGACAAACAGATAAAGTTCGTTCAGAAGATTGTGCCTCCTCTTAGATGGGCTCTTCTTGGGCTGATGATGGAGGCAAAGTGGGTGTTTCTAAAGAAGATACTCGCTGCTTAGGAGATGGAGCGAGGGTAAATGTTCTCTCCTTGCATTTTTTTCTTGGGGGAAGAATCTTTCTTTAAAGGAAAATCCTCCGATACTGGGAGAGGATCAGGTGGTAGCTCCCCAAAAGCGGTAGCTACAATGGACTCTGCTACATGACTTTCGGAAGTCTCCCCGGATGGGGAAGTCAGGGGGAGACATCATTCAGCCAACATTTCTCACTCCTTGGCGAGGAGTTTTTCCCTAGTTAGTATAATTTCTTCATTGACCATGGACTTTAAAATAACATCCACTATACAAAATGAAAGAACACTTTAGTTAGCAATAACGTAAGAATTAAATTACTAAAACTTATCGAAGGAACAGGATAGCTTCTTTTGGATTGGGCTCAAACCAAAAAGATATAGAAGTCCTTCATTCAACTACTTATGAATGCGGAAATGTTGGTTGCTCAATTTGGAAAGGAAAGAAACAAAGATAGGGTCCCGTTTAAACTCTCCAAGGTCAGGGAGAGGAGGAAAGGAGGATTGTCATTCGGTGGACTAAGTAGCTAGATCGGGCATTTCCATGAAGAAGAAATGGGATTTCCAACCTTTGTTCGAAGATGACATATCTTTAAAGAATACCGCTTTTAGTCGAGATGGGAAAAAAAGCCCTAAGCTCTGATTTTTTATGGTAAGAAAATAGATAAAGATTGCGAGAAGTATGAGGGATGTCAAATAAACGAAACAGCATGAACATCCCACACATATACAGAAAGGCATGTGGGACGAACTACTGTAAAGGGATATGGAAGTATTGAGTTACTTTCAATAAAAAGGGAAGGATAGGAAAGCAAAGACGAGATGCTAACTGGTCAGAAAGAAGGTGATGTAGTTAAGAGGGGGATAATGAGGATGATCGTTCGACAAAAGAAGAGTAATATGGTAATTCTTGGGAATTGCATATCTAGAGTAGAAAAAATCTTTGTCGGAATCATCAAAGCTTGAACTAGTAAAGGTGTACTAGGGGTGAAGGATTCTTGAGCCATAAGGAAGGCGAAGAGCAAATGACTTACTGATCTCATAAGGCGCGGGAGAAGAAAAGGTTGAGAAGGAAGGTTCACGGGGAAAGAAGTCGAAGAAGATGAGGTGCAAAGTGCTGAGGGGGTCAACTGTTTAGAGTTTTTATAAAGATTCATTTAATCATTGCCTTTTAATCAAAACGGCCAGGGCTTAGTAAGTCGTTGATCTGCGAGGAAGGTGATGTTGAGTGGTACGAAGTAGTGTGCAAGAAGTCGCTTCGTAAAACAAAAAGGAGAGCCACGTGGCGTCAACCCATAAATAGATATTTATGATAGAGGTGACAATCACATTATTTCTCAGATCATGAACCTCTCTATACGTCCTCGATAACCTCACCTAAAAGAGTTAACTATGGACAGACTGTTTTTGAAAAAAATTGCTAAGTCCTAAGGACTTAAAGGGAAGAACGGATTACTGAATGGTCTGGTGAAAAGGTCAAATAGGCAAAAGTAGGACTTGAGTCTAGTCAGTCAGCTACACCTCCTTCAACTAGACTTGAAGGGGAGACTAGTGATACGAACTATGATAAGTGGACCCAGAAGGTAACGTGGCAGTCAAAGTCAATATGAGGTGGTAGTCATACTCTAGAAGAAGTAAAATCCCTTCATCCAACTTTGATTTAAATCGCCCAGTGCTAAGCTTCTTAGATTCCACTAGACTGAGTTATAATCCTATCGGGGAAAGATGATCAGTCCTTTAGCCGAGCGAATTGGGGAGTCTAGTGTCTCAAGGGCAACCAGATCTTAAGGCGATCAAGCTTAAGGTCGGCCAACCTTACATATTGGCCGGAATGACTGACTCACCCCCACAACATACCAATCATAAGTGACAATGTACATGTGCATCCATCCAGTCTCAGAGTCGGATGAGTATACTGTAGGACCATTGGGCCGGCTAGAAGGGGGGGTTGAATAGCCTAAAAAATAAAAAACAGACAACCCTTCTCGAACTCTTAAGCTAACACTTGCATAAAGTAAATTAGCAGAAAAATAAAAAGCAGAAAGAAGAGGCTCACAACTTGACTTAGTTATAACCAAGGAGGTTGTTAATCCAAGGAATGAATGTGCACTAAAATATCTCCTTCAGGCGGAGAAGCCTCTTACAGCAGTGAAAGCACAAAAGACAGAAGCTAAACTAGTACAGAATCGCACAAGTGTTTGGAATGTAAATCTCTGAGTTGATTCTAAGCTTCTGGACCAAAGCTATATTTATAGCCTTGGTCGGGGCGCCTGGAAGGGTTCCGGGCACCCTGGGGGGATAAATTTTATCTCCCAACGTTCAGATCGAGTCAAAGCTCGATCTGGTCAAAATTCAAGTTCCGGGTGCCCGGAAGGGTTCCGGGTGCCCGGAAGGGTTCCGGGCGCCCTGGGCTGCTCAGGGCGCCCTGGACTGCTCCAGGCGCCCTAGGCTGGTCCGGGCGCCCCAGACAGTTCCGGGCGCCCCGGATGCTGAGTCAACTCTGGTTGACTTTCGTCCGGGTCCTTTGCTCTGGATCCGCTTGATTGGGTGATCTCTGCCATCGGGAAAAGGGCTTACCCGAACCCAACTTCCGGTCTTCTCGAGCGAGCTTCCCTCCGGCTTCTCGTCCCTCGGAATCATCGCATGTTCCCTTCTCGTCCGCCGGCGTAACTCATCCGCAGTCTTCATCCCTCGGACGCACCGCATGTCATCCTTCTCGCTAGCTGCGTCTCTTGCTCCCCGAGCAATTTTCCGCTCCGGCTTTCGTCCCTCGGAACCACCGCACGCTTCCTTCTCGTCCGCCGGTGTACTCTTCCGCAGCACCTCGTCCCTCGGACTGCCGTCCTTCTCGCTAGTTGTGTCTTCCGCTCGACTACCTGTGCTCCTAAGCTCCTGCACACTTAGACACAAGGTTTGAAACACACAGGACCTAACTTAACTTGTTGATCACACCAAAACAACCTTGGGGTTCCAACAATCTCCCCATTTTTGGTGTGATTAACCTAAGTTAAGCTAGAGTAAAATAGACATTAAATAAAATCAAGTAAATTAACTTAATTTGTAATTAAGTACATAAAGATAGAAAAAAATTAAATCTATCTACCTCCCCCTAGACTTATACTTTCCCTTCTCCCCCTTTGATCACAAAAAAAATAGGATTCCAAAAAACAATCTAAGGGTTAAAAAATTTAGTAACTTTGAAGAAAAATATTTAAAAGAAATTCTAAAATACAATTCTAAGTTAAAGTTTTAAAAATCTGACTTAAGCAATTTTAAAAAATTTCTAAGTAATTTGAGCATAAATTTCTAATTTTAGAAAATCTTTTTTAAAAAAATTTTAAGTAAAGATTATTTTTGAAAGAAAATTTTCTAACTTAATCATTTGAGAATTTTTAAGAAAAAAATTTTCTAAGTAAAAAAAAATGACTTAGTCAATTTTTAAAAAAAATTTAAGTAAGTAAATTTCTAAATAAAAAAAATATTTTGAATACCTTTTTAAAGCATTAATTAATTCTTACATTAATGCTTTATTAGTAAGTTAATTAAATATTTATTTTAATATTTTGACTTCCAGGTCGTGGCGAGACACTAGACCTTCTTAGTTATTGGAGCAACAACCACTTCCTTGGCAAAGCCTCATAAAGAAATTCTTTGTTTAATTTTCTCACTTAAAGCGCTAATTTTAATTTTAAAATTAATTTAAGCATGACTTCGAAACCCAATATAGGTTCCAGCCTACTGGATTAACCAAAATATTTTTAGGGATATATTTTCTTGAAATGTTCTTAATTTGTCCCGGGTGATATTTAAAGTACCAATTTAAATTATTAAATCTTCTAAAATTGGTTTTAGATGAACATGCATAGTTTTTCAAGTTATCTACTTGAATTTTCAAATCATCATTTTCAAGTTTCAATTTTTCATTTGCTAGTTTTAATTTATCTAATTATTCTAAGAGACAAGACTTAGCTAGAATTACTTTTAATTTTTTATTTTCATTTTCTAATTTGCAGCAATCTTTTGTTGAAAGTTTAACGAACTTAAACATTTTATCAGGAGGAAAAGATCGTACCTGACTTACCTTGTCGATCTCGTTGTCCGTTTCTCCCCCTGAGCTGCTGCTTTCTTCCCACGTGTCTCCCCCTTCATCGATGCTCATTTCGGAAGAGCTTGAATCGCAGTCGTCGTCTTGATGACTCGCCATCAGTGCGAGTCCAGAGAATGCTTCGACTTCCGATTCGGACAACGTATCGTCCCACGTTGCCTTCAGGGCCTTTCGTTTTTGGATAGGCTTCTTACCCTTCTCCTTGTCTTTGTTCTTCAGCTTGGGGCAGTTGTCCTTGACATGCCCTTCTTCGTCGCAGTGGTAGCAGCGGATTGTCCTTTTCTTTTTCCCCTGCAGATGGTTAGTAGATCTAGATTTACAAAGTTTCTTGAATCTTCTTACCATCATTACCATTTCCTCATCGTCGAGAGAAGATTCCGATTCAGGTTCGTCTCTCGAAGCTTTGAGGGCGACGTTGTTCTTGGGCTCCCTCATTCCTGCACATCTTGACTCATGCACTTCAAATGTTGAAAAAAATTCTTCTAATGA
Organism: Zingiber officinale; assembly: GCF_018446385.1. NCBI lineage: Eukaryota > Viridiplantae > Streptophyta > Magnoliopsida > Zingiberales > Zingiberaceae > Zingiber > Zingiber officinale. Next base: position 103,010,703 of record NC_055998.1, read on the forward strand.
AACTTTTTCTAAGTCCTTCGAAATGTAAAAAGCATCTACTAGTGATGCCCATTTTGAATTTCTAGGGAAGGAGTTTAAAGCGTACCTGAGCGAATCTCGGTTACTTACCTTTTCTCCGAGATTCGTGAGTCCGGTGATGATTTCTTTTATTCTGGAGTGCAGATGTGCAACTGTCTCGTCTTCCCCAAGTCGCAGGCTGGTGAGCTGATTGCGAAGCAGATCTCGTCTAGCAAACTTGGCCTCGGACGTTCTTTCGTGCAGCTCAAGGAACTTCTCCCAAAGCTCCTTTGCCGTGTTGTAGGTGCCGACATGGTTGAGTTCTTGTGGCGGAAGTACACTTAGCAGATGAAATTCTGCTTTCTTGTTTGCCACGTACTCGGCCTACTCTTTCTTTGTCCATTGATTTTTCGCTTTGCCCTCGGGAGCTTCAAAACCGAGTTCCATTGTTAGTAATAAATCGAAATCGGTACCGAAAAATACCTCCATGTGCTTCTTCCAGCTTGCAAAGTCCCCCTTGAATTTTGGCGAGTGGATGTTAGATCCGGCCATCTCGTTGCTTCGTTCGGCGGTTAGTCCTCCTGAAGCGTCTCAGCTCTGATACCACTTGTAGGACCGTTGGGCCGGCTAGAAGGGGGGTTGAATAGCCTAAAAAATAAAAAACAAACAACCCTTCTCGAACTCTTAAGCTAACACTTGCATAAAGTAAATTAGCAGAAAAATAAAAAGCAGAAAGAAGAGGCTCACAACTTGACTTGGTTACAACCAAGGAGGTTGTTAATCCAAGGAATGAACGTGCACTAAAATATCTCTTTCAGGCGGAGAAGCCTCTTACAGCAGTGAAAGCACAAAAGACAGAAGCTAAACTAGTACAGAATCACACAAGTGTTTGGAATGTAAATCTCTGAGTTGATTCTAAGCTTCTGGACCAAGGGTATATTTATAGTCTTGGTCGGGGCGCCTGAAAGGGTTCCGGGCGCCCTGGGGGGATAAATTTTATCCCCCAATGTTCAGATCGAGTCAAAGCTCGATCTGGTCAAAATTCAGGTTCTGGGCGCCCGGAAGGGTTTTGAGCGCCCTGGGCTGCTCAGGGCGCCCCGGACTGCTCCAGGCGCCCTGGGCTGCTCAGGGCGCCCCGGATTGTTCCAGGCGCCCTGGGCTGGTCCGGGCGCCCCAGATAGTTCCGGGCGCCCCGGATGCTGAGTCAACTCTGGTTGACTTTCGTCCGGGTCCTTTGCTCCGGATCCGCTTGATTGGATGATCTCTGCCATCCGGAAAAGGGCTCACCCGAACCCAACTTCCGGTCTTCTCGAGCGGGCTTCCCTCCGGCTTCTCGTCCCTCGGAATCGTCGCGTGTTCCCTTCTCGTCCGCCGACGTACTCATCCGCAGTCTTCGTCCCTCGGACGCACCGCATGCCATCCTTCTCGCTAGCTGCGTCTCTTGCTCCCCGAGCAATCTTCCGCTCCGGCTTTCGTCCCTCGGAACCACCACACGCTTCCTTCTCGTCCGCCGGTGTACTCTTCCGCAGCACCTCGTCCCTCGGACTGTCGTCCTTCTCGCTAGCTGCGTCTTCCGCTCGACTACCTGTGCTCCTAAGCTCCTGCACACTTAGACACAAGGTTAGAAACACACAGAACCTAACTTAACTTGTTGATCACACAAAACAACCTTGGGGTTCCAACATATACATACCTTGGTCATATAAAAATCCGACCGGGCAATGATATGACGTAGTTCGGCTTAATATACTAATCGAACATCTTAGAATATAGCTACCTCTCTCGGTAGCCCATTATATGCTCGGGCGGGAAAAGGACAACTAGGCCTGCAGCACTTATCCTGATATTACTACTTGGGTGGGATTTCAATAAAGCATATGTTATCAGAAGAACTTCTAGGAAGCATGACTATATTATTTCTTAAGCGGATTCCAACATGACTAAAACATTATATTACTCTCAAACGAATGTCTCAAGGCTACATAAAATATAATAGAGCAGCTTAAAGACTAGCCAAAATATACTCAGCGAACAATAGCATAACAAGGTGGTCGGATTAAGGACCGATTGAGATACATGCAGTATAACACATGACAAAGCAACTTATGTAGAGTGCAACTGAACATCCCAACATGGCAACTGGCTTAAGGATCGGCCGAGTTATGCTTAGCAGATAACATCATCCTAACCAGATAGCCGGCTTAAAGATTGGTCAGATTATATTCAACAAACTACATCATCCTAATAGGACGGCCAGCTTAAAGACTGACTGAGACATATTCAACTGATAACATCATCTCAACCGGGCTGCAGGCTTAAGGATCGGCCGGATTATGCTCAGCAGACAATATCCCAACAACTTATTATAATAACAACTTCATATCAGAGAAAAATCTTTTGGAAACTTCTTCAAGGACCACCATATCTCCCAGCAGCTGACCAATAATGACAGCATATTCCTTCGGCGACATCGACAATAACAAAAGCTACAAATGACAAAAAAGGTATACATGTGGGTAAAATAAAGATTCTTCGGACGACTATGGTGAACTGCTTAACAAACTTTGACATATTCATGTCAACTCATGATTGCGGAGATTATATAATGTGGTATATAAAAGGGGAGTTCTCTCCGTGACGAAGGTACACTCACCGACATCTACAACTCTACTCTCGCACATACATTCTGACTGTTCTTCCATTCATTTAGACTGGAACTGACTTGAGCGTCGGAGGACCTTCGCTAGGGGCTCCCTCTTGGTTTCTTGGCACTAACATTTTGTTGGATCATCTCCTTATGCCCAAATCGGAGGAGAAGCTTCTTTTGGAGAAAAAAGTCTTCTAGCGGTCAATCATTTGTCCTCCGTACTTGGTACATCAGCTCCACAAGTCTCAAACAGGATCAATATTCATAAACCTCACAATCTAACTTAGTTATCCAATTTGGTTGATTGAGTTCTTAAGTCTGAATGAGTTCTTTAATTTAGTCAGTCGAGTTCTCCAATCTGCCTATGTTCTCCAATTTAGTTGGGTTCTCCAATTTGCTAAGTTTTTCCAATGTAGCCGACTTCTCTATTCTGGTCGAGTTCTCCAATCTAACTGAGTTCTCTAATCTGTTAAGTTCTCCAATCTAACTCAGTTCTCTAGCCTAGATGGCTTCCCTAATCTGGCTGAGTTTTCCATGTTGGATATAATTATCCCTATTAGGTGGACTTATTTGTAAGTTGTATATGTGAATTACGATATGAACTCTTTAAAGTGATCTAACTTATGCTTATTGGGTTCGGTTATTGGATGTAGAACATGTATGTGTAGAACCTTTAGTCCCGCATCTATTATCATCTATATGCTGATAATAGATGTTCAGTATATATATGGATTTATAGTCCCACATCTATTATTATCTATGGACTGATAATAGATGTACACTATATAATAGGTTGGTCCTTAGAGGATTAGGGCATCTTTGAGACGTCTCTTCGTTCCCCATTGACGAAGAGGATTCGACACCGTCAACCCTAACTCCTTTAGAAGGCCAACCTTCTTCTCTTTCTTCTTCTTCCGCAGGATTATTGGATTGACGAGTTCTATACGAAGAACAATGACAATTCCGTTGCATTTAGGTTCTTTGTAATTACAGTATTTACTTTCTTATGTCATGTTCTCGATGAAACGAAGATCCATGTTCATATGTTCTTGTTTTTCCTATTCGAATTCTTATTTTGATTGTCTAGAATTCATGCGGCTTAGGTTTTATAAGAACTATCAATTGGTATCAGAGCCAAGTTTTTGATTTATTGTTTGTATAATAGATTAAGTCTTTCCTAGTTAATACAAATTTTTAATCGTCAAAATCATATAAGAGAAAACTATGATAGACTTGTTTTTCAAATTTTTCGTGTTTTTGAGAAAAATACGAAGAACGCCAAAAAAAACGTCACTGTTTAATTTAATTTTAGGTAAAATTGTGATGATTCAATCAATTGCTTTGGTTAAGTAATCGATTGTCGAGTTTAAAAATTTTGAACAGAAATGATTGAAAATTTCAATCGATAAACAGTCTTAAACTTACGACGAGATCAATTGATAATCGATTAAGTTTTAAATCGATTAAAATTTTTTCTTAAGCGATTGAATGTTAGTTTTTTCATCGATTAAGTTATGATTTTAATCGATAAAGTTTTTATTTTAATCGATTGAATGATTTCGTGAAACAGTACATTCGTGTTTCACGCATGTAATATTATTTCATATGAATGCATTAAAAAAATACAATATCATGTTTCAACGTGAAACAGTGTGCAGAAAGTTTTTTTCTATTATGCATGAATAATTAAATTAATTGATTCATCATCAATCTTAATAGATTAAGGTTTATTTTAATTGATTAATATTTACAGTAAATCATTTGCATGCATGTAGCTGTGCGTAAATATTTAATTATAATTGTAGAACTCAAAGCAAATTTTAAAGAGTTCTATATATATATATATATATATATATATATATATATATATATATATATATATATATATATATATATATATATTGTTCTTGGCTTTAGTTAAATCATGAGCTTAAATAAATTTCGCTCTTTAATTTCAGTGCAATCTACAACTGTCAGTATTAATAACATCCCAACACTGACTAGTTCAAATTTTACTGAATGAAAAGAATATGTGACCGTAGTCTTATGCTGCATGAACTTAGACTATGCATTAAGAAATGATCACCCCGCACCTCTGACCAGTGCTAGCACTATAGAGCAGAGGGGTGAATTTTAGCTATGGAAGAAATCAAATCACATGTATCTAAGTATCATGAACCTTTCCATACCAACACCAATAAAGGGTTCAATAACGGAGGGAGGAGATGCTAGGAGTTTCCTGGACCAATTAGTAGACCGATTCACTTCAAATGAAAAGGTTGAAACTACCACACTTCTTACGAAGTTGGTAACCATTCGGTACAATGGTAAAGGAAATATAAGAGAGTACATTATGGAGATGTCCAATATAGTGACAAGTCTGAAAGCACTAAAACTCAATATGTCTAAGGGTATGTTAGGTCATTTCATCTTGATATCTCTGCCTGCACGGTTCACTCCTTTTTAAGATATCGTATAATACTCAAAAGGAAAAGTGGGCATTGAATGAGCTTATTGCCCAATGCTTGCAAGAGGAGGGGAGACTAAAGATTGAGACATCTGAGAGTGATCACTTAGCATCTAGTTCTCAAAGTGCGAGCAAGAAACGAAAGAGGATCAATAAGAAAGGAAAAGGAAAATAAACTGCAGATTCTGAAGGTAATGACCATAAGGAGCACAAGAAATAGGATAAGGAATCCACTTGTTTCTTTTGCAAGAAGAAAGGTCATATGAAGAAAGACTTCCTCAAGTACGCTAACTGGCATGTGAAGAAAGGTAAACTTCTCAACTTTGTTAGTTCGGAAGTCAATCTAGCTATTGTACCCACTGACACTTGGTGGATAGATACCGGTGCTACTACTCACATAAGTATCACTATGCAGGGTTATCTCAGGAGTCGACTTCTGATTGATGGTGAAAGATACATCTATACAGCAAATGGAAAGAATGTTAAAGTCGAGTCGATTGGTGTTTCTAGGCTTTGTTTAGGAACCAATGTTTTTCTGAATTTAGAAAATACATTTATTGTATCGTCTTTTTGACTGAATTTAATTTCAATTTCTTGTTTGGACAAATCAGGTTATTCTTGTTCATTTAGAAATAGAATTTTCAATATTTTCTTTAATTCAGTGTTGGTTGGCAATGGTTCCTTGGTTGATAAGCTTTATAAATTGAACACCTTTACTCCTATAGTTGACAACGTGATAATGCATATTATAAGTATGAAACGAAAATTGACTAACGAGAATTCTTCCATGTTGTGGCATAGGCGTTTAGGACATATATCCAAACAACGCCTAAAAAGGTTAATGTCACATGGAATTCTCGGTTCCCTTGATATGTCAAACTTTGATGTCTGCATAGAGTGTATCAAGGGGAAGACCACTAACAAAAGGAATAAGAGGGCTAGTCGTTGTACTGATGTTTTGGAGTTAATACATACGGATATTTGTGGATCATTCCCTAAGACATCTTGGAATGGACACACATATTTTATTAGCTTCATAGACGACTATTCTAGATTTGGCTATCTGTACCTTATTCATGAGAAATCTTAATCTCTGGACATGTTCAAAATTTTCAAAGCCGAAATTGAACTTCAACTAGGTAAGAAAATTAAAACTGTTCGATTCGACCGTGGAGGTGAATATTACGGTCGATATGATGGATCAGGTGAACAACGTCCAGGATCTTTTGTAAATTATCTTGCTGAGTGTGGAATTGTGCCTCAGTATATTGTAACACCCGTAAATTTCCTTTATTTCAAAAGAGCAAAAAGAAATAGAAGAAGAGAAAAGAAATAAAATTATATTCATAAGTGGCCCAAGCTAGGATTGAACCCTAGACCTCTTATTTGTGTTTGGTTTAAGTTGTCATTAGGTGGTGGTAAAGGATCACATTGAAAATAGGAAACAATTGATTATAAGCAGATTTTGGGTGAAGAGATGCTTCAACTTCCATTTAGTATAAAAAGGAAATGAAGAGACCAAAAACCTAACTCTTGATTCCCTTTCTTCTTCTCTAGCCGAACTCCCTCTTCCCTCTTTTCATTTTTCGGTCAAGAACCCTAGGTTCCAAATTTCCAAAGCTTTCCAAGAGAAGAACCTAAGAGGAGGCTTTCTCACGAGGAGTAGTACGTGGGGGAGGAGAACTTCGGAGACCAAGGCATACAAGGGAGGATTATTTGCCCTAAACCTAGCGGTATAGTAGTAAGAAATAGCGAAAGGATGTAAGTATCTCTCATCTGCAGTATGAGTTGCTTCGATGTTACATATATTGATCTGTTTTAAGCATGTAAAGGAAGATGCATCTTATGAGATGTTTATTGCATGTTAAGAAAAGATAGATGCTATGATATGAAAGATGCCCTTTAAGTTTGGGATTAAGAGCAATGTTAGAGTATCTTGATTTGCTTCCCATTAAGTTTTGGGACTAAGAAGCATAATCAAGTGCCCTAAGTGCTTCCCTATAAGTGAGAGATTAAGCGCACATAAGGTGCTTGTTGAAATGACGAGTAAGTGCAAGTATAAGAAAATAGTATTTAAAAGAAAGTATTTTACTTTTAAGTAGCATGTACCGGACACAAGGTCCATAAGTGGGCTCCTAGATCGCCCCTAGGCCCCTAGATCGCTTAGTAGTACCTTAATAGGTTCGGAATTAGCTACCTCGGATCTTATTAAGGATGCGCGCAAAGTGGTACAATGCCGGGGCCCAAAGCAAGTTGATTATTATTTTCACTAGTTATGTAATATGAAGTTTTTCTAAAGTTCATTGTTTGTTTAAGTGAAAGTGTTCCTAAGTTTGGGAATTAGAGATTATAAAGTGCAGTTTTGATGAACTCTATTGTATGGCAAGACTTATGTTTTCATTTCTTGTTTTCATTACAAGCATGGTTCTATGTTAATGTTCGCATGATAATCCAATTTAAAAATGCATGTCATGTACATATGTCCAAATTATGTGTTTTAGCATGAGTGATTGTCAAGTGCATGCTTTTTGTTCCTTCAAGCAGTTTTGGAAAACATATTTTTCCTTTTTGATGTATTATTTTGTGAGTAGATGGTACTTACTAAGCATTCGCTTATAGATTTGCATTTCCTTTTACTACAGATAAAGGTAAAGGAAAGATTGAGTAGGAGGGGGCAGCAGGAGCAATGTTTTGTGTGTGTGTGTGTGACAGAACCGTGGAAGAAGATCCTGGAACTTGCTAATTCCAGGAATGTGTCAAAACTTGGTGTTAGTGTATTTTCCTACCTTTTGGTTATGCATGAAATATTATTAAGAGTGGCTTATGATGAATTTACAGTTTGATAGTAACTAGTGGGCCAAAGACTCTTCTTCAAGTAAAGGGATAGAATGGTAGTCTAAGGAGGAGTACAAAGGGGAGGACAACTCTTTTTATAGGGCTGGGTGTGACCTCCACACGGCCCGTGACACGGTCGTGTGGATTCACACAACCACGGTCCCCTCCCTCTCGGCCATGGTGACACGGCCGTGTACCTCTTCCTATCGGCCAAAGTGACTTTACCGTGTGGATTCACACGATCGTGCACTCTTTTTGGTTTCAGCCAAGGTGACACGGCCGTGTGAAGTGACACGGCCATACACCTCTTCTTCTCGGGTAAGATGGCACGGTCGTGTGGGTTCACTCGACCGTGCACCCCTTTGTCTCGGCCGAGGTGACACGGCCGTGTGAAGCCACACGGCCGTGCCCCTCTCCCGCTCTGACAAGGTGACACGGACGTGTTAATTCACACGGTCGTGTCCTGCTCTAGCAGGGAAGGCCTTACATGGCCGTGTGGTACACACGGTCGTGCCCAAATTTGAGCCTGATAAGGCTACACGACTGGTCATCATCACACGACCACAACTAGCTCCTTCTCAAGTAAAGCTACACGGTTGGTCAGGGCCACACGACCCAGACCCTCTAGTAATTCTAGACTTCATCTCAGCTCTGCATCGCTCCAAACCACGACTTAACAGTCAAAACAAGTTCAAAGTAGATCTCTGAACTAATCAGTGTGCATATAACGAAGTCTTTAGTTGGTATGTAAAGTGTAGCGTCTGTGCCTTAAGCTAGGGTATAGAAGGGTGGTCGTTACATATACCATGTCCGATACACCCAGTCAGAATGGTATAGCTAAGCGTCGCAATCAAACCTTAAAAGACATGGTAAGAAGTATGATGACTTTCACTTCTCTATCAGAGTCCTTGTGGGGTGAAGCACTCAAGACTGTAGTTTACCTACTCAATAGAGTACCTAGTAAGGAAGTAACTAAAACCCCATTCGAGATGTGGACGGGTAAGAAGCTTAGCATTAGACACTTACACGTCTGGGGTTGTCCAGCTGAAGCTAGGCCTTAAAAGCTTAATAAAAGAAAACTGGACTCAAAAATGGTTATTTGTAGTTTTATAGAATACTCTGAGAAGTCAAGAGGGTATAAATTTTATGATCTCTCTAATAGATCCTTTTTCAAAATGGGAAATGTCAAGTTCATTGAGGATAGTGAGAGTAATAAAATCAGGGAAGTATCTTTTGAGAAAAGCATTGGCGATCCTCCTGTGGTTACTACTAGTGCGATCAATAGTGATATAGTTACCATACCACACATTATGGGTATCACACATCCAATGAGCATAGTGAACTAAGATATTCCCATGACATTTCCAATGCAATCGGAGGAACCTGCCACTGAAATTGAAGTATTGCCTCATATTGATGAGCAAGTGCCTCAACCACCTCAAACACAAGTGCATTTAAGGTGATCCACAAGGGAACGGAGAACCACGAATTCTTGTGATTATGTTTTTTTTCAAGAGCATGATTTTGACATAGGGTTGGAAAGTGATCCTACATCTTTCCAAGAAGTCAAACAATACTCTAATCCTGAAAGGTGAATTAACACCATGCAAGAAGAGTTGAAGTCTATGGCGGACAATGACGTTTGGGAACTTGTCAAATTGCTTGAAGGAAAGAAGCCCGTTGGTTGTAAATGGATATTTAAAACCAAGCGGGATTCAAGGGGCAATGTCAAAAAGTATAAGGCTAGTCTTGTTGCCAAGGAATTCACTCAGAAAGAAAATATTGATTACAAGGAGACTTTCTCACCTGTGTTGACGAAAGACTCCCTTAGGGTAATTATGACACTTGTAGCTCATTATGATTTGGAGCTACATCAAATGGATGTAAAGACTGTATTCCTCAATGGAGACATAGAGGAGTCTATATATATGGTGTCATCAGAGAACTTTGAGTCTAACGACTCAAAGCACCTAGTATGTAGATTAAATAAAGTTCATTTATGGTTTAAAACACGCATCCAGTCAGTGGTACCTGAAATTTAATCAAGTGGTTACCTCATTTGGATTTAAAGAGAACCCCGTTAATCAGTGTATATATGTCAAGTTCAATGGGAGCAAGTTTGTTATACTTGTTTTGTACGTGGATGATATATTGCTTACGAGCAATAATAAGGATCTGCTACTTCAAACCAAGTTATTTCTATCTGGTAATTTTGAAATGAAAGATCTTGGTGAAGCATCCTTTGTTTTAGACATACAGATTTATCGTGATCGTTCAAGAGGCATTTTTGGACTTTCACAACAGGCCTATATTGAAAAGGTGCTTATAAGGTATGGTATGCAGAATTGTACACCTGGTGACACACCTATGTCAAGAGGTGATAAGTTTAGCCTGCAGTAGTGTCCACAGCTTGAACTTGAAATAAAAGAGTTGGAGCAATTTCCATATGTGTCAATAGTGGGAATTCTCATGTATGCATAAGTTTGTACTCGACCAAATATATCATTTATAGTGGGGATGTTAGGCAGATATGTTAGTAACCTAGGGCCGTCACACTGAAAAGCGGTAAAGAGAGTGATGCAGTATTTACAAAAAACTAAAGGACAAATGCTCACGTATCGAATATCAGATCATCTGGAGGTGATTGAATATTCAGATTCTGATTTTGCTAGATGCTTGGATAGTAGGAGGTCACTTCGGGCTATATCTTCATGCTTGCTGGAGGGGTTATATCTTGGAAGAGCATCAAGCAGACGTTAGTAGCCACTTCTACTATGGAGACAGAGTTAATAGCATGCTATGAAACATCCAATCACGGGATTTGGCTGCGGAACTTCATCATAGCATTACAGATCGTTGATGGTATTGACAGACCACTGAGAATCTACTATTATAATAAAGTTGCAGAACTTTATGCCAAGAACAACTGCAGTTCATCGAAGTCTAAACACATCGACATCAAGTTTCTAGCGGTTAAAGAAAGAGTTCAGAGTTGTCAGATTATGGTAGAGCACATCAGAACAGATTCCATGTTAGCCGATCCACTCACCAAAGGCTTGGTGCCTAAGGTGTTTCATGCGTATATTGTGGATATGGGAGCCCTTATAGAAGAACTCATCTAGTGGGAGTCTGTTGTAACGACCCAAATTTCCTCAATTAGAGTCCTAAAAGTAATTTAAAAATATTTAAAAATGCTATAGAAATATTCTAGGGATTTTTAGAAATTTTTAGAGTATTTTTATGTAATTTTTGGAGGTCGTTTGGTATTTTTACTAAACGAAGAAAGTTTCGACAAAAAAATGTCCAAGCCGAGAATTGAACCCACGACCTTTGACTCGGTCAAAACCCAGCTGACCAGGTGGGCAAACAGATTTTTCTATTTAGAAAAAGTAGCAAATTTATTTAAGATAATTAACAGAATATTGGATTATAAAAGGGATAAGTTGATGTTGGATTTGTTTGTTTAGAAAAAGTAGCAAATTTATTTAAGATAATTAACAGAATATTGGATTATAAAAGGGATAAGTTGATGTTGGATTTGTTTGTTTAGAAAATGTAGCAAATTTATTTAAGATAATTAACAGAATATTGGATTATAAAAGGGGATAAGTTGATGCTCTGTTTTCCCGTGACTTAAACCATTCTCTCCTTCTCTTCTGCGTACGATGACGGAGCTCGGGCAGAAAATGAAAGGGAGTTAGGGTATCATCTCCGGCGGCCGGCCAAGGTCCTAGATGCCCTTTTTGTTCGGTTGTGAGTCCAAGAATCAAGGTAAGTGCTTCTCACCTACAGTAGGAGTAGTTTCGGACCTTTGTTCTTCTTGAATTCGAAGCATGATGAGCGCTTATAGTGCAGATTTTAATTAAGCTTATAGAGCAGATTTTAATTAAGCTTATAGTGCAGATTTTAATTAAGCCTATAGTGCAGATTTTAATTAAGCTCATAGTGCAGATTTTTATTTAGGCTTATAGTGCAGATTTTAATTAAGCTTATAGTGCAGATTTTATTTAAGCTTATAGTGCAGATTTTTATTTAAGCTTATAGTGCAGATTTTAATTAAGCCTATAGTGCAGCTTTTAATTAAGCTTATAAGTGCAGATTTTTATGTAAGCTTATAATGTAGATTTTAATTAAGCATTGCAGTGTAGATTTTTCATTAAACATTTCAATTATAAATTTTGAGTTCCCTATCAGTATTTTGAGTTTAAGAAAAGTATAAGAAAGATAAAGAAAAGAAAGAAAAATGTCAAGGCTTTAAGTAGATCCCAAAGTCAAGACTTTAGGGAATTTGACACACAAGGTGCTAAAGAAAATGCCGAGGCATTATATATTAGAAGTATTAAAAGATAACAAGTATTTTACTTTTATCAGTGGCACTGTGCTGGACTCTCAGTTGTCCTTGGGTTGGGCTCCCATAGTCTTCCCTAGGTTTAGATAACCTAGTAGTAACGGCACGACCGACGGTCGACGGTCGACGACCCGAGGGTCGCCAAATGGACCGCCAAATGGGTCGGGTCGTTACAAAAGTAAAAGCACAGTTGCCGGACCCAAGAGAAGTTGATTATTATTTTGAAGTATTATAAGTATAAGTTTTTGAACAAGTAAAGCAATTTTTACATAAGTATAAAGTATTAAAGAATAAGTTTTAAACAAGTGAATTAAAGAATAAGTTTAGAACAGATGAATTAAGTTTCACTTTGTTTTAAAATCAGCAAGTTGAGTTTTCTTTTATGCTAGCATGTTATTTAGATTAGCTTACTGTTCTTTGCTATTTTCTGAGCATGAGTAGCTTTACATGTTTAGCATTTCAGCATGTCTTGTTCTTTTATTAGTAGATGAGTATGAATAGTATTTCTTTCTAAGCATTCAGTTTTAGACTTCTTCCAGTTACATGCATATTCGAGTTTTGTGAGTTAGATAGCGCTTACTAAGCAATTTTGCTTATAGTTGCATTTTCCTCTTACTGCAGATAAAGGAAAGGAAAAGTTATAGCAAAGGAAGGCGACAAGGAGGTGCGGATGGATGTGTGATGCCTGGACTATAGAAGCTTTGGGACCTAGCATAAGGATTTATTAAGATTGTCATTTATTAAGAATGTATTAGATGAGCCATTTAGTTTTCCGCTGCTAGTTAATTGTATTTTTAGAGAGTTTATGTATTGATCTTTACATGTGAACAACTCTAATTAAGTAAAGTTAGTAGTCCAGTAGCGCTCCGCCCTCATAGACTAGTAGCGAGGAGGGTGGGGTGTTACATCTGTATTTATTTTATTGCTCTATATTTAATAATAAAGACAAACATTTTATTTTGATTATTGTACGTACTTAAAGTTCAAAACATTAATGGGAATTTATATGTTTATTTGACACTTTGACTGTGATATCATCATTTACTGTTGCTGTTTAACATTTGGTGTTTGTAAATATGATACAGATTCCTTTTGGAATCATAAAATTGATCATGATTTGCTATTGCAGTTTAGCATAAAGTATTTCGCAAATATGATCTGACCTCTTTTGAGATCATCTTAGGACCAATTAAAAATTGACATGTATTGATCACATTTCATGTAATTTTTACTCTACACATCTACATCTTGATTTATGGCATTAATGACATTGGTATTGTGATTATTGTTGGGGCTTGTTACGATCATATACAATAGTTATGACCTCTTTAGTCCTATATTAATGAAGTTAATTGACCAGATTATTTACAGGGATATCTTGTACCCATAAAGTTTGATATCAAAAGTTTTACTTATATTCCACATACAATTCACATATAGCCAAAGTGAAAGACTATTAGATATAATTATCCCTATTAGGTGGACTTATTTGTAAGTTATATATGTGAATACGATCTGAACTCTTTAAAGCGATCTAACTTATGTTTATTGAGTTCGATTATTGGATGTAGACCATATATGTATAGAACCTTTAGTCCCGCATCTATTATTATCTATATGCTGATAAAAAATGTTCAGTATATATATGGATTTATAATCCCGTATATATTATTATCTATGGATTGATAATAAATATACACTATATAATAAATTGGTCCCTAGAGGATTAGGACATCTTTGAAACGTCTATTCGTCCCCCATTGATGAAGAGAATTCGGCACCCTCAATCCTAACTCCTCCGGAAGGCCAATCTTCTTCAATAGAATTATTGGATCAACGAACTCTACACGAAGAACAATGACAATTCTGTTGTATTCAAATTCTTTGTAATTATAATATTTACTTTTTTATATCATATCCTCAATGAAACAAAAATTCATACTCATACGTTCTTATTTTTCCTATTCAAATTCTTATTTTGATTGTCTAGATTTGATAGAGTTTAGATTCTACGAGAACTATCATTCCAATCTGATTGTGCTCTCCAACCTGTCTGGTTCTCAATCTAGAAGTTCAAAACTGAATACTTTTTTCCACACCACAAGGTATTTTGCAAATCAGATTGCACCCTTATTTCGGCATGCCAACAATACCTATTTAGATTTCTGATGTTCATAGATGGCCCTCTCGTTCGCTGGCGTCTTAGAGCAGCCGCAGCTGCAGCCATTCTCTTGGAACATGTCCCATCACAATCTGCGTGTTCCTTTCATCCTTATTCCTACAAACTTATAGATTTCAAGGAACCTTTCTTATTAAATCAAGCTGAAGAGTTGTGGTTTGTCTCTCTACCGAGTTATATCCCTGCATCAAAATAGATAAGCAGTTTAAATACAACAAAAAAAAAAAGCCACTGTATAGTATATCTATTTTATAACGTTCTAGTAGTACATTTCTGTCTATATGTTCGTCACAACCAAAGATGACAGAAAGTGACCAAAAGCGGCGGGGATTGCTCCCCCATTTGATTCCTGCGGTGTGCATTTTTCTTGCTCAGCTCTCCAGAAATCACTTTGTTGCCTTGATGCCTGTACTGTTTATCTTCTGTTTGTTTGTTTGTTTGTTTCTCTGTTTCTGAGGTTTTGATAAGCAACTATAGCTAGTAGTATTAGTACGCTGGGTGACTGCTTGATTACTAGTGGTAACACCTTCTCCTTTGCAGAAGCTTGCACTTGCCCATGGCTTTTGTATCCTGTCAGTAAGGAACTATTCATAAAATCCATATGATAGAAGAGAGCTATTCTTGCCTTATTTGAGGAAAGCTAAGCTCAACTCTACATTCCAATGGCTCCAGAACTGGAAGACAACCTAGAAGCAAAGAAAAGACTCATGTTTCAACTAGTAGTATTGCTTGATGCAACTGATAATTAAGGTTGTTAAACTAGTTGTGTTCTCTTGTCATCGGCGAGAAACATGATTTGTAGGAGGCCATGTCTGCTTCGAGTGCGAATGGATCCGCAGCATTGATGATTGATAACTTGGTTGGTGAAGCAAAAGGGCTATTGGGCAAGTTATGATCGATGCTGCAGGCATGTTTTACAGACAGAGATCAAAACAAATACTGTATCCTGGCGACATTATTGAACAAATGAATTGGTAGCTTTTTTTACCTTTGGTCGACACTGCTATCTTCATTTTGATCAGCAGAGTTGACTGCCTTGGAGGAGAAATAATTAGAGGTGTTCAACTTCAGGTCTGCACCTACAATGCGAACAAGAACATTCCAATTCTGCACAAGAAAGAAGAATCTACAGTAGTTTGTAAGGTATAGCTCACCTCCAATCGGAGAGTGTTCTTGGCTACTACTGCTACAGCTGCCATTTCTACTTGAGTCAACTGTAGGTATACTGATACATGCAGGAGCTGCGCTAGTAGGAAAGTTGATGGAAACTGGAGGAAAGGAGCAAAGGCTACGGTTCTTGAGATCATGGAGCCGAAGACTCATTAACCTTCTTGCTTGCAATTTGATTTCCCGCTGCAATTCGATAGCTTGCAGCTCCTCCTCCAGCTTCCTTCGCAGCAGCTCCTGGCTACCGCTGTTGTACAAAACCCTAGCTCCTGCCATTTCATCGGGATCAAGCTTTCAGTCAAATGTGACATGAAAACAAAGAAGAACCAAAAACTAACCGAGAAGTTGAAGATCATAAGGATCTCCTCTAGATTCAATGCCGGTGGGAGTAGTGCAGCCATAAAAATCGCCCCTTTCACCTTGCTGTTGTTTCCTGAATGAATTAAGACGAGACCATGAACTACATACAGCATGCATGTTGAACAAAATTCCACATTTATGAGCGAGGGAGATGAGGAAGAAATAAGAATGCCTGTACTTGTCGAGAACTTTGCCCTTCTCCTTATAAGGCTTGACAAGAACCCGAGCGTCACAGACGAAATGTGGATTCCCTTTGGCTAAGATCAGCTTCACTGTCTCCGGGTAGCTGAAGGTGACAAAGCCAAACATTCGCTTCTGTTGATACGGGATCCTCACATCCTGAACGGGTCCATAGATGCTATGGATTCCAATAACAAACATTGAAACAGAGATTGGATGTAAAGCTAATTGCTATTGAAGATCTAGTAATTAAAGAACAAACCTGAAGTAGTTAGAGACGTCTTCTTCAGTGAAAGTGCTATCTGAGGGAAAAGTTAAATAGATCTGCCTCGAGCCTGGATTTACCATTGCTGCTAAGTCGCTTCTTTCAATCGGTATTCGCAACAGAGCTGCTGCCGCCGCCGCCGCTGCGGCCCTGTTGACTGACAAAATGTGCATTAGTTCATTATCGAATTCCACAAACCGAAGAGAAAAAAAGATGATCCGACCTTTGGCATTCATTTTGCTGCTGTTGGAGCAAGAAGTCGAGTGATTTGGTGGTCGTTGATGGAGACGACGGGAGCGAACCTATGGGAGAGTATGGGAAGGCTGACGCCGTTAGCTGTGACGCGCCACTGATCCTCTGGCTTTGGGCGGCCGCCGTTATGGTATCCTCCGGAAGGCCGTGAAGGAAGCGGCACGCGGAGCCTTCTTTGCAGTAACCTCTGGAGTAATATGGGCACGGCTTACAGCCGATTCCCCCGGTGGCGGAGTAAGAACGGAGCGGGAGGTCGGTAGCAGACCAGCTCCGGCGATGGTGATTTACGTTGACCCCCCATCCTACCCTGTAAGGAAACGGAACCCCGTCTATGCCGCCGCTGGAGCTACGGCACAGCACATCAGGGTAGGAGAGATCACCGGAGGCGGAAGATTTGTTGTCAATAGGATGTGAGCGGTCGCTGGTGGCAGGATCGCTCAGGAAGGAGAGATGATCTTGAAGTTGGAACTCGTCGATGGTGGGATCACCGGCAGCGACACCGCCGTGGGAACTGAGTAGCTCGTTGAAGCCTCGGAGTTCGTCGGAGCTTCCACCGGAGCGGGAGAAAGCCAGCGAAGGAGCGAACGAGGTGGGGAAGGGGACTCCGGCGAGGGAGGAAAAGCGGGAGGAGTTCTGGTTGCCGCGAGGGCTGAAGAAGGAAGGGGAAGCGGATGGAAGCGGCGGTCCGGTGAGGCCGAGGTCCCCGCGAGCCTTGAGGACGACGGAGTGGAGCAGGGCGTCGGAGGCGAAGGCGAGACGGATCATCTCCTTGTCGCCCTGCTCCTGAATCAAAACATAGCCCATGATCTTGGCTGCGTTCTCCACATCCAAGCTCTGTATCCTCGCCATCACCACCCGCGTCGCCTCGTACACGTCCATGTTACAACCCCTACTCTCCTTAGCTGTCATTACAACCTCGCCTTCCTCAGGAAAACCGAACAAAGCAGTAAAGGAGAAACAAGTGTCTATGAGAAGAGATCAGATCAGATCAACTATAAAGTGACCGAGCATACAACAAGTGAAGTAAGAGGATCGGGAGCTCAGTTGGTCATTAATGGAGCAAACTCCTTTCGGCCTCGGACAGCAACACCAACGTTCCCTGCTCCTCCGATTGCAGTCTACTTACTATGGGCGTTGATCCCCCCTACAAAATAGTCCAATCCAGCTGCCTCTCCATCCTCCAGCTCGTCTTTGCTTTTACCTCTAAAAAAAAACCTTTTTTTTCCTTCTGGGTACGGTAGCAGCGTGGAGCAAACTCAACAGAGACAGGGAGCGCGCAGAGTGGAGCTGAGCCAGAGCGAGGAGAGAGAGAGAGAGAGAGAGGGGATTGCGGTTGCGGATGGACAAATTGATAAGAGAGAGACAGAGTGGATGGATTGATTAGATGTATGGAGACCGACTGTAGGCCAGGCAGACACCGTAGCTGGGACCTGAAATCTCCGTAATTTATCTCCGGGGATTCAGTTGATCAGAGGGTTCAGTTGATGAGGATGAAACATTTATTATAAAAAATAATTTTGATGAGCGTCTATTTTAAAAAAAAAATCATCCCTTGGTAATTTGATGATCGATTATAAATTATAAGACTATTTGTTTTACATACTTTAGAGACGGACAGCATTAAAATAAATATAATTACCTTTTGAAAATAGTAAAATCTCTCCAAATCTCATCGTTTTATTAGTTGGTCCTAAATTCGGTGCTGAAGAAGCCATCATTTCATGAGGTTTCCCGTTTCTGCCTTCCCACTAACACATTCGCTCGCTCACTTGTTCTCTCAAATTTTATTGGCCAAAAATTATATATAAAAAAAACGATAAGTGTATTTATCAAATAATTTAAGCAAAAATTATCTTAAACTCCTGCATATAAATTTAATTTGGTATTCAATCCCTATATAAAAAAAAAAATTATTCTCACTCTACCTATAAACTTTTTTGATTTCAACTCCCTTCAACTCCCTAATACACACCGATCTACCTAATTATCCTGATTATTTAGATAAAAAAAGTCCAATATGAGATATACTTTCTTTAAATTAACATATTTAAATTAGAATCTAATATATTTTCTATCAAAATAAGCATGACTCTTTTTTCGCCTAATTAATTTATTGATATACTCAATTCTAGTTAAATGATGCTGAATTTAGGTAAAAATAATGGTATAATTTCTCTTAAAATCAATACCAATTTAATTAGAATTGAGTATATTAATCGATTGATCAAGTAGAAAAAACTGTGTTCAATTTGATAAAAAATATACTAAATTCTAATTTAAATGTGCTACATTTAGAAAGAATTATACCTCATTTTAAATTTTTTTTACCAAAATAAAATAAGGACAATTAGGTAAATTAGTGTATATTAGGGAGTTAGAAGAGAGTTGAAGTAAAAAAAAATTTACATGCAGAGAATAAATTTTTTCTGACGTAAGGACTGAACACAAAGTTAAATGTACTATTAAGAATTTCAAATAATTTTGAAATAATTTACCGGCAATTTAACACCTGTCAAATAGATTATTTTAAATAGTTTTTATCATAGTATAATATAAATTATAAGTTTTTTAAAATAGCAAATATATATTTACAATAGAGAAAAAGAATATAAATGACAAAAATAAAAGGACATTTTTTAGAAAAAATTATGAAAGAGAGGTCCTATTTTTATTTTTTTTAGCATAAGTATCTCATTTCATTCTTTAACTAGGTATAATTACCTAATTATACTTTAATATTGTCCAATAATATTTTCATTATTATTTCTTACCTAAATTTCTTATTTAAACTCTAAATCGATTAGACGCGTTGCAGTAATTATGAATTCATAGCTACTATACATATTGTAATAACTACGATTTTATTAGTTACTATACATATTGTAACAATTATAATTTTATAATTACTATAATGCAAATATTAAGTGAACAGATAGAATCTCTATGATAACAATTATGATTTAATAATTATTATAATACAGACTCAAACTGTAACTATGTAAATATTATAATAAATATAAAATCATAACCGCTACAACTCTAATATTTTAAAAATGTTAATATGAGTTGTAATATTAACAAAATAATAGTTGTTATGATACGTGCGTACTAATGAACTCCGAATTTAGATGTAGAATTAAATGGGGTATAATAATACTAATAGTACTAAACAGTTTATCAATACTGACAGTTGAGTAATTGGATTGGTGAACTTTGTTCAAAAAAAAAATCATAGTGAAGTCCGGGATGATTAGGAGGAAATAAAAAAAAAACAAGATGTTCTTCTCACTTTTGCACAATATAAATTCTACTAATTTTTATAAAGCTTTTCATGAATTATAAATTTAAAATATTCAATTGTATAAATTTTTAAAAGATATAAATTTAAAAACATACAATACAATACAAATAGATTGAAGCAAAACAAAATCAATAAATTTATAAGTTAATTATTATTTTTAAATTGGAATTTATATTGTTTGAATCGATCCAATTTTTTTTAATGATCAAACAACTTAAAAATAATTATGATATGGTGATGAGGGGCCGCTCTGCGGAGTGATCGATGACACGATGGAGAGCAAGTCAAGGCGGTCAATTATCCGAGCCCCTATATTATCGGTCGGTCGGGTAACCCACTTGCCCGACCGGAACAGAGAATCACCGATTCGATATCATCACGGCTCGGTCATGTATCGAGCTTTCGACGCTCAGAAAAAAGTATCGGCATAGCATACGTCGAGCGGTCATCCCGCTCGGACTTACAGTAGGACATAGAACCAGCGAAGCGAAGACACGAGCGAGTATAATATTTTCAAACATGGGTTCCCACTCGGCATGACAGCAGAGTCCGGGCAGCGGAAGGTAGCCGAGCGGCCATACCGCTCGACCCAAAGATAGAACGACAACTTCATGGACAAAAGGCTGGCCGAGCGACCCTCCCGCTCGGTCTAGTAGCAGACAAAAGAAAGGATCGGCCGATATCCTCTTGGAGACCCGTACCACCGACAGACGGCATGGTTGGCGGTATGGTCAGGCAGAGAATCATACGACGGAAGTTTTCACTGTCTTGTCAGAGATATGCTCGGGTCGTTAAGGTATGATGTCAGGGGCACTTTCCTAACATGTCTTTTCAGGAAAAGTTTTGGGAAGCATGCATACCTCGAGATGCGTGCACATAAGCTCCCGGTAGCCCTATATAAAGGGTCTCAAGCTTCAACGGAGGTATGCAATTTCTACTGTAGCTATTGTTACTCTGCTGCTTCGCTACTTTGCTTCTCTGCTTCCACATCACCGGCGACTGACTTGAGCGTCGAAGGGCCAACGCCGGGGAACCCCTCCCTGGCTCGACACTGATGTTTTTTGTGGTTGCAAGATCGCATCATCCAGAGTCTATGCATGGTCAACAGGAGTGCCACGTCCCCAGCATCCACCGCCTCGACTTTCTGACAGGATCAAATTTGGCGCCGTCTATGGGAACACATCTACATACGAGCCGAGAGGATGGAAGAAGTTGGATGACTGCACACCATGACGCTCACCCAAGAGGAGCTCGACGTGCTCATACAAATACGAGCGGCAAAGATAGTCGAGTAGCAGCAGCAGAAAGCGCTAGCCGATCGACAGGCACAGCAAGCGACCTCAGCACTAGGAGGCCGAGCAACCCATGAAGACCGACCGGAGCAGTATTCCATATGGGGACAGAATAGATTGCCGACCGGCATGCATGGGGAGGCTCTGCCCATGTCAATACATTTCCATCGGGCCCTATTTCAAACGCCCTTGGAGATCGCGCAGGCGAATCAAGAGCGAGGGTCTTCATCAGATGAAGTGCCCGTTCGGGACACGCAGAAGGGCAAGGCACCCCGATGCAACGCCTTGCCCAGGCGGATCAACAGGCAGTTCTATGAAGAAATTCTGCAAGACCCTCTGCTAAGGCACTATGCTCCTTTGGTGATTGGAGAGTACAATGGGTCGACTGATTCAGACGACCATTTAGGTAAGTTCGACAACACTGCTACTCTTCATCAGTATGCAGATAGCGTGAAGTGCCGAGTCTTCCTCACCACACTTTCTAGCTCGGCACAACGCTGGTTCATAAGACTGCTGGACGGGTCGATCCGAAGCTTCAAGGACTTCCGAACGACCTTCCTACATCACTTCGCAAGCAGTAAACGCTACCAAAAGACAAGCGTCAGTTTATTCTCTCTGAAGCAAGGACCAAGAGAAACTCTCTGAGCGTACATCCAACGCTTCAACCAGATAGCTATGGATATCCCTTCGGTCTCATCTGAGACCATGATTAATGCATTCACTTAGGGACTCGTCGAAGGATACTTCTTCCGATCGCTCATCAGAAAGTCCCCCCGGGATTACGACCACATGCTCAAGAAGGCTACCAAGTACATAAATGTGGAGGAGACCCAAGCGGCTAGAAGGAATGAGGCGTCAGCCGAACCCTCGGCGCCGAGCGAGCGCCGACCGTCGAACAGCCACCAGGCACCAGCCGCCAAGGGGGCCCAGAGCTGAAGGAGTGCGACAGCACCAGGAGACAAGGACTCACGCCGTACAACATGTGGCCTCCGTGCGTCCAAAATCAAAAGGAAATGTATCGACGCCTATGTTATATTCTTTCCACCAATCGGCATCGCACAACACCCGCAACTGTCGCGAGCTGACACCAGTCGCTTGACTAGTGCCAAGAGGCTATTGCTACTGATCTCCCTCTCCCAACCGACGACACGGGCACCAAACCGCCGGGCGGCGAGAAAGCGTCAGAAGATCACCCGAGCGACAACACTATAACCAGCATAGGGAAAACGTTGATCATCCCCGAGCCTCGCACGAGCGGAGCAGACCATTCGCTCGGAAGGAGGAAAATAGGAGCAACGCCACTCAGGGAGAAATAAACATCATCGTTGGCGGACCAACCAGCGGTGATTCCAACCGAGTCAGGAAGGCGTACGCTTGGCGGCTGGAGATTCATGCAGTAGGCTACAGCCAGGAGAAGGCGAGCGGGCCCGAAATTAGCTTCGAACCCCGAGACCTCGTGGGAGTAGAAGTCCCTTATGATGACACCCTCATCATCTGAGCGGTAATCGCAAATTATACTATTCATCGAATCTTCGTTGATACAGGTAGCTCGGTGAATATAATTTTCAAGAAGGCCTTCGACCAGCTCCAAATTGACTGGGGCGAGCTACTGCCAATGGCGACCCCCTGTACGGGTTCGCTGGCAACGAGGTTCTACTAGTCGTCTAAACTAAGTTGGTCATTTCGCTCGGAGAGGAGCCACTCCGAAGGACTAGAACCACCAACTTCATCATGGTGGACACCCCTCAACCTACAACGTCATCTTGGGCCGACCGGCCCTCAACGAGTTCCGAACAGTCTTCTCAACCTACTACCAGAAGATCAAATTCCCGATAGAAGACTGGTTTGGGGAAGTCAGAGGGGACCAGCTGGCCACTCGGCGCAGCTATGTGGAGATGGTCAAGACCGAGGCCAAGTTTGCTCGGAAAACTCCCCGGCTAGAGGTAAGTGCCATCACTGAAAAGCCGCCCACTATAGTCTATGAAGAAAAAGAGGAAGTCCAGATCCATCTTGACCAAGTGGAGGCAACAACTTTTATAGCGTCCAATCTGGAAGCCGAGCAGAAGGTGGAGCTGATCGCCTGTCTCTAGTAAAACTACGATGTATTCGCATGGTCGATGCATGAGCTCCCCAGGGTCTCGCCGAGCGTTGCACAATACGAACTTTATGTCCGACCGGACGCTCGACCGGTAAGGCAGAGAAAAAGAGACTTCAGCGCCGAACAAAATCTGATCATCCGGGCAAAAATTGAGAAGCTGTTGGAGGCTGGCCATATTCGGGAGGGTCAATTCCTAAGCTGGCTCGCAAATGTCATGCTGGTCTCCAAGCCGGGCAACAAGTGGCGAGTCTGCATCGACTTCCGCGACCTCGATAAGGCATGCCCTAAGGACTTCTACCCGCTACCTCAGATCGATCAAATGGTAGACTCTACTGCTAGATGCGAGCTGATATGCATGTTGGACGCATATCAAGGATACCACCAAGTGTCGCTCGCCCGGGAAGATCAAGAAAAGGTCAGCTTTATCACGACTGATGGAACATACTGCTACGATGTCATGCCGTTCGGACTGAAAAATGCTGAGGCCACTTATCAGAGGTTAATGAATAAGGTGTTCAGACGGTAGATCGGTCGTAACATGGAGGTATACATCGACGATATACTAATCAAATCTCTCCGAGCTGTTGATCTATGTGCATATATCAAGGAGACTTAACAAACACTCAGGACATACAGAATCAAGCTGAATCCAAACAAGTGTCTGTTCGGCGCAAGAAGCGGACGTTTCCTAGGCTATATCGTCACCGAGCGAGGCATCGAGGCAAACCCCAGCAAAGTAAAGGCACTATAGGACATGCCGCCTCCTATAAATTTAAAGGAAGGCCAGCGTCTCACTGGTCGGATAACAACACTATCTCGGTTCATCTCTAAATCATCCGACCTGAGCCTACCATTCTTCAAGATATTGCGCCGAGCCACCAAATTTCAATGGGACGAGGAGTGCGACCGGACGTTTGAAGAACTTAAGGAATACCTTAAGTTGTTGCCTGTACTAGCTAAGCCAACTATCGGCAAGCCACTCAGATTATATTTATCCTCGACCGAGCATGTGGTCAGCTCGGCGCTAGTTAGGCAGAACAGGGAGGAACAACCGGTGTACTTCCTAAGTCATATATTGAAAGACATTGAATCTCGCTATACCAGTCTCGAGAAGCTGGCTTATGCTTTAGTACTCACCGCTCGGAGGCTTCGTTCGTACTTCCTCATCCACTCTATCATCGTGATGACCAACAGTCCCTTGGGGAGAGTACTCCTAAATCCAGAAGCGTCCGAACATCTAATCAAATGGACGACGGAGCTTAGTGAGTTCGATATTCAATATCAACCCCGAACAACCATCAAAGCGTAGTCCTTGATGAATTTTGTCACTGAGGTACAAAATCCTAAGTCTGAAGTCATTTGGAAAATATATGTGGATGGTTTGTCTACTTGGCAGGGGAGTGGGGTTGGTATATTACTCATCTCCCCCAGGAAGAGCGGATGCAGCTGTCCGTTCACCTGGACTGTAAGGCAACAAACAACGAAGCCTAGTACGAGGCGCTAATAGCCGGCCTACAAGCCGTGTGGCACGTTGGAGCCATCAAAGTCCTCATCCATTCAGACTCACAATTAGCCGCCAGCAGCTGACCGAGACGTTCGAGACAAGTAACTCTCGTCTCAAGCTCTACGCTGAAGCCTTCAAAAAGCTGAAGGCCAATTTCCAGGAGGTTATCATACAAAAGATCCCCCGGTCAGAGAACCAGGCTACAGACGAGTTGGCCAAACTGGCCAGCTCGTTATCGCCGATTGTCATATCACAATCGATCGAGCAGGTATCCTTAGTGGCCCACATTGATAGGATGGAAGGACTTACCTTCCCGACTCTGATAGAATTCTTACGGTCGGGAGCCACGCCATCCGATCAGGAGGAGGCTCGATTACTGAGGAAAAGGGCTGGTCGGTTCACCCTCATAGGAGATCAGCTCTACAAGAAAGCCTTCTCTAGGCCTCTACTCAAATGCGTCGGATCGGAGGACACCGACTACATACTGTGAGAGGTACATCAAGGATCCTACGGAAGACACCCGGGCGGCCGCTCATTAGCAAGGAAGATTCTCCTGGCAGGATATTTTTGGTCGACTTTCCAGGAGGACGCCGCTCGGACGGTGGCCACCTGTTTGTCCTGCCAGAAATACCATAGCCTCTCTCACCAACCGACCGAGGAAATGAGGGCGTCCACAGTCTCTTGCCCATTCGACAAGTGAGGTATGGATATTGTTGGGCCCTTCCCCATTGCGATAGGTCAGCGAAGGTTTCTTCTTGTCGCAGTGGATTATTTCTCCAAATGGGTTGAAGCCGAGCCGCTAGCGAGAATAACTGAGCAGATGGTCATGAAATTCATCTAGCAGCACATCATTTGATGGTTCGACATCCTACACTGGTTCGTCTCGGACAATGGATGATAGTTCTGTTGGTGCGGGAAGTATTAGACGATCGAACCCAACTTTTGATAATGGCAAAAGGTTCAAAGTTAAGTCGTCTTGTGATCTAACAAGTTCATGGAGCTTGCAGGAAAGTCCTAAGTGGTACTTAGGCAAAAGTCCTAACTGCGGTTAGGCAAGTAGAAAATCCTAGGGGGTGGTAACCCTAGGTCATAGGGGGTGGTAACCCTATGCGGAAAGTCTTGTTGGATCGAGAAGCGCTAGAGGGGGGGGGGTGAATAGCGCTCGTGGCTATTTCGTTCGATTATCGAAATCGTAAAACACTCGAGTAAAAAATGCAGCGGAAATGAAAGAAACACAAGCAGATGAACACAGTGGATTTACTTCGTTCGGAGCCTGTGACGACTCCTACTCGAAGGCCCGCGATCCTTGATCGCTTTCGGTGGGTAACAACTATAAGTTCGTTAAGAGTATTACAAACTAATTACAATTCAAAGCTGTAAAAGGATTATACCGACAACAAAAAGATTAAATCCAAAGCTCCGAGTTGTCGGGGAGTCGTTGCAGCACTTCTGGATTGATTTGTTAGCAGCTTGTCGCAAGGAGATTGCTTAGATGATTGTTATTCTGAAGCTGCACCTCAACCCTCCTTTTATATGCGGTTCCAGGCGCCTGGATCCCTTCCGGGCGCCTGGAGTGTGACGTGGCCAACCAACAGGGATGATCCACGTGGCGAAGTCGCGGCAGGGATAAAGTTTGGTCCCGGGCGCCCGGACAGCCTTTTTTCAGCAGGCTCCTCACCTGCAAACAAAGGTTAGTCCGAGCAAAATACCCTGCAAGACAGTGTTAGAATCTGATAAAACATAATGAGTAATAATTGACAGTATTCGGACTGTCCGAGTCTGACTTTGGAATTCCAATCGGAAACCCTAGGTCGACCCGACGCCTACTGTTCCCTCTGCGGGGAACGCATCCTCACCTACTCCACTCAGGAGATTTACCTGTTGCCAGTCGATCCTCCAGATCAACTGGACTTTCGCTCAGCACTCGATGCTTCCGGACTTTCTGCTGGACATCCGCTTCCCCGGCTAGTCCAGTCTTTCACCTGGTTCGCGACACCAGGACTTTTCACCTAGGGTTACCACCCCCTAGGACTTTTGCCTGAAGCCCTCGACCTGCCAAGACTTTCCGCATAGGGTTACCACCCCCTATGACCTAGGGTTACCGCCCCCTAGGGTTTTTCCTTTGCCTAACTGCAGCTAGGACTTTCCTGAAATCCTCAAGTAGACTTGTTAGACTAAAAAACATTCTTAACTTTGAATTCTTTGCCGTTATCAAAACACGAGTTTGATCGTCGGATGCTTCCCGCACCAACAATCTCCCCCTTTTTAATTATGGCAACACGAATTCGAAGTTAAGCAAACAAGCGAATAGATAGTCATTTTAAACACAGGCAAAATTTGCTAAGTATAGATGAACGAGGTAACTAAAGTAAATTTTGCCCTATATACTCCCCCTTAACTTTGGCTCCCCCTTAATTTTTGCTCCCCCTTAATTTGAAAAATTTTTTCGTTTACTTTTCTTTTGCTACTCTCCCCCTTTGCCATAATTAAAAAATGGGCAATGTGTGAAGATTTGTGCATGATTAAAGTTAGCAATATTCAACAGAGTTTGGAAGTTCAAGGTCAATTGGAATTTAAGTTTTTAGAACAAGATTATTCTTTTAAGTTCAGTTGGTCCTTAAGTCCAAGCACAAGTCATGTTTATATATTAGGTATCAGAGCCATAGAGAACAAAACAAACAAAAAAAAGAGTATCCTTTGCCAACTGTCTATCCTTTAGCTACTTGCTGATTGTCTATAGGACAATAGCTTTTACCAGGTTAGTCAAGTTAAGTTATTTAGGTCCAGATAGACTTGACTAGAGCTGGAGAACTTTAACTTGATTAATGTTTATTACATATTTAACGCTCAGACTCATATTGATGCACAGATATAAGCATTCTTGAGTCCAGGCTATACCCTATGCATCTCACACCATTCTATGTTTTTCAATCACAATCAAGGTAGACCTAGGTGTTTTGTGAGATGCTCTGGCTTAATTCTAGGGGAACATGATATCTAGGGGAAATCCTAGACTAAACCCAACTTTTGAAAGTCTATTAAAATTGGAGTTTTGAAAATTGTTTTTCCTAGAATTTATAAAAGAATGTGACTAAAGGACTAATTTATTAGGTTAAGGTATAGTTAATCACGGCTGAAGTGAAACTGTCCATTAGACTAAAAAGTCGATATAGATACAAGAGTCATAATAGAGCTGCTACAAGCTGTACTAAAGTCATAATAGAGCAACAGTAGGAACTACTGAGATGATGAGGGAGGTGGTCCGGAACCCAGCGACCGGAGTAGTGTCAGGATCTCAGTGTGACGAGCTCGGTCGTCCTCTCGTAGATCTCGGCGCAAGTCGGAGAGCTCCTGTCGTACGTCTCGTCGTAAGTCGGAGACCTCCTGTCAAACCTCTCGTCGAAGATCAGAGACCTCTCGTCGCATGGACTGATGAAACTCGGAGTTCTCATGCCGGAGACTCGACATAGTCCTCTCTATTCCGGAGACTCGATCAGCGAGAGTGCGGGGAGCTGGGTGTGGTGCTCGAGGAGGTGGTGGGGCAGGAGCAGCCTCCTCAGGAAATAATGCCAACATGAACTCATCATGCTCTGCCTCCTCCGCCTGCTGGTGCTGTGCCCCCCTACGCCAGGACATGGTACCCTCATCGTCTATATGGATATTTGCTAGGGAAAAGTTCCTAGCTCCTATGATGTCAAACTCGGTCATGTAGCGGATGTCACCTCTGGTGACGTCAATGTGTAATGAGGCCATGTAAGCTGTCAGAATATGACAATAAGGCATATGTACTCGTCTGCTGGTCACGAATCCAGCTGCATAAATGATAGTGGAAAAGATGTGAAGACTGATGTCCATATCTAACCTCTGACACAGGGCATAGAGCAGGAAGGAGTGAAATGGACGCATCACCGCAATGTCGTGAGTGGTAAGCGGTAGAATACAAAGTACTAGAACCCTATAAAGGGCGTAGTCCTGAATTCTAAGGTTAAGTGACCTAAACTGGGTCTCAGTGGGATCACGCTGGTCCTCAAAGAAGGACGAATAGATCGTATCAAGGGTAATATGTGAGTAAGGATCTCCAAAAGGTAGCTCCCTAGGAGGGTAGCATAAGAAGGTGCATGGTGACTCTCGTAACCCTAGAAACTCACGAATTGTGGTGGGAGATAATGTGATATCCGTGCCAGCTGCCTTAGTGGTATAGGAGTAGTCGTCTACTTTCACCAGGTTGTTGTAAAATTCGGCACATAGACTTATGTTTACTGCGCTGGCGCACTCAACTAGGTTTCGCAGCCTATAGTGGTTTATAGTCTCGGAGACTGGAATACAGGAGCGTAAAAAGAACGATCTGTCTATACATTTGGTTCTAATGGCCATGTAATTTGTTGACATAAACTTAATCCTAAGTTCTTCGGTGGGAAACCTAGGGTCAATGCTAGGGGTAGAGGGCCCAGCACCAGATTTAGTACGCTTCCTAAATTTCAAACTAACATTACACTAAGAAGAAAAATTATAAGAAAGAAAGTTTAGGAGGGGATAAAAAATTTTACCAAGGAGCCATTGTAATAAATTTTAGAACTGACGACCTCGGTTGAGTTACGACTCCGGATCAACCGCGGAAAATTTTAATTTTCAAAATCTTCGCAAATAAGCTAGGAAGCTAAGGAGGAAGATTTGAGTGCAAGGGTAGGGGGCGCCTGCTGCCCCCTATATATAAGGGGTTCCGAGCGCCCGGACGTGTTCCGGGCGCCCGGGGTCGTGGGGGCGCCTGCCCCCGGTTTTTGACCGTGGTATCTGTATTATTTAAGCTTTAATTTTTAATTTAATCTTAAGGATGCTTAAATAAACTTGATTCATAACCATCTTTAATTGAGAATTAATTCAAATTTTGAAATTGAGTTTGAATTAATTTGGAATTTGGGTTAAAAATAATTCTGAAATTTTGAAAAATTTTGAAATTCATTTTGAAGAGATTTTTAAGTAATTTTGAAATTAATTTTGAAAAAGATTTTTAAGTAATTTTGAAATTGATTTTTGTAAAGATTTTTAAATAATTTTGAAATTAATTTTTTAAAATAATTTTGAAATTTAAGTTTAAAATAATTTTGAAATTTAAGTTTTTAAAATAATTTTGAAATTTAAGTTTTTAAAATAGTTTTGAAATTTAAGTTTTTCAAATAATTTTGAAATTTAAGTTTTTAAAATAATTTTGAAATTTAAGTTTTTTAAAATAATTTTGAAATTTAAGTTTTAAAATAATTTTGAAATTTAAGTTTTTAAAATAGTTTTGAAATTTAAGTTTTTAAAATAATTTTGAAATTTAAGTTTTTTTTTAAAAATAATTTTGAACTTTAAGTTTTTTTTAAAATAATTTTGAACTTTAAGTTTTTTTTAAAATAATTTTGAACTTTAAGTTTTTTTTAAAATAATTTTGAAATTTAAGTTTTTAAAATAATTTTGAAATTTAAGTTTTTTTTTAAAATAACTTTGAAATTTAAGTTTTTAAAATAATTTTGAAATTTAAGTTTTTAAAATAATTTTGAAATTTAAGTTTTTAAAATAATTTTGAAATTTAAGTTTTTTAAAATAATTTTGAAATTTAAGTTTTTAAAATAATTTTGAAATTTAAGTTTAAAATAATTTTGAAATTTAAGTTTTTAAAATAATTTTGAAATTTAAGTTTTTAAAATAATTTTGAAATTTAAGTTTTTAAAATAATTTTGAAATTTAAGTTTTTAAAATAGTTTTGAAATTTAAGTTTTTAAAATAATTTTGAAATTTAAGTTTTTAAAATATTTTTGAAATTTAAGTTTTTAAAATAGTTTTGAAATTTAAGTTTTTAAAATAATTTTGAAATTTAAGTTTTTAAAATAATTTTGAAATTTAAGTTTTTAAAATAATTTTGAAATTTAAGTTTTTTTTTTTTAAATAATTTTGAAATTACTTAGTCATCTCACCCGATCTAATTTCTCAATCAGGGAATCCTATAGTTTTTGTGAGATGAATTGAGGTTCAATTTAAGGGGTTTGTTTAGTCTTGTGTTAGATTCAGGTTTAGCTTTGGATTCAACAAGTAAGCATTCTTTGGATAAACTTCTGGGCTATGGTGAGTCACAAGGAGCTCATTAAAGTAACCATGCCTTCGAGGTCTTCCAAATAGTCCTACCCATTGAACTTAATACTAAAACTTGGTCTAACTAGTTAGGATCCATTTAAGGGTAGCTTCGGTCAGTTCCACTTGGCCAAATGCACCAGGTCGAAGCCATATCTTCCTAGACATGCGATGCCCAAGTTTCCCTAACGTACTATCATCCAAAAAACTTCACCAGTACTGTGGTTCAAGTTAAACTTATCCCTTTTTAATCTAACCTTAAATACCCTGCCAGGTAATCTATTCTTGTTTTACCCATTCCGGGTAAATTAGGTTCAGTTACCCTGTCGGGTAGTTCAGTTGGAGGTGCCAGCTAGTTTGGACCCTCCTTCTATTTTTCATTTATAATTTTAATTTTGAATTTTGAATTTAATTTCGAATTTTGAATTTGATTTTAGATTTTTAATTTAATTTCGAATTTTGAATTTGATTTTAGATTTAATTTAATTTCGAATTTTGAATTTGATTTTAGATTTTTAATTTAATTTCGAATTTTAATTGTTTTCATTTTAGCTTTCCCTGGATCACGACCTCGATATGGTCTGTCGAGGAAATATATTTGATCCTTCGGAATCCAGTATTGGCCAAGTCCACTTTGATTTATCAATTTGGACTTGGGGACCCATGCTTAGACTGATTTACTACTTTGTTTGTTTATTAAGGATAAATACGATTTATATTTCTTTTTACTTTTATATCCTAGCCCAGTCTTATTGTAAAGAATTAGATCCAAATTCTTGGAACCCAGAGAGAACTTTTCTAAGGTAATTTTTAAATCATT
Source organism: Zingiber officinale (assembly GCF_018446385.1). Taxonomy (NCBI): domain Eukaryota; kingdom Viridiplantae; phylum Streptophyta; class Magnoliopsida; order Zingiberales; family Zingiberaceae; genus Zingiber; species Zingiber officinale. The sequence goes on from NC_055998.1 coordinate 103,042,523, forward strand.
TAACTGATTTTTCAGATTTGAATTTTCTTTCTCAAGTTGTTGTACTTGAGTTGAATCTTCAGTTAAAGATTTTGAGTTAGTTGCTCCTTTAAGAATGGTTACTTCTTTTAAAAGTGACTTAATTTTCAAATTTGACTTGGCTAATTGCGAAGTAAATAATTGACTAAATTATTAAGCCTAGGAATACTTACAGCGGAGTCTGGCCCTTCGGAAACGGATGCAGATCCGTGGCTTTGCTCGGAGTCGGCTTCTGACTCGCTTTCGGGTTCGATGATCTGGTCCCGGGCCATCAATGCGAGTAAACTCGTTTGGTTGAGTTCGTCGTCTTCGTCCTCCGAAGAAGATTCGTCCCAGGTTGCCTTTAGGGCCTTCTTTCTTCTTTGCTTTTTGGCCTCCTTTTGGTTGGGACAGTTGGCCTTGATATGCCCTTTCTGGTTGCACCCGTAACATGTGACTTCGAACTTCACCTTTGAGTTTTGTTGGGCCTCCCTGGATTGGACTGCCTTCTGTAGATCTTTCTTGTTGAAGCCCTTCTTCTTCTTGTAGAGCTTCTTTACAAGATTCACAAGTTCGCTGGTCAGTTCATCTTCTGAATCTTCTGAGTCAGGTTCATCTTCTGATTCCGATTCAATTTTTCGCCGTACTCTTGATTCCCTTGTCCGATTCGTTCCTGCAACCAAAGCAATCCCTTTCTCGGATGGCTGTGCATTAGTTTGTTCATGGAGTTCGAATTCGCTAAATAATTCGTCTAATTTCAGGGAGGACAAATCCTTAGAGACTTTATAGGCATCTACCATTGATGCCCATAGTGTACTCCTAGGGAATGAGTTAAGGGCATACCTTATTATATCTCTGTTTTCTACCTTCTGTCCGATTCCATGTAGAGAATTCAGAATATCTTGAATTCGGGCGTGCAAAGAACTTGCCGTCTCGCCTTCCTGCATTTTCAAATTATATAGTTTATTTAGTAACAAATCACGTTTACTCACCTTGGTTTCTGAGGTGCCCTCGTGTAGTTCGATCAGTTTCTCCCATAGTTCCTTTGCGGAGGAGAATGGACCGACTCTGTTGAGCTCTTCTTTGGTAAGGCCGCACTGGATTGTGCAGGTGGCTTTGGCGTCGGCTTCCACCTTTTTGATAAATGCTGGCTCCCAATTTTCACAGGATGTAGGCTTGCCGTCTGTACCAGTTGGTAGTTGCAATCCTATTTTCACGATCATCCAGGTGTCGAACTGGATCTTTAGATAAATTTCCATTCGCCCCTTCCAATATCCGAAGTCTTCTCCGGAAAATAATGGGGGACGAACGGTGCTAAATCCTTCTTGTTGGGCCATTTAGATCTAAAAAAAACAGAAACAACAAGATCTATTCCAAGACTAAGTCTTGGATTAGTAGTGCGGGAGGAAGGAAAAAATAACAGGCTCAAGTGGTATGACCAGCTTTGAGCAAAAATCGATTTGTAAAAAGAGATTCGAATATAGCTATGAGGCTAAATTCTAATCGACTCCGAACAAAACCACGAAAAACTTGTCTTGAATAGTGGTTGCACTGATTCAAGACAACCTCGCTCTGATACCAATTGTTGGATCGAGAAGCGCTAGAGGGGGGGGGTGAATAGCGCTCGTGGCTATTTCGTTCGATTATCGAAATCGTAAAACACTCGAGTAAAAAATGCAGCAGAAATGAAAGAAACACAAGCAGATGAACACAGTGGATTTACTTAGTTCGGAGCCTGTGACGACTCCTACTCGAAGGCCCGCGATCCTTGATCGCTTTCGATGGGCAACAACTATAAGTTCGTTAAGAGTATTACAAACTAATTACAATTCAAAGCTGTAAAAGGATTATACCGACAACAAAAAGATTAAATCCGAAGCTCCGAGTTGTCGGGGAGTCGTTGCAGCACTTCTGGATTGATTTGTTAGCAGCTTGTCGCAAGGAGATTGCTTAGATGATTGTTATTCTGAAGCTGCACCTCAACCCTCCTTTTATATGCGGTTCTGGGCACCTGGATCCCTTCCGGGCGCCTGGAGTGTGACGTGGCCAACCAACAGGGATGATCCACGTGGCGAAGTCGCGACAGGGATAAAGCGCCCGGATCCATCCCGGGCGCCCGGACAGCCTTTTTCCAGTAGGCTCCTCACCTGCAAACAAAGGTTAGTCCGAGCAAAATACCCTGCAAGATAGTGTTAGAATCTGATAAAACATAATGAGTAATAATTGACAGTATTCAGACTGTCCGAGTCTGACTTTGGAATTCCAACCGGAAACCCTAGGTCGACCCGACGCCTACTGTTCCCTCTGCGGGGAACGCGTCCTCACCTACTCCACTCAGGAGATTTACCTGTTGCCAGTCAATCCTCCAGATCGACTGGACTTTCGCTCAGCACTCGATGCTTCCGGACTTTCTGCTGGACATCCGCTTCCCCGGCTAGTCCAGTCTTTCTCCTGGTTCGCGACACCAGGACTTTTCACCTAGGGTTACCACCCCCTAGGACTTTTGCCTGAAGCCCTCGACCTGCCAAGACTTTCCGCATAGGGTTACCACCCCCTATAACCTAGGGTTACCGCCCCCTAGGGTTTTCCCTTTGCCTAACTGCAGCTAGGACTTTCCTGAAATCCTCAAGTAGACTTGTTAGACTAAAAAACATTCTTAACTTTGAATTCTTTGTCGTTATCAATACACGAGTTTGATCGTCGGATGCTTCCCGCACCAACAAGTCTTAGCGGGTCGAGAGCTTCAGGCAAAAGTCCTAGGGGGTAACCCTAGGTGGAAATTCCTAGTGTCGCGAACCAGGTGGAAGACTGGACGGGCCGGGAAGCGGAAGTCCAGCAGAAAGTCCGGAAGCTTCGAACACTGAGCAAAAGTCCATTCGATCTGGAGGATCGCACTGGCAGCATGTAAATCTCCTGAGTAGAGTAGGTGAGGACGCGTTCCTCGTAGAGGGAACAGTAGGCGTCGGGTCGACCTAGGGTTTTCGGTTGGAAATCCGAAGTTAGATCCGGACAGTCCAATGACTGTCGATTATATCACTTATAATATGTCTGTGCTAACTTTGTTTTGCAGGGTTTTGTGTTTGGGACTAATACATTTTGCAGGAACAAAAAAGCACATTTGACCTCGGATAAACAGTGTCCGAGGCGCCTCCATAGGGCTTGGAGGCACCTCGGGTGCTAGCCGAAGCCAGCTGTCCAGAGGAGCTGGAGGTGCCTTGGAGGAAGCTGAAGGCGCCTTGGACCAGGCGTTGGAGGCGCCTTGGACCAGCCTTGAGGCGCCTTCAATGGGATAAGGCGCGACCAGATCAGAGCTGATCCACGGGTGCGACTCGGCAGCCTGGAGGTGCCTCGGATAGGATTGGAGGCGCCTCCAGCACTGTTTAAAAGGGGGTTCGAGGCAGAGGCTCAGGACAGAAATTCTAAATCAATCTTTCATCGACCTACTGCCTACGTGAGACCTTGAAGTGCTATTTCAAGTTCCTGACGACTCGAAGCTCCGATATTGTTTGATTCTGTCGTTGGTATAAGTTTTCTTTAATTACTGCACTTATTGTAACTTACATTTGTACAAACTCTTTGCACGATATAGTTGTTGCCCATAGTAAGCGATCAACGATCGCGGGTCTTGGAGTAGGAGTCGCTACATGCTCCGAACCAAGTAAATGACCTGTGTCTTCTGTGTTTGTGTGATTCTTTCTATTTATTCCGCTGCTTTATTACTCAAACGATTTATGATTCTGAAACGCGAAATAGCCATGAGCGCTATTCACCCCCCTCTAGCGCTTCTCGATCCAACAATTGGTAACAGAGCGGGGTCGCGTTGATCTGGTGCAACCACCGATCACGCAATTCTTTCGTGGTGTTTTCAATTTTTACGGAGTCAATTAGAATCTAGCTTAATAGCTATATTTTAATTTTTTTTCTGAATCGGTTTTTGCTCAAAGTTGGTGCAACACCACTCGAGCTCGTGATATTAATTTTATTTCCCGCACTGCTAATCCAAGACCTAGTCGTGGGACATTTCTGTTTTCTTTTCTTTTGTGCATATTATCAATGGCCCAACAAGAAGGATTCAGCACCGTTCGTCCCCCGCTCTTCACCGGAGAAGATTTCGGGTACTGGAAGGGGCGAATGGAAACCTTCCTCAAGATACAGTTCAACACATGGATGATCATCAAGATGAGATTGCAACTATCAACCGACGAAGATGGCAAGCCTACACCTTGCGAAAAATGGGAACCATCACTAATCAAGAAAGTGGAAGCCGATGCCAGAGCTACCTGCACCCTCCAGTGCGGACTGACCAAGGAAGAACTCAACAGAGTTGGACCGTTCTCCAGCGCAAAAGAGCTATGAGAGAAGTTGATCGAACTCCACGAGGGCACCTCCGACACCAAGGTGAGTAAAAGAGACCTCTTGTTCAATAAATTATATAATCTGAAAATGCAGGACGGAGAGACAGCAAGTCAACTCCACGCTCGCATACAAGACATTCTCAACTCCCTCCATGCGATCGGGCAAAGAGTCGAGAATTGGGACATCATAAGGTACGCACTCAACATTTTTCCGAGGAGTACACTGTGGGCATCAATGGTAGATGCCTACAAAGTCTCCAAGGACTTATCCTCCATTAGACTAGATGAATTATTTTCGAAATTTGAACTGCATGAACAAACTAATGCACAACCAACCGAGAAGGGTATTGCTTTGGTTGCAGGTACCAGTCGAACACGCGAACCAAGATCACGGCGAAGAACTGAACCGGAGTCGGAAGACGAACTCGACTCAGACAATGAAGACGACGAATTGACCTCCGAGCTCGTGAATCTTGTGAAGAAGCTCTACAAGAAGAAGAAGGGCTTCAACAAGAGGGACCTAAAGAAAGCAGTCCAATCCAAGGAGAGTCAACCAAGCTCTAAAGTCAAGTTCGAAGTAACTTGCTACGGGTGCAACCAGAAAGGGCACATCAAGGCTAACTGCCCAAATCAGAAGGATGCAAAGAAGCAGAGGAAAAAGAAGGTGCTGAAAGCGACATGAGACGAATCCTCAGAAGAAGATACCGACGACGAACCCGATCAAACGAGTCTACTCACACTAATGTCCTGGGACCAGATCAATCTGTCTGAGAGCGAGAGCGAGTCGGAAGCCGAGTCCGAGCGAAGCCACGGATCCGTATCCGTTTCCGAAGGGCCTGACACCGCTGAACATAAAGAATTGGATCAGTGGATGTTGGATAGTGGATGCTCCAGACATATGATTGGAGATAAGTTAAAGTTCACAAAGCTCAAATTAAAGAGTTTAGGGTTTGTTGCATTCGGCAACGACGACAAACTTAAGGTAATCAGAAGAGGTAACATCGAACTCAAATCCGATTTTACTATTCAAAAAGTGTTACTAGTTGAAAACTTTAACTTTAATTTACTCAGTATAAGTCAATTGTGTGATAGTGGTTATTCAGTTCACTTTACAAAATCTGAATGTATAGTTAAAAATATTGATAATCCTGAAATCATGCTTAAGGGCACTAGGAAAGATAATGTCTACACCATTAACCTACCAACATCCTCAATAAAGTGTTTTCTAACACAACAAGAGGAAACTGAGTTGTGGCACAGAAGACTGGGACACACTCACATTAGACTCATTGCAAAAATGAGTCAAAATGGTCTAGTTAGAAGTTTGCCCAAATTAAAAGTTACTGAAAATTCAACCTGTAATGCTTGTCAACAAGGTAAGCAAACTAAGGCAAACCATAAATTAACCAACCTTAATAGAACAACCTTAATACTTAAGCTCCTTCACCTAGACTTGTTTGATTTACATGGAGCCAAGTCACTAAGTAAAAATCAATATTGCTTAGTGATAATCGACGATTACTCAAGATTTACTTGGGTAAGATTTATAAAAAATAAAAGTGAAACCTTTGAAGTATTTAAAATCTTCTGTAAACTAATAGAAAATGAAAAAAACACTCAAATAAAAAGAATTAGAAGTGACCACGGGGGGAATTTAAAAATCACAACTTTACTGAATTTTGTGAAATTAATGGGTATCAACATGAATACTCTTGCCCTAGGACCCCCCAACAAAATGACCTAGTAGAACATACAAACCGAACCCTACAAGAAGCCGCTAGGACTATGTTAAATGAATACAAACTATGCAACCAATTCTGGGCTGAAGCGATAAATACAGCATGTTATATCTAAAATAGAATCTTAATTAACAAATCCCATAATAAAACACCCTATGAAATATATTACAATAAAATTCCTAATCTAAATTACTTAAAAGTTTTTGGATGCAAAGTACACATTTTAAACACTAAAGACTACTTAGAAAAATTTTCATCAAAAACAACTCTAGGAATATTTTTAGGGTATTCAACAACCAGTAGGGCATATAGGGTGTATAACAAACATACTCTAAAAGTTAAAGAAACAATAAATGTAATATTTGATGAAGATAATAGAATAACAAATGAAAATAATACATAAAATCTTAACCCAAGAATTATTGAAGATGATGAAATTCAATCTAACATTAATAAACCAGAGGAACAAACTTCTGACCCAAATATAAGATCAACAAGAGTAAGTACCTCTCACCCACCTGACCAAATTTTGGGTGATCCAAATCTAGGAGTCAGAACTAGATCTTCCTATAGAAACCAGAGTCAGATTGCCCTTATTTCTAAGATTGAACCTAAGACCATTGAAGAAGCCCTACCTGACCCAGACTGAATCATTGCCATGCAGGAAGAATTAGCCCAATTTGATAGAAGCCAAGTCTGAGAACTTGTACCTAAACCTGTAGATAAATCCATAATTGACACCAAATGGGTATTTAGGAACAAATTAGATGATCAGGGTGATATAGTGGGAAATAAGGCAAGACTAGTAGCTAAAGGGTTCAGCCAGGTTGAAGGTTTGGACTATGACAAAACCTATGCACCAATAGCTAGACTAGAATCCATTAGGATGCTACTGGCTTATGCAGCACATAAAGGATTTAGATTATATCAAATGGATGTCAAGTTGGCCTTTTTGAATGGATTTATTAAGGAAGAAGTATATGTAAGTCAACCTCCAGGGTTTGAGGACTTAGACAACCCAAACCATGTATTTAGACTGAAAAAGACATTATATGGGTTAAAGCAAGCACCTAGGGCGTGGTATGAACGGTTATCCAATCACTTGATATCCAAAGGCTTTAACCAAGGTCAAATAGATCTGACCTATTTGTAAAAACCGTAGAAAAAGACATCTTCATAGCCCAAATCTATGTTGATGATATAATTTTTGGCTCAACCAACTCTAAACTTTTAAAAGAATTTATTAAACTAATGGAAAATGAATTTGAAATGAGTTTGGTTGGGGAACTTAACTTTTTCTTAGGCTTACAAATCAAACAAACCAAAGATGGAATCTATATTTATCAAACTAAATATGCTAAGGAATTAATTAAAAAATTTGGCATGGAAAATTCAAAAATTATAAATACTCCAATGGCAACCAACATCAACATTGACTCTGACCCAGAAGGAAAACCAGTAGACCCAAAGTATTATAGAAGCGCAATAGGTAGCTTACTTTACCTAACTGCAAGTCGACCCGATATATTATTTGCAGTAGGTATGTGCGCAAGATACTAATCTTGTGTAAAAGAGTCACACCTAACATATGTTAAAAGGATACTTAGGTACATTAAAGGTACCCTAAATGTAGGACTTTGGTACCCTAGAACTTGCACCTTTAACATTTTTGGCTATTCTGATTCAAACTATGTTGGGTGTAAACTAGACAGAAAAAGCACAAGTGGTAGCTGCTAAAATCTAGGTCAGTGCCTAGTAAGTTGGTCAAGCAGAAAGCAACACTGTGTTGCTCTATCCACTACCGAAGTTCAATACATAGCCCTAGGAGAGTGTGCCTCTCAACTCTTGTAGATGATGCATACATTAAAAGACTATCAACTAGAATACAAAAATACAAAAATTTTAATTGACAATATGAGCTCAATTAATCTAACTAAAAATCTAATTCATCACTTAAGGACTAAACACATAGAGATAAAACACCATTTTGTAAGGGATCATGTAGCCAAGGGTGAAATTGTACTCAACTATGTTGAGTCCAAATCAAACCTAGCTGACATTTTCACAAAATCCTTACCTGAACTTGAGTTCAGTGCACTTAGAAGGAAAATAAGAATGTATTGGGTAGAATAGGTATTGATTTTCAAATCAGTTTCCTACCTTTTACTTGTTTTCAAAATCTGCTTAAGTTTAAAATTATATTTCTAAATTTTAGGCAAAATTTTATTTTCAAAAATCCCAATTTTACTAGTTTTTCAAATTTGGACTTAGCCTAGGCTCAAACCTTAGATATCATGTTCCCCTAGAATTCAGCCAGAGCATCTCACAAACACCTAGGCTTACCTTGATTGTGCTTGAAAAACTTAGAATGGTGTGAGATACATAGGGTACAGTCTGGACTCAAGAATGCTTATATCTGTGCACCAATATGAGTCTGGGCGTTAAATACTTTACATACAGTAATCAAGTCAAGTCATCTAGTCATAGTCAAATTCAACTGGACATATTGACTTAACTTGACTAACCAAGTGAAAGCTATTATCCTCTAGACAATCAGCTACTAGCTAGATGGTTAGACATGTGGCCAAGAAATTAAGTATTTGATCTTTTAGGGTTACTCAACTTGAACATTAGGGCTCTGATACCTTACTTGCGATTAATTTAACTCAACTCATGCTTGAACATTAAGATTTAACCTAATAACTCCTCCTTGGTTGTTAAGTATTTTGGAATTCATTATTCATTTAAATATTTTTCAAACTTTCTTAATATTTTTTTCAAAATCCTTTGAAAATTTAATGAAATTTATTTTGTTCTTTTCAAGCTATTATTTAAAAAAAATTGGTTCAAAATTAAAAGAATATCAATCTAACAGAGTTTGAAAATTAATTTTCCCCAAAGATTTCAACTAAGTTTCTAAATTGGCCAAAGTTATTTTTCAAATAAACTTTTTACTAGCTCTTTAAACTTAGTTGAAAGAAAATTTTTTTTAGACATTTAGCTACGGATTTTACAATGAAATTATAAAAAGCTAAGTGTTTGAAAAGTTCTTTAAATTAGCCAAAATCCCTTCTTTAAAGCTAAGTGTTTTCTTTAAAAGTTTTTTCCAAACTTAGTTCAGAAATTTTTTTTTTGAAGACTTTTAAGTTTAATGAAAAATCTTTAAATAAAGTCTTTAAAAAGCTTAAGTTTTCAAAATTTTGGCTAAAACTACTTTTACTTAGCTAAGTTTTTCCTACAAAATTTTTTGATATATGGCAAAGGGGGAGAGTAGGACAAAAATTCAAATTAAGGATAAGAGTTCTCTTATTAAGGGGGAGCCTTAACTTTGTAAATTTTAAGCTTACCTTAAATTCTAAAAGCTTTTTAGCTTGTACTTAACACAAGTATGCTTATGTTTGGGCTTAAACCTCTTATTTTAAAGCATGCTTATGTTTATTTATGTCTTTAGTTTACTTAACTTTGAATTTGAGTTGTCATAATCAAAAAGGGGAAGATTGTTGGTGCGGGAAGTATCAGACGATTGAACCCAAGTTTTGATAATGGCAAAGGGTTCAAAGTTAAGTCGTCTTGTGATCTAACAAGTTCATGGAGCTTGCAGGAAAGTCCTAAGTGGTATTTAGGCAAAAGTCCTAGTTGCGGTTAGGCAGGCAGAAAACCCTAGGGGGTGGTAACCCTAGGTCATAGGGGGTGATAACCCTATGCGGAAAGTCTTGACGGGTCGAGAGCTTCAGGCAAAAGTCCTAGGGGGTAACCCTAGGTGGAAAGTCCTGGTGTCGCGAACCAGGTGGAAGACTGGACGGGCCGGGAAGTGGAAGTCCAGCAGAAAGTTCGGAAGCTTCAAACGCTGAGCAAAAGTCCAATCAATCTGGAGGATCGCACTGGCAACAGGTAAATCTCCTGAGTGGAGTAGGTGAGGACGCGTTCCCCTTAGAGGGAATAGTAGGCGTCGGGTCGACCTAGGGTTTCCGGTAGGAAATCCGAAGTCAGACCCGGACAGTCCAATGACTGTCGATTATATCACTTATAATATGTCTGTGATAACTTTGTTTTGCAGGGTTTTGTGTTTAGGACTAACACATTTTGCAGGAACAAAGAAGCACATTTGACCACGGATGAACAGTGTCCGAGGCGCCTCCATGGGGCTTGGAGGCGCCTCGGGTGCTAGCCGAAGCTAGCTGTCCAGAGGAGATGGAGGCGCCTTGGAGGAAGCTGAAGGCGCCTTGGACCAAGCGTTGGAGGCACCTTGGACCAGCCTTGAGGCGCCTTCAATGGGATAAGGCGCGACCAGATCAGAGCTGATCCACGCGTGCGACTCAGCGGCCTGTAGGTGCCTCGAACAGGCTTGGAGGCGCCTCCAGCACTGTTTAAAAGGGGGTTCGAGGCAGAGGCTCAGGATAGAAATTCTAAATCAATCTTTTATCGACCTACTGCCTACGCGATGACCTTGAAGTGCTATTTCAAGTTCCTGACGACCCGGAGCTCCGATAGTGTTTGATTCTGTCGTTGGTATAAGTTTTCTTTAATTACTGCACTTATTGTAACTTACATTTGTACAAACTCTTTGTGCGATATAGTTGTTGCCCATAGTAAGTGATCAACGATCGCAGGCCTTGGAGTAGGAGTCGCCACAGGCTCCGAACCAAGTAAACGACCTGAGTCTTCTGTGTTTGTGTGATTCTTTCTATTTATTCCGCTGCTTTAGTACTCGAACGATTTACGATTTTGAAACGCGAAATAGCCACAAGCGCTATTCACCCCCCCTCTAGCGCTTCTCGATCCAACAAGTTCACCGATCAAAGGCTCAGGGAATGGTGCAGAGAGTATGACATCCAGCAGGCTTTCACATCTGTAGAATATCCTCAAAGCAACGGGCAAGACAAAGTCGCCAATCGGGATATCTTGCAAATCCTACACACTCAGCTCAACCATGTCGGAGGAAGTTGGGTAGATGAACTCCCCAATGTGCTATGGGCGATCCGCATGACTCCCAAGGAAGGGACGGGAGTAACTCCTTTTCACCTGGTATACGACGGTGAAGTAGTCATCCTCATCGAAATCGGAGTTGAATCCGACCAGATATAGCACTACAACAAAGACAATGTCGAGTGGAGGCTTCTGGAGCTGGACATGGTAAACTAATCGCGCACTATAGCATTCGTTCGTTTGATGGCATACCGACAGATGATGAAGCAAAACTATAATAGGAGGGTGATCCCAAGGTCATTTCAGGTCGGCGACCTGGTATGGAAGAAAGTGAAGCCGGCCGGCGACACCACCAAGCTAGAGGCTCCGTGGTATGGACCCTTCAAGGTCGTAGAAAAGCTCCGCTCGGACGCTTATTACTTGGAAGACGAGAGCGGAGGATAACTAGAGCATCTATGGAGTGCAAACCATCTCCAACCTTACCGAGCCGGATAAGAGGTGCACTGATGTAATCAATGTATCTTCATATCCCTGTGCCCCCTGAAATGCAGGAATGAAATTAAAAACAAAGATGTCAAGGATTCGTGCCCAACAACAAGCTAAATCGTGGAGCGGTGACGTTAAATGCGAGTCTCCACCGACGGTCGAGTAGCGACCTTAAACCCTAGTTTTCGTCAAATCATCGAACGGCAACGTTAAACTCATGTCTCCATCAACGGTCGAGCGACGACCTTAAACCCTGGACTTCGTCAAATCGTCAAGCGGCGACGTTGAATGCGAGTCTCCATCGACAGTTAAGCGGCGACTTTAAACCCCAGACTTTGTCAAATTGTCGAGCGGTGATGTTAAATGCGAGTCTCCACCGATGGTCGAGCGGTGACCTTAAATCCCAGTCTTCACCAAATCATCAAGCGGCGATATTAAACGTGAGTCTCCACTGACAGTCGAGTGGCGACCTTAAACCCCAGTCTTCATCAAATCGTCGAGCGACGATGTTAAACTCATGTCTCCACCAATGGTTGAACGGCGACTTTAGACCCATGACTTCATCAAATCGTCTAGCGTCGATGTTAAACGCGAGTCTCCACCGACGGTCGAGCGGCGACCTTAACCCCCAGTCTTCACCAAATCATCGAGCGACGATATTAAACCCATGTCTCCACTGACGGTTGAGCGGCAATGTTAAACCCATGTCTCCACCGACAGTCAAGCGGTGACCTTAAACCCATGACTTTATCAAATCGTGGGGTGGCGACGTTAAACACGAATCTCCACCAACGGTCAAGCGGCAACCTTAAACTCCAGTCTTCACCAAATCGTCGGGCGACGACGTTAAACATGAGTCTCCACCGACTATTGAGCAACGACCTTTAACCCATGACTTCATCAAGTCATTGAGCAGCGACGTTAAACCCACGTCTTCATCAACAGTAGAGCGGCAACCTTAAACCCAAGAGGTCACATTACCAAATTGATCAGCGGTTGATTAGCGACCTTAAGCCCGAGCCCTTGAAGATATCATCCGTTTCGGACTGTATAACCAAAAACTTCGCTAAAGGTAGAAGGAACAAGACAAGCTGGCGGTTATCGCCGAGTGGAAGAATTGGGCACAGTCATACGGAAAAGCAACCAAATTTATAAAAGGAAAGTTCCGCTGAATGGATGAACATTCATTTCAAGGGTGTGCACCGCCGAGCGGCGGGCATACATTCATACTTCAAAATTTTTACAAGACACACACTCAACTTCACTCTATATAATCAAAAACCTTAGCAGACACTGAGTCGTTCAGCTTGTTGCGGTTGATGACATTGTCCATCAGAATGCTTGGGAGGTGGTCGTCCACCTTGAGCTGCTGGAGCGTCCCATCAATGGCCAGCTCAAAGACTCGGACAATCCGCTGAACAACCTTATCGGTAAATTGGTCCGAGTGGAGGTAAGCCTGCTTCAGCGCTTCAAACCGGCCCGGCTCGGCTTTTTGATAGGTTACTAAAGTCGAACAGGAGGCTTCCAGGGCGTCCTCAGCATCCTTGAGCTTCCCTTTGAGAGAGGCTTCCCCAGCTGAGCAGCAATCTCGCTCGATAATCAGGTATCCCTCGACTTCCTTAAGCTTCTGGGCAAGTTGCCGAGCCTCTTGGTTTTTTAGTTCCAGATCGACGATGGCTCGCTTCTTCCTTGTCATGGCTAGCTCGATCTTTTTGTCATAAGTCTTCACCTGTTCCTCGAGCTGGCCCAGCCAGACTTCCTGGTCGGCGGACTTCTTCTACTCGGCCTCAAGGAGCTTGTGGGCCTTCTCCAGATCGGCCTTTAATTCGGCGACCGATGGTCTCTGGGATGAAGAGACGTCGCTTGAGATCTTGAGCTTCTTCAGCTCATCCTCCACAAAAGTGAGCCGCTGGCACATGGCTATGCTCTCCACCTAGTACTGCAGATACAAGAGAAGGTTAAGCATTAATCGGGGTTAAATTGTGAATTAGTGATACGTACCCCGGTGGACATTTGTAGGTGGTTGTTGCCGAGTTGCCCCGAGGACATCATCGCTGCTCATGCCCGGGCTTCCTCCCAAATTCCGGTGAGCGGACTGCGGATGAGAATCTTGTGCTCGGGGGTCTGCGACTGGGTGCTCTGCTCTAGGTAATCCTCCCTCGGAAGGTTGAGGATCGCTGTCATAGATCATCGGTCGCTCAGGTCCGACTGAGAGGAGGCCGCTAGACCAGAACATGTGGTCGTGGTCGCAGGAAGGATCGCAGACTACAAAGTTCTCCGTTGGGGCGGCGGCAGAAACGAAACCGGTGGTGTAACGATGGTCTCTGGAGGCAGCTCGGCTAGTGACGACGTTCAATCAGATGAAGTGGCCTCCACTGTTTCAAGGAGGGCCACTGGAGATGAGGTACCAACTCGCTCGGTGCTACCCACAGCTGATGTGGCGGAACAGGATGGCCTGTCCGCCCGACGCCTCTTGCGCCTAGTAAGAGGCTCACCATCACCTGAAGACTCGAAACCTTCTGTCCGAGCGGCGGGCTGCACTTCAGGTGTTTGAAGTGGAGCACCAACTGCTTCCATGCTGGGCACCTGGTCAGCAGCATCTTCGCCCATTGTGGGCATTCCCCCCGCTCTCAGCGAGCGTGTCTTCATGGGAGTCAATCGGCGCAAGGCCGTGGCTCGCCAATTCCTTTGTAGCTGCCGCCTCGATCTCGGCATCCTTGAGTTTTGTCTGACCGGCTATGCGTGCTGGTATCATGACTTCTGCTACAAAAGAAAAAAAGAAATCAGTTAGACTCAAAGAAAGAGATTCAAGAAGTTCCTTACCTAAGCCGCTCAGGAACCGGGTGCGGATTGAACTCAGCCTGAAGATATACATGCCACCCTCTAACCAGCAGCTTATGGATGTCATATCTCTGACCGGCCAGCATGTTCGCTGCATGAAGATAGTCCGGTCGACTCTTGTACTTCTTCATATTGGGCATGCTAGCGCGTCCGAAAGCTTAGCCGTTCGGGAAGACGCATGAAAAAGAAGTATTCCTTCCAATGTTTGTTGGAAGTGGGCATCTTATCAAAGAAAACTAGCCCGACCTGAGACTGAAAGAGATAGGTACCTATCTCGGATTGCTTGGAATAGTAAAAATAATGGAAGACTTGAGGGGCCAGTGGAATGTCATGCAACCGGAACAACACGGTGACGCCGCACAGCAAGCAAAAGGAGTTATGAATGAGTTATAGAAGAGGGACACAAAAGTAATTGCAGACTTTGATTATGAAAGGGTGGATAGGGAAGTGGAGACCAACCACAAATTGGTCTCTGAACAGACAGATAGTGTCGGTCGGTGGGTTTTTGGGCTGATCGGACGGAGAGGCCAGAATGATCTCATGGTCAGAAGGAATTTCAAAACCATTTTGGAGGCTTTTGCGTCGTCACGTCAAACCTGGTCTCCATGGTAGTGTACCAGAGACCAGGAGTGGGGTCTGACGGCTGGGAAGTGCTTGCCATCGCCGGAAAACAAGGAAATAGAAAGTTCGACGGAGAGAAAGGTGGACAGAAAACACAGCGGACATTGGAAAAATACAAAGATCTGGAAGAATTGCAAAGGATCAAAGAGAGCTTACAGAAGGAGGAGAAAAGGTTACCGTGGAAAGGACCAGAAGGTTGCTGGAGCACTAGTCACGCAGGGAATCACCGACATTTATCGTAGAAGAAAACGCAAAGAAAACGAAGCCAACGCCGTGACTTTATAAGGTATGGGCTCGGCCAACCGGAGGCATCTGATCTAGGTCACGGAAACTAGAGCACAGATCCAATCGTAGAATTCAAACCGCCAAACATCACATCAGTGTCTGTCACTTCGAACATGTAGCGACTGCGACAGTGACACATGGCGCTTTTCCACAGGCTGGCATTTAATGGGCGCCATTAACAAGCGTGGGCGCGTGCTTGGTTTTCATGGTGGCCATTTGCACGAATTCTGAGGAGATTCGGGTGATGTCAACGTTGACCATACCCATTCAAGGAGCGCTGAACGAAGAAGCCAAGTACAGAAACTCGAAGCGCCATGCGGACCGAAGGGTCAGCCCAATACTTAGCTGGCCCACTGCGACAGGACCGGGCGGAGCTCAACTAGTATTACGACCGATCGACCAACCGATCTCTAGACATGTCCAGTCAGTTAGAATTGTAGCCTCCTTCAACTAGACTTGAGGGGGAGGCATGTGATCTGGTGATAAGGAGGGACCCGCTCCATGGAGTGGTCGATGACACTGTGGAGGGCAAGTCAAGGCGGTCAACTATCCGAGCCCCTATATTATCGGCCAGTTGGGAAACCCACTTGCCTGACCGGAACAGAGAATCACTGATTCGATATCATCATAGCTCCGTCACGTATCGAGCTTCCGACGCTCAGAAAACCAAGTATCGGCATAGCATACGCCGAGCGACCATCCCGCTCAGACTTACAACAGGACACAGAACCAGCGAAGCAGATGTTGGTTGTTACACCTGGATACCGTTCTATTCCCCTGTACAAAAATTTTGTACAAGTATAGAACTTTCCTAGCTACCCTTGTGTTCTACTGAAGTCCAAACTTGGATTGTAAACGATGATTTATATTATTAATCCAAGTTGTCCTTCAGAAGTTAAATTTGGATTGGGAACGATGCTTAACATTCTTACTCCAAATTTAACCGATGTGTTCTTCACAAGTTAAACCTTTATTATAGAAGTTATTAAATTTCTATTTCAAGGATTGGCTTCCAGGACTGTATGGCAAGACACTAGGCCTTCTTGGGTATGAGATCATCCACCACCGCCTAGATAAACCCTTTCAAAGAAATTAGAAATTTAACTTCTCACAATAAACTAAGTTTAACTATAGAGACCTCAATAGAAACACAATATCAAACATGAAATCTAAAAACAAAAATGATAACTAAAATCGATAGCCTCTTGTGTTTGATTTTCCAAGATCTATACAAAAAGATGAACTAGTTATGATGCAGAAACTTATAACTAGTTATACCTTTTATAGCTTATAGACCTCTTGATCTTCTGTCGTATTCCTCTTCTTATCTCGGACGTCGTGTGTGCGACGATCTACCAAGATGAGAATCTACCCAAGCCTCCTTCTTCTCCTTGCAAGTTTCGGCCACTACCACCAAGCTCCAAGGGATGCTAGAGCAAAGCCTCCTTTCTCTCCTTCTTTCTCAAGTAAAATACGGCCACCTACCAAGCTCTAAGAGAAGATGAGGTTCGACCACAAGAAGAAGAAAGAAGAAGGAAGAGGGCCGACCACACCAAGGAAGAGAGGAGAGGAATACTTGATGTCTTGTCTCATGGGGCAACCCCTCTCTCTCTTTTATAATCCTTGGTCATGGCAAATAAGGAAATTTAAATATAATTAAAACTTCCTTATTTTCCTTGCCAATGAATAAAAAGGAAAATTTAATTAAAATTTTCTTTTAAACATCCTATGGTCGGCCACCTCATAGAGCTCCAAATAAGGAAAGTTTTGAACACAGAATTAAAACTTCCTTATTTGTTTCCGAAAATTTTTAAAATAAAAATTTCTCTTTTTAAAATCCCTTCATAGTTGGTTATAAAAGGAAACTTTTATAAATTAAAATTTCTCTTTTAAAACATGTGGATGGTTATAAAAAAGGAAAGTTTTCTCCAAAATTAAAATATTCCTTTCAACTACAAATAAGGAAAGAGATCATATCTTTCTTTTAATTTTTTGTAGAAAACTATAAAAGGAAATATTTAAATTTTAAACTCTCTCTTTTAAAATCATGGCTTCCACATAAGGAAAGATTTTAAAAATTAAAATATCCTTTTAATTAATGTGGTCGGCCACCTTAGCTTGGGCTCCAAGCTTGGCCGGCCACTTAACTTGGCTCCATCCCTTGGTTTGGCTGGCCCAAGCTTGAGCTCCAAGCTTGCTTGATCGGCCACAACTAGATGGGTTCAAATTTGGGCTTTAGGTGGATATAATACTTTATAAATAAGATGCTACGACAGGGACCAAGAGGAGGAATTGGTTTTGGTCTCCTGATGAACTAAAGCTTCCCATGTTCGCCCCGAACACCCAACTTAAGTTCATCAATAATAATTCATACCACTAAAGAATTATTATTGAACTACCGCACCAATCCCACATTGTAATATGGGCTCTTTCTTATCACGAGTGTGTTATTCTCCATGTGTTTAAGATATCGAATGCCCACTAATTAAATGTGTTACTGACAACTCACTTAATTAATATCTAGCTCCAAGAGTAGAACCACTCAACCTTATTGTCATGTCAGACTAAGTCCACCTGCAGGGTTTACATGATAATCCTTATGAGCTCCTCTTGGGGACATCATCAACCTAGATCACTAGAACACATTTTCCTTCTATAATCAACAACACACACTATAAATGATATTATTTCCCAACTTATCGGACCTATTAATTTATCGAACTAAATCTCACTCACTGATAAATTAAAGAAATAAATACTAAATATATGTGCTTGTTATTATATCGAGATTAAGAGCACACACTTCCATAACAACAGAGATCTTGTTCTTTTATGCAGTCAGTATAAAAGAAACTATCTCAAATAGTCCTACTCAATATACTCAGAGTGTACTAGTGTAATTTTATAGTCAAGATAAACTAATAGCAAATTACACTACGACCATTCCAATGATTTGTCCCTATCCATCTTGGTCGTGAGCTACTATTTATAATTTATAAGGAACTGATAACATTATCTTCTGTGTGTGACACCACACACTAGGTTATCTACATTATAAATTAAATAAATAATTACATTTAGTATGTAAATGTAAACTTTCAACCAATGTGATTCTTTATTTCATAATAAATGTTTATAAAAAGCTAGACTTTTAGTATACATTCTAACAGCAGAGACACGACCGAGCAGAAGATTTTCAAACATGGGTTTCCACTCGACATGATAGCAGAGTTCGGGCAGCAGAAGGTGGCTGAGTGGCATACTGCTCAGTCCAAAGATTTGAAAAAGGAATTGATCGTGATTTGGAACCTGTTCTTTCCATGACCCCTCTTCGTTGATATTTTCTTATTTGTATTTTTCTATATATTCTATTTTTTTTATTCTGGCTCGGCTATTCCACCTAGCCGAGTCATTCCCTTTCCCTTTAGAATGGCAACTGCATGGACAAAGGCTGGCCGAGCGACCCTCCCGCTCGGTCTAGTAGCAGACAAAAGAAGGATCGGCCAATATCCTCTTAGGATGTAACAACCATAAATTTCCTTTCCTTCAAAAGATGCAAAAAGAAATAGAAGAACAGAAAAGATATAAAAATATATTTATAAATAGCCCGGGCTAGGATTTGAACCCGAGACCTCTTACTTGAGATTGGTTTAAGTAGCCATTAGGTGATGGTAAAACATCACATAAGTAATATGAAACAATTCATTATATATAGATTATATGTGGAGAGATGCTTCAACTTCCACTAAATATAAAAGGGAAAGGAAGAGATGAAAACCTAACTTTCATCTTCCTCTTCCTTTCCTCTCTAGCCGAATCCTCTTCTTCCCCTTTTGTGGTTTCGGCCAAGGTCAAGAAACCTAGGTCTAAGCTTCTAAGTTCTTTAAGTGGAGGATCTAGGAGGAGAGTTTTCGCAAGGATTGGTACATGGGTGAAGGGTGATTCAGAGATTTAGGCATAAGAGGGAGGATTTGTCTTCCATACACCGTATAATAGTAAGATCTAGCAAAAGGATGTAATTACTTCTCACCTGCAGTATAAGTTATTTCGTTTATGCATGTAATAACTTCCTCGTTATAGTTTGGAATAGTTGTATGCATATTTAAGAAGTAAGCATGTACACATGTTAAAGAAGTAAACATGTTAAAAAGTTACAAGCAATGATATGTAAGATGCCCTCTAAGTTTTGGAATTAAGAGCATGTGAGTACCTTGATTTGCTTCCCATTAAGTTTGGGACTAAGAAGCATAATCAAGTGGCCTAAGTGCTTCCCTATAAGTGTGAGATATTAAGCGCACATAAGGTGCTTGTTGAAATGACAAGTAAGTGCAAGTATAAGAAAATAGTATTTAAAAGAAAGTATTTTACTTTTAAGTGGCATGTACCAGACACAAAGTCTATGGGTGGGCTCCTAGATCGCCTAGTAGTACCTTAATGGGTTCGGGATTAGCTACCTTGGATCTTATTAAGGATGCGCGGAAAGTGGTACAATGTCGGGCCCAAACAAGTTGATTATTATTTTCACTACTTATGTAATAATAATAAGTTTTCAAACTTCATTGTTTGCTTTAGTGAAAATCCTCCTAAGGTTGAGGACTTGAGTTGAAAAAGGGTAGCTTTGATGAACTCTATAATATGCCAAGATTCCTATGTTTCATTACATTACTAGCATGCTTTTTAGTTGATATCTTGCATGATAAACTTATTAAAAAAAATACATGTCATGTACATATTTTCTGAAGTATGTATTTTAGTGTGAATTACAGTCAAGTGCATGTTTTGTGTTTTCCGCAAATAGTTTTAAAAAGCATGATCTCTTTTAATGCATCGTTTTGTGACTATATGGTACTTACTAAGCATCTGCTTATAGTTTTGCATTTCCTTATATTGCAAATAAAGATAAAGGAAAGCTAGAGTAAGAGGGGGCAACAGGGGCAGTGCATGGTGGGTATGTGTGTGTGACAGAACCGTGGAAGAAGATCCTGGAACTTGCTAGTACAAGGAACTTGTTAAAACTTGGTGTAGTGTATTTTCATATCTTTTGACTATGCATGAAACATCGTTAAGTGTTGCTTATGATGAAATTACAGTTTAGTAGTAATTAGTGTGTCAAAGACTCTTCCTCAGGTGCAGGTATAGAATGGTAGTCTAAGGAGGAGTACAAAGGGGAGAACAACTCCTTTTGAAGGGTTGAGTGTGACCCCCACATGGCCCGTGACACGACTGCGTGGATTCACACGGCCACGGTCCTCCCCTATTGGCCATGGTGACACGGCTGTGTGGATTTACACGGCCGTGCACCTCTTGCTCTCGGCCAAGGTGACACGGCCGTGTGATTTCACACGACCGTACATCTCCTCCTATTGGCCAGAGTGACATGGCCGTGTGGGGCCGTGTGGATTCACATGGTCGTGCACCCTTGTTGGTATTAGCCAAGGTGAGACGGTCGTGTGAAGTCACATGGCCATGCACCTCTTCTTCTCAGATAAGATGGCACGACCGTGTCGATTCACATGGCCGTGCACCCCTTTGTCTCAGCCGAGGTGACACAGCCGTGTTAAGCCACACGACCGTGCCCCCCTTCCTCTCTGTCAAGGTGACACGGCCGTGTAGATTCACATGGTCATGCCCTACAGCAGCAGGAAGGGCCTTACACGGCCGTGTGGCACACACGACCATGCCCAGTCTCGGGTCTGGTAAGGTTACATGACCGGTCATCACCACACGACCCAGACCCTCTAGCAGCTCTAGACTTCATCTTAGGTCTGCATCGCTCCAAACCATGACTCAACAGTCGAAGCAAATTCAGAGTAGATCTTTGAACCGAGAAGTGTGCATATAACAAAGTCTTTAAAAGGTATGAAAAGTGTAGCGTCCGTACCTTAGGCTAGGGTAAATAAGAAGGGCGGTCGTTACAGTATAGTATTGGAGCAAGTTCCACCCTTCCGACACACACACATTAAGCATTGATCCTGCAGCTTCCAAGTAAGAAAGTACCTTCTCACAACTTTTATGTATTTTAGTTCTGTTAGGAGTAATAAGAAATGCTTGTTAAGATTTAGCATGCTTATACATGAAAGTATTAAGGACAACAAGTAAGAATGATGAGGGGCTAACATATGTTTCACTGGTTTGGTTTATGATATGTAGAATGACTAGAGGGCGATCGGCTAGACAGCCGAGCGCTAATGAACCTCAACCAGAGACAAATGAGTCTGCACCACTGCCCAACCTTGTATAAGTAGTAGCTCAGCTGTAGAGACAATTAGTGGAGCAATAGCAGGTTATTGCCACCCTGACTGCTAACCAGCAAGCTCCTCCTATAGTCCTACTAGAAGCCACTACGATGGCACCTACTACGGGTGAAGTTCCACCAGTTACACTTATAGCCCCAGCAAAGGTAGTGAGGCAAGAAGCATACCTCATCCAGTGTAAAAAATTGAATCCAGAGAATTTCTTTGGCACTACTGAACCATGGGATGCTCATGCATTGTTCAGAACCCTAGAGAGCATAATGGACCTACTTGACTGGTCGGAGGTAGAAAAGATAAAGTGCGCGTCCTTCTGCCTCACTGGTGATGCAAGGATGTGGTGAGAACGGGTCAAGGTAAAACGAAAAGTGGATCAAATAACCTAGTCTGACTTCGAGACAGAGTTCTTCGAAGAGTTCTTCCATATGCGAGTCACGAATAAATATTATGATGAGTTCACGGAATTTCGATAAGAAAATTTATCAGTTGAAGAAGCCATGAAGAAATTCAATAAGTTGGCTCGCCTATGCCCAGAGCTGGTCATCACGGAACAAGAAAGAGTTAGACTAATGCTCAAGATGCTGAGGCCAGAGATAGCTCTGAATGTAGCTGGCGGAATTAATAGACTGCAGACTGTAGAAGAGCTGATTAGTAGTGCACTGATCACGGAGCATTACCTGAATAGTATCAAGCAGCAGAAGCCAGTATTGATGGAGAATAAAACTCAAGGGAGTTCTGACACTCAAAAACCCCAGAGTCATGGGTCAACCTGGAAGGGGAGTTCCAAGAGGAAGCAGTGGGGTAATAAGAAGGGAGGATCTGTAAGCAAACAACATAAGTATGCTAAATGTTCCACGTGCGGAAAGATACATCCTGAAATCTGCCGCAAGGGCACGAGTGGTTGTTATACATGTGGTCAAGAGGGGCATATGGCCAAGAATTGCCCGACCAAGATCAATCTACCTCCTGCACAACCTGTGCAATATGGAGGCAAGCAGACACAGCTACACCAGATGCAGACCGCTTTGGAGGGACCTCATATTAGACAAGGCAGACTGGTATACAAATGCTCGAGTTTTATCCCTTACCAGAGAGGAGGTAGCAAACGCCTCTACTGTTGTCACAGGTCAGATATGTATTTTTAATCAATATGCATATGTGCTATTTGACACTGGGGCAACCCATTCGTTTTCTCCATAGTATTTTCTGAAAGTATAGGCATACCCCCGGAGGTCCTAAGCAGATAATTCTTGATGACACTACCCTTGGGGGAGATAATGACATCTACGCACTGGCTACGAGCTGTGCTAGTCAAAATTTCAGACAGAGAACTGTACAGCGACCTGATAATACTGAACATGTCTGATTATGATGTCATTTTTGGGATGGACGTTTTGAGCAAGTATGGTGCTTCCATCGAGTGCAGCAAGTGCAGAGTCCTATTCCAACCTGAGACAGAGTCTAAGTTTGAGTTCATCTGGGAATTAAAGAAGAGAACTCAGAAGTTCTTGTCGGCCATGAAAGCTTAGAAAATGTTAGCCGATGGGTGTGCTGGGTTTCTAGCTCATGTGGTTAATACCCGGCAAGAAGGAGACCAAAAGCTAGAGGAAGTTAGAGTCGTATGTGATTACCCGGAAGTCTTTCTGGATGAGTTTCCAGGCTTAGCTCCGGATAGGGAAATTGAATTTGAGATTGGACTCATTCCTGGTACCCACCCAATCTCAAAAGCACCCTACCATATGGCTCCGACAAAGTTGAAAGAACTTCAGGGACAGCTATAGGAGCTACTCGACAAGGGTTTCATTCACCCTAGTCACTCACCATGGGGAGCTCCGGTGTTGTTTGAAAAGAAGAAGGATGGGTCCATGCGAATGTGCGTGGACTACCGAGCGCTGAACAAAGTGACAATCAAGAATAAGTATCCTCTGCCAAGAATTGATGATCTATTTGATCAGTTAAAGGGAGCCACAGTCTTTTCCAAGATAGACTTGCAGTTCAGATATCATCAAGTGAAAGTGAAAGAAGATGATGTACCGAAGACGACATTCCGAACGAGGTATAGACACTATGAGTTCGTAGTCATGCCTTTTAGAGTGACGAATGCTCCTGCTACGTTTATGGACCTGATGAATAGAGTGTTCAAAGCGTATTTGGATAAATTTGTGATTATCTTCATAGACAATATTCTAATATACTCCAGGACTCAGGAAGAACATGCTGAACATCTGAAGACAGTACTATAGATTCTTCAGCAGAGACAGTTGTACACGAAGTTCTCCAAGTGCGAATTTTAGCTCAATCAAGTGTCCTTTCTAGGGCACATTATTTCCAAAGATGGAGTGATGGTAGACCCGATAAAAATAGAAGCTGTGAGTAATTGGAATAGACCCAAGAATGTCAGTGAAATTAGAAGTTTCCTTGGGTTAGCAGACTACTATAGGAAATTTGTAGAGAACTTCTCAAGGATCGCCTCTCCATTGAAAGTACTTACCAGAAAGAATAGAAAATTTGAGTGGACAGAGCATTGTGAGAGAAGTTTCATTGAACTAAAAAGGAGACTAACTAGTGCTCCAATCCTGACTCTTCCAGAAAATGGCGAGAGCTTTGATATTTACAGCGATGCTTCTAAATTGGGGCTCGGAGCTATACTGATGCAGAATGGCAAAGTCATTGTCTATGCCTCGAGACAACTCAAGGATTATAAGAAGAACTATCCTACTCATGACCTTGAGTTAGCAGCAGTAGTCTTCGCTCTCAAAATCTGGAGGCATTATTTATACGGAGCTCAGTGTAAGATTTACACCGATCACCAGAGTCTGAAGTATTTCTTCACTCAGAAAGACCTGAATATGAGACAGCGGAGATGACTTGAGCTAGTCAAAGACTATGACTGTGAGATACTCTACCATCCAGGGAAGGTGAATAAAGTGGCAGATGCACTAAGTAGGAAATCTTCCGCAACTTTATTAACCTTAGCTGCTATGCCCCAACCCCTACAGAAGGAAGTAGTAAACTTTGGGTTTGAAATCGTTACCGGGCAGCTCTCCTCCTTGACATTAGTGTCAACCCTGATTGAAGATATACAGAAAGGGTAGGATGAAGATCCTAATATTCAGAAAATCAAGCGGGGAATACAGGAAGAAGAAAATAGAGAGTTCCGAGTATCAGACCGTGGGATAATATATTATGGCAATCACCTATGTGTCCCTAATCAAGAAGAACCACCACAGAAAATTCTAGATGAAGCCCATGGAACACCTTACGCTATGCATCCTGGCTTCACTATGATGTACCAAGATTTAAAGGAACGCTTCTGGTGATCTGGAATAAAAAGAGACATTGCTAGATATGTCAGTACCTGTCTGACGTGTCAACGGGTTAAAGCAGAACATCAGAAATTAGGCCGAGTTTTGCAGCCTATCCAGATTCCAGAGTGGAAGTGGGTGGATATATCTATGGATTTTATAGTAGGATTATCCAGAACTACGGATGATTATGATGCTATCTGGGTAATAGTGGACAGATTGACCAAGTCTGCTCATTTCCTAGCTATCAGAACTTCCTACTCTATTGAACAACTAGCGCAAATGTTGTTGGTTGCTACTCAGAAAGCCTAACGGTTCCACTGTACAAAAATTTTGTACAAAGGTCTGAACCTTTTCCTAGCTACCATGTGTTCTTTTAAATTAAACTTGGATCGCCTGCGGAACTTTACACGTTTGATCCTAAGTTTAACTTATTTGTTCTTTTAGGTTTAGACTTGGATCTCCTGCGAAACTTAACACGTTTGATCCAAATCACCTAGGTTATTAATTCCATTAAATATTAATTTCCAAAATTGGCTTCCAGGACTGCATGGCGAGGCACATGGCCTTCTTGGATATGGGAGCAACCACCACCGCCTAGACAAATCCTTTTAAGGAAAGCTAATATTTAATTTCCTTAAATAACTCTAGGTTAACCGAAAAGAACAATCGAAGCACAAGTTCGAAAAGAAAACATAAGAACACAACATCAAAAACTAATTCGAAACCTAGAATCACATGCCTCTTGTATTTGGTATTTTTACAAAGAAATAAAACTAGTATGATGCGGAAAATAATTACTAGTTATACCTTTCTTTGTGAACTTTTAATGACCTCTTGATCTTTTACCGTATTCCTCTTCTAACCTCGGACATTGTGTGGGTAATGATCTTCCGAGATGAGAACCACCAAGGCACCTTCTTCTACCTTCCTTCAAGTTTTGGTCAAGCATATCTTCTAAAGGATGAAGAACTTTTTTCACCAACCAAGCTCCAAGGGATGCAAGCTTTCTCTCCTTCTTCCTCAAGCTAGATCCGGCCACCTCCTCCAAGCTCCAAGAGATAAAGGATTTCGGCCACACAAGAGGAAGAGAGAAAAGGAGAAGGGTCGGCCACACCAAGAAAGAAAAGAGGGAGAAAATAGAATAGAGTCGTTCGCCATGAAGCCTCCTCTACCCCCTCTTTTATAATCCTTGGTCTTGGCAAATAAGGAAATTTAATAAAAAACTTCCTTAATTCTTTTGCCATGAAAAAGAAAAATTATTTAATTAAAAATAATTTTCTTTTCTTAATAACAATGGCCGGCCACCCCAAGCCCCAAATTAAGGAAAGTTTTAATTAAAACATGAATTAAAACTTCCTAATTTATTTCCAGAAATTTATAAAAATTTCTCTAATAATTTTAATCCCTTCATGATTGGTTAATAAAAAGGAAATTTTATAAATTAAAATCTTTCTTTTAAACATGTGGATAAAAAGAAAGTTATCTCTAAAAATTAAAATCTTTTTTAATCTACAAATAAGGAAAGATATTAAATCTTTTCTTAATCTCTTGTAGAAACTTATAAAAGAGAATATTTAATTTTTAAACTCTCTTTTAAATCATGAACATGGTTAAAAAGGAAAGTTTTCTTAAAATTTAAAATCCACCTTTTAATCAACAAATAAAGAAATATTTCAAATTTTAAACTCTCTTTTAAACATGTAGATGATTTACAAATAAGGAAAGTTTTTGACAAAAATTAAAACTATCCTTTTAATCTACAAATAAGGAAAGAGATTAATCTCTTCTCTTAATCTTTTGTAGAAAGCTATAAAGGAAATTTTTATTTTTTAAACTCTCTTTTAAAACAATGATATCCACATAAGAAATAATTTTAATAAAAATCCATTTAAATATTTTAGTGGCCGGCCACCTGTGTTTAAGATAACAAATGTCCACTAATTAAGTAAGTTACTGACAACTCACTTAATTAATATCTAGCTCCAAGAGTAGTACCACTCAACTTCATCGTCATGTCGGACTAAGTCCACCTGCAGGGTTTAACATGACAATCCTTATGAGCTCCTCTTGAGGACATTCTCAACCTAAATCACTAGGACACAGTTTCCTTCTATAATCAACAACACACACTATAAGTGATATCATTTCCCAACTTATCGGACTTATTGATTTATCAAACTAAATCTCACTCATTGATAAATTAAAGAAATAAATATCAAATATATGTGTTTGTTATTATATTAGGATTAAGAGCACACACTTCCATAATAACTGAGGTTTTTGTTCCTTTATAAAGTCAGTATAAAAGAAACGACCTCTAATGGTCCTACTCAATACACTCTAAGTGTACTAGTGTAATTATATAGTTAAGATAAACTAATACCTAATTACACTACGACCTTCCAATGGTTTGTTCCTTTTCATCTTGGTCGTGAGCTACTGTTTATAATTTATAAGGTATTGATAACATGATCCTCTGTGTGTGACACCACATACTATGTTATCTACAATATAAATTAATTGACAAACTACATTTATCATAAATGTAGACATTTGACCAATGTGATTCTTATTTCTAGATAAATGTTTATACCAAAAGTTAGGCTTTTAGTATACATCCTAACAAATGTATGTTAAAGAGGTCATCAAATTGCATGGAGTACCCAAAATGATAATTTCTGATAGAGATGATCATTTTACTTCACACTTCTGGGAGTGTGTTCAGAGAGCTCTTGGTACTAAGTTGTGGTTTAGTACTGCATTTCATCCTCAAACTGACGGACAAACAGAACGAGTGAACTAAGTTTTGGAGGATATGTTAAGGGCTTATGCCTTGGATTTCGAGGGGAGCTGGTGTTGATATCTATGCTTAGCAGAATTCACATACAATAATAGTTATCAAGCTACTATCGGAATGACACCCTATGAGACTCTATATGGGAGGAGATGTAAATCTCCTATGTGTTGGTATGAAGGTGGTGAAAAGAAAGAAATGGGACTCCAGACAGACCTCATTGAAGACACCACCAAAGCTATTCAGAACATCCGCCAGAGAATAGAAATTGCTCAGAGCCGGTAGAAGAGCTATGCGGATGTGCACCGTAGACCACTGGAATTTGAGGTTGGGGATTTAATATTCCTCAAAGTAGCTCCTATGAAAGGAGTGATGCGATTGGGAAAGAAAGGAAAGTTGAGTCCACATTATGTGGGGCTATACCTGATCACTTGTAACGACCCAACTCCTGGGTACTAAGCTGTGAGCCGGATCGCTACATTAACTACTGATGCTACTGTGCGGAATCTGGGTAAAATAAAATTTCACTAACTGACTCGGTTAATCTGACAACCGATACACCCATACTATTATAAGGAAAGATTCAAGCCCCTTTCCGGTTGGTGTACATGTGCTAAGGAGGATACTTGACCTCCCATCTGAGCTAGGAACTCAGAACTAACTTCCCAGCTAGCCGCTGATCGATCCACGGATCGATCAACTTGCTGCGATTCTGTGCCCTGCGGGATCGGTCCGCAGACCGATCCAGCCGAGGCTGGATCGGTCGGCAAGACCGATCCAGGTGTGTCTGGATCGGTCGGCTGACCGATCCAGGTACCTGAGATCTCCTGGGACGCTACTGTATCGTGCTGGATCGGTCGGCTGACCGATCCAGGAGAATACAGTAAGCGTACTGTATCTGTCTGGATCGGTCGGCTGACCGATCCAGTAGCACTGCCCAGGCTCTGATCGGTCTGGAGACCGATCAGAGTCTGATTTCGCCCGGGGCTCTGATTTCAGCACTCTAGTGTGCCAAAATACCATATAACAACTATCTAATGCATGATAAACTATTCCAATAACATGTAATAACAATTCTAAACTTGAGCTAAAGCAAATTTTACTGGTTCATGGCATTTTAACAACTTAAAGTGCATGAAGGTATGAATTTCTAAAAGTTCTAATTGCTTAAAACATGAAACTAAACCAAACAACTGAAAAGTGCTAAAGTAAATGCTAAATCCCCAGAGGGTCTTTTATTCCAGTTCCTTCCACACACATCCTCATCTGCATTGACCTCCAGCCTCCACTGCTAATCCATTTTCCTTTTTCCTGTATCTGCAGTATAAGAAAAATAGTATCTGTAAGCTTTAAGCTTAGTAAGAAACCATCTACCTCACAAAAACATGCAACGATGCAAGTATGGTTTCAAAACATGCTATTTGAAAACTGAACTGAGCATGGCAACATGGCATGGCATACAAACATGTACTGAACTGATCATGGCATACAATCAAGCCGAGCATAGCATACTGTATCTGAAACTAAGCATACATACTGAACTGGTCATACATATACATCTAACTGGTAATGAACTCAAATCATGAAACTTAACTGAGATAATCAACTGCAACTGAAACTAAGTTAGTGTTTCCATCACTGATTACATATTTGGAAAACTATATATAATAATAGATGAAAATACTAAACATGCTGTTGGGGCCCTGGCAGCTGTACTTACTGTGCGCGCATCCCTACGAGACCCGGGATTGCAAGTTCCGAATCCAGCAGGGTTACTAGGTTATCTGAACCTAGGGACGACTGTGGGAGTCCAGCCCATGGATATCTGATCCAAGTACAGTTCCAACTGAATAAAAGTAAAATACTGAATACTATTTGATTTTACTTTGATGTTCTAGGTTATCTGAACCTAGAGCTAGGTTATCTGAACCTAGAGGCTACTGTGGGAGCCCACCCGATGGATATCTGATCCATATAGCTGTAATAACTAATAATAACTGGATAAAATGTTTCTAATATATTTTATATGCTGTTAGGACGCCTATTGGTGCATCCTTCTGGACTGGGCATTCTACCGAATGCTTGGTGTGCACTAAAAGCACACCCTAAAACTGAAAACTATAAAATTACTGAACTAACGCCAAAACTAACAAGCGAGAACAATTATACTGCAGGTGAGGGGTTTCTTACCTCGTATATGCAATTTCTTACAATTCCTTTCGCTAGAAATTCCGGTGAAGACGATTTCTCGACGATTCGCTCGCGTCCACGTGCTCCACTCGCGGAGGGAACTTCCTTGTGTTGAAATCGTTGCCGGATGGTAACCTTGGGACTCTAGGGAGAAAGCCCTAGCCTTTCCTTGATGTGGCGCCGAGAGAAGGAGGAAGAAAAAGGGAGGGCGGCGTGAATGGTCTCGGTGAAGAGGGATTTGCCGAACCAAAATAAAATAACCCAACTCCAACTTAAGTTTATTATTTATATTAAGTGGTTTAATGAACCCAACTCTAATATAAATATATTTGGTTCTCCTTTTTTTCAGCACGGCCCTGCTGGGTTCACCGGTTACTAAACTTATCCGTAAACCCTAGGTCTCGGGTTCGATTCCCGCCTAAGCTATTTTACGGTTCCAATTATTTTTGCTATTTCCGCTACTCGGAAAATTCCGGAAAATTATCTAAAAATTCCAGAAAAATCATAGAATAATTCTAAAATAAATTCGGGAATTTTTTCGGGCTTTACAATCCCCCATACCTTATAAAAAGTTCATCCCCGAACTTAAAACAATTCTGGGTACTTCTGTCTCATGCTGGCCTCTGTCTCCCAAGTCGCCTCTGCTGCTGTGTGATTTTGCCAGCTGACTTTGACTAATGGTACTTCCTTGTTCCGTAATTTCTTTACTGCTCGGTCTATTATCTGAATAGGCCGACTGTCATAGCTGAGATCATCACGGACCTGTACCAACTGGGGCTCAATCACCTGGGTGGCGTCCGGAATATGCTTCTTCAGCATGGAGACATGAAATACATTGTGGACAGCTGACATCTCCTGAGGTAGCTCTAGCTCATATGCTACCTTGCCCACCCTCTTCGTGATAAGGTATGGTCCCACATATCTGGGAGCTAGCTTGCCCTTCTTCCCAAAACGCATGACTCCCTTCATGGGAGCTACTCTGAGGAAAACTGTATCCCCAACTGAAAACTCTAGGGGTCTGCGTCGTGTATCAGCATAGCTCTTCTGACGGCTCTGCGCTGTCTCTATCCTCTGGCGAATCTGTTGTATGGCTGCTGTGGTATCTGCTACTAGATCTGTCTGAAGCTCTAGTTCCTTCCGTTCACCACTCTCATACCAGCAGATTGGTGATCTGCACCTCCGCCCATAGAGTGCCTCATAAGGAGCCATGCCGATAGTGGCCTGATAACTGTTGTTGTATGCAAATTCTGCCAGACTTAGATATTTGCACCAACTTCCCTTGAAATCTAGGGCACAAGCCCGGAGCATATCTTCGAGTACCTGATTTACTCGCTCCGTCTGACCATCTGTTTGAGGATGGAAAGCTGTGCTGAATTTTAACTGGGTGCCCATAGCTGACTGTACACACTTCCAGAAGTGTGATGTGAACCTGCTGTCTCTGTCTGATATGATGGTTCGTGGGACTCCATGCAGCCTGACTATCTCCTTGAGATACAACTGAGCTAGCTGCTCCATGGAATAGGATATTCTGATAGCTAAGAAGTGGGCTGATTTAGTCAACCTGTCGACTATTACCCAAATGACATCAAAACCATTCGTGGTTCTGGGTAATCCCACTATGAAGTCCATAGAGATATCCTCCCACTTCCATTCTGGAATCTGAATCGGCTGCAGAACTCCTCCTGGTCGCTGATGTTCTGCCTTAACCCTCTGACAGGTTAGGCAGATGCTGACGTATCTGGCGATATCTCGCTTCATCCCAGGCCACCAAAATCGCTTCTTTAGATCCTGATACATTTTGGTGGAACCAGGATGCATCGCATAGGGAGTCCTGTGAGCCTCGTCTAGAATCTGTTTTCGTAGTTCCTCCTGATCTGGAACACCAAGTCTGTCACCACAGTACACTACCCCACTGGCGAACACTCTGAACTCTCCATTTTCTGATTCTGCTAACCCTTGCTTGATTTTCTGGATTTCAGGATCCTGCTCCTGAGCTGTCTGGATATCCTCAAGCAAGGTAGATTCTAAGGACATAGTGGAAAGCCGCCCGACTATAAGCTCGAGACTAAAATCTGTAATCTCCTTCCTTAGGGGTGGTGACATAGCTGCTAAAGATAATAAGGTAGCACTGGACTTCCTGCTGAGTGCGTCTGCTACCTTATTAGCTTTCCCTGGATGGTAGGAGATATTTATATCATAATCCTTGACCAGCTCTAACCATCTGCACTGTCGCATATTCAGATCCTTCTGAGTAAAGAAATACTTCAGACTTTGATGATCTCAGATACACTCGTGACCGAGCTCCGACAAATAATGTCTCAAATCTTGAGAGCGAACACCATTGCCGCAAGCTCAAGGTCGTGAGTAGGATAGTTCCTCTCATAATCCTTGAGTTGTCGGAGGCATAGGCGATCACCTTGCCTCGCTGCATCAGTACCGCTCCTAATCCCAATTTAGAGGCGCCACCGTAGATATCGGCTGTCTGTGTTTTCTAGCTAAAATAGGAGCACTGGTCAATCTCCGCTTTAGTTCGTTGAAGCTGTTCAGTCCTCCGTCCACCGAAATTTCTTGTTCTTCCTGGTGAGAGCCAGTGGGGAGGCTATCCTGGAGAAGTCTTCTACGAATTTCAGTAGTAGCTCGCTAATCCCGTAGCTTATGATTTCACCGACATTCCCGGGTCTCTTCCAGCTACTTCATCGCTTCTATCTTGTCGATCTACCATAACACCATCCTTGGAGATGATGTGACCTAGAAAGGCTACCTGGTCTAGCCAAAATTCACATTTCGTGAATTTGGCGTACAGCTGGTTCTGCTGAATGATCTGCAAAACTGTCTTCAGATGCTCTGCATGGTCCTCCTGAGTACTTGAATAGATAAGAATGTCATCGATGAACACGATGACAAACTTGTCTAAGTATTCTCTGAATACTCTGTTCATGAGGTCCATGAAAGTAGCTGGAGCATTTGTCACGCCGAAAGGCATGACTACGAACTCATAGTGTCCGTATCTGGTCCTGAAAGCTGTTTTAGGTATATCACCTTCCTTGACTCTAACCTGGTGATATCCTGATCTGAGGTCAATTTTAGAGAACACTGTGGCTCCCTTTAGCTGATCAAACAGGTCATCTATCCTGGGGAGAGGGTACCTGTTTTTAATTGTGACCTGGTTCAAGGCACGGTAGTCTATGCATAGACGCATGCTTCCATCCTTCTTCTTCACGAACAACACCGGTGCTCCCCATGGTGAGTGACTAGGGCGTATGAAACCCTTGTCAAGAAGCTCCTGTAATTGCTCCTGAAGTTCCTTCAGTTCTGCTGGAGCCATGCGGTACGGTGCCTTGGAAATTAGATTTGTGCCGGGAATGAGCTCTATCTCAAATTCAATCTCCCTGTCTGGTGCCAAGCCTGGTAGCTCTTCAGGGAAGACTGCTGGGTAGTCACAAACGACTCGAACCTCTGATAGCTGTTGGTTCTTGTCCTGGATGGTGTTGACTACATTTGCTAAAAATCCCATGCATCCTGAATCCATTAGCTGCTGTGCTTTCAATGCTGAGAGAAACTTCTTGGCTTTTCTCTTTGGTTTTCCCATGTACTCAAACTGTACTCCTGCTTCAGGTTGAAATATGACCTTCTGTTTACGGCACTCTATGGAAGCGCCGTATCTGATCAGAAAATCCATTCCAAAGATGATATCGTAGTCCGTCATTTCTAGCACTATCAGATCACCAAAAAGTTCTCTGTCTGCTATAATGACTGGCACTGCTCTGAGCCAGTGCGTAGATGCCATAATGTCTCCTGAGGGTAGTGTTGTCAGAAACTGACTATTGAGTACCTCTGGAGGTGTTGCTAATTTCTCGGCAAATGCCCTGGATACATAAGAGTGGGTTGCCCCAGTATCGAATAAGACAGTTGCATTATGCTGTAAAATACTGATCTGACCAGTGAGAAAATCCTGGCATTTGGGATAGCTGTGGGGCCTTCTAATCTGCCCTGACTAATCTGTGGACCATCTAAGGCAGCATACATTTGGTGTAGTTGCGCTGGCTTAGCTCCATACTGTATCGGCTGAGGCTGAGGAAGACTGTTCTTGTTCGGGCACTGCTTAGCCATGTGCCCTTCCTGTCCACATTCAAAACAACCTCGCGTACCCTTGCGGCAAACTCCTGGATGATGTTTCCCACAAGTAGCACACTTGGGATGTCTGGAATGTTTTCCAGCTGGTCCTCCTTTTGGGTCACTGCTTGCCTTGCGTTTCCCCTTCCAGTTGGAGCTATGTCCCTGTTGTTTCTGCTGAGTACCTGAGTCAGCTTGAAACCTGCTTCGTTGGGTGATATTGTGCCGATAGTGCTCGGTGATCGAGCACTACTCACTAGCTCCTCCGTGGTTTGTGGCCTATGAACGCCACCACCACATTCATTGCGATCTCGGTCCGAGCATCTTCAAAGATCAGCGTATTCGCTCCTTCTTTGAGTGACTAGTTCGACACGACGGGCTGTTGAATTTCTTCACGGCCTCCAACCGATAAGGTTCCCCGACGAAATTTCAGAACTCGTCATAGTGTCGGTTTGTGATTTGCATGTGAAAGAATTCCTCAAGAATTCTTTCTTGAAGTTGGCCCATGTCATCCGGTTTATGGCCACTTCGATTTAATCCGCTCCACCACATGCGTGCATCTCTCGTTAAATGAAGGAGGCACACTTCACTTTTTCGTGCTCGCCGCCTAGAAGCTCCATCGTGCTTTCCAGTGTTTTAAACCATGCCTGAGCATCCCATGGTTCACTGGTGCCTGAGAAGTTCTCGGGCTTAATTCTCTGCCACTGGATAAGGTAAGCTTCTCTCTTAGCCCCTACTACTGGGGCCACTGGGATTGGTACTGCAGGCTGAGTTGGTACTACCTCTGTGATTACTGGAGTCGTGAGGTTCAGTACTGGAGTGACTGGGGGAGTAGTCTGCTGGTTAGCCTTTAAGGAGGCTATCTCCTGTTGCTGATCAGCTAACTGCTGCTGTAGCTGAGCCACTAGTGCTGTAAGGTCTGGGGGAGGCACTGAACTGCCTGCCTCATGCTGGGGCTCAGCCGCTGATGCTTTCTTAGCTGGACGTCCTCATACCATTTTCTAAATAGCAGAGAACACATATATATAACTAGGCTATCATGTTATAGTTAACTACTGGTAACATGTTAAATACTATCACTGTAAACATGAATTAATTAACTACCAACATGAGAGCAAACATGAAAGCACATATAACTGATATGAAAGCTGAAAACAAAATTGAGTGAGAGATGTTCTTACTTGGAAGCTGTAGGCGCAATGCTGATGTGTGTGTAGGAAATATGGAACACCGCTCTGATACCACTCTGTAACAACCCAACTCTTGGGTACTAAGCTGTGAGCCGGATCGCTACATTAACTACTGATGCTACTGTGCGGAATCTGGGTAAAATAAAATTTCACTAACTGACTCGGTTAATCTGACAACCGATACACCCATACTATTATAAGGAAAGATTCAAGCCCCTTTCCGGTTGGTGTACATGTGCTAAGGAGGATACTTGACCTCCCATCTGAGCTAGGAACTCAGAACTAACTTCCCAGCTAGCCGCTGATCGATCCACGGATCGATCAACTTGCTGCGATTCTGTGCCCTGCGGGATCGGTCTGCGGACCGATCCAGGTGTGTCTGGATCGGTCGGCTGACCGATCCAGGTACCTGAGATCTCCTGGGACGCTACTGTATCGTGCTGGATCGGTCGGCTGACCGATCCAGGAGAATACAGTAGCGTACTATATCTGTCTGGATCGGTCGGCTGACCGATCCAGTAGCACTGCCCAGGCTCTGATCGGTCTGGAGACCGATCAGAGTCTGATTTCGCCCGGGGCTCTGATTTCAGCACTCTAGTGTGCCAAAATACCATATAACAACTATCTAATGCATGATAAACTATTCCAATAACATGTAATAACAATTCTAAACTTGAGCTAAAGCAAAGTTTACTGGTTCATGGCATTTTAACAACTTAAAGTGCATGAAGGTATGAATTTCTAAAAGTTCTAATTGCTTAAAACATGAAACTAAACCAAACAACTGAAAAGTGCTAAAGTAAATGCTAAATCCCCAGAGGGTCTTTTATTCCAGTTCCTTCCACACACATCCTCATCTGCATTGACCTCCAGCCTCTACTGCTAATCCATTTTCCTTTTTCCTGTATCTGCAGTATAAGGAAAATAGTATCTGTAAACTTTAAGCTTAGTAAGAAACCATCTACCTCACAAAAACATGCAACGATGCAAGTATGGTTTCAAAACATGCTATTTGAAAACTGAACTGAGCATGACAACATGGCATGGCATACAAACATGTACTGAACTGATCATGGCATACAATCAAGCTGAGCATAGCATACTGTATCTGAAACTAAGCATACATACTGAACTGGTCATACATATACATCTAACTGGTCATGAACTCAAATCATGAAACTTAACTGAGATAATCAACTGCAACTGAAACTAAGTTAGTGTTTCCATCACTGATTACATATTTGGAAAACTATATATAATAATAGATGAAAATACTAAACATGCTGTTGGGGCCCTGGCAACTGTACTTACTGTGCGCGCATCCCTACGAGACCCGGGATTGTAAGTTCCGAATCTAGCAGGGTTACTAGGTTATCTGAACCTAGGGACGACTGTGGGAGTCCAGCCCATGGATATCTGATCCAAGTACAGTGCCAACTGAATAAAAGTAAAATACTGAATACTATTTGATTTTACTTTGCTGTTCTAGGTTATCTGAACCTAGATCTAGGTTATCTGAACCTAGAGGCTACTGTGGGAGCCCACCCGATGGATATCTGATCCATATAGCTGTAATAACTAATAATAACTGGATAAAATGTTTCTAATATATTTTACATGCTGTTAGGACGCCTATTGGTGCATCCTTCTGGACTGGGCATTCTACCGAATGCTTGGTGTGCACTAAAAGCACACCCTAAAACTGAAAACTATAAAATTACTGAACTAACGCCAAAACTAACAAGCGAGAACAATTATACTGCAGGTGAGGGGTTTCTTACCTCGTATATGCAATTTCTTACAATTCCTTTCGCTAGAAATTTCGGTGAAGACGATTTCTCGACGATTCGCTCGCGTCCACGTGCTCTACTCGCGGAGGGAACTTCCTTGTGTTGAAATCGTTGCCGGATGGTAACCTTGGGACTCTAGGGAGAAAGCCCTAGCCTTTCCTTGATGTGGCGCCGAGAGAAGGAGGAAGAAAAAGGGAGGGCGACGTGAATGGTCTCGGTGAAGAGGGATTTGCCGAACCAAAATAAAATAACCCAACTCCAACTTAAGTTTATTATTTATATTAAGTGGTTTAATGAACCCAACTCTAATATAAATATATTTGGTTCTCCTTTCTTTCAGCATGGCCCTGCTGGGTTCACCGGTTACTAAACTTATCCGTAAACCCTAGGTCTCGGGTTCGATTCCCGCCTAAGCTATTTTACGGTTCCAATTATTTTTGCTATTTCTGCTACTCGGAAAATTCCGAAAAAATATCTAAAAATTCCAGAAAAATCATAGAATAATTCTAAAATAAATTCGGGAATTTTTTTGGGCTTTACATCACTAGAAGGGTTGACAAGGTAGCTTATGAGCTAGAACTACCTCAGGAAATGTCAACTGTTCATAATATGTTTCATGTCTCAATGCTGAAGAAGCATGTTCCCGATGCAAACCAAGTGATTGAACCTCAGACGGTACAAGTTCAAGAGGATCTCAATTATGAAATTTGACCTATTCAAATAATAGATCGAGAAGTTAAGAAGCTGAGGAACAAAGAGATACCGTTAGTAAAAGTGTTGTGGCAAAGTCAACAGTATAAAGAGACAACATGTGAACGTGAGGATGATATGAGACTGAAGTATCCACAATTATTCTAAATTCGAGGATGAACTTTTTATAAGGTATGAGAGATTGTAACAACCATAAATTTCCTTTCCTTCAAAAGATGCAAAAAGAAATAGAAGAACAGAAAAGAAATAAAAATATATTCATAAATGGCCCGGGCTAGGATTTGAACCCGAGACCTTTTACTTGAGATTGGTTTAAGTAGCTATTAGGTGGTGGTAAAGCATCACATGAGTAATATGAAACAATTCATTATATATAGATTATATGTGGAGAGATGCTTCAACTTCCACTAAATATAAAAGGGAAAGGAAGAGATGAAAACCTAACTTGCATCTTCCTCTTCCTTTCCTCTCTAGCCGAATCCTCTTCTTCCCCTTTTGTGGTTTCGGCCAAGGTCAAGAAACCTAGGTCCAAGCTTCTAAGTTCTTTAAGTGGAGGATCTAGGAGGAGAGTTTTCGCAAGGATTGGTACACGGGTGAAGGATGATTCGGAGATTTAGGCATACGATGGAGGATTTGTATTCCATACACCGTATAATAGTAAGATCTAGCGAAATGATGTAAGTACTTCTCACTTGCAGTATAAGTTATTTCGTTTATGCATGTAATAACTTCCTCGTTGTAGTTTGGGATAGTTGTATGCATATTTAAGAAGTAAGCATGTACACATGTTAAAGAAGTAAACATGTTAAAAAGTTACAAGCAATGATATGTAAGATGTCCTCTAAGTTTTGGGATTAAGAGCATATGAATACCTTGATTTGCTTCCCATTAAGTTTTGGGACTAAGAAGCATAATCAAGTGGCCTAAGTGCTTCCCTATAAGTGTGAGAGATTAAGAGCACATAAGGTGCTTGTTGAAATGACAAGTAAGTGCAAGTATAAGAAAATAATATTTAAAAGAAAGTATTTTACTTTTAAGTGGCATGTACCAGACACAAAGTCTATGGGTGGGCTCCTAGATCACCCCTAGGCCCCTAGATCGCCTAGTAGTATCTTAATGGGTTCGGGATTAGCTACCTTGGATCCTATTAAGGATGCGCGGAAAGTGGTACAATGTCGGGCCCAAACAAGTTGATTATTATTTTCACTAGTTATGTAATAATAATAAGTTTTCAAACTTCATTGTTTGCTTTAGTGAAAGTCCTCCTAAGGTTGAGGACTTGAGTTGAAAAAGGGTAGCTTTGATAAACTCTATAATATGCTAAGATTCCTGTGTTTCATTACATTACTAGCATACTTTTTAGTTGATGTCTTGCATGATAAACTTGTTTAAAAAAAAATACATGTCATGTACATATTTTCCGAAGTATGTATTTTAACATGAAATATAGTCAAGTGCAGGTTTTGTGTTTTCCGCAAACAGTTTTAAAAAGCATGATCTCTTTTAATGCATCGTTTTGTGAGTATATGGTACTTACTAACCATCTGCTTATAGTTTTGCATTTTCTTATACTGCAGATAAAGGTAAAGGAAAGCTAGAGTAAGAGGGGGCAGTAGGAGCAGTGCTTGGTGGGTATGTGTGTGTGACGGAACCGTGGAAGAAGATCCTGGAACTTGCTAGTACAAGGAACTTGTTAAAACTTGGTGTAGTGTATTTTCATATCTTTTGACTATTCATGAAACACCGTTAAGTGTTGCTTATGATGAAATTATAGTTTAGTAGTAATTAGTGTGTCAAAGACTCTTCCTCAGGAGTAGGGATAGAATGATAGTCCAAGAAGGAGTACAAATGGGAGAACAACTCCTTTTGAAGGGCTGAGTGTGACCCCCACATGGCCCGTGACACAGCCATGTGGTTTCACATGACCACGGTCCTCCCCCTCTCGGCCATGGTGACACGACCGTGTGATTTCACACGGCTGTGCACCTCCTCCTATCGGCCAGAGTAACACGGCCGTGTGGATTCACACGGCCATGCACCCTTGTTGGTCTCGGCCAAGGTGACACTGCCGTGTGAAGTCACACGGCCATGCACCTCTTCTTCTCGGATAAGATGACACGGCCGTGTGGATTCAAATGGTCGTGCACCCCTTTGTCTCAGCTGAGGTGACATGACCATGTGAAGCCACACGACCATGCCCCCCTTCCTCTCTGTCAAGATGACACGGCCGTGTGGATTCACACGACTGTGCCCTACAGCAGCAGGAAGGGCCTTACACGACTGTGTGGCACACACAGTCGTGCCTAGTCTCGGGTCTGGTAAGGTTACATGGCCAGTCATCACCACACGACCCAGACCCTCTAGCAGCTCTAGACTTCGTCTCAGCTCTGCATCGCTCCAAACCATGACTCAACAGTCGAAGCAAGTTAAGAGTAGATCTTTGAACCGAGCAATGTGCATATAACGAAGTCTTTAGAAGGTATGAAAAGTGTAGAGTCCATACCTTAGGCTAGGGTAAATAAGAAGGGCGGTCGTTACATAGGGACCCGTGCCATCGACAAACGACTTGGCTAGCGGCATGGTCAGGCAAAGAATCAAACGACGGAAGCTTCCACTGTTTTGTCAGAGATATGCTTGGGTTGTTAAGGTACGGTGTCAGGGACACTTTCCTGACATGTCTTTTCAGGAAAAGCTTTGGGAAGCATGTATGCCTTGAGACGCCTACACGCGCGCTCTCGTAGCCCTATATAAAGGGCCTCAAGTTTCGACGAAGGTATGCAATTTTCTACTGTAGCTACTGTTACTCTGTTGCTTCACTACTTTGCTTCTCCGCTTCCACGTCACCCACGACTACCTTGAGCGTCGGAGGGCTAACACCGGGGAACCCCTCCCTGGCTCGGCACTGACGTTTTTTGTGGTTGCAGAATCGCATCATCCGGAGTCTACGCACGATCAACGGAAGTGCCACTTCCCTAGCATCCACCACTTCGATTTTCGGACAGGATCAAATTATATCTTAATTTTGATCAAAACTATTAAATAATTATTTTCTACTTCATGAATTTTCTACTTAAAACTATGAAATAATTGTACCCAGTTTACAATGATTTTAACCATGTTAAACTATTTAATTAAATTTAAATAATTTTGATTGAGTATTTGTAAAGAATTTTTTAATATAAAAATATCATATGTATAATATTTCTGATTAAATTATATTGATTTATTTTAACACATTAATAGCTACTTCATAACTATTACAATACAATAGTAGAAAGATAAGGATATTTTCGATATAAGAAATACGATGGAGCCATTTTTTGAATTTTTTTATAATTTTGATAATTAAGAATTCTCTTTTAATTTTTACCGATTAAAATATATAGATATATCATATCTATAACAAGTAATTGGGGTTCAAATTAATAAACTAAAAGATGGTCCTTAGCCAAAACTATTATTTAATTAATATATTTTTTTTGGTCAAATTTAAAATTTCAATATGGCCATGTAGATCAAAACTATATCAGATTATCATGTAGCACAGTTTTCTATTTTTACTCAAATAGCCGTTAAAGTTCAGCTCTGTTTAAAATTATCAAACAAGTAAAAATAACCATGTAATAGTTTTAACCAAATAACAATATAAATCTAGTAGTTTAAACCAACATTATTAATTAAAATCTTTATATAGTTCTAACACTTCAGACCAAATTTATTGACAAAAACTATAATATGTACGACCAAAATTGTTGCATAAATTTAGTTGTTTCGACCAAAACAATTAGATTCATCTAGTGATTTTAACCAAAATTGCAAGATCCATGTAGCGACTTTAATCAACATTACTAAATCTATGAAGTAATTTTGGTCAATATTGTTATATTATCATTTCAGGTTGTGATCATTTGACCAAGCTAGTAGAGTGTATTTATATATTTAAATTTAAAATTTGAATAACAAATAAATACATATTAATTTTAGCCAAGATTACTATATATTAGTTTTGTTTACTCTCATTATTTTGCTATTTATTATCATATTTTAAATTTTATATTCCTTTTGTTGGTTTATTTATTATTTTTTAAATTTATAATATATGTAATAGTTTTTATAGCTTAAATGTGCTATATTAATTGAGTAATTAATTTAAGTTTTTTTGGTAAATGGATGGACGACTAGGAGTGTAAAAGAGTTGAGTTGAATTGAGGTTGTATGTGTTTAAACTTATTTATTTACGTATTAAACTTATTCAAAGTTATTTATTAAAATTTTGATCGAGCTTAGTCCGGTTCGAATTTTTTATTAAGCCGAACTAATAACGTTGTTTGCCCTTAAACTAATTAAATAATGATTTAATTCATGAAAATTATTTTTATTTTATATTTTTAATTGATGGTCTCTTTTTTCGCTCACTCGGACTCATCTCCAAAATACAAGATCGGCTTCCCACCTAGAGAGATCCAAACACTCTGAGATGTAACATAGATTAGAGCTTGTGCCTGCTCACCGGCACGACCTCTCCGATACTCAAGTCAGTAATCGATCAAAGAAGGAAGAAGAAGACTAAAGAAGAAAAAGATGAAGAAGAAAACTAATCGAAATGAGTCACCTTTGCTTGTGAGGATAAGAGAACCAACCTTCCTAAAACTTACCATTTGTGGTGTTATATAATTATTAGAAAAGTATCTCCACGAACATCCTTCCCACTTTCTCCCATATGAGTGAAAACAAGTCTTCTGATAGCCTATTACACTCTCTCCATTTATCAAGTGTCACATATTGGTAACCAAAAGCTTCAGAGCTTATTATTAAGGGGAGCTAATTTTACTACTTGGGAAAATATATTCGGTGGGACTTTGTTCTGATGCATGGAGGAACTGTATCATATTGCTGGGAGGAACTTTGCCATATTGCTCGGAACTTGGTGATATTGCTCTGT
This sequence comes from Zingiber officinale, assembly GCF_018446385.1. NCBI lineage: Eukaryota > Viridiplantae > Streptophyta > Magnoliopsida > Zingiberales > Zingiberaceae > Zingiber > Zingiber officinale. The sequence goes on from NC_055998.1 coordinate 103,085,062, forward strand.
GAAACTTAGTTGTATTACTTGGGAGGATAGATTGATTTTCAGAGCATTATATAGCGCTTGCCACTGTAGTATTTACTGTAGTTGTATGATACTGTAGCATATAAGATTATGATTACTCGGGAGATTAAAGTGCTGGCACTGTAGTATTTATTGTAGCGTCACTATAGTGTATTTGCTTGGGGATTAATTTGGTTTTTTAGAATATTGTATCATGTAGTACTATAGCTGTGTGGTAGCAATCCTGTCACGCCCCGAAAGTATACTTGTTCAACGGAAAAAGTGATACCCCCTAGTGATTATGTATGATATAACATGATATGAGTCCACAAGACAAACATAAATACACAGTAGAAGATAAAATATAGCGACAACAATACAAAGTGATTTACACAATCTCCACACAACATAGAAAATATAAATGACTGTGTGTTGGCATGACTTAACACAACAAATATAAAAAATAAATAAAAGCACACCACAAGACTAAAATCTGCAAATAAAATCAAGTGCAAATACAAAGTAACAAAACATAATCGAAAAAATACGATTTCGAGTATGATGTGTGGAACTAACAACCAGAATCTCTGAGAGACACAAGACACAACACATCTACTTATTAACCTAAAAGTTAGAAGAAAAACAAGGGGTTGTAAGTACAATAACTTAGTGGGTATGAGAAAATAGTGCATGATATTATATAGAACAAAGGAATCAATCTTAGGTAAAAATACTTTCTACAAAAGTAAGGGCAACAATATGATCATCTGCTAACAAGACATAACAATAATCTAATCTGATACTAACCTATTCTTCCGTGTATAATAACATGAGCAATGATAGGTAATAATCAACATAGATACTACACATCATAGGTATGTACAAATGCAAGTAATAGGAATAACTTATCATACATGGGAGCAATCGTTCTACCACAAGAAGTACAAATAACCAAGACATCTACCTATCTAGCTATAGATTGTGGGAGAAACGTTCTACCACGAATGATCTCGTGGGCAGTTCGAAATGTCAGGGTCCCTGTATGTGAGAGAACACTCTGATACAAATGGTCTCGTGTGCAGTCCTAATTGTCAAGGTCCCTATCTACGAGAGAAACACTCTGGCACGAATAGTCTCATGGGCAGACAGGTAGTAACTATCTAACTACGGACTATATGCGAACTTGCTACCATGGATGGTTATATAGACAGTCATATGTATTATGATCGCTGATGACTCTCTCAACCATGAATGGGAGATAATAGATGACATGATATACTAACGGTCGCTAACGACTCTCTCAACCACGAATGGGAGACAACAGTCATCAAGATATAACAACATAATGAAAAGTAAAAAGTGAATAATCACATCCAATATAACCCTCTATAACCACACATCGGTCTATCCTCACTAGCTTATAGGAATCAACCTAAAGAACAAACAAAGGTCTAGTAGGATACTCGATATTCTACACTACAGTATAATCTTACTAATGTATAGACATGAGTCTATATAACAAGTAAAGGTCTAGTAGAATACTCGATATCCTACACTATGATATAATTTTATTAAAGTATAGGCATCAGCCTACATAACAAGCAAAGGTCTAATAGGATACTCAATATCCTACATTATGGTATGATCTTATTAAAGTATAGGCTTGAGTCTAAATAACAAATAAGAGTCTAGTAGGATACTAGATATTCTACACTATGGTTTGTTAGTACTAATACACATGCATGAATAAATGTCCGTACCCTAGTTTAATATTGTTAGATTTTGAGAAATGTCCTAAGGTAATCATTTTATGATTTTTACTAAATATAGATTCATTATTGGAGTGCATATTATATGTTTGATTGTCTTAAACTCATTTACTGAATGTCCGCAATACAATTCATAACATGAAAGAAATTGTGATTAGATCACAACTAGTGATTATCTCCACATGTACAATTATGAACGTAATAGAATTTCCCTAGTGTCGAATTGATGCATTCGGACATCATCAATTCTATAAAACTAGCACGGGTTATACCCTTTGGTTTGCCAAGCAGTAATTTTCTCACTGGTTGGAGATATTGGGGTGTCGAGAGTTAAACGTGGATGCTAGTTAAGGTAACTAGTTCATTAGAGTGACTCGCTGTAAGACTTTATATGGTTATCTAGATATATGGATATGTCCCTGGAGCTCTTACTGTAGCTCAGGTGCAATTTTCCTTCGACTTGAGGTATACAAGTCATTTTGGTCATGGAGACTTATACTTTGACATTTTAAGCAAACATCTCATTGAGGTATGGATTCGGGATGATTGAACATAAGTTGAAATATCCGAAGATATTTGGATAGTCCACAGAGGATTCACTGTTTCTTGAGAGGAGACGTATATCCTATGGTCACTCACTAGAATTATTACTCAAAGTCTTTGGCCAAAACATCACATGTTAAGAGTGCAAGACTCTTAAAAACATGTATGAGTAATTTGAATCCGTAGAAAAAGGAAGTATTACTTGGGCTAAGTGTGATGTAGTTAATCTAGTGGGGACAGACACATAGACCATATCCTAAACCAAGTGGGTATAAGACGAGTGAAAAGAACAAGGCGTGACTCACTGTAGCTGCTGAAGAGTTTAAAATTAGTTCTAATATCAACTGTGATTTTTTGGCTAATTGGGGATCATGATGTACTACTAGGTGTCACTCATGATCATTCTATAATTAAGTAGTTAATTATGGACGACCAAGATGAACCGGGAACCTATTAGGTCACACGCACTAATGAATCTCTAAAAGACATAAAATAAGTTAAAGAATAGGATTCTTACATAAAAAAAAAATTTGGTTGGACCATAGATAAGATAGATATGAAAATATTTATCATAATGCAAGAGCGGATGAGTTACATCTCTTATGGTAGAGTTGGACCATATTTGGTTTAATCATAAATTAGTCATGAACCAAACCAAGGGGTTAATGGGCTGATTTTTGGTTAAAGGATAATGGATCGGATTTAGACTTTCTAATCCAACTCATTAAAGAGGATTATATATAGATGTAATTGGGAGAGAATCAGATAGAAGTTTTATTATTTGGTTGATTGACTTTTGGAAACTCAATCCTCATCTCCCTCTCCCCTCTCTCTCGCCGCCAACAAGAGAGTTCTCCCTCTTGTTGCCGTGATCACCACAAGGGAGAAAAACTCTCCCTTGTGTGGTTCTCTTCTTCTTCCTCTTGATCCCTCTTCTTCGCTCGTGGCTAGTAACTTTCGAAGGAGAGGCTTGTACTCAAAGAGTTTTATTATTGTTTTATTTTTCGTTGCGCATGTTTACGAAACGTGTTCTTGCATGCACTCGCATCGGGCATATCTTAACAGTGGTATCAGAGCTTGATCATGCTTCGACATGATCCTAAAATTATTTTACGATTCGTAATTAGTATTCTAATTAATTTTAATTTTTTTTTAAAATTATTAAGACTTTTTCTATTTTTGAAAATTTCCTAAACTGTTAGGAAATTTCAATTTTGAAAAGTTTATGATATAACTTTAAAAAATTAAACTTAGAAATATTTTATTAGAAATTATCATTTCTGAAATTTTTTAAAACTTTAAGAAATATTCTATTTTAAGAAAATTTCTTAATTTATTAGGTAATACCAAATATGGAAAGATTCTGAAATTATAAAAAAAATCCAGATCTGAGATATTCTAAATTAAATTAAGAATTAATCTTTTCTGGAATTTTTGGATTTATTAAAATATTCTATTTTTGGTAAGTTTTCTAAATTATTAGAAAATATCAAATTTAGAATGATTTAAAAAATCATTAAAAATTTATATGTGAGATATTCTAAATTAAATTATAGGATTAATCTTTTCTAGAATTTTTAAATTTATTAAAATATTCTATTTTTAGAAAGTTTCCTAAATTGTTAGGAAATACCAAATTTGAAAAGATTTGAAAAATTATAAAAAAATCTAGATTTGAATTATTCTATAATAAATTAAGAAATATTAATTAGTTATCTCCTAAAATATTAGATAATTAATTTAGAAATTTATTTCTAAAATAATTAAAGATTCTTTATTGATAGAAAGATTCTAGATGAAATATGTTAATTAAATTTAGAAATTGGTTTCCTAATTTGATTAGATAAATCTTGATTTCTTAAAATCAGATTTATAACATATTTTTATTTCAAAAATTGAATTATAACATATGTAAATTTATGTCATGTTCATACAATATTGTATGCCATGTAGATGTATTAATTATGGCATGATTAGATTTTACCATGCGTATGATGTGATTAGATCTTACTATATATGTGATGTGTCATGCTATGTCATGCGTGCGATGTGTCATGTAATAATTTATACCATGTGTATAATGTGTCATGTAATCATTTATACCATGTGTATGATGTGTCATATCGTCATTTATATCATGCATGTAATGTCATGTAGATAGAATATTTGCATGATGTAGATGAGATCAAATCCTTTAATATTAAAACCTACACATTCCGTTAATATGGTAAGAACTAGAGTTTATGTTCTTGTTTGAGTTGTTGGCCAAAGTCAAGCTCAAACTTGAAATTAAATATATTTAAACTATAGAGATACAATCTCATGATTAATGGATCGATTTTAAATTTGAAAAATTGATTTGTTATACAAAAGCCATGATCAATGTGGATAGAGGTGAAGTTGGGTGATATGCATTTGATGTATACTTGTTAATATGTTAACAACTCGATGTTTATGCGAAGATCAATTAGTTTCTAGCATAATGTGATAGTTGCATATAAGTGATCTACAATCAATAAACTTGTTACCTACCGCTATAGTTAAGAATAACTTGTTAGCCAAAGTCAAGGTTATTCTTATCCATAGTGGATAGCAATCCACTTGACCTACCATCTCACGAATTCAAAAATAAGTGTATTTGAATTTGATAAATAAGTGGACTTTTATATAAATTATTTACATAAATAATATCATGTCTCTCATATATTCTCATTTTTGTATTTTTAAGTTAATTATTTAATTATGACTTCTATTAATCTGCATTCGATTTTGGACTCGAATAAACTGACTGGGCTGAACTTCTTGGACTGGTTTCAAAATTTGAGAATTGTTCTCAAAGCTGAGAAACTAGCTTATGTCCTTGATCAATCTCTTCTCATAAGTCTTGATATTGATACAACTATGGACCAATTGTTGGCCCTTTAGAAACATAAAAATAATTATGTACTTATAAGTTATATCATGCTAGCTGATATGACTCCTAAACTATAGAAACAACATGGGCATTTGGATGCTTATGATATTGTCTATCATCTTCGTGAGCTATTTGATGAGCAAGCTAGATCCGAAAGGTTCAAGGTCTCTAAGCTTCATTTTTGCTCAAAGATGTAGGAGGGTTTGTCCGTAGTATAATATGTACTAAAAATGAATGGCTACATAGAGCATTTAGAATCACTCGGTTTTACAATGGATCATGAGTTAAGTATTGACTTAATTCTACATAGTTTACCGAAAAGTCATTCATAATTTGTTATAAACTATCAGATGAACAATTTGGAATCAACCATTCCCGAGATTATTAATATGCTCAAGACTATAGAGCCTTCTATTAAAGTGAACAAAAACTGTGATGTTAGTAGACTCTTCCAAGAAAGGTTCTAAGAGGAAACCAAAACATCAGGCTAAGGGGAAGAGCAAAAAGGCCAAGACAGTAGAACCGGTACAAAAGAGCCCATGCCATCATTGGGGCAAGATGAGATACTAGAGAAGAAATTGTAAGATCTATCTTGAGTCTGTGAAGAAGAATAAGGCATTCGATGCTCCATCCTCTTCAGGTATTTTTATTATTAATTGTCATGTTATTTTCTCAGATACTTGGATATTGGATACTCGGTGTGGCTCACATATATGTAATGACATATAGGGGCTAAGAAATAACAGAAGACTCGTCAATGGAGAAACAAGTTTGTGAGTTAGGAATGAAGCAAAGAACATACTTGTTACAGCTTCCTAGTGGACTTGTCTTAGATCTAGATAATTGTTATTTTGTTTCCGCATTAATAAAGAACATTATTTCTATTTCTTGCTTAAAATAATTTATTTAACTTTTAGTAACAATTGTTATTTGCCTTGGCCATATAAGCAAGAAATGCATGCCCGAATTGTAAAAGATTGCAGTTCTCAAATTATTTGAATTAGATACATTTGATACATGTGATTCAAATTTAAAAGGCAAGATGACAAAGTTATCTTTTTTTTCGAAAGGGTGAACAAGTTGATGAGTTACTTGGGCTCGTACATACCGATGTATGTGGACTAGTGTCAACTCATGCACTAGGAGGTTATAGCTACTTCATTACTTTCATTGATGATCACTCCAATTATAGATAGGTGTATATAATGAAACACAAGTCTAAAGCCTTTGAAAAGTTTAGAGAATTCAGAAATAAAGTAGAGAAATAACTTGGTAAAAATATCAAGATACTTTGATCTGATCGAGGTGGTGAGTATTTAAGCCAAGAGTTTCAAGATTATCTAAGGGAAAATAGTATATTGTCTTAATGGACTCCTCCATATATGCCACAACATAATGGTGTATTGGAAAGGTGTAACCGAACCTTGTTGGACATAGTTAGGTCAATGATGGATCGTGCAAATCTTTCCAAAACCTTTTAGGATTATGCACTCATGACAACTGTTTACTTGCTAAACAAAGTCCCGACAAAGGCAATCTCAACTACTCCATATGAGGTATGGACTAATAAGAAATCTCTCATATCTTATTTGAAGATACCGGGATGTCCTTCTTATATGAAGAGAACCATATCAGACAAGTTAGACGCTAAGTCTGATAAGTGTTTATTTATTGGATACCCTAAGGAAACTAAGGGTTACCAATTCTATCACCCCTTGGAACAAAAGGTGTTTGTTTCAAGGCATGCTACCTTCCTAGAGAAAGAATTTCTCTTACAGGAAGTAAGTGGGAGTATGGTTGAACTTGATGAAGTTCAAGAGACTCTAATAAACACTAACGAGATTCCTAGTCAAGAACCACAACCAATTATGATACAACCTCCTCGTAGATAAGGTAGGACACACAATATTCCTGAGAGATATAGATCTCTTGTAAGAGACTCGAATGACATGTTACTCATTGAGGATGAGGAACCTGCTAATTACAAAGAGACTTTGAATAGTTCAGAAAAGGACAAGTGACTTACAGCCTTGAAGTCGGAAATGGATTTCATGTATGAAAACTAAGTTTAAAATTTGGTGGACCCACCTGAAGGCATAACGCCTATAGGGTGCAAGTGTGTTTTCAATAAGAAAATCGACATGGATGGTAATGTAATTACCTACAAGGCAAGGTTGGTACAAAAGACTATTTTCAAAGGCAAGATATTGACTATTATGAAACTTTCTCACCTATAGCAATGCTTAAATCCATTTAGATACTCCTGGCCATATCAACTCATCATGATTATGAGATATGACAAATGAATATGAAAACATCTTTCATTATCGAAAATTTGCTTGAGGATGTGTACATGACACAACCCGAAGGTTTTATCTCTGTTAACAAGAATAAAGTATGCAAGTTTCAACGGTCCATTTATGGACTAAAGCAAGCATTCAGAAGTTGGAATACCTATTTTGATGAGGCAATCAAAGAATTTGATTTCTTACAAAATCCAGATGAACCTTGTGTGTATCAAAAGATTAGTGGGAGTGTACTCGTATTCCTAATATTATATGTTGATGACATATTGTTCATAGGAAACGATGTGCCAGTTTTACAATCAGTTAAAGTTTGGTTGTCCAAAACATTCTCCATGAAAGACATGGGAGAAGCAACTTACATTCTCGGGATGAAAATCTATATAGATAGATCAAAAATATTGCTTGGTCTTTCACAGTCGACATATATAGACAGAGTGCTAAAATAGTTTAGCATATCTCAATCCAGGAAAGGTTTTATACCAATGAGCCATGGAATTCACCTTTTGAAGTTTATGTGCCCACGCACAGAAGATGAGAGGATTTGTATGGATAAGATACCTTATGCGTCTGCAATAGTATCTATCATGTATGCTATGTTATGTACTAGGCCCAATGTATCATATGCTCTGAGTGTTACGAGTAGAAACCAATCAAATCTAGGATTGGATCATTGGGTGGCTGTTAAGACGATCCTTAAGTACTTAAGAAGAACTAAGGATATTCTCTTAGTTTATGGAGATGGTGATATGATCATACGCGGATATACAGATGCAAGTTTCTATTGGTGCAAGTTACACTAATAATCTGGTTTTGATGTATGACAAATAGGTTAATGTTAGATGTGTTGTTTGTTTAACCGTTCTACTAAGTGTACAAGAGTTGACTGATATGAAGGACTTGACACTATGCTGAAATCCAACTACGTCCGCGGGACCTGATAGCTGATACAAAGTCTAGATAAGTTCGCGGGGCCTGATATCTGGCGGGAAGTTTGGTTGGGTCCGTGTGACCTAACAACCTGCAGACGTTCAGTTGGGTCTGTGGACATGACAATTGGCTAGTTGTAGGGAAGACCTGGTGGGTCAAGAGGCTAGTCAACCGACTACAAGTTGGTAAGTGAAGGTAAGTCATTGGAGAGAGTGACTCAATGAGGATGCTTTCCATTTGAGGGGACAGTAGGCATTGATCCAATTTATTTCTATTTCAAAAACCTAAATTGAGACATTGACTAGATTCTACTCTAGAGAAGATATGATCTAACTAATAAATCTTTATAAACTATTCATGCATATATATTTCTAACTCTATGTTATAGAGACAAATGTAGACATTCGAATTCTACACACATAGCAACTGACAGAGCTTGATTCTGAGTTCGAAGTCAAAAGTTATGGCCTTTGGAAGATTGTTGTGTCAAACCAGCAGTTGGAGGCGCCTTCAAGCAGTGGAAGATGCCTTGAGTTTGTTAGAAGGCCCCTTGAAGTGCTTTGAAGGCGGCTTCCAAAGGATAAAATCCAAATTTTACAAATTTTATCATTGTAGAAGATAGGGGGATAAGATTTGCTTATGGAGGCGCCTTGGAGGAGGTTGAAGGCGCCTTTCACAGCCTATATAAGCCATATTTGTGCATGATTCAAGATACAACTGATATACAAGATTTTATGCATCTGATTGAGATTTCGACTACTACGGCTTCCTATTGTTGCTTTGCTACAACGCTGCTATGCTTGACTACTACTGAGAAGTTGTCCAACATTGAGCTTGATCTGATCATCTTCGAGGGTGTTGGTAACGAAATTTTAATACTATACTTAATTGTTGCATAAAGAAAAGTGTAGCGTATTACATTTTCTTATTCTTTCATTGAATTCGTTCCCCTCTTCTGGCAATTCCAAAAGAGGTATTTAGTGGATTACCCATCGATAGGTCCGCGGGACCTGGGTCTTGGAGTAGGAGTCGCCGAAGGCTCCGAACCAAGTAAAACAAATCGTGTTTTCTTATATTTTCTTTCTTTGTTAATTTCTGCTATGCGTATTTTACTTTTAAATTAAAAGAAAATATGAATTTTCAAAACTACATGATTCACCCCCCTACACGCGACCTAATCTAACAAGTGGTATTAGAGATGGTACCTCTCTGATTTGGTGTAACCACCAATCAGGCAAGGGGTGTTTTTTTGCTTACTTTAAATATCTTTTTTCGATTTTGAGCTTTTTCGATAAAGTCTAAATTGGTACAATTACCTCTTTGGATAGATTTTTTTCATTGCAAAGTACTGTGAATTGGTGCAACACCAATCGAGTCTTAAAATTTTCTTTCTTCTCCTACACCATTAATCCAAGACCTAGTCTTGGGACTTCTTTCCTTTTCTCCTTTGTGTGCAAGGTTCATGGCCCAAAACAAGAGATACAACACCATTCGTCCTCCCCTCTTCAATTGTGATAACTTTCCATACTGAAAAATGGATGGAGGTGTACATGAAGACTGATTTTGATCAGTGGTTCAACGTCACCAAAAGATACAAGGCTCCAGTCAACCACAACACCGGAATGTTGGGATTTTCGGGCCGCGAAAACCGCTTTTTCGTGTCGCGGAAACCCCGAAACTCCCTAGACAACGGATCCATGCAAAGAGTATAGAATAAAAATTTACAAGTACGAGTTTACTAACTAGATCTACTCTTAGATCTATATGTTTATAAAATTACCCTTGATGCGTGCCCTTTTCAAATCCCGCTCGTCTAAGGAAGTGCCGGATCTCAAGATTGTCAACGTAGACAATCCTCTAGAAGTATCCACACGAACAAGATGTGTTCTCTAACACACAAGGATGGAGAAGAGAACACCACAAGTGTGCTAGCACTTCTTGATGCTCTCGGATGGGATTGGAAGAAGAAGAAAGGAAAAGAAGAGAACACACTCCTCTAAAAAATCTCTATGTGACTTTCACTAACCTTTCTTCTTGGATTAGACTCACTCTCCTTTCTTCTCCCTTGCTTGAAACCCACAACCAAGAGAAGAGAAGAAGCAAGAAGAGAGCTTAGGAGGAGGAAGATGACTTGAATGAGAGTTACTCACCAAAAGAAAAACTTCTCTTTTTCCATCAAGTGGCCGGCCACTACAAGTGGTGTAACCCCCTTCACATTAATCACAATTAATGAGGAGGCCATTAAAGAGAATAGTTGTAACCTCCATGAGGTGGCACATGTGATGATGTGGCACATCATCATTAGTTCTCCTAATGCTAAGTCACAAATGATGTGGCATAAAGGCAAGTCAAACTTGACTCTTCCTCTTCCTCTCAAGTCAAGTCAAACTTGACTTAATCTCTCTCATGGTTGATCTAATCCAACCATTTAATACAAGCCAATTTAATATAATGAATCTAATTCATTTAATTAAATTGATTCAATGAGTCATAATCTAAATTAGACTCATTGAACACATGAATCAACTTGAGTCCAACTCAATTAGCCCAATTAGGATTACTCTTAATCCAATTTGATTCATCAAATGAATCTAATCCTCTTGGTTCATCATATGAACCTAATCTCCATCCACTTATTCTTTGTGTGTGACCCAATAGGTTCTTGTAACGTTGGCAATACTCCTAAACTCATTTAGAAGCATAAGTAATGAGCGGTATCTAGCAATACATCATTACTACCTAAGTTACAAGAATGTTGAGATCCAACATCACCTAGTGACTACTAATTGTGACTTCTCACAATATATGACAAGTGTCCTTCTATCCTAGACATTTAGATTGATCAATGTGAGGCATAGACCGTGTCATCCTCTGATCAATCTAAATCTTGAACTCCAAGTAGACTCACTAAATCAAATGAGCTCAATATCTTATATTGACTCATTTGGGCATGGCCATGCACTTCGTGGTCTCACTCTATCAAGAATATCGATGTCTCTCCCGTTATATAGGAGGGATAGATCCCATCTACATCACTCACATCCCTCCGCATAATTTGTTACATACCTAGTAATCGCCTTTATAGACCACCCAGTTATGGGTGACGTTTGACGAAACCAAAGTACATAACTCCTTATGTAGGGAACCATGGTGACTTCAGGTCTAAGGACTAGTAGTCATACTAATAGCCACATGAGAAAGTATATAAAACTCATATAACGATCCATGATACTTTCTCATGGCGGGTCATTCAGTATACATTCTCCAATGCATACCCATGTGTCAACTTGATATCTCCATATTCATGACTTGTGAGATCGAGTCATCGATTTGACCTACATGCTAGTCTTATTGCGTTAACATTGTCCCTGAATGTTAATACTTGACTAGGAATGATTAAGAGTAGTGTTCCCTATATCATCTCACTATCGATTCAACCAATTGATTGATATAGGTAAGAGCCTTCTACTTAAGGACGTTATTATACTTAGTTTATTTGGCACCAATACAAGTAAGTATAATAACCAAAAACCAAATGCCTTTATTTATATAGAATATAATACAACAAGTCCAAAATACAATCATCAAATGATTGGCTCTAGGGCTCTAGCTAACAATCTCCCACTAGCGCTAGTACCAATCAGTGTAGGCTCTAAGCCCCAATGACCTAGTGTGACCATCATGCTTTCTCTGTGCCAAAGCCTTGGTCAAGGGATCTGCGATGTTAGCCTCTGTAGGTACTCTGCATATCTTCACATCTCCTCTCTCGATAATCTCTCGAATGAGATAGAAGCGCCGTAGTATGTGTTTGGTCCGCTGGTGTGAGCGAGGTTCCTTCGCCTGTGTTATAGCTCCATTGTTGTCACAATAGAGCTCAATGGGGTCAGCAATGCTAGGAACCACCCCAAGTTCAGTGATGAACTTGCGGATCCAAACTGCCTCTTTTGCTGCCTCTGATGCAGCAATGTACTCGGCCTCTGTTGTAGAATCAGCTACTGTATCCTGCTTCGAACTCTTCCAGCTCACAGCACCACCATTAATGCAAAATACGAACCCTGACTGCGATCGGTAATCATCCTGATCGGTTTGGAAGTTGGCATCACTGTAACCATTTACAGCTAGCTCATCATTGCCTCCATATATCAAGAAATATTCTTTAGTCCTTCTTAAGTACTTAAGAATATTCTTGACTACTATCCAGTGACTTTCACCTGGATCTGACTGGTATCTGCTCGTCATGCTCAAAGCATACGAGACATCAGGTCGAGTACATAGCATGGCGTACATGATAGATCCTATGGCTGAGGCATAAGGGATCTGATCCATGCGGTCTCTCTCCTCTCTAGAAGAGGGACCTTGAGTCTTCGAAAGACTCACGCTATGTGACATCGACAGAAATCCCTTCTTGGAGTTATGCATAGCAAACCGAAGGAGTACCTTGTCAATATATGTACTCTGACTTAGGCCAAGCAATCTCTTAGATCTATCTCTATAGATCTGTATCCCTAGAATGCTGGATGCTTCACCTAAGTCCTTCATTGAGAAACAAGTCCCTAGCCAAGTCTTGACAGACTGTAGCAAAGGGATGTATTTCCCAATGAGTAGTATGTCATCCACATACAATATGAGGAAGACAACTATGTCCCCTACAACCTTCTTGTAGACACAAGGTTCATCTTCATTCTTGATGAAACCAAACTATTTGATTGCATCATCGAATTGAAGATTCCAGCTCCGAGAAGCTTGCTTTAGTCCATAAATGGACCTATGCAGCTTGCATACTCTGCTAGTATGCTTTGGATCTACAAAACCCTCAGGTTGTGTCATGTACACATCCTTGAGTAGGTTTCCATTCAGAAACGCGGTTTTGATATCCATCTGCCAGATCTCATAATCGTGGTAAGCTGCAATAGCAAGCATGATCTGAATGGACTTAAACATCGCTACTGGTGAAAAGGTTTCATCATAGTCAATACCATGAATCTGCTTGAAACCTTTAGCTACCAAGCAACCCTTATAGATAAGTCCATCCATGTCAGTCTTTCTCTTAAAGACCCACTTACACCCTATGGGTTTTACCCCTTCAGGTGGATCAACCAAAGTCCATACTTGGTTGGTGTACATGGATTCCATTTCGGATCTCATGGCTTCTAGCCATTTCTCAGAATCTGGTCTCATCACAGTTTCCTGATAGGTGGTAGGCTCATCCTCTATGAGTACAACGTCATCATGGTCAGACAAGAAAAATGGGTATCTCTCAGGCTGACGACGTACCCTATCAGACCTGCGAAGAGGTATGTCTACTTGAATTGGTTGTTGTTCCTCAACTCTTTGTGGAACAACATCATCCACAACACTTTGTGGTTCCAGTTCAACTTCCATCGAGGCTTCAGTGCTAGGATTCGCATCTTGAACTTCTTCAAGATCGAATGTACTCCCACTAGTCTTTCTAGAAACATAGTCCCTTTCTAGAAAGACTCTAGTCTTTGCCACAACTATCTTGTGCTGACTGGGAATGTAGAAGTAATATCCCTTAGTTTCCTTGGGATGTCCTATAAAGTAGCACTTGTCGGATTTGGGTCCTAATTTATCTGAGACATGACGTCTAACGTAGGCCTCACATCCCCAAATCCTCATGAAAGACACTTGGGCATCTCTCACATTCCATATCCTATATGGTGTCTTTATCACGGCCTTGAATGGAACTCGGTTGAGTATAAAAGCTGTCGTGTCTAGAGCATAGCCCCAAAGGAATGTCGGAAGATCTGTGTGACTCATCATAGACCGTACCATATCTAATAAGGTACGATTCCTCCTTTCGGATACACCATTTCACTATGGTGTTCCAGGAGGAGTGAGTTGGGATAGAATCCCACACTCAGCTAGATAGTCACGAAACTCATGGCTAAGGTATTTTCCACCTCGATCTGATCGAAGTATCTTAATACTCTTGCCAAGCTGGTTTTGTACTTCATTCTTGAATTCTTTGAACTTTTCAAAGGATTCAGACTTATGTGTCATCAAGTACACATAACCATATCTACTGAAGTCATCAGTAAATGTGATGAAGTACCTATAACCGCCTCTAGCCGCGACATTGAAAGGGCCACATACATCACTATGTATAAGTCCTAACAAATCAGTCGCTCTTTCGTTGTGCCCACTAAAGAGTGTCTTGGTCATCTTGCCTAGTAGGCATAACTCGCACGTCTCATAAGATTCAAAATCAAATGATTCCAGCAAACCATCCTTTTGGAGCTGGGATAAGCGCTTATCATTTATATGACCTAAGCGACAGTGCCAGAGATAGGTTTAGTTCAGGTCATTTGACTTGAACCTCTTGGTATTTATGTTATAAATAGGGCTTTCAAGATCTAGAATATAGAGTCCGTTTATCAGAGGTGCACTACAATAGAACATATCGTTTAAATAGACGGAACAACATTTGTTCTTTATTGTAAACGAGAAACCTTTCTTGTCCAAACAAGAAACTGATATAATGTTCTTAGTTAATGCAGGCACACAACAACAATCATCTAATTTTAGTACAAGCCCAGAGGGCAGAGATAGATGATAAGTTCCTACAGCAACAGCAGCAACCCGTGCTCCATTGCCTACTCGTAGGTCTATCTCACCCTTCGTCAATGCCCTGCTATTTCTCAGCGCTTGTACATTAGTACAAATGTGCGAAGCACATCCGGTATCTAATACCCACGATGAAGAAATAGAGAGGTTGACTTCTATAACATGTATACCTGAAGTAGAAATCTTATTTCTCTTCTTCTTAAGATCTTTCAGGTATTCTTTGGAGTTCCTCTTCCAATGTCTTGCTTGTCCTTGATATAGGTGACAAAGATGTTCAACCATATCATAAGCACTCATCAACTCATGTTGCTTCTGAAGCTCAGAGTTCATGGTCGTGAGAATAAGATAGAACACATCTAATGCATCATCTTGATGCTTCTTGTAAGCATCTCGGTCTGCTCGCGTGGCAGTGGCAGGAGGAGCCTCCGGAATGGGCTGCTCCAGAATGTACAGTTTACATTCTTGAGTGAGAACTATTCTCAAGTTCCTATACCAGTCCAGGAAATTTGCTCCGTTGAGCTTGTCCTTCTTAAGGACAGAACGCAGGGAGAAATTATTCGTATTTGACGTCATGGTAATCTATAACAGAAATAAATGCAGAAATAAATATCATATTCTTAATCATTTAATTAGGCCTTTAACTAAATGATGCTCCCACTGAATTCTATAATTCATGTGGGACAAGATCCACATCATACTAACCCTTGAGTTAGCTTTGGCTAATATGCCCAAGATTTAGTATGATCGGTAGGTAACGATTACCAATTACATCTCTATGCAACTCTTATTTATAGGATCAAAATCCACATTTATATTAAAACTCGAGTTAGCTTTGGCTAATACGCCCAAGAGTTAATATAAACGTGATTTTGACCTATCTACCAACCATTGGATAATGCCTATAGTTAAACTCGATCCAATTGAGTTAACTAGTTACCCAATCTAATTGAGTTGTACTCACCCATGCGTTGATAGGTGGGACCAAGATTGTCCCTCCATACCCTACTAAGATAGTATGTGTTGCTCTGCTTTGGCAGATTCAACAACAACATGCGATCGAGGTAGTGGTAGGTATCACGGCATGGTAGCCATTACGAGTTGTTGCGATTTAGATCTAATCTAAACGATGATGCGTATCATATACTCGATAAATCTAATCTAATCGAAGGGTGCATCATGTGCACGACTTAGATCTAATCTAATCGTTAGGCATTAATTAATTACTTAATTAACTAGCATGCATCACATACAAACAAAAGCAATTAATTAAATAATTTTGTGATTATGTCATGGCCCTACTACGATCTTCTCAAGCCAATGAGAAGATCAGATGGCCAACCTAAGGTCAACAGCTTCTCAAGCGCCTTCCTTTTGACCACCTTGTGTTGCTCGCGCCTTCCTCGTAACTCCGTCTTGAGTGGACCTTCCACCGCTTCAAAATTTACATTACATTTTGAAACTCAAGTTACATTCGAGTCTAAATCTAATTTACAACCAGAATATAAATAGGGAGGCACGACGCGCAGGTCGCGTATCAAATACAGCACACACAAATACATGACGGCACGCAGGCCGTATTATAAATTACAACACAAATCCAATCATATTGGGTATTTTTGGGCCATGACTATCACAAAAATAATATATAATTCTAAATTATATATTTTTCATAATTTTCTGTAATTTTTCATAATTTTTACAATTTTTATGAGTAAATTTTTCCCGGCGGTCCCGATTAGCGATTTCGGGCGCAATCGCGAAACAAATCCCCTTGCGGGGTTAGGGGCAGTACCCCTACCCGCGATCTAACCATCGCGAGTTGCTCCTAAGCAATCCTACAGTGCCTTAGCCCGTTGTCCCAAAAAGTTTTGGGTCGAAACATTATCGTAACAGAAAAATCTTCTCGGTAATCGAAGCCTACAAGTGTCTAAACACTTGTGCTTCGCTTCTACGAGAAAAATATCCTTTAAAACTATAAAAATCATGAAATTACAGAAATTAACAGAATTTTTATTTTTCATAAAAACCAAAATAAACTCGTACATGCCTTCGCACGTGGCTCTGATACCACTGTTGGGATTTTCGGGCCGCGAAAACCGCTTTTTCGCGTCGCGGAAACCACGAAACTCCCTAGCCAATGGATCCATGCAAAGAGTATAGAACAAAAATTTACATGTACGAGTTTACTAACTAGATCTACTCTTAGATCTATATATTTAGAAAATTACCCTTGATGCGTGCCCTTTTCAAATCCTGCTCGTCCAAGGAAGTGCCGGATCTCAAGATTGTCAACGTAGACAATCCTCTAGAAGTTTCCACACGAACAAGATGTGTTCTCTAACACACAAGGATGGAGAAGAGAACACCATAAGTGTGCTAGCACTTCTTGATGCTCTCGGATGGGATTGGAAGAAGAAGAAAGGAAAAGAAGAGAACACACTCCTCTAAAAAATCTCTATGTGACTTTCACTAACATTTCTTCTAGGATTAGACTCACTTTCCTTTCTTCTCCCTTGCTTGAAACCCACGACCAAGAGAAGAGAAGGAGCAAGAAGAGAGCTTAGGAGGAGGAAGATGACTTGAATGAGAGTTACTCACCAAAAGAAAAACTTCTCTTTTTCCATCAAGTGGTCGGCCACTACAAGTGGTGTAACCCCCTTCACATTAATCACAATTAATGAGGAGGCCATTAAAGAGAATAGTTGTAACCTCCATGAGGTGGCACATGTGATGATGTGGCACATCATCATTAGTTCTCCTAATGCCAAGTCACAAATGATGTGGCATAAAGTCAAGTCAAACTTGACTCTTCCTCTTCCTCTCAAGTCAAGTCAAACTTGACTTAATCTCTCTCATGGTTGATCTAATCCAACCATTTAATTCAAGCCAATTTAATATAATAAATCTAATTCATTTAATTAAATTGATTCAATGAGTCATAATCTAAATTAGACTCATTGAACACATGAATCAACTTGAGTCCAACTCAATTAGCCCAATTAGGATTACTCTTAATCCAATTTGATTCATCAAATGAATCTAATCCTCTTGGTTCATCATATGAACCAAATCTCCATCCACTTGTTCTTTGTGTGTGACCCAATAGGTTCTTGTAACGTTGACAATGTTCCTAAACTCATTTAGAAGCATAAGTAATGAGCGGTATCTAGCAATACATCATTACTACCCAAGTTACAAGAATGTTGAGATCCAACATCACCTTGTGACTACTAATTGTGACTTCTCACAATATATGACAAGTGTCCTTCTATCCTAGACATCTAGATTGATCAATGTGAGGCATTGTAACGCCCCGCCCCTTCCTGCTCAAGCTGACTGGGGTTACTTATCATTTCTTCTTAAAACAACGGATGTCTTATCTATCGTATAATTTTTTTTCTTTAAAACTTTTTCCTTACTTTTCAAATCATCATCACTAACTACTTATCATATGAGTCACATAACATGCTTAACATAAATTTAAACCATGATACTAAAGAGTATGATGAAATGTCATGGAGTCATAAAAGAACGACATAAAACATAATTCTTATTAACTAGAAGCAGGTCTTTCTCTTTAGCCGAGTCACTACTACACACGTCCTTCTTACCGCCTCCTGCTACTCCCTTAGTACATCCATTCTTTGCCCTTATCTGTGGTACAAGGAAAGCAAGCTGTGAGCACACAAGGCTCAGTAAGATCATTTCCTACTCACAAAAACCATATAACATAACTAAATCTCCAAGGCATAAAGCATAAATACAACTCATCATATCATGTAGAGAATCATCATATCATAACATAATCGTAAGGTATCATGACATATCATAACATGCATCCTAGCATAACATAATCATAATCATAGCATATCATAACATGATCATAAAGTTCATCCTAGCATAACATAACATAATCATAACATGATCATAAAGTTTATCCTAGCCTAACATAACATAATCATAAGCATCATAGCATATCATGATATAATCATAAAGTGCATCCTAGCATAACATAATCATAATCATAGCATATCATAACATGATCATAAAGTTCATCCTAGCATAACATAACATAATCATAACATGATCATAAAGTTTATCCTAGCCTAACATAACATAATCATAAGCATCATAGCATATCATGATATAATCATAAAGTGCATCCTAGCATAACATAATCATGCTCATAGCATATCATAACATAATCATAAAGTTCAACCTAACATAACATGTCATAAGCATCATGGTATATCGTAACATAATCATAAAGTTCAACCTAACATAACATGTCATAAGCATCATGGTATATCGTAACATAATCATAAAGTGTTATGCGAGATGACTTTCAAAAACATGATTCATGCAATAATATATGCAACATGTCCTTTGAAAACTTATTACATACATACTTAAACATAATCATAACATGATTAGGGCCCCGGCATGTACCACATACATAAATGCGCGCGTCCTATGTAGGTCCAAGGTAGCAAGTCTTGAACCCTACAAGGCATACATACTAGGCCCATTTCTTAGTCCATCGACCTAGGGGCACTTAGGAGCCCATCCCTAACGAGGCCCGTTTCTTAGTCCATCGACCCCGGGGCGCTTATCGAGCCCACCCTTGGTACAAGCCATATAAAGTAAAGTAGCATGTCATACATATCATGGTTCTTATTATTTCATGCACATCATATTTCTTATCACATCATACCATATAGAATTTGGGCACACAGCTCATCATAATGGTATATACAATTTAGGCACACAGCACATCATAAATACATGCATAGTTTGGGCACACAGCTCATCATAAATAGCATGTATAATTTGGGCACACACCTCATGATAAATATCATGCATAAATTAGGCACACAGCTCATCATAAATAACATGCATAACTTGGGCACATAGCACAACATAAAGGTTACCATCATACATTGATCATAAGTGCACATAATTAAACATAGAAACATAGCAAGTTCTTACCACATCATAAAACATTGCATGTGAGATACATGGAAAATCATATTTGGATTTCTAACCCTAATGTCATATAATGGCCGAAACATATAGTTGTGTCTTAGGTTAGAAATCAACATACAAGCATGTGAACCCTAAACTAATATCATATCATATACCATAAGAAAACATCATGAGCATGTTTAGGTTAGGTTCTAGGTTTCCTAAGCTTATAAACTTATCATGGCCGAATCTTATCAAGCATTCCATGGGTTACAATCAACATTCAAGTATGTGAACCCTAAACCAAATTTCATAGCAATTATTACAAGGAACAACATGAGCATAATTAGGTTAGGTTCCAAGTTTCCTAGGCCCTTAAACTTATTGTGGCCGAAACTTATCAAACTTAAAGCTAGGGTTCCAGTGTCATAAAAGCATGAGAACCTTAAACAAATTTCATAGCAATTATTACAAGGAACAACATGAGCATAATTAGGTTAGGTTCCAAGTTTCCTAGGCCCTTAAACTTATTGTGGCCGAAACTTATCAAACTTAAAGCTAGGGTTCAAGTGTCATAAAAGCATGAGAACCTTAAACAAATTTCATAGCAATTATTACAAGGAACAACATGAGCATAGTTAGGTTAGGTTCCAAGTTTCCTAGGCCCTTAAACTTATTGTGGCCGAAACCTTCAAGGCTTGAATCTAGGGTTCAAGTGTCATAAAAGCATGAGAACCCTAAACAAATTTCATAGCAATTATTTCAAGAAACAACATGAGCCTAATTAGGTTAGATTCTAAGTTTCCTAGGCCCTTAAACATGATTGTGGCCGAAAGTTCATGGAGCATGAAAACAAGTTCTAACCTCACTACAACATGAGCATGTCATATTAATTCCATAACTTGTCTTAAGGAGGATCATGGCATGATTAGTTTAGGTTTAACAATTTTTCTAGGCCCCTAATCCTATCATGGCCGAATACTTAGGAGCATGGAACATAATTTATTCATCATATAGGCATGAGCATATCATGTTAACCACTTTCTCATCATGAAGTACTTATCATAAAACCAAAAAGAAGCATGCTTGGTTTGAGTCTTAACTTATCTATCTCCTTTATTCATGTTTGGCCGAGAGTCTAAGGGTATGAATCTAAGTTCCAAATCAAACATTCTAACCTATGAACATTAGATAAATCCCTACCTTAAGATACATGTTACAAGAAACATATTTGAGCATGTTAAAATTTAGGTCCTTATATTTCCTAGGTCCTTCCTTTTGATCTTGTCTTGGCCGAAATTCTTCATGAGGTTATCTTAGGTTTTCATGTAACCAAATCTCATAGAAAACACAAAAGCAAATGTACCACAGGTGAGGGAAACTTACATCCTTTCGCTTGTGATTTTTCTTAAGGAAAAAGGTATCCTAAGAGGAGAGCTTCTTCTTCTTGTACCTCCTTTTGCTTCTCTTGCTTGGAAGGGATGGATCTTGAAGGCTTCTTCTCTAAACTTAGTTTTCTTGGAGAGAAACTTAGCTTAGCTTTCGGAATATGGAGAGGGTAGGGCTCTTGGTTTCGGTGAGAATGAAGAAGGAGAAGGAAGGAGGAAGAAAAAAGAATTAAATCACTTGTTTTTCTTCTCCCAATCCTATTTATTCCTAGGTAAATGAAACATGTCTTCATTCATTCCCTCAACTACTCTTTGCCCTCATTCCTTTAATTCCCACGAAAATAGAGAGAGGGAGGGAAGTAGGCAATTTACCTTTTGCTTGCTTCTTCTCTTAACCAAGAGGAAGAGGAGGTAAGCCACTTGGTTTTCTCTTGCTCTTTTGTTTAGTTTTCTTTTATTTCCTTCTCACCTTTAACTAAATTTTTCATTCCTTTCTATCCAAATATTATTCATTATCCTAGTGGTTATCATACACTAATTTATCTCCATTATTTGTGGGAGGTTCAAGGTTCAATCCTTGACCTCACCTCTTTTATTTTTGGTTTCTATTTTCCCTTTTCTCTTTTCCTTTTTATTTCTATGCTCTAAAGAAAAACACCAGGGCCAGCTTAGAAATGTGCCCAAAAAACATGTACCCCCTAAGTTTTTTACCAACCCTGTAGGAAGGAACCTTTATTGGGTTCCAAAATCTCTGCTAGTTTAAATTTCTCTTTTAGTTAAAAGCTTACAGTGAGAAAATTAAACATTGAATTTCTTTATGAAAGCATTGTCTAAGGAAGTGGTTGTTGCTCCAATAACCAAGAAGGCCTAGTGCCTCGCCATGACCTGGAAGCTAAAATGTTGAAAGAAAAGGTTTAATTAACTTTCTGAAAAAGCATTAAACAAGAATTAAATAATGTTTTGAAAGTTTTTCAAACATTTTTAAAAAATTCTAGAAAATCAATTTTGACTTAGAAATTATTGTAAAATAGTCATAGATTTTTTTCTAAGAGTTTTCCTTAAATCTCAGTTATTTTTACTATGAATTATTTTTAAAAATTAATTTTTCCTTGGAATTTTTTTTGGAAAATTCAAAAATTCATTTGACTTGAAAAGTTTTTTTTCTTAGAAATTTTTTTCAAAAAACCTCATTCTTACTTAGAATTTTTTTTTAAAATTCAACTTTCTGAGATATCATTTTTTAAATAGAAATTTTATCTAAAGTTAAAAATTTTTTAAAAATATTTTTTGAGTTAGCACCCCGTTTTTGTTGTGATCAAAGGGGGAGAGAAAAGTACAAGTTTAGGGGGAGTTAGGAAAATTAAAAATTAAAAATTAAAAATTTAATAAAATGTGTTGCAATTTTATTTATTGCAAAACTTATGCTTAATATGCTAATTTAGTAATTTTTCTTTAAAATTACTTTTTGTGTCTGTTTTTATCCTAACTTGAACTTAGGTTGATGCACATCAAAAAGGAGGAGATTGTTGGACCCCGTGATAGTTTTGATGTGATCAACCAAGTTGGTTAGGTCCTGCTGTGTAACGACCACCCTTCTTACTATACTATACTACTCTCTAAGGATGACCGTTACTTAACTACTAACTCTACATAACCGGTATGATCGAAATCAAGAGGAGTCTCTACCGAAAAATTTTGACAGAGTCTCCCTTGTACCGGTGACCTTAAACTGGGATACAAACATAATATACATCAGCCACAGGTGGCTGGAACATATATCAAACACACAAAAGAAATAACATCACCACGCAGTTTAATAAAATCAAATCATGCAAGTAATGAACAGCGGAAACAAAATAAATTACAGCTTAAATTTTCTTATCAACCTATATACAGAATTAATCTAACAAATTCTTAGACTAAGTCCCAAGACTTCCATAGTCCTGGCATCACACACCATCCGCACCTCCTCCTCATCTTCCTTTATCTGCAGTAAGAGGAAATGCAATCTATAAGCAAAATGCTTAGTAAGCACTATCTAACTCACAAAACTCGATATGCATGTGAATATACTGAAAACTAAAACTGAATGCTCAAAAGGAAAACTACTCATGCTCATCTACTAGTAAAAGAAACAAACATACTGAAATGCTAAACATGTAAAGCTACTCATGCTCTTCTAATAGCAAAGCAGTAAAATAATCTAAATAACATGCTAGCATAAAAGAAAACTCAACTTGCTGATTTTAAAACAAAGTGAAACTTAATTTATTTGTTCTAATCTTATTCTTTTATCTCACTTGTTTAAAACTTATCATTTAATACTTTTATACTTATGTAAAAACTTGTTTTACTTGTTCAAAAGCTTATACTTATAATACTTCAAAATAATAATCAACTTTCTTCTTGGGCCCAGGCGTAGTACCATCTTATGCGCGTTCCCTAATATGTTGGGGTAGCGAGCCACCAATCCTAAAAGAGCAGACCTCGGTCTACCAGGGCCAAGACCTCGGAATTGGACACCTGGATTTGTTTAACGACAACCTCGGAAGTCGGGTACTAGCCTCTTCAAAGTAAAATATCTTGTTATCTTAATTACTTCTTCTTTAAATGTCTTGGCATTTTAATAAACACCTTGTGTGCCAAAAAATTCCCTAAAGTCTCGACTTTGGGATCTACTTAAGGCCTTGGCCTTTTTCTCTCTTCTTTATCTTTCTTATACTTGTTAATACTTCTAAAAGAATGCTTTCTTAAAAACTGAACTGTTTAAACAACTTCTAACATCGAAATGCTTAAACCAAAAATCTGCCTACTATGCTAATAAAATTCTGCATATTAAGCTTAATAAAATCTATTCTAAGATTGGAGTTCTGCATACAATACTTATCAAAATCTGCAAGCAATACTTATGAAAGTCTGCATATCTAAACCTCAAATCTGTACACTTGAATGAAAGTAGCATATCTAAACCTCAAATCTGTATACTTGAATGAAAGTAACATACCTAAACTTCAAATCTGTATACTTGAATGAAAGTAGCATGTCTAAACCTCAAATCTGTATTTTTAAAATAAGGACTACAACTTTAGTTGTTCCATAATTCCAAACCTCCTAAGCATTTAGGTGAAGCAACTACATTAAACTTCAATAATGCAGTAACATTTAAATATCGTAAAATCGATGGATCATAACTACCCAAAATCAGCTAACATGACGTAAACTTCAACTCTACTCATTCTACAATCTTGCTCATTTAGTCATGATAAAGAGTTATCTGAACTAACCATTACCCTATCTAGAAGAAAGGTTTTGTCATTAAACAAGTGTTGTACCAACATTTAGGGTCATCTAGAAAGAGTAGAAATCATGCTCAGAATTGATCTAACATTTACCAAAATCTGTCCATAACAAAAGAATTCGATGCCAATATAAGGAGCAACAATCCCCTTACTTTTACGTCATAGAGTACTAGATCTATCCACAATTCTAGAAACGTTGAACTACAAACCCATATCAACTTTGGAAATCCACTAACCTGTCCATAGAGAAAGGAAATTTTGAACCCATCAAAATGTGCAGAAGCCTCAGATGAATTCACACTTCATCCTATAGATCTACTACCAAAACTATAACCAACTCCAAGAACCCAAATCCCACAACAATTCAGTAGAGCATAACGAAGAGGAAAGAATCAACACAAACCCCTCCAAAACCTCCATCGGTTGAGAAACCTAACCACATGGGAGAACCAGCAGCATAAAAGAAGAATCACCAGCATCTTTTATCCCGAAACCCGATTCATCAAGGAGAACAGAACTATACCAAATCAAATCGAAAATTGCAGAAACGTCTCAAGGGAAAACCAAAACATCACAAAGAACTCAAATCGAAACTCATCTAGCTGGTCGCACATCTTAGACGGGCATTTTGAATACCCTAGCTACCAAATCCTTTACCTCATAGACCTCCTACCACATATGAGGAAGTACTTACTCAACTATATGATCATCCTCTTTTTTATTCTTTCTTTGAACCTCTCGGCAACAAGCCCTAAATGGAAATCCCCACAGCAAAATTCGAAACAAGAACTCAGAGCTACTCTACTGCAGGTGAGGAAGCACTTACCCTTCGTGTTCTTGGAATCACAGCCGGAGAGACAGCTTCTAGGGTTCGGACCACTCAAGCTCTCGGTGATTCTTCTGTGTCCGCGTGCTCCCCTCGACGAGACGACCGAGAAGGTGTGAAGACCCCACGGAGGAAGGTGCTCGCCGGCCGCCGGGGACGAAACCTAGCTTCGGTTTCGTTTTCGCCCGAGAGAAATCGCCGACGCCGCGCACGCGTGAGGGAGAAGAGAGGAATTAGGGTTCTCTGGCAAAAAGGCAAAACCTAAGTTCCTTTCTTATAACTAGGGTATTCTGTTATTGTTTAAGAATATTTCGCATCCCTTTTATTATGAAACATTCGTTGGAACACCCGGTCAGTCGCGTTTTGACCAAGTCAAAGGTCGCGGGTTTGATTCCTTAGCCGCGTCCTTTTTCCCATTTATTTTCTGTTTTAAATCATTGCTTAAATAAATCTCACTTCCTATTTTATCATCAACAACTGCCAGCACACTTGGTCAGCTGGGTTTTGACCGAGTCAAAGGTTGCTAGTTCGAACTTCGGCTTGGACATTTTTT